>NC_083594.1:31970538-32570538 GCF_027579695.1 Neoarius graeffei
ACGAACAACTTAAACTTAATATAATAGTGTACTTTATATTATAATCAAGCATGTCAAGCCTACCGTCACTGAGAGTTGTAGACTAATGCCGCTTTTCCACTACAAACGCGGCTGAGCCGTGCCGTGCTGAGTCGGGCTGAGCGGGGCTGTTGGAGTTGCATTTCAACTACAACCGCGCTGAACCGTGCTGGCTGGAAGTGGGTGGACACATTGGGTGGAGTTAGCGAAAGTGGGTGGACGTCAGGTGATGTCGTTAAGCAGCGCAAACAGTGACATCAGTGAGCTTTTAAGCGGTAGTCTCACGACCCGAATAGTAAACAATAAACATGAAGTCGTTAGTGTTGCTGGTCTTGGTGCTGTGGCTTGTTGTCACCGACAACGCGAACAGATACTGGCAAGAGCGTATAGATGAGGCGAGGCGCATAAGGCTTCAGAAATTCTCGTAATTCGTAATTATTCTTCTTCCGGGTTTGCGGTGTTTACAGATCCCAGCGTGCTCGCGGGGCGTGTGTGGGCATGTGAGGACACTCCTCCTCACCAATCAGTGCACAGGGGAGTGTCTGCTCACGCCCCCAGCCTCACTCGGCTCGATTTGGCTCGCTTCAGCCCCACTCCAAAACCGTGCGAGTTTTAGGGGCTAAGCAGGGCTGAAGCGAGCTGAGTCGTGCTGGTTTTTGGTAGTCGAAACGCGAGCCGTGTCGGGCTGAAGCGAGCTGAAGCGAGCTGAAAAAGGGTAGTGGAAAAGGGCCATAACTCAAGCAGTAGATCACTTCACTCATGGTGTTTTTGCTAGCACCGGTGCTCGGCTTAGGTTTCACTTTGCAGTGGCTGTGTCAAGATGTGTTATGCTTTGCAATAAAAATAACATTGGTACAAAGCAAGCCCATTCACTTTTTTATGCTGATAAGAGAATTAGAATGGTTTTTCATGTGACAAAAATGTGCGATTAATCGCGAGTTAACTATGACAGTCGCAACATTAATCGCGATTAAATATTTTAAATCGCTTGACAGCACTAATATATATATATATATATATATATATATATATATATATATATATATATATATATATATATACACATACATACACACACACACACACACACACACAAATAAAAAACACACCCATAGGGTACCTATTTTTTTTTTGTGATATCTTCCTTCATATTCATCATAAGCACTACTGGGCGAGGTTTGTTTTGCCTGGCAACACTTGTTAAGCTTGTTTCACCTGATCACAGGGTCGTCGTTTCCTGATATAATCCAGGGGCGATCAAAGAAAACCGTGGAGCCTATTTAAATGTCAAACTTACATTTGTAGGTGATTAATGATCTTATGTTTCGCCATTTGAGCAGCCTAACCAAACCAGTAACCCAGTGACGCCAAGTCAGTCTGTGTTTTCAGAGCCAAGAGCAAAAACTGACCGACTCCATACCATCACATTAGCTAGACTGATTGGGCAGTGGGGGAGTCATCACAAATATCGGAGCCATATAGCCTATTTATGAAGATCCGATAAACATGGGCTAAATAAAAGCATTCTTGCACTCTGATCTTCTTGGCAAGCCTCTCCAATTTAAAAGCTGTCACAACACAAACCACAGTGGACATCCAGAATAATAAGCAACAACACAGCATGTGTGTTCTTGTTCATATAGTGAACTGTGCATTGCAGTAAATGTCCAAACAGGGTTCAGGTAGTTTGAGAGTCCGTGAGGCATTCTGTAAAGATGTCAATTTTTTCAAGAAAACTGGACCATGACCATGTTAAAATGTGTCCCCGAAACCAGCATTACTTTGGTTTAAATTGTCTCGGGTTCAACTGAAACTGATGGCAGCACACTGGTACAAGTAAGATGAGTGCAGGTTTGGGATGTGCTCATTTTGCATCAGGTTGAGTGTTTGAATCCCATGCGTGCCTGCTTTTTTTTTTTCTTAAATATTCATGATGTTTTCATACAGCAGGCCCTGTAGCCAGACTAATGTATTGTGACCATTTGTGCTTACAAAGAAAAGCTCGATATTTAAAAAGGCTATGCAGTTTTGTCTTTGATCGACCCAGGTTACATCAGGAAATGACAAAGCTGTAAACCAGTGCAAGAAGCTGAAAGTGCTAGTCGAACAAAAATTACATCATAAAATCCCAGGCTGTGTGAGTTATATACTCAAATAGGTTGGAAAGTTCACCGAAAAATAAAAAATTGGTTCGAAAAATTTTTTTGCATCTGAATTCTGTTCCAAAATCACTAAGCGCTTGACCGCCATTATTAGATCACAACGATTCAAAGGTCAACGGCGCTGCATGTGTGACGTCATATGCGCCACTGCCTTCTTGTGTCCACACAGACGCTATACTATTCTCTGCAGTGGCGTGCGTTCTTGATATGATCTTCCTATGAGCTGCTTGCGGTGTCCCTTTACAGAGAGCTGATTTTAAGGTGAATTGAACCTGTTTGAAATTTTAAGGTAAAGTCCCTACAATAATCACGGAATTGGCGCAATAAAAGGCCATTGCAAGATTAATTTAAAAATCACTCTGTGATAAACTTGCCTGTCCATTTCTGAACTGTCATTGCCTTTTTATCCACTGAAACAAGTGTTTCAGTTACAACCCCAGTTCCAGAAAAGTTGGGACACTGTATGAAACAAATAAAAAGAGAATGCGATGACGTGCAAATCATGGAAACCCTATATTTCATTGCAAATAGTATGAAGACAGCATGTCAAATGTTGAAACTGAGAAATGTTATTGTTTTACGAAAAATATATGCTCATTTTGAATTTGATGTCAGCAACACATTTCAAAAAATTTGGGACAGGGGCGTGTTTACCACGGTGTTGCATCACCTCTACTTTTCTCAACACTCTATAAACGTTTGGGAACTGAGGAGACCAATTGCTGTAGTTTTGAAAGAGAAATGTCATCCCATTATTGCCTGATATACAATTTCAGTTGCTCAACAGTTCGGGGTCTCCTTTGTCATATTTTGTGCTTCATAATGCGATAAATGTTTTCAATAGCAGACAGGTCTGGACTGCAGGCAGGCCAGTTTAGCACCGAGACTCTTTTACTATGGAGCCATGCAGTTTTAATATGTGCAGAAAGCAGTTTGGCGTTGTCTTGCTGAAATAAGGAAGGCCTTCCCTGAAAAAGATTTAGTCTGGATGGCAGCATATTGCTCTGAAATGTGCATCATTCAGCATTAATGACGCCTTCCCAGATGTACAAGCTACCCATGTCATGCGCACTAATGCACCCTCATACCATCACAGATGCTGGCTTTTGAACTGTGCACTGATAAGCTGGATGGTCCCTCTCCTCTTTAGCCTGGAGGACGTGGTGTCCATGAGTTCTAAAAAGAATTACTACTTTTGATTTGTCAGACCTCAGGACAATTTTTCACTTCACCTCAGTCCATCGTAAAAGAGCTTGGGCCCAGAGAAGGTGGCGGCATTTCTGGATATTGTTTATATCTGGTTTTAACTCGCATTTGTGGATGCAGTAATGAACTGTTTTCACAGACGATGGGTTTCTGAAGTGTTCCTGAGCCCATACAGTGATTTCCACTACAGACACGTGTCTGCTTTTAATGCAGTGCCACCTGAAGGCCTGAAGATCACAGGCATCCAATGTCAGTTTTCAGCCTTGTCTCTTGCATACAGAGATTTCTCCAGATTCTCTGAATCTTTTAATGATGTTATATACCATAGATGATGTGATCCATAATTTATTTGCAATTTTACACTGAGGAATGTTATTCTTAAATTGTTGCACTGTTTGCCCATGCAGTCTTTCATAGAGCGGTGAACCCCTCCCCATCTTTACTTCTGAGAGACTCAACCTCTTGGCAAAGCTCTTTTTTTTTTTAATCCAGTCAAGTTACTAACCTGTTGCCAATTTACCAAAATATTTTTTTAGCATTACACAACTTTTTCAGTCTTTTGTTGCCCTGTCCCAACTTTTCTGAAACATGTTGCTGACATCAAATTCAAAATGAGTATATTTTTTAAAAACAAAATTTCTATTTCAACATTTGATATGCTGTCTTTGTACGATTTTCAATGAAATATAGGGGTTTCCATGATTTGCAAATTATCCCATTCTGTTTTTATTTACAGTTTACACAGTGTCCCAACTTTTTTGGAATTGGGGTTGTATATTGCACCTAAAAACATTATTTCAATATCAAATGAATGGACACGCCGTCCTCTTATCTCTCTCAACTAACTCATCGGGTTTTTTCTGGATTCACAGGCTCAAAAAGCGAATCTCTCATAACATGAGCAAAATGTACGCTGTTCAATTAATACTGTATCTTCAGGTACTAACATCATATCCATCAAATACTGCCTGTAAACAAACTGTCTAAACCACACTCTCCTCCTTTTGGTATTCCATCCAAGTGTGCTGTAGCCAAAACAGCCAAAGCATCTGTATCTACTGTAGTACAAATAGCAGCTCCTCCTTCTTCAAATATTGCATGACCGGCACAAACAGCCTTCACACCCTCTCCTTCAACTACAGCATTGGAATTTTAGCAAAAAAAAATGTTCAATTTAAAAAATAATAATAATTTACAGTAATTGCACACCGCAGTCACACACGCACATCTCTACTTAACGTTGTAGCACAAAACAGAAAAGGGTCTACATGCTCCTAATTGGTACTGTTTGAACCAGAAAAAAGTTTGGTAGTTTTAAGAGCAACTTAGTTTTAGTGGTGTACCCTAAGAGCTGTTGCACACTCGCTGCGCACAATGCATATGGCACAACGCACCAGCTGTTCCTGCCATCTCCAGTACTGAAAGTGCCTAATTACTGCTATTATTTAATATAAAATTTCAGAACTGCTATCAGTGAAAACGATAAAATACTAAGAACTAATAAATTCAATCAACAGGCTAAACACAAGCTCGACACTTACTGTGTCGTGAGCTCTTTGGGATGGCATGTCGGACTTTTGTTTCCAGATCGTAGGGACTGCTCCACGTACCAGACGTCACTCAAATCCTTCTCTGTGAATCTGCCTCACAAATTTCTCTTTTTCAAAATGAATGGAGCAGACACCAAGCCATCCTGTCGGCTTGAAGTTACCGCTCTTTGTCCGTACGAATCGAACCCATTCATTCTGTAAGTATCCTGCCGACTTTGGGCTACAATTAATCAAAATTCCATAGGACATACCTCTTAGGACATACCTCGGTTTTAGTTTTGCTGTGGAATTAAAAATGTGCTACACTTTGCAAAGCAGATGAAGCCAGAAATGCCATGAACTTAAGCGTTTCACATATGGCATCACTTCCTTTGAATTAACAGTAACTTACCAGGAGCACATTCGTATAATGGCGGATTCAAAGAGCCAAACTTTACCAACTAAATAGAACATATTCCTGGTCTCGTATCAAAATACAATTTAGACAGTAAACTATTTAACATGTCTAGCTTCATAAGGCATCATTTCCAGGGGTGATGTCATTTTCGTAAGACTAGCACACTTTAAAACCATCAGCAAACAAACTCCTCATTCGTAGGTATTGTGGGTTATTTAAAAAAAAACAAACAAACAACCCACACACGATCAAGGGCCATTCACTGAGAAATTTATTGAGACTCCGGGCACTTTCATCAGCACAAGTGGTTTTGCACCAAAGATAACCTCCATTCAACTAATCCACCCTGGAGTTAAAATTAAAAAAAAAATATATATATATATATATATATATATATATATATTTTTATTTATTTTTTTTTTTCTTTGATGTGTTCAAGGACAGAACACTTACTTCTCCGCAGCATTAAAAGAGCCCTTTTATAAATGTACGAATTTACTTGAAGCTTTAAAAGGTGCAAGGAAGCACAGAACAGCTGGGTGCTACAACTTTCCATTCAAATCAGTCCAGAAAGCAAACAAGTGAATCCAAAGAAGAATTCGAAAGAATGCCAATGCTCTGAAAATGTTCACCAAGTAAGAGCAGAGGGCACAAATGTATTTAATGTGTCTTCTATTTCAAACTGGCAAAGTCTCAAGTTGCATATTGACTGCAAAAGCTGTTCTGTGCTTCCTTGCACCTTTTAAAGCTTCAAGTTAATTCGTACATATCGGGTAATTAAAACTGGGGGTCTCACTGACGAAGTGGAGGAACCTGGCACATGTTTGACAGCCATATGTAGACCTGCCAACCCTAAAGAAGAATAATGCAGAAACCATTTTCATTTGTGAAAATGATATTGACTCATCTCAAGTGTCTGTGAGATGTGTGTTACACACACAGGTGTTTGAAAGTTTGTGAACCCTTTAGAATTTTCTATATTTCTGCATAAATATGACCTAAAACATCATCAGATTTTCACACAAGTTCTAAAAGTAGATACAGAGAGCCCAGTTAAACAAACGAGACAAAAATATTATACTTGGTCATTTATTTATTGAGGAAAATGATCCATTACATATGTGAGTGGCAAAAGTATGTGAACCTCGAGGATTAGCAGTTAATTTAAAGATGACATTAGAGTCAGGTGTTTTCAATCAATGGGATGACAATCAGGTGTGAGTGGGCACCCTGTTTTATTTAAAGAACAGGGATCTATCAAAGTCTGATCTTCACAACATGTTTGTGGACGTGTATCATGGCATGAACAAAGGAGATTTCTGAGGACATCAGAAAAAGCGTTGTTGATGCTCATCAGGCTGGAAAAGGTTACAAAACCATCTCTCAAGAGTTTGGACTCCACCAATCCACAGTCAGACAGATTGTGTACAAATGGAGGAAATTCAAGACCATTGTTACCCTCCCCAGGAGTGGTCAACCAACAAAGATCACTCCAAGAGCAAGGCGTGCAATAGTCGGCAAGGTCACAAAGGAGCCCTGGGTAACTTCTAAGCAACTGAAGGCCTCTCTCACATTGGCTAATGTTCATGAGTCCACCATCAGGAGAACACGGACCAATGGTGTGCATGAGGGGGTTGCAAGGACAAAGCCACTGCTCTCCAAAAAGAACATTGCTGCTCATCTGCAGTTTGCTAAAGATCACGTTGACAACCTAGACGGCTATTGGAAAAACATTTTGTGGATGGATGAGACCAAAATAGAACTTTTTGGTTGAAATGAGAAGTGTTACGTTTGGAGAGAGGAAAAGGCTGCATTCCAGCATAAGAACCTTATCCCATCTGGGAAACATGGTGGTGGTAGTATCATGGTTTGGGCCTGTTTTGCTGCATCTGGGCCAGGATGGCTTGCCATCATTAATGGAAGAATGAATTCTGAATTATACCAGCGAATTTGAAAGGAAAATGTCAGGACATCTGTCCATGAACTGAATCTCAAGAGAAGGTGGGTCACGCAGCAAGACAATGGCCCTAAGCACACAAGTCATTCTACCAAAGAATGGTTACAGAAGAATAAAGTTAGTTTTGGAACGGCCAAGTCAAAGTCCTGACCTTAATCCAATCGAAATGTTGTGGAAGGACCTGAAGTGAGCAGTTCATGTGAGGAAACCCACCAACATCCCAGAGTTGAAGCTGTTCTGTATGGACGAACGGGCTAAAATTCCTCCAAGCCGGTGTGCAGGACTGATCAACAGTTACCGGAAACATTTAGTTGCAGTAATTGCTGCACAAGGGGGTCACACCAAATACTGAAAGCAAAGGTTCACATACTTTTGCCACTCACAGATATGTAATATTGGATCATTTTCCCCAATAAATAAATGACCAGGTATAATATTTTTGTCTCATTTGTTTAACTGGGTTCTCTTTATCTACTTTTAGGACTTGTGTGAAAATCTGATGATGTTTTGGGTCATATTTATGCAGGAATATAAAAAATTCTCAAGGGTTCACAAACCTTCAAGCACCGTGTGTGTAATTAAAATGCATGCATGCGGTTTTATGGTACAGTAACTACCAGTTTACTTCCTTTATTCCTAGTCTAGGAAAGAGGGCACTGACTGTCATTAATAAGAAAGGAGGCTGAAGACTACTCTTGTGCAACAGCATACTCTGATGTAAATGCAGAAAGGTTGGTCGTTCTGCATGCGTGGTCTTCACTCTGTGCTTGGATAAGTTGCAGAGGGGGCAACATTACAGTTAAGAAAATCTTACAAGGCAGACAGAAATAATTTTACCACAAAAACCTCTTGTGCAGGTTAGAGAACAAGATAATGGCATTCGAACTGTATGAATGTACAGCGATTCAACTGAGAGTTAACTGCAACCTGAAGAAAAGCAACCAGCTGCATTCATAAGTTACAAAAAGAACAAAGTCACCTTTATGACTTTGAGACAAAGTGACCATCATGCCTGTACTTTCCCCACACTTTTGCCACAAAATCGGAAGTACCCAGTTGTATAGGATGGTTTTGTTGCTCCATGATTACAATTTCCCTTCACTGGAACAATGGTACCCAAACCTTTTCCAGCAAGACAATGCCCCTGTGCACCAAGCAAGCGCAATCAAGACATGTTTTGCCAAGATTGGCGTTAGACTGCAGAGTGACCTGACCAATCATCCAACATTAGTGCCTGATCTCATTAATGGTCTTGTGGCTGAACGCCTATGGCCATGCTCCAAAATCCGGTGGAAAGCCTTCGCAGAAGAAAGGAGGCTATTATGCCAGCAAAGAGGCCTAAACCTGGAATGGTATGTAAACAAACAAACAAACAGCACAATGTCTACATAGTGTATTATAATCTACAATCCAGCCATCATACTTTCTCCCACTCAAATCTCACCAGACTTTTTTCATTAACTAATGTGCCATGCCATGTTGCACAGATGAGCCACATGTTGGCTCACATGAAGCACAAGTGACAACGAGCAGACTTGCACATTCCGCACCCCGACCCTTCTGTGAATTGCCTTTGCTGTCAGCTAAATGCTATCTGGATTCATTCTGACTGCTGCTTAACCGAGGAGGGGTCGGGTTTAGAGGTGTCTTTCATACCCGTTTAACAGGGGGTTACACCATAGCATGCTGTGACTCAACTGTAAATGCTCACTTCTACTGCTCAAGCCAAATGAACCTCCTCCAGTATTCTCCTGACAAAGCAATCTCACACTTCTTGCCAGATGAACAACCTGATAACCATTTGTCAGACAAAAGCAATTAATTAATTGACAATTTTGGGTATAACCACACCACTCAAGGTTACTGTTCGACAACAACTAAAATAAAACATGCACATACATGTACGCAAGTGCCAGGTGGACAAATCATGCATTGAGGCTTCAAGGATGAAAGGATTCGGTGTCCAGACCATTAGCATTCATTAATAAGAAGTTGTCGTTTGGCATGTACAAATGACAACTTAAATGTTGCCATTTGAAAATGTCAAACAATACAGGCATTTAGTCAGTGCTCTTATCCAGAGTGACAAGGTCATAAGTCAAAAGAATGTAACTACATTTATAACACAGGAGGCTTGCACAGGAAAAATAGGAGGCTTGCCTGGGCACAACCATTTGCACTGAAACCAGATATCCACCTGTGATGTTACCAGCACACTAGAACCGCACTTACCTTAGTAAGAGAGCCATCAAATAAAAGCCAGTATCTCAGGCTACGTTTACATTAGACCGTATCTGTCTCGTTTTCTTCACAGATGCACTGTCCGTTTACATTAAACCGCCGGGAAACGGGAATCTGCCAGCGTCCACGTATTCAATCCAGATCGTGTCAGCTCCGGTGCTGTGTAAACATTGAGAATACGCGGATACGCTGTGCTGAGCTCTAGCTGGCGTCTCATTGGACAACGTCACTGTGACATCCACCTTCCTGATTCGCTGGCGTTGGTCATGTGACGCGACTGCTGAAAAACGGCGCGGACTTCCGCCTTGTATCACCTTTCATTAAAGAGTATAAAAGTATGAAAATACTGCAAATACTGATGCAAATACTGCCCATTGTGTAGTTATGATTGTCTTTAGGCTTGCCATCCTTCCACTTGCAAGTGGTAAGTGATGTGCGCTGGGATCACACACACAGCGGCTCAGTCCCGAATCACAGCTTGTTCACTTCACTCGCGCGCTCTGTGACCTGCGCAGGGCCGGAGTGCGCACCCTCCAGAGGGCACTCGCTGTTCAGGGCGGAGTGATTTGGAGCGCAGGATGCCTGCGGAGCCGGGCGTATCCGTGTATTGGTGTTGCTGTGTGCACGCAAATCGTGTATTGGTGTTGCTGTGTGCACACTAATCGTTTTAAAAACGTTAATCTGATGATCCGCTGATACGGTCTAATGTAAACATGGGCTCACTTGCGACAAATTGCAAACATCATTTGCGCGAGAGTTTCAAAACTGTCTTGAAACATTCGCGGGGCTTCTCAATTTCCTCGCAGGAGTCGCAAAGTGTCACTCCTTCATCGCTGAAATTTTGAACATGTTCAAAAAATTCCTGCGACAAAATTTCTCTCAAAATAGCTGCAAATACGTCACCGGTGTAGCAAAGCCGTCGCGAACCCTTCTCAAGTCAGTTTCCGTGAGGCTTGCTCTACTTCCCTGCCTACCAAGAGTGTGCCAGGCTGCGACAGCCTGCGACGAGTTGGAGACACAGTTGCGCTAAAATATGCGAATATCAATTCTGTGTGATTCCAAGTGAAAATTGTTGCTAATTTGCATATTTTATCGCAATTGTTGTCTCCAACTAGTCGCGGGCTGTCGCAGCCCAGTGAGATACGACCCAAAGGCTTCTAATTCTAAACACCTAATCAGAAGTTGTGTGATTATTTTTTACAGACAACAAAATAGACGGATCAACAGACTTCACTTTTATGAAGTTTAAATCTCACTCGGCTAGATAACGCATACACAGTACTGACACAGATACTAGTAAACTATCCCATTGCCTTAGCAACACAATTCTTGCTGTCTAAAAGATGACTTTTCTTCGTGAATGTAAACAAACAAAAGCAGATCAAATCAAAACAAAGAAAAATCTAATTTTTTGAAGGGTGGGGGGTGGAAGACCTCAGAGTAGCCAGTGACTGTTTATAGACCCCTTCGCAGTAAACGTCATTCATACGTAAGAGGAAATTGCGCGTGCAGCCTGGACCCAAAAAAGACTCCGCAACGGTAGAGACGAGAAGAAATGCCTAGTTGTTGTGTTGTCGGGTATCAGAATCATAGCAGTGATGGGGTTAAAATGTACAGAATTCCAGCAGGATCTCACCCATTCAAAAAAAAAAAAAAAAAAAAAAAAAAAAAATCGCTGACGTCTATGGCTACAAGCCATCAAACGTGTAGACTGGGATGAAAGCACCATCAAAAATGCGCGGGTTTGCAGCGCCCACTTCATCACAGGTAAGATCAGGCTATTTATTAAATCTTTCTTTTTTATTCTTTCTAGTCTTCGTTTATTGATGTAGCAAAATACTTTGGTAACGTTTGTCTGATTAGCTGGGTCATAGTTACACAATGTAATGAATATTGTTAGCATGTTAACTTAGCTTTGCATGCAGTTTTGTTTGTAAGAGAGGTCTCGCTTGACTCAAGCAGTCCAGATTTTGTGCCATCATTATTTGTGTCTGCCGAAAATCACAATTTTAAAGCAAGGATGGAAAGGTAAAATTGTGTGCCCTCACTCTAAATGCCAACTTACGTTGACTGCTCTAACCTAGCTCTAACCTTTCATTTCTGCTCTCTGCCTCTCGCTTTTTACGCAGCTCTGATTTCTCTTCGCTGCACTCTTTACACTATCATTCCTTTCATGCCATTACCTCCTGCAAATTGCTGTTTAGTGTTGGTATTTGCTGTTGTAGCTAAAGCCACATTGCCATCACATCACTGGCATAATTTGATTAAAACAAAATGAATATGAATGTCCCATTGTTAATCAAGTTGTAGTCTCGCTGTAACCAGAATGTTGATGGCAGGCTACTTTTGTAAATAGTTTTTTTTTTTTTTGAGTTTGACATTTTTTGTAAATAGTATGACTGCCTTCAGGTATCAGAGGAAAACTTACTAACATCGTCCGTCCACTCTTTAATTAAATACGGATCCGGTAGGCGATGTCCACTTGTTCGAGTTAACTTATTTATGTAGCATTCTCGATCTTGTAACGACAATTGTTTTGCATAATCTGACAGCTCATGATGCCAGTCTATGGGCAGCGCCATTGTTTCTGAGTCGGCGCATCCTGGCAATGGTCGGTTTGTTTACAAACATGCGAAGGAGTCTATATAGGCAGCAAAATGTCTCCCCAAGGCTGGGTGAGTCTGCTCATGGTTTACTTGTGCGTGTGCGCACACACACGTTCACTGCTTCAATGATCGAGCTCCCACACACACACACACACACACACACACACACACACACCCAAGCGCTTGACACTTGGGCAACATCAAGGTTGATTACAACAATTTATAAGCAATACATCCACGTGATTCACTAGCCTCACTAAGTCATGTTGTGTGTAGGTGACGTCACGATTTTGTACTCCGAAGGTTATATTTAAACCTTGGAGAGAGTCAGATGTCAGCACCCAGGAACATTGTTTTGCTTTTAAAATAAAATCTTACACAGTATACAAGTGCAACTATGAACAAGTGAACTCTCAAACATGTCTTGTATGGATATTATTTGTCAGTATAAAGGAGTTTACTTTTGGGTTTTGGTGATCTTTAACTGAAGCTCTTGACCTGTATGTGCATAATTTTATGTATTGTGCTGCTGCCGCATGATTGGCTGGCTGGATAACTGCGCGAATTAGCAGGCGTCAGATGGTCCTATTAAAATGGACGGCCAGTGTACATCACTACTTCAAACGTTTGAACCGGAAATCAGGTGCACAAGATCAGGTGCTAATTAGAGGTCTGCGCGGGTCGGATTTTTCAGTCCCGCTCCCGCCCGCAAAGAATTATGATTTTCAGTCCCGCTCCCGCCCGCAAAGAATTATGATTTTCAGTCCCGCTCCCGCCCGCCATATTTTGTCCCGCTCCCGCCCGCAAATCCCGCATGATGCAGACGTTCGCGTTATTTCTCAGGAAAGTTCTTGTCTTGACACAACGTGATGGTGCCCCGCCCCCTACTTTGAGTGGATTTCAGCATAAATATCTACAGCTCACGTTATTATTTACCTTGTTTCGGAATTCAGCATGTACTGTCTCTAACAATAATTACTGCTGTCAAACGATTAAAATATTTAATCGCGAATCACACATTTTTATCACATGAGAAACCATTGTAATTCTCTGATCAGCATAAAAAAGTGAATGGGTTTGCTTTGTACGAATGGTGTGTGTGTGTGTGTGTGTGTGTGTGTGTGTGTGTGTGTTTTATTGCAAAGCAGAGCTAGTAAGAGAAGTGAATTGATTTACTGCTTAAGTTAGTCTACAACTTTAGTCAGAGAGACATGTTACACAGTGACGGTAGGCTTGACTCAATGCTATCCCAGAAATCCTTCCTGTAATATGCAAATTTGGCTGTCCAATCAGAGGCGGCCAAATTTGCATATTACAGGAAGGATTTCTGGGATAGCATTGAGTCAAGCCTACCGTCACTGTGTAACATGTCTCTCTGACTAAAGTTGTAGACTAACGCAAGCCGTAAATCACTTTACTCATGGTACTCTTGCTAGCTGGGTGTGAACTGCGAGTCATTAGAGTGATCAAAGGATTTCCCGTTAGGGTGACCAATGGCAAATTTAAGATACTATTCCTCTGGCAATCTAACTCTCTCTGCAAATTTAGGCATCTTAAAATGTTTTTATTAATGCCAAATAAAATATCCAGCACAAATTGTATATGATAGACATAAATTAATAATTTATACATTTTATTTCAAACACATTTTTAGTTAGCGGGATTACAGCTTATCACCGCTCCCACCCGCGCCACGTATGTGCACTCCCGCTCCCGCCCGCGCGCGCATGTGCGCACTTCCGGTCCCGCCCGCAATGAGCTTTCAAAATTTGTCCCGCGCCGCACTGCTTTGCGGCGGGTCCCGCGAATCCCGCGGGACCCCCGCGGGAGTGCAGGGCTCTAGTGCTAATGACTGAAGTACTGTCAGAAAATGTCTTGGGGGAACCTGCCCGATTTAAATCTCGTATCCAACTTGCTCTGTTATTAGAATGCGTGCCATCATGCCTCACTCAAAAGAGCTCTTAGACCTTCAACAAGCTGGTTGAAGATGCCTATGAGAGGAAAGGGTTTAAGATTTTTAAAATATTGGAAATCATTCCACTGTCTGGAAAATCATTTAAGAGTGGACAAGATTTAAAACCACTACCAACTTGTTCAGGCTGTCCCAGCAAATTTAACCTGAAAGCAGACTGGAAGATGCTAAAAGAAGTCTCCAAGAACCCCAGAATTTCATCAAAACAGGCAGCTCTTGCCACTAATGATGGTCAAAGTGCATGCGTCTGCCATTACCAAGAGGTTGTACAAATTTGACCGACATGGGAGGTAAATAAGGAGTAAGCTTTCATGGTCTTTTATTAAAAAAAAACAAAACAACTCTGGACAAGACTAAAGTTTTATAAAGAATATCTTAGCAAGGACCAGGTTTTCTGGAACAATGTGCTAAGGACAGACGAGTCAAAAGTAGAGCTGTTTGGTCACAGTATTCGAAGCCATGTTTGGCAAAAGCATTTGATCGGAAAAACTTCATCCCAACTGGAAAGCATGGTGGTGAACATGTTATTGTTTGGAGCTGCTTTGCTGCCCCTGAGTGTGGCCAACTTACAATCAACCACGTATTCTCTTTCGTACTGGACAGCGGTTGAACAGAATGCAAGGTCATGTGCCTAAAAAGCTGAAGCGAAAGTCAAACTTCCAACTAGTGTTGTACTTGAGATCACTCTCGTCTCAGTCATAGAGGCCTCAGGATTTTGTGTCAAAACCAGTCAAGATGACAACTGTGGGGACATTACTAAATTGCTGGTGCATTGTCTGATTTATTTGTGAACAGTATGATTGCATATAAAACTTCCCACTTCAAATGCAAAAAATCAATTACGTGACTCGTTACCAATTTTAAATTTCTGCTACTGTTAATGACAGACCCCCCCATGGAGGAGTGAGATAAACAGTTACAGAAATTGCTACATAAACATTTCTGCCAAACGGGGCAACAACAGTTCTGTGCCGGCATGTAATTATTTTTTCCCCCAAAAACACACAAAAAAAAAAAAAAAAAAAAAACCCACCCCCTGTAGTGTGCGCTACCTGTTTTTAATCCCACCCCCTGTTGCATAACACATTACCCAAGGTGTGATCTGGCTGACTGCAGAATGGTTTTTCCTGGGTGGATTCATTAGCATAAAAAAAAAAAAGTCGATCACAAAGCTTTTATATAACTTTCATGATCAGAAGTCATGGCCTAAAGCTCAAGAAGCAGCTTTGAGACCAAAAGGTTCCCGGTTTGATTCCCTGGACCAACAGGAACACCCTTGTGCAAGGCACCTCACCCCCAACTGACATTTCTGCATGCATCTCATCGGAGGGTGATCGAACCATGATGGGATACTTTACGACTTAGCAATTTGCAAAAATATGTGCTTAGTGCCGACTGGAAATCTATTGTTTTATCTGCTGCCATTTCAAAACCTGACTACTCAACAACACTGTCACAAAAGCGATTGAAAACAATGAGTAATTAGAAAGGTAATTTCTACCGTTTATTTTGATATGCAATGATGGGTAGGGTGCATCAGCTGCCCCCTAAAAGTGAAGAGTTCCTCCGATCATGATGCATTTTTGTTTTTATGTTCCTTTCGGTAAGAAAACACACTGGGTGAAATATTTTGACAAAATTCAAAAGTTTAATGGTGGCACCAGGAGCTCAAAGTTATGGAAAAAGCTGCCATTTTATGACTTTGACAAAATTTCGATCACTTTTCATGAAACATTATGGCACTTTATAGAGTATACCAAATATCTTAGATACACATTTTTAGTACATATTCTAAATATATCATCAAGCACAGTTTGAGTTTTAGCTGTTCACTGAATCATTGTTCAACAACTTTTAAACAATACAAATGCATTATGAATCACATTAATGCTTCTCAATCCCTTGCAAAGGTTCTTAACATGATCTCTGGGCCACAAAAAATCAATAAATGGAGTCCAACATGTGATTCAAACCTTACGCGAAAACATAAAATAAGCTTTTTTGGCAAAAAATGAACCTCATGGTGCCACCATTAGACTTTTGAATATGGTCAAAAAATTTTACAGGATGTCTTTATTGGTGAAAAGGAACACCCAAACAAAAATGCATCAGATTTTACGAAAGTGAGGGCGACTGATGCACCCTAATGATGGGGACTTGACAACTTATTCAACCAAGAACCATGAATGGGTGGAGAAACTAGCAAAATATAACTTGATAGAAATTTGATGTCGTCTTCATGTGAATATTTTGATATGTACAAATGTAACAAGCATCATTACAAAGCTCTGTTTCCGCTCTTTGCAGTGACAAGTGCATGCATAATTCAAACAAGAGTCATGAGTGTGGAGATGGACACAGAGCTGAATGCAGATTGTTACTATGATTAAATGTGACGCAAATTTAAAATAATTTCTTGCTAACAGTCACGGACACGCAACACTTCCTGAGCAACTCAACTGAGAAGGGCAGCTGTAAATTTGGACATAACTTGGGCCATTTAAGTTCTAAGGGTTACATAATGGCTTTTTTATTTCTTCAGCAAATTTGAACTTCAAATTGAAAAAAATATTTTAACACCTTAAATATACAAATCTAAATAAATACAAGACATTTAAAAGTATTTGCATAAATTCACACAAAACCTAACCCAGCTACAATATTAACACTAATGGCCCTTTTCCCCTACCCTTTTTCAGCTCACTTCAGCCCGACACGGCTCGCGTTTCGACTATCTAAGAACAGCACGACTCAGCTCACTTCAGCCCTGCTTAGCCCCTAAAACTCGCACGGTTTTGGAGTGGGGCTGAAGCGAGCCAAACCGTGCCGAGTGAGGCTGGGGGCGTGAGGAGACACTCCCCTGTGCACTGATTGGTGAGGAGGAGTGTCCTCACATGCCCACACACGCCCCGCGAGCACGCTGGGATCTGTAAACACCGTAAACCCGGAAGAAGAAGAATTACGAAAATTTCTGAAGCCTTATGCGCCTCGCCTCATCTGTACGCTCTTGCCAGTATCTGTTGGCGTTGTCGGTGACAACAAGCCACAGAACCAAGACCAGCAACACTAACGACTCCATGTCCTCCATGTTTATTGTTTACTGTCCGGGTCGTGAGACTACCGCTTAAAAGCTCACTGATGTCACTGTTTGCGCTGCTTAACGACATCACGTGACGTCCACCCACTTTCGCTAACTCCACCCAATGTGTCCACCCACTTCCAGCCAGCACGGTTCAGCGCGGTTGTAGTCGAAATGCAACTCCAACAGCCCCACTCAGCCCCGCTCAGCTCGACTCAGCCCAACTCAGCACAGCACGGCTCAGCCCAACTCAGCCGCGTTTGTAGTGGAAAAGTGGCATAAGTAACAGGTACAGTCATAACAGTAAAATAAAGTTTGCATTGGAATTCTTCATATTCTACAATCTCCAGCTTCTAACTTCAGCAAGTCCATCCATCATCGATACTGCTCATCCATCAGGGTCACAGGGGTAGCTGGAGCCAATTCCAGCTGACTTTGGGCTAGAAGCAGGGTACACTCTGGGCAAACTGCTAATCTATCGCAGGGTTAACACAAACAGCCATTCACACCTATGGGCTGTGTATTTAGAGCAGCCAACTGACCAACACTGCATGTTTTTGGACTGCGTGAGGAAACCAGCAGCCAGAGGAAATCCATGTGGACCTCAGCCAGCTGTGAGGTTCAAACTCAGAACCTTCTTGCTGTGAGCAGTCATTGTTAACCACTGCATCAACGTGCTGCCTGACTCTGGCAATTCTTTGCAGAAATCATATATTTGCTTTCTCTGGCAAAATGTAAATGTTAACTAGCGACTGCTTGTGAGGTACAGTGATGCTTAGAGCATGTGTCCATTTTGCGTTTTTCTCTGGCAGAAAAGTGCTGGCAGGGTACTGGGGAGTGCTTCATTTAACCCCCCCCCCCAAAAAAAAGCACACGGGTTTTCTTTCGATAACGTCTTAACATATATCTAACTGCCATATGATTGGTTGTCTGAAAAGGCACAACAGTAGTGCCTTTCTGCCAAGTTCTGGTTGAAAATGTCTGAAATGCAGAAAGGAGCTGCATAAAAAGGGCTCAGCTCTTTTTTTTATTGGGGGGGGGGGGGGGGTGTGTAAAGCTTTTTCTCTAGGCAGCTGCAATACACAGTTCACTGGGAACAATTGAAAAAAATAAAACCCTTATCCTCTGCTTCATTTCTTGGTGCATCACAGATCACCACTGTTATCCTGAGGTTATTTTAATTAAATCTGGTGATAATTTACTCATTTACTGGCTTCCATTCCAGCATGCTCTTTTTTGCCATCTTATTCAACATTAGTGCCACTCCCTCACAGTGTACGTTATCCTCCCTTCCTGAGTACAAGATGGTTGTACCCAGGGATGTTCTTACGAGACCATTGCCTGTCCATCTGCATTCACTGATTCCAAGAATCAGCATCTTGACATCTCTCTCTTTACACCTGTGCAACTTTTCCTGTTTCGTACAGTCCATGCTCCAATGTAGCAGGATTGTTTTGGACTCAGGAATGATGCTGTCGTACTTTCGGCAGTCATATATCCAATATGATACTCTGGACCAGCTCCCTGTGGGCAGGTGCCAAGTCCTGCTGGAAACGGAAATCAGCATCTCCATAAAGCTCGTCAGGAGACTGAAGCATGAAGTGCTCCGAAATCTCCTGGTAGACAGCTGTGTTGACTTTGGATTTGATAAAACACAGTGGACCAACACCAGTAGATGGCATGGCATCCCAAATCATTACAGCCCAGTACTTTCCTCTCCTTAGCCCACGTAAGATGGTTCTGACGTTGTCTCTGGTTCAACAGTGGCTTGATGTTAGGAAGGCGACAGTTGTAGCCCCTTTACTGAAGATGTCTGTGCATGGTGGCTCTTGACTAAGATGGACTGACACCAGCCTCAGTCCACGCCTTGTGAACCACTCCCAATTCCTGAATCGCCTTTTGACAATCCTCTCAAGGCTGCAGTCATCCCTGTTGCTTGTGCACTTTTTCTAGCCAGCCTGTTCAGCAATGACCTCCTGCGGTTTACCCTCCTTATGGAGAGAGTCGATGATTGTGTTCTGGACAACTGTCAAGTCAGCAGTCTTCCCCATGACTGGGGTTGCATGTACTGAACTAGACTGAGAGATACACGGTATTTATACTGTTTGAATAGTAATTTACTCAAACTTGAAATGAAATATTCTCATAAAATTTGAGATACCGGATTTCTAAATTTCATGAGCTATAAGCCATAATCATCAAAATTAAAACAAAAGGTGAGACATATTTCACTATTACATGTAGTGAATATAGAATACAGTGGATATTATTTTAAAAAAAAGTGCACACCCTGTTAAACTGATTTTTTTTTTTTAAAAAACAGAAAAACCTTGGGGGGGGGGGGGGGGGGGGGGGAACCATGATAAATAATTTCTAAACTTTTCCCACCTTTAATGTGACCCCTAACCTGTACAATTCAACTGAAACAAATCTGTTAGGGAGAAAACAAAAATGAGCAATGAAAACCAGGACAAACTGCCTAAAAAAAAAAAAAAAATTCTATCCCAAAGCAATCATGGCTTTAAACTCAAATGTGCAATAGAACTATTCTTGGCCCTATCCCCAATGTGCGCGCGTGCGTGCGTGTGTGTAAGTAAAATAAATAAATTATATATACACCTATCAGTGCAATCTGTGCACATACAGAACCAATACAATTCTGTTTATATTCTGGTATACTATTTTATCAGTGCCATCTGTGTACATATAGAACCAATACAATACAATTCTGTTTATATTCTGGTATACTATTTTACCAGTGCAATTCTGTATACTTTATTTTTATACTTTATTTGTTCTTATTTTTTCTGTAACTCAAAATGAGTCAACAGCACCTTCAATTTCGTTGTACCTTTGGAAAAGTGACAAAGATTTATCTTATCTTAAATAATAAACGCATAATAAGCTGGCTGCATAAGTGTGCACACCCTTAAACTAATACTTTGTTGAAGCAACTTTTGATTTAATTACAGCATTCAGTCTTTTTGGGTTCACACCTGCCATCAATTAAAATGACTGATTAACCCCAAATAAAGTTCAGACTCAACTGCATCCTCCAGCAAAAGCCAGCGTTCACAGAGCGCTTACAAAGCATCAAAGGGATCTCACTGTTGAAAGGTATCAGTCAAGGCTACGTTTACATTAGACCGTATCTGTCTCGTTTTCTTCGCGGACGCACTGTCCGTTTACATTAACCCCCCTGAAAAAGCGGGGAAACGGGAATCCGCCAGCGTCCACGTATTCAATCTAGATCGTATCAGCTCCGGTGCTGTGTAAACATTGAGAATATGCGAATACGCTGTGCTGAGCTCTAGCTGGCGTCTCATTGGACAACGTCACTGTGACATCCACCTTCCTGATTCGCTGGTGTTGGTCATGTGACGCGACTGCTGAAAAACGGCGCAGACTTCCGCCTTGTATCACCTTTCATTAAAGAGTATAAAAGTATGAAAATACTGCAAATACTGATGCAAATACTGCCCATTGTGTAGTTATGATTGTCTTTAGGCTTGCCATCCTTCCACTTGCAAGTAATAAGTGATATGCGCTGGGATCACACACACAGCGGCTCAGTCCCGAATCGTGGCTTGTTCACTTCACTCGCGCGCTCTGTGAGCTGCGCAGGGCCGGAGTGCGCACCCTCCAGAGGGCACTCGCTGTTCAGGGCGGAGTGATTTGGAGCGCAGGATGCCTGCGGAGCCGAGCGTATCCGCGTATTGGTGTTGCTGTGTGCACGGCTAACGGTTTTAGTGTCAACGCGAATCGTTTTAAGAACGTTAATCTGATGATCCGCTGATTCGACGTAATGTAAACGTAGCCCAAGAGAAGGGTACAAAAACATTTCCATGGCATTAGATATACCATGGAGCACAGTGAAGACAGTCATCAAGAAGTGGAGAAAATATGGGATAACAGTGACATTATCAAGAACTGGACGTCCATCCAAAATTGATGGAAAGACCAGATGAAAACTGGTCAGGGAGGCTGCCGAGAGGCCTACAGCAACACTGAAGGAGCTGCAGGAATTTCTGGCAAGTGCTGGCTGTGTACTACATGTCTGGACTACGAGGTAGGGGAAAAGAAAAACATCCAGGCCTGGCTACATTTTGCAAAAAAAAAAAATACATCAACTCTCCCAAAAGCATGTGGGAAAGTGTGTTTTATGGTCTGATGAAACCAAGGTTGAACTTTTTGGCCACAATTCCAAAAGGTATGTTTGGTGCAAAAAAACACTGCGCATCACCAAAGAACAGCATACCCACGGTGAAGCATGGTGGTGGCAGCATCATGTTTTTGGGTTTCTTTCTTCAGCTGGAACAGGAGCTTTAGTCAAGGTGGAGGGAATTATGAACAGTTCTAAATACCAGTCAATTTTGGTCCCAAACATTCAGATGTCTCCTAGAACGCTGAAGATGAATTTCATCTTTCAGCACGACAATGACCCCAAACAAGTTTTGGAACGGCCCAGCCAGAGCCCAGACCTAAATCCAATTGAAAATCTGTGGGGTGACCTGAAGAGGGCTGTGCACAAGAGATGCCCTCGCAATCTGACAGATTTGGAGCACTTTTGCAAGGAAAAGTGGGCAAATATTGCCAAGTCTAGATGTGGCAGGCTGATAGACTCCTACTCAAAAAGACTGAATGCTGTAATTAAATCAAAAGATGCTTCAACAAAGTATTAGTTTAAGGGTGTGCACACTTATGCAACCAGCTTATTGTACACTTATTTTTTTTTATATGTTTTTCCACCCTAACAGATTTGCTTGTTTTTCAATTGAATTGTACAGGTTATAGGTCACATTAAAGGTGGGAAAAGTTTTGAAATTATTTATCGTAGTCTTTTTTTTTTTAAACATCAGAAAAACCCATCATTTTAACGGGGTGTGTACACTTTACATCCACTGCATATGAAAGTTTACCTTTTGGAATTAAATTACAGAGAGCCAAGGTATTTATACCGTTTTACTCAAGCTCGAAATTAAAAGACTAATAGAGATTTTTTTTGTTTTTTTGTGCTGTCAGCCATAATTGTCAAAATTAGAACTGTTTCAAGCATTTTTTCTAACGTGTGATGCGTCTAGAACATATTCAATTTTCACTTTCTTAAATAACTGATGGAAAAAATTGACCTTTTAAAACAATATTCTAATTGTGAGATGCACTCGTACATATACACAAAATGTACAAAGATTTTGTAATCAATATTTTTTTCACTACTGCCTTGCATCTCTCTTCACTTATCAACACCACGATAGTGATATTCGTAGACTAGCTCATCATACCATGAAACCTTCAAACCATCAGACCCCAACTTCAACAGGCAAATTGTCCTGAAATTGAAATTTTGTGGGGGGAACAGATTATATGTGTGTGTGTTTATAAATGCAATAATAAAGCCTCTGAATTTATGCACCATGGCATAAAGAAGTGATTTATGTGAAGAGGGTGAACATGCACATGACCGTATGCATTTTATCAGACAGACTGGGAGTCGAATGTATTTTAAAGAACGGACCAAAAAAAGCCAGGCACAGGCTTTTCTATTTTTTTAAACTTGCTTTCACAATTATTAAAATATCGTCAGTCCTTTGTTTTCCAGTACATTCTGGAAAATAATTTACAGACACAAGTGTGAAGTGAAGCTAAATGTAAAAATGCTGTGTTACAACAAAGCTATTACCACTTATGTGCGCTCACATGCTCCAAAAGACCTCTGCTCTTGGCACAGTTAACAGCTACCAATCAGGGAAATGTGGAATGTCCCCAGCCAACACAGACTGGAACAGCCACTACAAACGAGTGGCTGGTGGAGCACGAGGAGAAGAGCCTCCTCTGCGATGTGTGCACAAGCAGCACTCGTGCCATGCAGCTGGCAGAGCTTCCATTAATCTTACAGGTGCTTAAAGGCCCATCCACTCAATAACTACTATTACAGCCAATGGAGCCAATGAGGGGTGCAGAGGTGACAATTCAGCTCCCATGGACACAATACAGCCAAATCTCTCGAGCTTGCTGTGGGGTCTGCGCCATACCGGCCCACTCCATTCTACTAGTGCCATTCTGAAAGCAGTTAAACTAAACACATCTGTTTGAAATGGCCACAATTAGCCTCTCTGAAACTGTTTTGTGCCTCCCGCCTTAATGATAGTACTTCAAATACTCAGTGCATGACAATGCTTGAAAACACAGTAAAGATTTAAGAACAGAATGGACCTCATGACCGTTGGTTGACCAGTACTGATTTTTGAAAAGCTGATGCAGAAAATAACCACTTTGGGACTATGGACTAAAAATCAATCAGACCACCACGTTTTATGTGCTGCACAAAATGGGAATACGATCTAAATCAAGGGTATTCAATTAAAAGTCACTGAGGTCCAGTTATTAAATTTTGTCGAAGTAGAAGGTCCGAACCGAAGTCCAGCTTGTGTCTTATAGCCTTCCCCTATGTCCACATTTTCATATGGTTTCAACAATATTTATTGTTAATTTCCAATGCAGGAAATGAACCGAGTACACAACTATCTCTTTTACCATAAATAAAAGTAGTCCCAGGAAAATAAATTCAAGGCCTTTATTTCAGATTAAAGAAAACAGAAACCTCAGAATAAATAAAAAAGTGCAAACAGAGTGGAATAACTCCTTTTTCTCTTAAATTAAAGCGGTCCCAACCTGAAGAATCAACCAGAGAAATCCAATCCTACATGCACACAAGGTAATCGAGCTATTGTGTGAGGTACATTGTGCACCCAAGCCACAGGTGGCGCTACACGCCCCATCGTGTTGGTACACGTCCGGTTGTCGTCATGAAGAGCTATTCAAGAGTATAAACAAAGTTTCAGTGTTGCCAGATACTGCTGACATTTTCCAGCCCAAAACATGTTCAAATCCGCCAAAATGCACTTAAAACCGCCCAATCTGGCAACACTGGCAGTTCTGTGTTCACAAGTTCCGTGCTCAAGCTGTTAGGCTTGCTCTAACAGACTGTATTGGCTACAAACTGTCCTGCTCAGACCACTGTTTTGTAAGACAACTTATTTTGCACAATCGTATATTTTTCTAAAGTCCATTTTTTGCTTACAAAAAAAAATATTTTTTTTTGCTTACAATTTAACTTGTGTCTTAATAAAACACAGAAAAAAAGTTCAGTTGTTTTGTTTTTATTGACATTCTTCAGATGTTGGACATACATACATACATATATATACACACACACAAATACAATGACTTGTTTATGTACACAATTCACAGCTATGCAACAGCTGTACAGATGTATTTGGTGATACAGTAAGTGAGCTAAATTTTAACAGTGCAAACAATGCCACAAAAAGAAAAGATTCATGCCGTTGTCATGCCGACCGAGGCTGTTGTTTTTCCCGCTTGTGGTCTCGTCACTCATCACTTCCGGAAGGGGCAGTGCTGAAGTAAACAGCTCGACTACGTAGCTCGATAGGATATACATGCACTAAGTAGCTCGGCTAAAATCGCATAATCTAGGTCGTGTAGCTCGATTACGAGAAATCAAGTTCGGTTCGATTTCAGCCGAGCTAAGGTGTTTCCATGGCATTTAGAACTTCGATTTCAGTCGAGCAACGGCAGAAATCCGATTTTCTCTATGTGCACGTAAACGCACTGAGTGTTCATAGTGGAAAAAGCTGACTCACAGCTGTAAGTCGATCCAAACATAGTCAAGGTGTGCAGTGCTCCTTTGGTTAGACCAGGGAACACACTCTCAGAAACAGACTGTAACCAGAAAGTAGCAGGGTCAGTTGTCTCAAAATGCTCTCTTAATGCAGCATTTCCTTGCAGATCAGTGTCTCAGCAACGGCGTTTAAGCACTCCTTCACAACTGTCCCATCACTAAATGTTTTTTTTTATGTTGCCCCAAAATCTACGCTACTTTTAAGGAACATTCGTTTGCACGTTGCTGGGCTGTAAATGCATGTGTGATGAGTCGGGTAGACCTGTCATACTGTGCTTGCAGTTGGGTTATTTTGCGTGCCCTCAGCTCGGACTTCAGGGGATAACTTTGCTCAAAAGAGCTGTGCTTTGTTTCGTAGTGGCGCTTCACGTTGCCGCTTTTAATTAATGCCACGTTTTCGGAGCATATGAGGCACACTGGTTTTGAACTGCTCGCCCGAAGAATGAACGTATATTTCTCCGTCCATTCATCTTTAAAACAACGATTTTCCTTGTCTACTTTCCGCCGCCTTTTGGAGCAAGCCATGTTGTCTCGGTCAGTTGTCTCTGAACTTAACTCTCTTCCTCTCTGCTTGTTGCTCTGCTGTGGTGCGCTGGGTAAACTAACGATTTTATTGGCTCAACTGAGTGAAGCTGTTGTCGTATTAACTGGAGTAGCAGTGCCCGCTGTCAATAGCCACGACCGTCCAAAATAATGCTCCGTGAAAATTACTTAATCTCGTGAATTGACCATTGGTCACGGGTCCGGACAGAACCATCACTGGGTCCGAATCCGGACCGAGGTCCGCCATTTGGTGATGCCTGGTCTAAATCAAGCACAGAGAGCAGACAAATTTCCAGGGTTCTCATTTTCACAGGCAGATGCAATGCTGACCTATCAATCAGCACAACCTATATGAAGGCTCAAAAATAATAACTCATCAATGCATAATACTGTTCCTCTCGGTGTCTGGCTGATGCTTTAGTTAGCCATTAATTAACATTGCATCAGAGTTAATGAAGAGTGCCACACAGGCACGCACAATGTCACAATGCCAAAAAGACAATACTGTCCTTTTCAACAGCAGAAAAACACCAAAAAAAATTTTTTTTAATTAAAATAAAAGGAGGACAGGGCACCCAAACAAACTCCAAAACACTGGACGGTGTATTCAGTTTGCCACTGGTTTTAAAGGCAGTCAAAGCATCCTATACAGTCCATTAGCCAAGTTAATGCAGAACTGTCAAGCACATAAATAAATACACTGCAGTGATGAGAAGCCAGACACCCAGACCCACACTCTAGATCCTCTACAAGGCCACATTAATTGTCTAATTTAGACACAATTAAATGGTGGTGAAAAGCTATGGTCCAGTTCAAGCTGAACTGGATCAGGACGATGCAGGTCAGAGCACCTTCTCTCTCAGTTCTGGCCCAACATAGGTCACACGCTCAGCACCACAGACTATGTAATAACAGGAGACTTTCACAAATCAACCATAGTGTCGTGCTGATTATTACCCAGTCTTACTCAGAGTCTTGCACTCATAGAACCATGTCCTATCCACAACGCAGCAAATGACTGGAGCGCTGTGATTTCTGACACGCCATCATTGGGCACTTGTTAACCAGGTGGTGGCACTGTCTCTACATCCAGAGATGGGTGACCCCCGTCAGGATACTGGGACTCAATCTTGGGTTTCAGTCCTGGAATGCACCCTTAGGCTGCAAAGGCTAAACAGAGACGACCCCAAAAATGTGCAGCATGCCGTGCAAGAGCCAGGAGATTGCAGAAATGAGAGGTTTTGGTTAAGCCACAAAAACCAGCAATATGGGGCATCTGAGTCATGTTCAGCTGCCACAGCCAAAAAAAATAATGCCAACTCGTTGGGCTTTAAAATCCTTGCATTCTCTGGCAGTAATGCAGACAAACCTTAGTCACTTAAAACCCAGACAATCAAATGTTCAGCAGATCAGTGGCCTTTCTTGTGTGGGGACTCTGCATGGAGTATCAGGCCATGCATCTACTCAGGTCTCCTAAAACCATGTCAGAGACACATTTTAAAACTGTTTCTGCTGATAACCACCACCACCACCGAGTGAGATGAAGTGGGATGATGAATCTGTTAATGTACTGTCCAAGTCTGAACACCTTAAGTCACAGGAAGTGATCCCATGTCCATAGATTTCCCATGCAAGTCGCACTGTGCTCTCTTCATAATAATAATAATAATAATAATAATAATAAATTATTATTACTCTACATAGCATACCTCAAGTACTTGGCACACAAGCAAAAAAAAAGTGTTAAAAAGTTAAAAAATAAATCCATTTAAAAAAAAAAAAAAAAAAAAAAAACCTCCGACATTAAGGTCAGTCACAAACAACCACTTCAAGCTAGACAGCCATTAAAATGTAAACAGACCAAATAAGATGGCAAAAATGTGTGTGTTTCTCCACGTGACGATGGCTAGCTGACAGCTGTGTTTTCGCAGAGCTCCTGCCCCAGTCCTAATATTTTCAGCTTAAGAGTGCCTTTTACCAACCTGAAGCTACACTAATGACCTTATAACATGGCATCTAAACCTGCCGGACCGTCTGGGAGAGAAAGGCCTGCCAAATCGAAGCAAACAATCCAGTTGAAGATCACAGATCACCCACCGCTGCCCAACATGGCACCTCCCATCCCCAACTGGTGCTAGCACGATTGAAGCTAGTGCTATGGACATGTCCAAGCTGGTGTGGAAAGTTACTCAAAACATAAGCAAAATTATGGAGTAAAAGTTTTCAAAACTGACACCTCAGACAAAATTGCCAACAGCCTGGAAGGCCAGTCTAAACGCATCACTGAAGCAGAACAGCGGATTTCTGCCGTGGAGGACCAGGTTGCCACCCTTGAGCTCCGCCTTGCACAGGTCCATGGCCAACCATGGCCGACCAGACAGACAATGTGCAGAACCATAGCAGACATGACATGGGGATCTTGAATCTGAAGGAAGGTATGGAGGGTGAACATCCTCGAGTTCTTCGAATCCTGGCTGCCAAAGATGTTCGGTTTGCCCGCCACTAAAAGGCGTATAAAGACAGACCGAGCTCATCAGACCACCGGGCCGAAGAGTAACCGCTCCAGACGGGTGACCATCAAACACCACAACTCCCAGGACAAGCTTCGGATCCTAGCAGCCACGAGGAAGGCGAAAAACCTAGAGCACGGAGGAATCGTGTATTTTTATCCATCAGGACCTGTCCAACACGGTCTGACTGAAGCGTCACTCTGATGATGTGGTTCGAAAATGCATAGACAAGGACATCAAAAATTCACGATGCGGTTCCCAGCAAGGCTTGTGATACAGCATAAAGGAACGGAGCGCAGCTTTAACAACGCAGAGGCGGCCCGAGGTTTTCTGGACACACTCAACTGACTTTGTTTACCGGTGAGCCATGTAAATAAACACGACATATGAAACGGTCCTGCCAGCTTCATATATATTTATAGACTTTTCGTGTTGAGAGTTTCTCTATTACACAGACCTCCTCTGACAAGACTACACCGAGTTAACTCAGCTCCAGGCTGTTAATTTTCAGTTAGCCCAGTTTTCTTGGAGGGAGATCTGTAGCGCCTTTATTATTTTTTTTATTGTGATGGATGCCTTGTTCTGATCAAAATTACTTAAGTCTGTTTTACTACGTTCAATTAATGCCCTTTTTCTTATTTTGCGTTAATTATCGTTACTCTGTGCTCCTTTGTGTTCTTCTACATCTTTGGTGGTCACTTAATTGCACACTGAACAAAAGGGTTACTTTAATTTTACACACAACTGTGTTCGACAGAGGCCCTGAGGCTACTGTTTCTTGTCCCATTTATTTAAGGGGGAGGGGGAAAAAAATTGTAAAACAACTCGCCAAGTTGGACTGCCTAGGTGATATCTGGTTATATCTTCACCTATTTGGGACAGGGGCTCTTTTTGGAAGAATTGTGTGTTCCTTTTTTTCCTTGTGCCCTCTCCTTAATGATGGCCTCTCTTGGCATCATGACCCCTTATAATACCTCACTGGGTCTTTCTTAGTTGTCTTTGTAAATGAGACCTACTGGTCACGCTTGAGTTTTGTTTTCTCTTTTGGGGGTGGGGTTTGATTACTTCTGTTCGTGTTCGGTCGTCGTTTGGGAACGACTTCCTCACATGGCAGCAATATCTATTTTTGCTTATTTTCAGTGCTTAAGAGCAACAGGCCCTTATGGACACATTTACTTTTGTACATGGAATCTACATCGCAGTTAAGATGAGTGTCACGAAGCTGATAACATGGAATGTGAAGGGAATAAGTAACGTAGTTAAAAGGTGTAAAATTCTCTCATCCCTTTAAAAACAAAGGGGCCCGCATAGCTTTTATACAAGGGACCCACATAGGTGACCTTGAACATGTAAAACTGAAGAGACTGGGTGGGTTGAGGGGTTTTTTTTACTCTTAACTCCAAAAGCAAGGGAGGGGTGGCGATCCTGTTACATAAAAGGCTGCCTTTTACCTTAGAAAAATGCATAAAGGATTTAGAAGGAAAAGGTGATATAATCTCAGGTTTCTTATATGGGGAAAAGTTCATTCTGGGATGCATTTATTCCCCCAATACATTTGAGGCTTCTTTCCATTCCAAATTGATAGCCGTTTTATCTTCTAACACATCACCTCTCGTAACCTTGGGCAGGGACTTGAATGCCTGCTTGGAGCCTGAACTGGACCAGTGCCCTGTGAAATCCATTCGTCCATCCAAAATGGCAGTAGCCACAAGAGCATTATGCAGTGATTTGAATCGGACACCCGGAGCTTGTTAAACCCCAAACTGAAAGACTTCACCTTGTTTTCCCACCCACATAACTCATTTTCAAGGATTGACTTTTTTACCTCGAGGCAAGCATTGGAAAGGGTTAAAACACGTAGTATGAATGCCGTGACACTTTCAGATCATTTGCTTGTTGACCTGGAACTTACACCCCCCTATTTTGACCCGGCTACACGTCACTGGCGGCTCAACCCCTCCCTGCTCAGTAATCCCACCTTTCTAAGGTCTGTTGGAGGAACAACTGACATTCTCTTTTTCTACTAACGATATAATGTCTCAGCTTCAACTTTATGGGGAGACTGCAAAGGCCTACATAAGGGGGAGTTATTATTTCGTACACCTCAGCTAAAAGAAAAGAAGCGCTCAGACAACAACTAGAGCTTGAATCCAAAATTTCTGACCTAGATATTCCTTTTCTAAATCGTCTCGGCTGAAGCTGGATGCAGCCTGCTCTGCCCTTGATGACCTTCTCACACAAAAAGCAGAAACCGCTTTTTTTTCTTTTTTAATATGCTAGGCACTGATTATTTGAGTCTGCAAACAAACCAGGGAAACTCCTGGCTTGTCTGGCAAAGGGCAGGGTTGATTCCAATGCAATTCCTTCGTTAAAAGATGACGGGGGAGCTAATTTTTTTTAAATACACGTATGGTTAATATCATGGAATGTTTTCCCAAAATTTGTATTCTCCAGAAAGCCCCGATAGCGCTGGGGATCAGGCCAGATTTCTAGACCACATAGATCTTCTGACATTGCCAGCTGAGAGCAGGGACCTTCTTTATCGCCCGATCACTAAAGAAGAGGTCTGCGAAACAAATCTTTCCCAGGTGGAAAAGCTCCATGCCCTGATGGGTTTTGCCCAGAATTTTATAAGAAAATGGCCAAGCCACTCCCCAGAATGTACACAGAGTCTTCTGAACACAACACAACACTTGACCTCGGCCAATATTTCACCTATCTTAAAGGGCAAACCCCCAAATTGTTGCTCATCTTATACGCCAACAAGTCTGATCGGGGTTGATTGTAAATTGCTATCAAAACTTCTTGCCAGGAGCAAGATTGATTGAGCCTGATCAAACCAGCTTTATCAGCAACAGGTTTTCGCACTCAAATGTTGGGCGTCTTCTTAAAGGATAAGGCAACTTTTGCACAAAATCACCACAAATATATAAAGTAATCGATCATGGAATTTATAGAGAAAGAACAGACCGCATAACAGTATCTTTTAACTTTTAATAATATGGGCTTGCGCTGAGCTCAGCGAAGATGCGTTCCACCATATTGATCTGTGTGACGTCATGCGGCCCACCACTGAAAAGAACTCTTCAGTGCTTCATGGTAATAAAGTAAAAAACCAGTACAATCGCTTCTTCAAAGTTTCACCAAAAGGTTTTATTTATGCAACTTAAAGCTCATAATACTGTATAACTTTGGTCGAGTAAAAACACGGAGCAAAAACATGGCTGAATCCTGAATGACTCCTATTTGGATTTGTCCTACCAAGCCTACTGCGCATGCGTGAAGTGGCTCGGCTCGGTTTTCCCTTTCGGGCGCTCTCGTTTTCTGTTAGAATTTGGTAAAGAAAAAAATAAATATTATTTACCAGCTTACCGGGTCCACGAACATAAATCTGACAGCTGACAAGGTCGGGATATAAACGAATCGAATACAAGGCACCCGCCGGGACTCCTTACTGTCATCACAGTGATCTGTCTGTAAACACTGTTTTCATGGGCCCAGTGACGTCACAGATCAGAGGGAGGCGCATTAATGAAAGATTCTGATTGGTTTATAGTTGCCCACAATCTCAAAATGGCTGACTCCTCCAACTTCGGCTCCTCTGTGTCAATTCATGATTTCAAAGTTAAAAATATTTTTTCATGTTTGATATATAATGGAAATAATTAACGGAATTGATTACGTACATGTTTTTCTCCTATTACACACACTGTACAAAAGTTGCCTTATCCTTTAATGCCTGGGTGCCCACTACGTCGATTGTGATCGACCAGTCGATCTCGAAGGCAGGGATGGTAGATCTCATGATTGATATGTAAATATTAATATATTTGTTATGAAATTTAAAAAAAAAAAAAAAACTCGTGGTCATTTTTACATGTAAACAAATTCGCTTTTTCCCTGAAGCGAAATGTCAGCCAAGCGCTGCGTCAAAAAAAAAAATGTTACATTAGGTCACCATGACAACCAGTAAAATGAAACTGCTGGTTTCAAAGATGCAGCGCCGTGATTTAGGAAACTTCCGAAACCTCGCCTTGGAGCTGGAGATGCAAGGGAGGGCGTTTGCGCAACTTAACAGTGCGCGCTACACTGAGCAGATTGAAATTCTCCAGTCAGAGTTTGAGAAGCGATTTCAAGACTTTGCTTTGCTCGAGCCACCAGCTACATTCATGTGCCACCCATTCGGGGAAGATACTGAGGTGGATTCCCTCGCCTCAAAAGCTGTGGCACTGTTTCAGCTGAACACGTCTGCCGTGCAAGACGAGATGCTGCAGTCTGACATCGAGTTGAAGTCCAGGGCGCATGGGCCGTTTTGGAATTTACTCACGGAGGCGAAGTACCCGAACATGCGGCAATGTGCCACCTCCTTAACCGCATTGTTCGGCTCCACTTATTTGTGCGAGTCGGCCTTTTCGCATATGAAGATCATTAAGTCCAAATACCGCTCCAGTATGTCCGACGATCATCTCGAGGCCTTGAGGCTCGCTACCAGCAGCTACTGTCCGGACTTTGCAGCCCTCTCTGACTCCCTCCAGTGCCGATCATCATCGGATTAAGATCTGATTTAGGGCCTACATCAGTATGCTATGTATTAATGTTGTGCTGTTGCCAAGTTCCACGGTTAAAAAATAAAAATAAAAAAATATAAAAGAAGGAAAAATGTTTTTATATAAAACTGTTGTAAATGTCAAATCTCTGTCTAGCAGGCTATACAAAAGTCAATTGATGTGAACAAAAATGTTTTGGGGTTTACAATGCCTGTCTGGATGCATTTAACTTTTTTTTCTAAACATAGCCCTTTTTTTTTTTTTTTTACAGTGGGCTTGTTTCATGTTTACTTATTAGTAGTTTGCGGTTTATAAAAGTTAACAGTGATTTGAACAAAAATACATTTAGGAGTACAAAGCTTATGCATTTAACATAATTTGAATGTAAATTTCAGTCACCTTTTTGTACGCATGTTTGCATATTATTAAACAAATTGCATATGAATGTTTATAAATCAAAACAAGTGTCATTATTGTTATTATTATTATTAGTAGTAGTAGTAGTAGTAGTAGTAGTAGTAGCAGTACTAGTAGTCATAGTAGGCCTAGTAGTGGTAACAACCTAGTCCGAGTAGATCATATTAACATGGTCATTTTAAAAGAATCAAAATATTGTGGGCACCCCTGCTTTAATGTGATTTAGTATGCTAACTCCAGCCAAGAGAGAATTCTATGTGTAGCTCTAGATGCAGCTAAAGCTTTTGATAGGGTGAAGTTTGAATATCTGTTTGAGGTTCTTCAGAGATTTGGACTTGGGCCTGAATTTATTAAATGGATAAGCCTGCTCTACAGCGCCCCCATGGCGAGAGTGTTCGTCAATGGCTGCGCCTCAGAGGGCTTCCATCTCGGACGAGGCATGAGACAAGGTTGCCCGTTGTCCCCCCTGCTATTTGCCTTAGCTATCGAGACACTCGCAGTGGCAATAAAGTGCACGGATGATATCTCCGGGGTTAGTCTCTGCGGGACTGTTCGTAAACCGGCACTATATGCAGATGTTATTCTGTTCTTGACTCCGCCTGAAACTTCTATTCCCGCCCTTATCTTGATTATAGGAGATATTTGGAAAGTTCTCAGGTTACAAAATTCAATTTTAACAAATATGAAGCTCTGCCTCTGGGTGACTTTGGGGATAAAAATGCTTTGCCCAACTTTCCCTTCAAATGGTCCGATTCCGGCTTCACATATTTAGGTGTTAAAAGTCTCGGCCAACTTAAATAACCTATATAAGCTCAACTTGGCCCCCATTTTATCCTTGATTAAAAGTGATCTGTTCAGGTGGTTTGATCTCCCCTGCTCTTGGATGGGCAAAATAAGTCTGGTCAAAATGAACATCCTCCCGAGAATTCTCTACCCAATGCAAATGCTCCCTTTCAGGATAAAGTAGTCTGTATTTTCTGATATTGATAAAGCCATTTTGAAATTCATCTGGCACGGGCGAAAGATACGTCTCAATCTTAAAATACCGTGGCTGCCCAAGGAGAGGGGTGGTCTTTCAGTGCCTGACTTTAAGCTTTATAATTGGGCATGTCACATGCATATAGTGTTAGGGTGGCTTAGACATTTTATAGGTTCTAGACAGGAAACCCATACTGATGCATGGTACTGCCCCTCCGTCTTCACTCAGCCTTGCTGCTAATGAGACATCTTTGCTTCCGATCAGGGTCAAGAACAGTCCAATTATGATGAACGCAATCAGAACATGGGAAAAGATTGTGAAGTCTACTAAAGTTGCATTGGGTAGAGGGTCCCACTCCAGCCCTTTAACCCATTATACAGAACAGGGCTTTTCCCCCAGGTCTGGGTACGAACATATTTCAGTGCTGGTATGATCACAGTATTAGAATTTTCGGTGATCTATTTGAGGATGATAAATTTCTATCTTTTGAACAAATTGGAGCCAAATATGGTGTACCATCTCAACATTTCTATAGCTATCTTCATATCAGACATTTTAATAGTCAAGATCTCCCTGAAGCCCAGCCAATAGCCTCAGTTATCAACTCATTGTTACGACGTCACCATAAAAGGAAAATTTCCTACTTCTATGAAAAACTACAGTCCCTCATTTCATGTAACAATGACAAAATTAAAGGTTTATGGAACAAGGACTTGGCAACCGATTTTGGAGAGGAAGCATAGTCCAATGCAGTGGAATCAGTAGGCAAAATCTTTGTGCAACAGGCTAACAGAGAATCGGTAGAGGATCCTTCATAGATTACAGCCTGCACCCCAATCTCTGAATACCTGAGATCTCTCCCCTTTGTGTTAAGTGCAAACAGGAGGTTGGGTCTTACATACATTGCATCTGGCACCGCCCTTTGATATTTACATTTTGGGGAAAAGTCTCACAGGAAATTGACTTAAATTTTGCTAAGGACATACAAATGCGTCCTGGTTTGTTTCTATTAAAGCTTTCAGGAGAGGGACTTTCTCGGTCAAACCTCCAGCAAAAACTCTGATACAAGCTTCTTTTGTTAGCTAGGAGATGCATACTTTTTCAATGAATTAAGCCCAGACCTCCAACTGTTAACCAATGGTATGGAGAAATATTTAAAAAAGTTTGACCAATGGAGCACCCGAGCTCAATTTTAAAGGGGAACAAGAGGCATTTCGATAAGTTGTGAGCACCTTTCCTGAACCGCCTGCCGGGCTCTACAGTAGACTTAGTACACAGAAGATGCTGCAATGTTGACTGGCGTCCCTCTTGCACTTCGGTGTTTGCCTAATGCTGTTTCCTGGGTACTGATTCTGTCTCACTGCCTTAGCTGCGTATTCCCTGATTCACGTGTAATCTCTAAGCTGTGAACGTTCTAAGAATTGGCCATGTAAGGTCCTATTTACTGCTGCAATAGCCCTTTTTTTCTTTGGTCATTCTATATGGTATATGTATTTTGCTCATACCTTCCATTGCGGTTATGTATCTTCAGTGTTTTGTTCTGCTCTAAATAAAATATAAAGACGAAAAAAAAGTGGCAAAAATACAAACCTGTTAAAAGGATGAAAATGGTTTGAAGAAAAAAGTGGATCAAATGATAAACAGATGAGAGTAAACTGTGCAGTGAACATTCCAGGACAAGTTAGGTAATAAAAATATATATTTTTAAAAAACCCATCAGAACAATGAATTTTTCCTCATTCAATCAGCACTGTGGCTCTACTGCGTTTTACAGATCACATGTGCAAAAAAATATTTAGAAAGCCAAAAAAAAAAAAAGGTAAAAGTGAGGAAGCCTACTCCCATACCATGCAACTGGTAAGCACATGCTCAAGTAGAAAGTCCATTTTTAAAAATCTCTTAATACAAGGATTTACATGAGAAAATCCTTCACATGATAAAACTGATGGTTTCAAAGACTTTCAATTTTCCTGAACTAAAATGTGTTTCTAAAGTAAGGGTGCAGCGATTAACCGACCAAAATCGACATCCAGATTAATTGGCAACTAATTTAATAGTTGATGACGTAATCACGTGGGGGTTTTTTTGTGCACCAACTAGGAATGCTTAGGCATGACTGGAGAGAAGCTAACAAAAAGCACAATGGCAGCTTCAAAAACAAAAACCTCCAAAGTGTGGGAGTCTTTCACACTGAGCTCTGGGGGGGGGGGGATAAATTAAAAAAAAAAGGCTGTGAATTGTATAATTTGTAAAGCTGACCCGAGCTGGCATAGAAGCACATCCCGTATGTTGGAGCATGTGAAGAGGAAGCAGGTCAATTCCCTGGATGAAGAAAACTCACCTCGGTAAGTTAACTAGCGGGCTAGTTTGCCAAGATTATAAGCTATGGTTGTGAGCTGTAACAATTTCTATTTGAAATGCACGTCCTCTTGAATTGTTAATGGAGTTGGAACAGAGAAGCAAGTAACAACCGATTATTGACAGTGAACCTGTTCAGTCAAACTAACATTTACCATTTTAAACACTGCTTCGTTGTCAATGTCATGGCGAAGTTTACGGCCAGAGATAGTATTGCTGCTGACTGCACAAGTTTGCAGATGTCCGGAGAATGAGATTTATTTATTTCAAGCTTAATCACAAAGAAAATTTGGCACCTCCTGTAGATTTATGGGTTTGTTTGATCTCATCAGAACCTGACTTTTGGAGGAAAAGTGACAGCCCAAATAACCAACATCTCCATTTAGTGCGAAACTGGACAGATCGAGGAGAAACCGTTATTTAGAGCATCTCAATATCTCCACAGGATTCTAGGATCAAAACTAAGGCCAAGTTTACATTAGACCGTATGTGTCTCGTTTTCTTCGCGGATGCACTGTCCGTTTACATTCAAACGCCGGGAAACGGGAATCCGCCAGGGTCCACGTATTCAATCCAGATCGTGTCAGCTCCGGTGCTGTGTAAACATTGAGATACGCGGATACGCTGTGCTGAGCTCTAGCTGGCGTCGTCATTGGACAACGTCACTGTGACATCCACCTTCCTGATTCGCTGGCGTTGGTCATGTGACGCGACTGCTGAAAAACGGCGCGGACCTTGTATCACCTTGTATCACCTTTCATTAAAAAGAGTATAAAAGTATGAAAATACTGCAAATACTGATGCAAATACTGCCCATTGTGTAGTTATGATTGTCTTTAGGCTTGCCATCCTTCCACTTGCAAGTGGTAAGTGACTTGCGCACAGCGGCTCAGTCCCGAATCACTGCTTGTGCACTTCACTCGCGCGCTGTGTGAGCTGCGCAGGGCCGGAGTGCGCACCCTCCAGAGGGCACTCGCTGTTCAGGGCGGAGTGATTTGGAGCGCAGGATGCCTGCGGAGCCGAGCGTATCCGTGTATTGGTGTTGCTGTGTGCACGCAAATCGTGTATTGGTGTTGCTGTGTGCACGCTAATCGTTTTAAAAACGTTGATCTGATGATCCGCTGATACGGTCTAATGTAAACATGGGCTATAACATGGCTTAAATGGAGATTTCTTAAATGGAGTGTGACGGACAGAGCCGTGATGCACAGAGGCACGTCGTCAGCCATTTACCAGCAAAAACAATTACGAGCTGAACTGCTGCTACTTTCTCCATATGTATTGTCATGACTGCTGCTGTACTGTTTTATTGTTCATTGTGTCATTTAAATCACCATTCACCATCAATTAACTCCATTTTTAACAAACCAAGTTGTTTTAGAAGAAGGGAAAGACCTTTTTTTTTTTTTTTAAATAATGTTTGTGAACAAACCGAAATATTCCATCCTCATGCTTTGCCATGTTCATCTTTCATCTGCAGGGTTTTCCCTCTAGACATTTTCATTTGAGAGTCAACATAACTCCCAAGTTTTTTTGAGTCAATTTTTTTTGGAGCGTTATGATTCCAAAAGCTTATTCTTATTGTTTCATTATGCTGAACAAAGAACGGAAAAAAACTAGTTTTGTTTTGTTTAAATTTCTGGAAAAAAAAAATATTGTATCAGCTTGATTCTTTCAGCTTCGTATTCTAGCAAAACTCAGAAATACAGTTCTCATTTTTGATGCTTGAAATGGCTGCTCGGTAATGATAATGACCGCTAAAATAACCAGTCAAATAAGTCTTACACTATAGTTTATACGTGTACAGTCATTTTTCAGTTACAATAGCACTTGGTAAGTGACGGTCATTAAAACAATGGTTATAACTATACCTGCTATTTGATCAACTTTGTTAATCAGAGTCAGTAAGTGCAGGTTGATTGGAGAGGAGACGGATGGATGTGCAGGAAGTGTCTATTATCTCATCTCATTATCTCTAGCCGCTTTATCCTGTTCTACAGGGTCGCAGGCAAGCTGGAGCCTATCCCAGCTGACTACGGGCGAAAGGCGGGGTACACCCTGGACAAGTCGCTAGGTCATCACAGGGCTAGTGTCTATTATATAAGAAACAAAACAGGCATATAGTCCAAAACGGCAGGCTGAATCGATAACAAACAGGCAAAAGGGTTGAGCAAGGCACAAACAGAAACTGGGCAGGACAAGCTCAGAAACCAAAACAGAAATGAGACCCAATAACCAGGAAGATGATGCAATAACAGCTCGGTAATGATGATGAACAACGCAATACTTCACACCGTGTATTGTAAGTGTTGGCAGCGTCCTTTTATGCACGTGCTGATTGTACTTAATCCAGAGCAGGTGCTTGCCGTTAGAAGGGCACGCTGTTCAGACGGCACCTGAGTGAAATGTCCATTGCATGCGGGTATGACGGCCACTTTCCTTTTATTGAACTAGTGCATACATTGTAATAATAAAAAGGTTATGGTCAGGATAAGTTAATACATGGTCAGGACAAGTGAAAAATCTTGCTGCTTGTCTGACTGGACAAGTGGATTAAAAAGTTAGTCAAGCCCTGTATTAGGTTACTGAAAAACCCTCGAGATGGCCAAACTTGCCAATGTCAGAATTAATATTTCTAGCAATATTTATTGATTTTTTTTTGGTGAAAGATAAATGACAGACGCCCGAACATATGTGACTAACACGTTTTTTTTTTTTTAATGCATCAATTTGACGGAGTCATTTATTTTTTTGGGGGCGCATTTCATTCTAATCCGCATCGAATACACAGTGTCAAGGGAAACCCTGCATCTGTATAAGCATCTGGTATCAAGAAATGCAAACATTCACATTAGCTGTTAAAATATTTTCATTTATCGGTTAAAACGTTTTAGTATAAAATATGGAGGTGATCATAGGAAAATCGTGTGCGCTGATTGGTCGAGCAATTCGGATTATTTCTCGATAATCACCTCGAGCGACTCGGCAAAATGGCTGCCAATCACTTCGTAACCGTAAGCGAGGAAGAACTAGAAATTATGGAAGAAAATGCTGTTCCTAAAAGCACGAAAGATGCTATGACGTTTGATCTAAAACTATTCAAAAAAGGGAAGGTGGAATTGTGATTTATTTTATCCATTTCAAAACAAAGTATTTTATGTGACTCGCCACAGATAAGTGACAAATCCGCACGCATTATATTTGCATGCCGGTTTTGAAGAGTGAATTATTTTTTTTAAAAACACATTTTTTAAATTATCAGTGTATTTATACTTAAAACAATTATCCACCTCAGGCTCAGTGAATAATAACCGACTTCTTCACAGTTATTATTCACTGATAATCACTACGCCTTCTGTAAAGAACTTCAAGTAAAACTCCTCCGTACCCATTTTCACTGACTGCCATTCAATTCCACTGCCACCTCCAGTGGGAAACCGGGAGGCTGTACTACTACTACAGGGAAATGGTGTTTGGCGGTATAGTCCATTTTGAAAGGGGTGTTTTTAATACTCATTTACCATTGACATTCTGTCCGCGCAAAAGGGTCTGGGTGAACAGTGTGTTTGTTTCGTTGAGTTTTTAATAACTGCAGTATTAACTAGTTAAATGACTATTTCTGGATTTTGTTTGTTTGCTGGATGGAGCGAGACTCAAGACCATGTGGACATGCAGACTTTCCTCCATTTCAATACACAAACGGTGATTGTAGCCCAATTTAGTTGAAGAATACAGGTTTCTATCCTCACCATTTAAATTTCGACGGGTTGTTTGATTTACTTGACTAAGGGAAAACTGATGTAGTTTTGTCATTTTATTGTTGCTACTTTGCTGATCCTTGGTTTTAGATTCTGACAGGAAAAATGGATAGTGGAATTCTCATTTTTTTTGCATCAGCAGGAAAGTTAATTTTAAAAGGTTGAATTTTTGAATGACGTATTCATCTATATTGTCTTCACTCGAAACAACCTCAAGCCAAATTTCAAAGCTGATGACTAAAAAGGGGTTATTTCGTAACTGGGCAATACATAATCTGAATAATCGATTATTCGTTTCAATAATCCGATAGCTTAATCGACTATCAAAATAGTCATCTGTTGCAGCCCTACTCTAAAGTCGGATACAGTTTAATAAAATACATGATATAAAAAGTATAAATAAAGCATGAATGGACATGCTGCTCTAGGAAACACTTACCATCCTGAAGTAGATTATTTTCCAATAACAGCAGGCCCTGTAATGTTTCATTCCTCTCATGTTACACACTATCAATTTATGTATTTAAAAAAAGTTTTATCCGTTTATAGCCATGTTTAATGTTCTGGAAAGTCTTCAAAAACAAGTTACTTTTATCAGTTACATTATAAGAGTTGTCTCTCTCAAAGTTAAGACAACAGCTTGGCAAGTTACCAAGAAACCTCAACACATCAAACTCCTCAGTCCTGAAGACTTTCTCATGAAGGAAAACAAAAGTTACAGCTTTACTGCTGACTGTTACAAACACGCCAAATAAACATCTCCTTACAGAAAACGAGTGAATTTATATAAACCTGGGATTTGCCTTGCACCTCCCATTATCACTACTGTTATCAAAGTTACACTACAGCGTGGCTGAAATCTCCTATCTGGTCAGAAGGTGTACAGTACATTTTTGTAAATAAATGAAGACTGACTTACAGCCCATAATAAGTGTAGTAATGCTTTCAGTGTAATGAACTATTGTTACAATTTCGTCGTAAACGCAGGTAAGCAGAGCGATACAAAAACAGTGAAATACCCCATTATGTGAAATATCAGCAGTCTTGGAATGGTGCTTGTTCAACCGAATTACTAGTGGTATGAACTGTGGTGAAAAGTCTGGGAAGACAGAAGAAAAATAAAGAAACCTGAAATTTATTTTTTTTAAATAAAAATTCTATTCCAGTGAGTCATGACCGACACAGAGCAACACGTTGTTCAGTCCCGCCCATTCAGGAGTCGCTCGGTGGTTAATAATGTCCTTTTTAAATACTTAAATCCATATTTTTAAAAAGAGTCAATATTTAAATTTCAGCATCATAACTTCGCTCCAGATCCCTACAGCTTTTGCAACAGTACAGTCACAGTGCTAATCTGTTAACTGGAATTTAGACTTTTTACAAACCGAGTCTATTAGTCTTGTGTCCTTCACTCCGGCATGACATTCTCAACAAGAGGGAAGCACACACAGAGCTTAGGCAAGGGCTGAATATTAATAAAAACCTTTCTAAATAGTTTTGGTGAAACGTGGTCACGTTTTATTCAAGTAGATGTCCATTTATTTTATCAGCAGTAAAACCAACCCAGTTCTGACTGTTCCCCAGAATTCAGCCGGAATGACACCCAAAAAGGTTTTCCCACAAGGCTTCACAAAAGGACTTGAATTTGTATTTAACTTGCTCTTCAAAATGTGTCTCAATTCCTTTATAAATCTCTGTGGGCATGCACATAAGTGCACACTAACCAGGGAGATTATTCCATAAACAGGTGATGTTTTCAAAAGAAAAACAGAGGGGAAAAAACCCGAAAAAGTTTTTTTTTTTTTAAACTCGAAGCACGGCATACAAATGTTCCCTGCCTTCATCGAGCAGATACACACAGAGCCTAACCCATGTTCAGAGGATTTAAGTGAGCCAGTTCAGAGCTATAGGCGGAGTCCAAGGACCAGATCTATAATACTGAACGCAAACATTCATCATGGCTCATCACCACTGTCAAAACAAAATCATAGCACCAACACAAGGCCAAGCCCAGGCCTCTTCAGCCTCAGTTAATGAAAGAACAACTGTTTCACTCAAACAAGTTACAGAGACTTCTTTAGCTTATGGATTAATATGCCTGTTGAATTTTCTGGGACAGCAACTCTGTTTATTCAAAAAAAAGAAAGAAAAGAAAGGGCAATTAATAATGGGTTTATATTAATCCACTCATTCTAATTCATTACCCATTTCTGTACGAACAGCTCACTCACAGGGACTTGGATGGTGGATGTGCTACATAACCAAGGCAAAAACATTTTAGGCCTTTTATTATTACATCAATGTAATCATTTATATGGTCAAGTTTTTCACTTCTTTAGCCTTTTTGGAAGGCGTCTCGAGTGTCAGTGCTTTGCACCAGTCAGAGAAAAATCTTCAGGACAAATTTACACCTTACAGTTTCTCTCCAACATGACAAATTGCTTTTTACCTCATTACCTTAAGGAGAAAGAAAACAAAAAGACAAGCTGGTGTAGAAAGACTATTCATCGCTGATATGCAGATAACAGGAATCCACTTGTTTCACAGATGTTGCAGAACGTTAAAGGTAACTGAACAAATCAAAAGGACGACTTGCTTATTCATAAATTTAAAAAAAAACTATAATAATTATTGGCAAATCATTAAAAGGAATAAAACCTTGGGGCTGTAATGTTACAGGACTTGCTTCATGTTGTCTCATATCACGATAACCTGATGTAGATCATCTTATGGCATGGCCTGTCATGAACTATTCCCTGCTTAAATCAACGACATGATGACCCAAAACCCGTCTCGTCTCATCTTCTTCCGCTTTATCCGGGGCCGGGTCGCGGAGGCAGCAGTCTGAGCATGGAAGCCCAAACTTCCCTTTCCCCAGACACCTTGGCCAGCTCCTTGGGAAGAACACCGAAGCGTTCCCAGGCCAACCGAGAGACATGGTCCCCCCCCCCAGCGTGTCCTGGGTCTTCCCCAGGGCCTCCTCCCAGGGGGACATGCCTGGAACACCTCCCCAGGGAGGCATCCGAAAAAGATGCCCAAGCCACCTCAGCTGATTCCTCTCGATGTGGAGGAGCAGCGGCTCTACTCCGAGCTCCTCCCAAGTGACTGTGCTTCTCACCCTAAGGGAGCGCCCAGCCACCCTGCAAAGGAAACTCATTTCGGCCGCTTGTATCCGCGATCTTGTTCTTTTGGTCATTACCCAAAGCTCATGACCATAGGTGAGAGTCGGAACGTAGATCGACCGGTAAATTGAGAGCTTCGCCTTTTGGCTCAGCTCCTTCACCACGACGGACCGGTAAAGCGACTGCATCACTGCGGAGGCTGCACCGATCCGCCTGTCGATCTCACGTTCCATCCTTCCCTCACTTGTGAACAAGATGCCGAGATACTTAAACTCCTCCACTTGAGGCAGGACTTCTCCACCAACCTGGAGAGGGCAAGCCACCCTTTTCCGGTCGAGAACCATGGCCTCGGACTTGGAGGTGCTGATTCTCATCCCAGCCGCTTCACATTCGACTGCAAACCGCCTCAGTGCATGCTGAAGGTCCTGGTTTGAAGAAGCCAACAGGACATCATCCGCAAAAAGCAGAGATGAAATCCTGTGGTTCCCAAACAGGATTCCTTCCGGCCCCTGGCTGGCATCCTGGTCGCGGAACACTGGACCAGCTCTATACCCTTCATAGGGTGCTCGAGGGTTCATGGGAGTTTGCCCAACCAGTCCACATGTGCTTTGTGGATCTGGAGAAGGCATTCGACCATGTCCCTCGTGGTATTCTGTGGGGGGTGCTTCGGGAGTATGGGGTTCGGGGCTCTTTGCTAAGGGCTGTCCGGTCCCTGTATGAACGGAGCAGGAGTCTGGTTCACATTGCTGGCAGTAAGTCAGACCTGTTCCCAGTGCATGACCCAAAACCATAAACCAGAAAACAGTACACAAATCAAAATCAGATCGACACTGATCAACTCCATTACAAAATTTGTCACTGCAGTGGCACAATTTCTGTAGTTTCTGGCACAGTAGCAAATTATGCATCTGACTGTGTCAAATTATAAACAGTGAGAAACCTGTGGAATGTTAAGACATGTTCAAAATGGGATTTCGTATAACATCTGTATTTCAAACACCCCAAATTTAAGACAAAACCACAGGCAGGGCTTCATGGAGGCGATTATCTCAGTCTGCCCATAAGTGAGCAAATAAAAACATGCACCATTTCTGTACTTCACATCCTGTCTTGAGTTATTAAATACACTGAAACTAACCAGAAGATATAAATACTGTGCAGGTGACATTGAGTGAACTGCAAAATGGCCTTGAACAACACAATGACAGTTCAACGAGGTAAACATCTTCGAAGTTGGTTGAGAACAGCACACAGGATTACAATACACGCTGTAGAGAATCATTCAGGTCTCTCGAGTCTGGTCATAAAGCATTCTGCTTCAATATAAGCACAATTCATTCACACCACTGTTAACGCCACTAGCTAGACTATTTACAGTAGTCATTTTGTTCCAAGCTCAAACATGACAGCCGATGGCTGTAGACCGGGGGCTATACACTGCTTCCTTGAGTCAACTCGTCAATTTTGAAAATACATACTTTTGCACATCCCTTTTATACACAAGACTAGTAATGGAAAAACGATCACAATCTTCACTAAACTTGCTAGTTATTTCTTCAGTACAGTATTATGCTGCAGGAATATGAAACCTAAACATTAGAATGTCAGCGTTTAAATTATTTAACATGCGCCAACACAAAGACTACGGCTCGCAGGCCACATCTTACGCCTGCCAGACCACCACCATGCAAAAACAGCCATAACATGGACACCGCCAGTCAGCAAGAGAAGGAGGGGAAGGCCAAAGATCACATGGAGGAGGACTTTCCAGGAGGACCGAAAGAGAACGAACATCCCCGGGAGAAGGCTGAAGCAGCTGCGGCTGACAAATCTAAGTGGCAGAAACTTGCTGCCCAAGGAGCCAAAAGGCACAGGAGGACCCAAGTATCACACCTTATTTTTCCATAATTGCACAAAAAAAAATAAAAATATCCCCCCCACACACACAATTACTCAAATACCATTCTAAAACTCTCAGCATATGACAGTCATACTACAGACACACACCTGATGCCCAAGGAGACCAGTCACTGAAATGAACAGCAATTGGACTCATTCTTTATAAAACACACTGGTTTAGATTCAAGATTAGGATTCATTCCCTTTCGTAGGGACCACAAAGGGGGATGAGGGGAAAGAAAAGGAAAAGAAAGAAAGCGTAAAAACTATCACAGTGAAATAAAACGGCCGAATTGTGCTGCTGAACACAGGATTTGAAGCCACCACATCAGCTTGTCCATGTCAGCTCCTCACTCTGTGCACAGCAAGCTGGTAAACTTGCCAAGCGTACCTGGCACACAGCAGCTCTGTGACCACCTACTCTGAGTGAGTGAACGAGTGTCGGGGCACGAGTGGGCTGGGGCAAGGTGAGGCTGGTGGGCGGCTGAGCGGCAGGAGCTTCCGCTTCCTGCCTTATAAGCCTGTCTCACAGCGGGATCAAACTGGCTGCCGCGTGAATCACACCACTCCTACCACCAACACAGCTACTTCTGCTACCACAATTAAAAGCAATCTGGAGGGAGAAAGAAAGAGACTGCAGTGCTAAAAATATTCAACAAACCACACCACTTAATAATTGTGCAGCAGATTTCAAATGACTATCTGATGTTCTGTAAAGTGGCCACATTTTCAGACGTGGGGAAAAAGCAAATGGGCCAACTCTAAACATGTACTGTATCTCACCTATTTTTTTAAATATATTATTAAATCAGCAGAACGGTTAAAAATCCAAATGCTTTCTTAACAGCGTAACGATGATCCAGACTGGAGGAACAGACGGGGGAAATAGGAGAGGTTTTTACATCCTGAGACTAAAGCTGGGGCTGAGAGATAGGAGAAACCACAACACCCTCACCTGAACCGCTGCAGACATTTAAATAACTGCAACGACTTGACTTTTCCATTACTTATGAGCAGGAACATTATCTCCAAAGTGAATAATGCCCATAGGGGGTGCAGCAGCTCCCCAAATCACAAAATAGAAAAATAGCTGAATGCCCCAGGCTGCCATTCCTCTGCTGGCTGCCCAATGGAGGAAGTAGCCTTTGATCAGTTTTGGGTTTTGGCTATTTGCATTTCATGAGATCAAAAAGCTCAGTCCAGCATCTTACTGAAGCCACTACTTCAAATCTGCAGCAGATTCAGGCTCAGTAACAGCATTTATCCTTTAGCCTGAGCTTAAAAGGTCAGCGTCAGCGGTAATAGCGGCAATGTTTGTTGAGCACATGCATTATTCTCCTTTCTTCCACTGAGAAATACTCAAAATTAACTACCACCACCTCAGGCATATTAAACATTTTAAAAACATTCTGATACCATGCAAAGAAATGTTTAGGATTTCTTCTGGCGTCTCTCATTTATGGAAAAACCATTGCCGAGAGTCCATTTCTGGGACAGGCAATCACGACTGGAAAATTCATGAGGCCAAGATTGGATCGAGTGCAGGTATGAATGACCCAAAACACTCATCAGCAATTACAGTGTTGCAGATGCTTGAGAAAAATGCTGCTTTATAGTCCCAGGGAGCTGCGAACATGTTCATGGCATGATCTGTGCCACAGCTCCACATTTTCAGCCTGCATAAGATAAGATTATGGCTCGTGCTCCAGCAGCATTTTACATTACAGGCATTGAGCAGACGCTCTTCTCCAGAGCGACGTACAACATACTGTACCCAGGACAGCCTGGGGAGTATTTGGGGGTTAAGGTGCCTTGCTTGAGGGCACTTCAGCCATTCCTGCCGGTGCAGGGAATCGAACGGCAAACTTTTGGTCCCAAAGCTGCTTCTCTAACCATCAAGCCATGGCAAGTAGTCACATTTGCAAGCGTTTTATGTAGAGGTTTCAAATTTCTGAGGATGCCTTTAAGTTGCAGTGTAGCTGCAGGGGTACATACAGTACAGGGCCACAGACACTTGGACGAAGACGACAACTGAAGTGATGGAAACCTGGAGCCAGGTGACATTAGGAGCAGCCACCACAAGGCCCAAATTCTTTTAAACTCACAGGAGCAGATACTCAATTCCTGCTAAACAAACATCTTCAGCAACGAGTGGAGCTGACTGGTAAGGGAGACTCTGTTAACCTGAGAGCAGCCAAATTGAGCTCATTTACACTTTCTTTCAAAAAAAAAAAAAAAACCCGTAGCAACATGTCTCACATACGAAGCTCCACAATCAACAAAAACAGGTCTCGCTCATTTTGCTATACAGATGTGGAAAATACAAGCTTGCCTTTTGTCTTGAGGTCTGTATGTCATTCTGTATGAAAACAGATGATGGCACTGTGCTCTTTTTATAATCTGAAAACAGCAAGATGAATTCTGGTGCTTATGCCACATTAAACAAGTCATTTTCAATCAAAGAACCACCTCTTTTTATAATTAAAAAAAAAAAAAATTGCCCATTTTACTCCTTGGTTTAGCTTTCTGATGCAGATCTTGCACCAGTGGCAACCAAGAGCTCTGCAGAAGTATGATCTGACTGATACTGATACTTACATCCTCAGTCTTTAGCAGACAGCACTGAGGAGGCTACAATAAACACCTATCCAAGGAATCTAACTGCAAGCTGGAGTGTATGTATCGACAGATGGACAGAGAGAGAGAGGATATTACATTAGTGGCGTGAAGATATGAAGTTTATCTTTGAATAAATAGTGCATGCATGTGCGTGCATTTTTTTAAATATTTTTCTTCATGAGTGAGTGAAGCAAACGAGTGAAATATTTTTCAACACGAGATGATAAACTTCATATCTTCAAGCCAACATTTATTATTATTATTATTATTATTATTATAATTATTGACATTGCCACAAAACGCAAGTTAATCAAGAGAATTAAGTTTGAACTCGTTTGCCATTTTGACAACACATGTCTAGTCAGCAGGAAAACACTGGGCGTGACGACAGAGTGAAATATCAGGAATTACTTTTTTCGCGGTCCGGTTTCCATCAAATCCTGCGCTCTGATTGGCTGGCGAGCAGGTCCGTATCCTACGATACGGACCCCAGCTACGGACCTCTGGCGACTTGCTTGTTCACAACAACAAACATGGTAGCAATTTTTGTCAACATTTATTTTCATATTTCTCAGGAGAATAGCATTAATTTTACAGCATGGATAGTGATTACGACAGTGTTCACAGCGAAAGCGAGTTTTACTACCCTGAGGAAGAAGAAATAAAACATTTCAGCAGAAAGCTAAAAACCTGTAACTGTTGCTAAAGCTGAGCAAAAACATGGCTGAATCCTGAATGACTCAATTTTGTATAAATAGGGGACTACATAGGCGGCAAAATGTAGTTTTTTTTCCTGCCATGGAAGTGCACTTGTATCCCGAGGAGGAAACAATTTGCATTACAGGCGTGAATGAGGATTCAAAATGGCGGCTCGGTTTTCCCTTTCAGGCGCGATCGTTTTTTGTTAGAATTTGGTAAAGAAAAAATTAAATATTTACCAGCTTAAGGTTGGTCCGTATGGTGAAATACTGTGACCTCGGCCTTGAATACTGACCTCGGCGCAAAGGACCTGAGTCAGGACTTTCAAGACCTCAGTCTTCGTGTTTGTGTGTGTGTGTGTGTGTGTGTGTGTATATATATATATATATATATATATATATATTTTTTTTTTTTTTTTTTTTTTTTTTTTTAAACGATGCGGACCTCTCAGCTGGTAAAAAACATCATACATTACAGGCCACTTTTTCCATGAAACAAAAACATTCTATTCCCTTCTAGCGAGTTTATTGATGGCATGCAGTATCACCGTATTGCTTATTCTCCATATACAGAACATGCTGAACACCCAAAAGGCTACCAAAACTAAATTATATATATTCATACATATTTCCAAGAGAAAAACACATCAACGGACATCGAAAAACTGGAAGAGAGAGAGACACGTCAGAGATGTAAAACTTCCGTGCTAGCAAGCAACTGTGACAGTTTGTAAACAAACATGGCTACAAGGTTTGCTTTGTTAAACGCAGAAGATTGAGAGAATTTTGGCTGTCAGAATGCTCCGTTCTGTGTAGTTGTCATTGGTTTTAAAAGTAACTAAGTAAATGAGACAAGGGGAGGAAAAAATAAATAAATTTGCCTGACTGCGCTAGCACTGGCCTGCACAAGCAACACCAGCGAGACGGTAACGGGACTGCCACACTAATGGCACCGAGTCGCAGGCAAGCTCGCGTTGGCTTTCTCTTAACACTACTGCTATGCCAGCTGGAAGCTAACTGGACTGCCTCACAAACAGCCCCGAGTTGGGAGTAAACTAGTGTTTGCCTTCGAGAATGCTGATATGAAGTGCATGTAGTATTATAATAATGGCATTTTTCGTGGTCTTACAGACATTCCATTCAGCTAGCATGATCCTGAACTCATCTTCCACTCCTTCAATATCATGCTAGCTGAATGGAATATATCCGATATACCACCCAAAGCCAGCCAATATTATTTAAATATCACTATCTTGGATGTAGTTTGTATGAAAAATACAAGTGGCGTATTTCCCAGTAAAACACTCATGTCCATGTTTATTTTAAAAACAAAGATATCAGGCTTGTAGTACTTGAGTCCAGGACTCGGACTTGACTTCAGCATTGAAGACTCAGACTCATGCGTTAACTGCATTCGGACTCGTAAATTGGAGACGACGTCTCCGATTTTTTTTTTTCCTTTTTTTGGTAGTATGCCATAATTTGCCACTCGATATTTATAATCGACATTAATTTTTATACTAATTTTGTGCAAGAGAATGCATATTCACCTGTTCATACGTCATGTTTAGGAACAAACTAATGTTAACAGCGCTAAAATGCCTGGAGAGAACGCCCCTATGATAGTCCGCTTTGCTTATACAGACTTCTCGTGCAGTGGGGGGGGGAAAAAAAAAAAAAAAAAAATGCACTGCCATGTCATTCCATACGTTGAAGAACTATCGAGGAGAAGATAGGGACAACCTTGAACTTCAATTGTCATTTGGCAAGACTCCACCCAGAGAACTAAGTGACACACTATTACCCTGTCCACACTAGGGATTTTGTACCGATACGATACTACTTTTGTACCGCAACACCTGTCCACACTAGCAACTATACCGGTACTGCAGCGGTATAACACTATCGGTACGAAACCCACAAATGTATGGGTTTCGTACCGGTACAGTATCGGTACTGTAGCGCTTCGCTGTAGTGTGGACAGATGAAGCGGCTCTGTATTGATACAAATATAATGCGCATGCGCAAAGTCACACACCTCAATCGATGTCTTCGCTGAATAAAATAGTGAAGAACGGAGACTCGTTTTCTTTGGTTCTTTCTCAACTGCCTCGCGCGTTTTATACAATTCGACTGAATAAATGACCGCCAGAAATACAGACTGTACACTGACAACAAAAAGCACACACACGTTGTTTCATCCGCCATATTCTCGGAAGGAATTTACTCGGTAACCACGGAAACATTTCACGCACGCACATTTCAACTACCGTGAAAGAAAATCGCAAACATTTCTCGCTAGTGTGGACAGATGCACTAAACTGTTCCGGTATACTTTGTATCGATACAGTTATACCACTATCGTACCGGTATATGTGAACACAGCTTAAGTTCATTGCTTTGTTGATAGCGGGGCTTGCTGACCGATGAACTAGCTAGTGTTAACCCTCTCTCATATTATTTGCCCTGTTGATAGTGGGTGGGGCTCGCTGAGCGATGAACAAGCTTTTTAATCCGTAGCCTATTAACTAAAATGGGGCACTCAAGCAGTAACGTTAGTCCAACGCAGTAGCAGAGACTGTTTCACATAAAGGCGGCAGCAACAGCCACTGTCAAATGGCACGGTTGGACTCTTGTTCTCGGACTCAACTTGGATCAATAGTGAACTCGACTCGAAATTTCCTTTAATAACTTGGACTTGACTCAGACTTGAACACTGGGGACTCGGATACATCTCCATCCCCAAACTGCAATGATGATTTTTGCCCTTGATGAATTATCTTCCAATTGACATTGCTTACTGATATTTCTTATAAGTTCTGGCTAATGGTGCTCTTTTGAGATGATTAAATGAACTGCTGCCATCCGGATTAGCCCAGTCTCATCTCTCTAGCATAGACTGCATTATCATAGAGAACAGACGCGTGCGTGCACTGGGTTGTAAATTCCTGCTGCCGACATCTCCAGGGGAACAGCAGAGCGGTGACTGCATGCCGACCTACATTCATCCCAACCACATGCATGATGTATGTGTGACTGCATAAATAACACTGCACAGCACCAAGACAAAGTCCCTAACAGATACGAAGGGTTCAGACCCTCTTTTCTGTGACAGCATCTCATCCTACTCTTCTATAAAATGTACATCAATCATAGTATTCCCTGCAATACAGCCCAAGTGCAGTGTCAGTGTCTCCAGTCTGACGAGCTGTACTCTGCCTCTGTCTGAACCACACTCGCATTATACAGGCAGACACCATAGCGGCTCTGTCTGTCTCATACTGCACAGCTAAAAGCCTTCGGAGAGGGAGATCGGTGCACCTTTACCTTTCACTTCTGCCACCTTCAGTTAAAATACAGCCACTACGTCGACATACAGGATTAAGTAGAGGTGGCGGGGTTCGCAAATTGATGAACGAGGTCTAATAAATAAGTATTACTCAAGTCTCCTTGAAAACACAGATCTAAAATGTGAACACATTTATTTACCATTTTGAACAACACTACCTTGTTTTTGGTACAGCCACTATTCACACAGTCACAATCCATAACGCACAAAATTGAATATGGTCATCAAGATCAGTCTGTGAACAAGCAGAATTTCTTTCTCTGACCACAACAATGCTAATAAATGTGAGGTGCTCTGTCGTCTTGGGTCACATTCGATCAGTTAAAGGTGCTTGAACAAGTCAGGGCAATATCCTTCTGCATACATAAAATGCAGAAATCCATTTGTTGTGCTGGTTCAAAACGCAGGCCAAGGACAAAAAGGGGCAGATGTCACACAAAGCATTAAGGCGCAGCAGTGAAACTGAACTTACCCAGCATTTTTTCCAGATTGTACTACGAACCCACGTGTGCAACGAGAGAATGAAAGAGGAGCAACCAATATAACCCAGTGCAGCAATTTGGCAGTCCAAATCTTCAAGAGCATTAATACCTCCTGAACCCAAAACAGACCCCTTGGAAATTACAAATCTTTTCAAAAGCAAGTATAATTTCATTTCCCATTTCCTAAAATATGACTCCAAGAACTTTTCATGAGAAAAAGGTCCTCTCTTCCCCCTTCCCAAAAAAAAAAAGCCTGCTGCATGTTGCAATTTCAGCAAGTATTTAATTGGAGGCTTTGATTCCGGGTTTATCAAATGAACAAATAAAATCATGAAACAAATCAAGAAATTAAGGCAGGAGTGTCTGGGTGATCAGTGAACTATATGCTTGTATAGCTTTGCACAGACTGATGTAAACATCTGCCTCACTGCAAAGGGAAACGTGAGGGAGGTGAAAACATGCTCCGACATGCACACGACACGTCTCTCACGGATATGAACCACATGCATATTGCTTTGACTGCAATGAAGCCACAGCAGAGATTCTATTGGCAATAAATGTCAACTGATTGGAAAGCTCATTCTAATATCAATTTCCATCTCCGCTCTTTAAAAGGCAATCAGCATGGCTTCATCTCTGTATATCACATGCTACTTGAGATGACACAGCAATAGCACCCTCTTGCATAATGGACTTCTATCAAGGCATCTGGCATGAATAATACAATCCATGAATAGGTGATTTTGTCTGAGGCTCATTTCAGATAGGTCTGCTTCTTTGAATATCAACACTTTCAGTGCTCACATTTCTGCCTGGAAAAAAAAAAAAGCCTCTGTTTTCCCTGTTTGAAAAACAACAAAAAAAAAAACCACTTAAATATTAACATTCAAAACCAGATCAGAACTGCTTCCTCCACAAAATCAAAGTGATGCTTGCGAATCATTTTCTACCTTATATTTGCAAAATAATTCCCTGCATAGCATTCTGACAGAATAAGAAATGATAATTTCACACATTAACCTTGGTCGTCTCCTCCTGCATGAATTCTAGGCTGATTTGGCGCACTGATTGAATTTAAGTGGAGTGACTGCCACTTGCATGCATGCAAATGTGTCTTGATGGGCAGAAACAAACAAAAATAAATAAATAAATCCTTGGCACCCGCTGCTCTTACCTTCCAGCCGCTGCCGGCCTCCCTGTAGTAGGGGAAATTGTCACAGATCCACTGGTAGATTTCGCTCAGGGTCATTTTCTTCTTTGGAGAGCTGTTGATGGCAAACGTAATGAGGCTGGCGTAGCTGTATGGTGGCTTTCCATCTTTGTGCTGCTGTACCTCCTCCTGGTCCAGCGTAGTGTTTGGGTCAAGCAGGGCACTCTTCTTAGCCATGCCTGGGCCATGGGCGCTCTGGGCATCAGCCTTTTGGATGGCTGCCCGCATGGTCAACTGTGGCAGCCAGTCCATGGAGGTTAAACTGCTCTCCAGCTCCGAGGTCATGATGGATGGAGCAGATGGAGATTGGGCAAAGACTGGAGGCAAGCGCGGAAGCTCCTTCAGATTGGAGCCCAAGCGCCTCAGCAGATTCCAGGTCAAATCTGCAGGGAAATAAAATACATTGAGGCAGTTAGTTCACGACACACCATCAAACCAGGTAAAGAAACCCTCGCTCCAGGCATGTGTTGGAGAACACCATGATTAAATAAAACTACTGACGTCTCATCATGTCATACCTCCTTGGCTCGTTTGAATAGTCCCCCCCCCAGTCATTATTAAACCCATTCTGCGCTCACTTTTCAGCCTTAAACGTCCTATTTTCTCCTTTATGAAAGCAATGATCAGAGACTAACACACAATCATAAACTGCAAATCATACAATCAAACCTTCAGGGGGGAAAGCACAATGGTAATATTTATTTTATTGCAGAAGAGTGAAAGGAAAAAGGGTCTGTGTTCCAATTAGCACACCCAGCGCTGTGGAACAGACACTGGTCTGTAGTTCATGCTGACCAGGCTGTCTGGCCCACCTCCTACTTCTGTCCTACACACAGCGGCTCAGATTACAGCAGTGTGAGTCAGCGCACCAATGCTGCGGAATTGTTTTCGCAACTGCCAGCCAAATGGAGGAATGGCTCACAAGGAATTCCGATTCTCCTGTGGGCCTAAGGGTAGTAACCCTCTCTTCTATGCTTTCCCTTCCCTTGCTCCACCCAGTCTGAGTTGTAAACAAGTCACAGAATTGTCAGCGTGCCTCGTGCCAACTTGTGGCTGCAACCTACTCCCACAAACAACCTTGAGTTTTAGGCACCATGCCCTCACTGCTCCTAAAATAGAAGGGAACAAGCATGAGGGGCCCCACTTCAGGCAAAGGTGCACAACCATACAACCAGAGTGAAACACCACTTACTAGAACTTTTTTTTTTTTTTAAATAAAAATCGCTGAGACATGGCTAGAAAAAAGAAGCAATGACAGAATAACCCATATAATATTCCCAAAAAAAAAAAATCTTGAGACCGTCGAAAGAACAGAGACATGCACGAATTGAAATTTCTTCACAGTAGAGAAAATGCTCATGAAATTTACAAGTCTAAAATATGTTGGCATGATGCACATTTTTCCTTCATAGCATGCGAGCTTTTTCATAACAGTGAGTCACAACCCTTGAGTCGGTTTATGGGTTGGTTATGCTTAGGTTTATGATCATCATGCAAAAAGAGACACCCAAATAAATCTCTCACCCTTTCTAAGCAAAACTAAACTTAAATTCACTGCAGACTGAAGGGTTCTGAATTATTTGCACATGGCCATTATTTGGATGATCCTCCAAACAAAGGAGGAGAGAGGAAAAAAAAAAAAAACACCCCCCACGACTACAAGCCTTGAAATTCCTCCTGCGTGTATGTCACATAAAACCCTAAACCACACAGACTTCCCCCTCGCTTGGCACACTGGAAAAAAACCCAGAGCTCATGCCTCAAACCTCAACCTCTTCCAATGAGACTGCTGCTGTTTTGACCTTGCGTAAATGGTCCAGACGCTGTGGAAAATCTCCTAAGTGCCATCTTAATTAGTGCACCTCAGCAGAGGCAGGCATTAAAACACAACCAGCATCTCCACTCATTAGCCTAAACCCAGGGAGTAAAGCAGGGCACGGGGGGCATAAGCCTGCTAGCACAGGATAGTGAAAGGCCTGGCAGCTGCCCTGCTCCAACACCGAGGTCAGCCGGTCCAGCCCATTGAAGCCAGCGCACCCTCGGGAGCAGACACATGGAAGCGCTTTGATTCTCTGCGCACCACACAAAAGAGCAATGCCGGGTTTTTGTTTTTTTTTTTCCAAAAAATACAAAGAGCCTTTTTTCATGACCAAGAAGTAGGTCATGGTTTATGATGGACAATAATGTTAATTACCCATCAAGTCATTCTTTATTATTCTTGCCCTGGCGTACTACATCACTGCACAACTCAAGACCGTACGCATATTGCAAGGAGAACCCCTGCAAAGCACCAATTCCCCCCCCCCCAAAAAAAAAAAAAAACCTTAAAAAGATAGACTGCTTTTCAGATTTTAAGTGTAGGTCATAAAAAGAATTTTCCTGGACAACCAATTATTTCTGTTTAGTGGACCGAAAGCTACTGAATTCAAATCACAGATTCCCAATTTTTTTTTTTTTAAATAATAGAACAATTAATTAATTTACGGCCACGTGGCCCTAAATTCTCTGCTATTTTTGCCTGCCTCACCATGACTCAATACAAAGACGCCACGTCATGCGTCAAGTGGTGGGCTTTCCCTGTTCACGCAAGGCATTGTGGGATACACATTTGAAACAGAACAGGAAAACTGAGGACGTGAGTGTGCAAATGAAACGTGAAAGACCAACTACAGTAACAGAAAGTGAGAAAAGACATTATATTGTGAAGGAAAGCAAATGCAGGACCAAACTAATAAATATCGGCGGTCGGTGAGCACCTCGGTGTGATCAGCAGGTTTAGCGATAAAATGATGCAACTGTCAGTGCAAGGTAAACCTGCGCATGCGCACATGGACTTCCTCGGGCAATTTCATGCGCATCATTTGCTAGAGAATCCCCTCAAATTAAATTAAAAAGACATGCATTGTTTTTGTGCAGGCAAATGTGCATTTTTCTTTAAAACTATTTAGTCTGCTCATATGTTGTTTGGGACGCAGACTTGGCACTGCCAAAGCTGAGAATATAAATAATCTGCAGCTGTTATGGAATTACAGAAGAGTACAGAAGTAAACTGTAATGAATGTTTTATAAATTTGTAGTCACGAAAACACATTAGTGGAGAACATACACGAGACAGCTATCATTATTTCTTCAGGTAAATAACATCTTGACAAATTTTTACAACAAATAAATTTACAGAGGTGCTTGAAAGTTTGTGAACCCTTTAGAATTTTCTATATTTCTGCATAAATACGACCTAAAAGATTATCAGATTTTCACGCAAGTCATAAAAGTAGATAAAGAGAACCCAGTTAAACAAATGAGACAAAAATATTATACTTGGTCATTTATTTATTGAGGAAAATGATCCAATATTACATATCTGTGAGTGGCAAAAGTATGTGACCCTCTAGGATTAGCAGTTAATTTGAAGGTGAAATTAGAGTCAGGTGTTTTCAATCAATGGGATGACAATCAGGTGTGAGTGGGCACCCTGTTTTATTTAAAGAACAGGGATCTATCAAAGTCTGATCTTCACAACGCATGTTTGTGGAAGTGTATCATGGCACGAACAAAGGAGATTTCTGAGGACCTCAGAAAAAGCGTTGTTGATGCTCATCAGGCTGGAAAAGGTTACAAAACCATCTCTAAAGAGTTTGGACTCCACCAATCCACAGTCAGACAGATTGTGTACAAATGGAGGAAATTCAAGACCATTGTTACCCTCCCCAGGAGTGGTCGACCAACAAAGATCACTCCAAGAGCAAGGCGTGTAATAGTCGGTGAGGTCACAAAGGACCCCAGGGTAACTTCTAAGCAACTGAAGGCCTCTCTCACATTAGCTAAATGTTCATGAATCCACCATCAGGAGAACACTGAGCAATAATTGTGTGCGTGGCAGGGTTGCAAGGAGAAAGCCACTGCTCTCCAAAAAGAACATTGCTGCTTGTTTGCAGTTTGCTAAAGATCATGTGGACAAACCAGAAGGCTAGTGGAAAAATGTTTGGATGTGATTTGACAGTCAGGAAAATAAAGTATTCAACATCTATTTTTTTCTATCCAACAGGCCAGTTACTCACATTAAACCTATATGGCCTTTCAATTTCATAAAAATCGGTTAAATTTACATTAGCTCCCTCTGAAATTTGATCATTGTGATGTGTTTATTTCTACAATATCTCCAAAAAAAAAAAAAAACCCACACACAACCCCAGGCTATACTGTGGCTGAGAAGTTATTTACCTTGAGGGAATTCCCTAGCAAATAAAGTGCATGAAATTGCTTGTTTTGCACAGTCAAGCAGACAGGGGAAGTCTGCGTGCGCATGCACAGATTTACCTGCTGCTGCTTCTTCTGGGTTTTACGGCAACTAGCATCCACAGTGTTGCATTACTGCCATCTCCAGGTTTACCTTGACCGTGCACTGACTGTTACATCATTCTGTTGCTAAACGAACAGCTGATCACACCAAGGTTCTCACTAACCACCGATATTTATTAGTTTGGTCCTGCGTTTCCTTTCCTTTGCAACGCAACATCTTTTCTTCTTGCTTTCCGTTACTGTAGTTGGTCTTTCATGTTTCACTCATGTCCTTTGTTTTTCCTCTCCCGTTTCAAATTTGTATCCCACAATGCCTTACACGACCGGGGAAAGCCTGCCACGTGATGCATAACGTACTATCTTTAATTGGATCATGGTGAAGCAGGAAATAGCAGAGACTATAGGGCCACATGGCCCTAAATTCATTAATTGTTCTAATTTAAAAAAAAAAAAAAAGATTGGAAGTCTGTGATTTGAATTCAACAGCTTTCGGTCCACTAAATAAAAATAATTGGGTGTCAGGGAAAAAATTCTTTATGACCAAACTTAAAATCTGAAAGGCCATCTACTAGAGCTAGGCGATATGGCATTAAAAAAAAAAAATCTTCAATTTTTTCACAAAAAATCAGATTTTCATCGATTTTCCCCCCTATTAAAAATCAAACTACAGATGACAAAAATGACTCAAAACAAGTTTTATCTTTATTTTGTTTTCACTTAAATTTCCCCTTTGGGGTTAAAGTGCAACCAGAAACCAAAAAGAAGCCAAAAAACAAGCTTGTAGATGAGATGGCAGACCATGCCATTGTAAACGGTGAGAACATACAGTAACTTTTAGAAAGCTTTCTCCAACATAGCTTAGTTTCAAACTGGCACTGACACAATGCACCTTCAAACTTTATTTAAAAAAAAAAGCCCCCTCAAAAAAAAATTAATGTGTATGCATGTTATTTGCCAGCTGGGAGGTCCGTATCGTGAAATACCGAGCTTGTAGATGAGATGGCAGACCATGCCATTGTAAACGGTGAGAACATACAGTAACTTTTAGAAAGCTTTCTCCAACATAGCTTAGTTTCAAACTGGCACTGACACAATGCACCTTCAAACTTTATTTAAAAAAAAAAGCCCCCTCAAAAAAAAATTAATGTGTATGCATGTTATTTGCCAGCTGGGAGGTCCGTATCGTGAAATACCGAGGCCCTCTGGGCCGAGGTTGGTATTCAAGGCCGAGGTCACGGTATTTCACCATACGGACCGACCTTAAGCTGGTAAATAATTTTTTTCTTTACCAAATTCTAACAGAAAACGAGAGCGCCCGAAAGGGAAAATCAAGCCGAACCGCCATTTTGAATCCTCATTCACAGCTGTAATGCAAATGGCTTCCTCCTCAGTATACAAGTGCACTTCCATGGCAAGAAGAAAAAAAATAAAATAAAAAACACTACATTTTGCCACCCATGTAGTCCCCTATAGATAGTTTTCACATTAGGGATCGACCGATATGTTTTTTCAGGGCCGATACCGATACCGATTATTATGGAATTGGGATGCCGATAACCGATATGTGCAACCGATAAATGTAAACATTATAATTCACATGAAATTAAACATAGCACACACTGACACAGACCTTCATATCCATGAAATGTATGTTTAATTGTAAAATTAAACATGAAATTTTGTGCAGGGAGATGCCAGCAGCATTTGTACAATAAAGTCAAACATTAGTTAGAATAAAATAAAATTAAAGCCGCTAGCGGCCTTGACGGGCCCTCGCCCATGTGGTTCCGCAACCCAGGACATTCCGCCACCCAACAAAACAGTCACATGTCATATATTCATCAAATGTTCAAAGGTGATGTGCATGTTGCAAATGCCATGACTGCTTGACGGATGAGAGACAGACAGACAAACACTAAAGTATGTGTGTGTGTGTGTTTCTGTGGTGTGAAAATGTACATTTATATGTACAAAACTATACATGTGTCTCCTCCTTATCTCCATCTCACGCTGTAATCTTAAGTCATCTTAGCTTCCCTGTGTCTGCAGTGTGTGTGTGTGTGTGTTGCTAGGACAACTGTCATGATTCATGTCATTTTTGAACTGATCTAAGGGTTCTGAGTAAGGTTCTGGCCATAAGTTCTGAAGAGATTTGTTTCAATTAGGGGGCGCTATGAAGTCCCTGGGCCACGCCCGGGGCCAAACGTCTGTGGCTGAGAAGCGGTTAAAATGACTGATGTGTGTATCAAATTTCATGAGTTTTCGTGCATGGGGAAATGCCTCAAATAAGGTCAAAAGCGACAGAAAAATAATAATAATAACCCCCAGGGGCGAAAGTGCACAAAATTTGGCGTACATGTCAGGTGAGCTATGAAGAGTTTGCGTATGAAGTTTGATGACAATTGAGTAAAGAGAAGATGAGATATAGATTTTTGAAGAATAAATTTTTTGGTTTTTCCCATGTCAGTAGGTGGCGCTATGCTGTACATGAGTGATTATGAAATGGAAAAATAAGTGTCTACAACAGCAACGCACTATCACAAGGTAGTGGTGTGAAGGAAAAGCATTATGGAATTATTTACCAAAAACCCGTTTTGGAGCAATTGCGTCGGCCAAAAACAGCGCCCCCCATGGACGAAAATTCCCAAAATGTGGTATACATGACATGGGAGGTAGTAAGAGGGTGGCCGTGAAGTTTGACCAAATTTGAGGAAAGATTGGAATTTTTGCCCAAAAATAGCGCCCCCAGTGGCGAAATATCACAGAAATTGGGTAACATGTCAGAAGCCCAATGAGTGATTTGCGTGTGAAGTATGAGCAGTTTTGAGCAATTAAAAGATTTATGAATTTTTAAGCATGTAAAATTTTGCATTGAAAATTGATTGACGCATAACTTCTGAACGGTTTATGCTACGTGAAACGTATTTAGTAACTTTTGTCAGCCATGTCTGTAGATGATGTGTATCAATTTTGGTGACATTCCTATGAACGGTCTAGGAGGAGTTGCGCCGTCTTCGTGGCCATGCATTTCGCACAAAAGTGAAATTACCTCACTTCCTGTTGGGCGTGGCTAATGCATTGGCATTACATTTTTGTCCGGCTTAGTGAGATACATATGCGTACCAAATGGCATGCCACTACTACAAACCACATGGCAACCAGGCACCTTAATGCGGGAGGCCAAAATCACAACGAGTTAGGGGGCGCTATAGAGGCCCTGAGGCCCGCCTGGATCTGGGCTTCTGGTTCTCAGTAGCGGTGGCAGTCTAAGAAAAAGGAGCCAAATTTCGTGCGTTGTCGACCATGGCAAGCGCCCCAATAAGGGTCTTGTAAAGAGTGTGCTTGCCAAGTTTGACAAATCAGAAGCTGCAATATCATTTTTGCCATAACCAGCACCCCCAGGGGCGAAAGTGCACAAAATTTGGCGTAGACGTCAGGTGAGCTATGAATAGTTTGCTTATGAAGTTTGATGACAATTGAGTAAATATAAGATGAGATATAGATTTTTGAAGAATAAATTTTTTTGTTTTTCCCATGTCAGTAGGTGGCGCTATGCTGTACATGAGCGATTATGAGTTGGAAAAATAAGTGTCTACAACAGCAACGTACTATCACAAGGTAGTGGTGTGAAGGAAAAGCATTATGGAATTATTTACCAAAAACCCGTTTTGGAGCAATTGCGTCGGCCAAAAACAGCGCCCCCCATGGACGAAAATTTCCAAAACGTGGTATACATGACATGGGAGGTAGTAAGAGGGTGGCCGTGAAGTTTGACCAAATTTGAGGAAAGATTGGAATTTTTGCCCAAAAATAGCGCCCCCAGTGGCGAAATATCAAAGAAATTGGGTAACATGTCAGAAGCCCAATGAGTGATTTGCGTGTGAAGTATGAGCAGTTTTGAGCAATCAGAAGATTTGTTATGAATTTTTAAGCATGTAAAATTTTGCATCGAAAATTGATTGACGTATAACTTCTGACCGGTTTATCCTACGTGAAACGTATTTAGTAACTTTTGTCAGCCATGTCTGTAGATGATGTGTATCAATTTTGGTGACATTCCTATGAACGGTCTAGGAGGAGTTGCGCCGTCTTCGTGGCCATGCATTTCGCACAAAAGTGAAATTACCTCACTTCCTGTTGGGCGTGGCTAATGCATTGGCATTACATTTTTGTCCGGCTTAGTGAGATACATATGCGTACCAAATGGCATGTGACTACTACAAACTACATGGCAACCAGGCACCTTAATGCGGGAGACCAAAATCACAACGACTTAGGGGGCGCTATAGAGGCCCTGAGCCCCGGCCAAGTTTGGGCTTTTGGTTCTGAGTAGCGGTGGCAATTCTCGGAACTGGCGCCAAATTTCGTGCGTTTTCGCCCATGGCAAGCGCCCCGAAAATGGCCCAACAGCGGAGAAAAATAAAGAAGAAGAAGAAGAAGACGGAAGAATAATTAAAGCCGCAAGCGGCCTCGACGGGCCCTCGCGCCAGCGGCCAAGGGGGGCGGGGGCATGCGTCCCCGCGAAATACCTTCCACAGCTTCTTCGGCAAGAGACATTACTCCCACAATGGCGACAAAGCACAGAATTGGACACATGGTAACAATAGGGTCTCGCACTGGACGGTGCTCGGGGGGCGCTATAGAGGCCCTGAGGCCCGCCTGGATCTGGGCTTCTGGTTCTCAGTAGCGGTGGCAGTCTAAGAAAAAGGAGCCAAATTTCGTGCGTTGTCGACCATGGCAAGCGCCCCAATAAGGGTCTTGAAAAGTGTTTGCTTGCCAAGTTTGACAAATCAGAAGCTGCAATATCATTTGTGCCATAACCAGCACCCCCAGGGGCGAAAGTGCACAAAATTTGGCGTATATGTCAGGTGAGCTATGAAGAGTTTGCATATGAAGTTTGATGACAATTGAGTAAATAGAAGATGAGATATAGATTTTTGAAGAATAAATTTTTTGGTTTTTCCCATGTCAGTAGGTGGCGCAATGCTGTACATGAGCGATTATGAGTTGGAAAAATAAGTGTCCACAACAGCAACGTACTGTCACAAGGTAGTGGTGTGAAGGAAAAGCATTATGGAATTATTTACCAAAAACCCGTTTTGGAGCAATTGCGTCGGCCAAAAACAGCGCCCCCCATGGATGAAAATTCCCAAAATGAGGTACACATGACATGGGGGGTAGTAAGAGGGTGGCCGTGAAGTTTGACCAAATTTGAGGAAAGATTGGATTTTTTGCCCAAAAATAGCGCCCCCAGTGGCGAAAAATCACAGAAATTGGGTAACATGTCAGAAGCCCAATGAGTGATTTGCGTGTGAAGTATGAGCAGTTTCGAGCAATCAGAAGATTTGTTATGAATTTTTAAGCATGTAAAATTTTGCATCGAAAATTGATTGACGTATAACTTCTGAACGGTTTATCCTACATGAAACGTATTTAGTAACTTTTGTCAGCCATGTCTGTAGATGATGTGTATCAATTTTGGTGACATTCCTATGAACGGTCTAGGAGGAGTTGCGCCGTCTTCGTGGCCATGCATTTCGCACAAAAGTGAAATTACCTCACTTCCTGTTGGGCGTGGCTAATGCATTGGCATTACATTTTTGTCCGGCTTAGTGAGATACATATGCGTACCAAATGGCATGCCACTACTACAAACTACATGGCACCCAGGCACCTTAAACTGGGAGGCCAAAATCACAACGACTTAGGGGGCGCTATAGAGGCCCTGAGCCCCGGCCAAGTTTGGGCTTCTGGTTCTGAGTAGCGGTGGCAATTCTCGGAACTGGTGCCAAATTTCGTGCGTTTTCGCCCATGGCAAGTGCCCCGAAAATGGCCCAACAGCGGAGAAAAATAAAGAAGAAGAAGAAGAAGAAGACGGAAGAATAATAATAGTGAACTCTTACAAGAACAATAGGGCCTTCGCCCATAGGGCTCGGGCCCTAATAATAGTGAACTCTTACAAGAACAATAGGGCCTTCGCCCTATAGGGCTCGGGCCCTAATAAATATTCACCAATTAAAAAAAAAAAAAAAAAAATCACTCCCTACTATATTACAGCTCACCATTTTCAGTGGAAAATAAATGAAAATACACTCTGGATTCTTTTACACTAAGAACTAAGTAAGACTTACCAACTTCAAGTAGTTTTTAAATAACAAATCAAGTGTAAGGAGCTGCCTGCAGCATTTTTTTAAAAAGTAAAAATCAAACAAAGTAGGCCATCACTCCCTATTATGTAACAACTTAACAAGTAATCACCTACATTCTAATGCTTTTAATGCCCAAGCCTAATATTCCCGATTTAGGAGGATTATATTGTAGTGAAGGAAGCACAGTTGCTCTGCATGTTAAAAGGAGCGGCTGCTCCTTTAAGAGTCTGTTCAGAGAACGGAAGTCGGAGTGAGGGGGCGGCTTGAAACAGTTCACAGCGGTTAGCTACACGTGTTGATTGGCTATATCGCTTGTGCCAAACAAATCAGATGTTGTGGTGGGCGGGACCGTGTTCTTGAACTCAGAGAGGCGAGTGCAGGAAAGGACGAGCAGTGACAGTCGCGTTAGGAACGAAATGGCTGCAAAAAGGCATGTTATCGGCATATCAGTGGAAATTATGGCCGATACCAATAACCCTAAAAATGCAGAATATCGGCCAGGCCGATTATCGGTCGACCTCCATTGGCGGCCATCTTGCAGGTCAAGCTGAGCATACATTGTAACGCGCGAGTACAAAGTCTTCAAAAGAACCCAAGCAGGCTATTTAAAGCTAGCAATGGTGCACACCTGTTGTATTCACGGCTGTCGTAATAGGTGAAATGATGGTCAAGCGGAGCTTTTATGGAATTCCCACTGTACGGGAGCACGAAGGCGAGCAAACAAACTCAGCATACAAAGGAGAAATCTATGGCTTGCGAGAATCAACCGCAAGGATTATCAGCCTTCCAAACACAGCAAAGTCTGCTCCGATCATTTTATAAGTGCCAAGTTATTTAAATAAACAATCAATTGTGTTTAAGTTTGTTTTTGGAAACCAAAACATGTGAACAATCTCTGGGGAATGCCTAACTGGAACCGCTGAGCATAGGTCGTGTTAACCGACAATTGTCCGTCACTGACGGATTTTTTTTTAGCTATGACGGAAAAATCTGAAGGCTGTCGGTCATTTTGACGGATGTTTACCGTTACCATTACCAATAACAATAATAGTCTAATAATAACAATAATAAAACAATGAAACACACAATTGAAATGATTGTCAAGTTGTGGCAGAGTTTTCTTACATACAGTATACACAGTCTTCACTGACGTCACTTTCAATCTGAGCCGACGTTGCGGTGAGTCTTGATGTTCAGTGCATCATGTATACATTGTAGCCACTGCGCAAGGCTGTTCCCCCTATCGCGCTCCTGACCACGCTCTGACTTTACTAACCACTAGCACAGTGAGATGTATTAATGTTTCCCTTCTCTGCAGAAGACACGTCATTTTTGCTATTTAAAAAAAAAAAAAAAAAAAGAGATGCATTGGGTTGTTTGTGTCGCTTCCCTGCCTGTACGTCTTAATGCAATAGCGCTCATTTAGGCTAGTTGTTTTCTTGTTTTTAAAATGAAACAAATGTCGATTTATTGTATTCTTCCCCAGCAAGCTTAGGAACATCACTGCTCGAATATCTGCTAAACTATCATTTTAATGAGAGCACGGGTAGACAAGCTAACATTTAAACATAACTTCGTTTTATTTAAGACCTTCCGTGTCAGGTTCCAGGCTCTGCGGGGTGCAGAAAGACCGCATGCCGCAGGATTTCCTCCCTATGAAGAGAGTACTAGCAGGGTCGGGAAATCCAACTTTCAGAGGCTCTTGCTGGCTTCTGATCACTTCCCTGGGAGAAATGTTTCCCGACTTCAGAACTTTGGCTGAAGTGGCGCTGGTTATTCCAGTCTCCAGTGTCGCAGCAGAGTGCGGGTTCAACCTTCAGAATAAAATTAAAACATCAATGAGAAGTCGTCTGTCCGAGGCAAAGACGCAAAATTTAATGACAATTGCCTCGGCAGCAGTCTCCATTGACGACTTTGATTATGCACAAGCGAGCTCCCAATTTAAATCCATGCGGGCCAGAAGGAAGGTTTGAGCTCACGCAAACAGGTCAAATTAGATTGTCACTTAAATCGTTGTAATGGACTGTTCATATTTTAACTGCAATTGTCTTGCTACGTTGTAAAATAACATTGTTCATATGCCCGTTAAGGCACAACAGCCGCAATGTTTTTAGCGGAGGGAAAATGGGTTCACAAGTGACCGAACGTCAGAATCTCTGTTCATCTTTTTGCATCATAAATACATAAATAAATGATTAAATAATACAAGCTTGCTCTGTGAATTAATTTTTAAATGAAAATGAGTCCATGAAAACGCAAGTTATTAAATATATAGCATTTATAGCCTATATACACTGTCATTTAAAAGTTAAAATAAAATGACAGATAATAATGGACAATGACGGAATTTTTACGACTCTGTCCGTCAAAATGACGGACAACGAAAAAGTCTAACGCAACCACTGCCGCTGAGTGTACGTTTACATTGTATTGTACACTTAATATCGCTCGTTTGTCACATGCCTTTTGGCGGATGCCGCCTGAATCGCGCAGATCCGGGTTTTTTTTTTTTTTTTTTGGGGGGGGGGGGGGGGGGGGGGGGGCGTTGGAGTGTCTGATTATAATTTCAAAGTAAATTCTGTATTAAAATTACTAAATAAGCAAATCCATTACAGTCCATGAAACGGGAAGTATAAGGATGAGAAAAAAACAGTTTAAATCGCAAAGCTGCGCACATTTGCACAGTCCTGCACACCGCTCGGGCTGCGCAAATGTGCGCAGCTTTGCGATTTAAACTGTTTTTTTTCTCATCCTTATCCTTCCTGTTTCATGGACTAACGGATTTGCTTATTTAGTAATTTTAATACAGAATTTACTTTGAAATTATAAATCAGACACTCCAACGCCCCCCCCAAATAAAGGATCTGCGCGATTCAGGCCGCATCCGACAAAAGGCGCGCTGTTTGCATCCCGAACACAAATCAAATCATACAGAATAGACCTAAAACGTTTTTCAAAAATGACCCTTGCGTGAGTGAAGTGACAAGTTTCAAATAGAAACGTGACAAACGAGCGATATTAAGTGTACATTACAATGTAAACGTACACTCAGCGGTTCCAGTTAGGCATTCTCCAGAGATTGTTCACATGATGTTTTGGTTTCCAAAAACAAACTTAAACACAATTGATTGTTTATTTAAACAACTTACCACTTATAAAATGATCGGAGCAGACTTTGCTGTGTTTGGAAGGCTGATAATCCTTGCGGTTGATTCTCGCAAGCCATAGATTTCTCCTTTGTATGCTGAGTTTGTTTGCTCGCCTTCGTGCTCCCGTACAGTGGGAATTCCATAAAAGCTCCGCTTGACTTCATCATTTCACCTATTACGACAGCCGTGAATACAACAGGTGTGCACCATTGCTAGCTTTAAATAGCCTGCTTGGGTTCTTTTGAAGACTTTGTACTCGCGCGTTACAATGTATGCTCAACTTGACCCGCAAGATGGCCGCCACTAGGGAATCCCCGACTCTGTGACGTCATGTGAAAACTATTTGATTTACTATCAAAGTAAATTCTGGAATAAATTTGTCGCGCTGCTTCCTTTGGAAGCGACCGTCTTCAAACACGCCTTACAACGAGGACTTGTTTGGTCTGCGTCCGACGCCGCAAAACCGAACCAATTCCAGATCACGGAGGAAGTTACTCCTTTCTAGGGCACAAGTTGCGGCTTTCCCCCAATCGCTGCCATGCTGTTTGTGTGTGTCTACGGCAAGCGCGCGGGAGGAGGGCGATAGTGTCAGTCATGTGGTGTCAGTGCCCGATCCGTTCTGCACATGCGCAGAGGGGCGCGTCGGTGGCGGAGGTTAAAACTGAGAGAAAACCGATCTTCATAAAAACACATCGTCCTTAACTGCACATTCGAATTAATCGACAAAATCAATTTAAATCGCCCAGCTCTACCGGCTACCTTTAAATATTGAGCAGACATTAACACAATGTATAAAACACAAAATTTTTAATGTTCCAAAAAATCAATGTGCAATAAAGTGGAAAAAAAAAAATGTATTGATAGCACTAAAATTTTATTAATACTTGAAGTATTAGTTTGAAATGACAGCTTTAAGATGCTTCCTGAATGAAGAAACTCCTCTGAGTGTTCAGGTGGGATTTTGGCTCATTCTTCTACGCAAACAGTCTTTAAATGAAATAGTGAGTCATGATCTTCAGTTCATTCTTTGGGTTTGAGTGTGGTGATTGGGCCATTCCAACATCTATTTTCTTCCGATGGAACCAACAGAGTCTCCTTTGCAGTATGTTTTGGATTGTTGTCCTGCTGTAAATTTCACTCATACCTCATCATCCTAATGCACGGCAACAAATTCTTCACGAGTTTTCCAGTACATGGCTCCATTCATTTACCCTTTCTTAAGAAAACAGCCCCATACCATGATGCTTCCACCTCTGAACTTTATTGTCCGTATGATATTTTTAATGTCATATGCTGAGCCAAACGTGGCACTCTGAAAAGTTAGATTTCCCCCCTCGGCTCAGCGCACTACATTGTCCCAGTAACCTACAAGCTTCTCCAAATGTTCTGGAGCAAACTTCAAACATGCTTCAACATGCCGTTTCTTCAGTAATGGGGTCTTCTGGGGTGATCAAGAATGGAGACTTGGGCTGTGGAGTACACTGCCTCTTGTTTTCTCAGTGACTACGTTTACATGCACATCCAAATCGAGCTGCTGTCGGTAATCGAGCTGAAGGTCCCAGCAGGGTGCCAGAGAAATCCAATCGTACATGCACACAACTGAAATCGGGCTATTGTGTGAGGTGCATTGTGCACCCGAGCCACAGGTGGCGCAACACGCCCCATCGTGTTGGTACACTTCCGGTTGTCGTCATGAAGAAGAGCTATTCAAGAGTGTAAACAAAGTTATCAGTTCCGTGTCCTCCATTGCGCGTTTTTCTCCCGTCCATGAATTTTAATATATTCAACTCCTTAAGCTGAATGAGCATGAACTCCGTCTCCTCATTGCTCCAGAAGTGCACGTTTCTGCTTGCCTGTGGCAGTGGGGGCGTGGTCAAGCGCCGGTCTGTGACAGGAGGGCGGAGCCAGGGAAGGTGAGTGGCAGAATCACTTCACCTGACGGTAATTAACCTGTGTTTGTGTCTTTTCCCAGTAACCGCACCCTATTTAAGGAGGCAGAGGGAGAGCAGAGGGGACAGCTCATCCCGGGACTAGAACACAGCGCGCGCGTGTTTTTTTCTCTCAAGAATAAAAGTAGGCTGTTAAACTGAAAAGTCTGATAATAAAAAGCCTATTAGTACCAGAAGCTTTGTCCTGCCGTCCTCTGTGCTCCACCCACACTTCAGAGAGCTCTACATCGCCATTTTCTCTTCTTCGTTTGTTCCTCCTGACCTCTTCTGCTGCTCGCTACTACTGTTGTCATGCCGACCGAGGCTGTTGTGTTTCCCGCTTGTGGTCTCGTCACTCGTCACTTCCGGAAGTAGCTCGACAACTAGCTCGATAGGGTATACATGCACAAAGTAGCTCGGCAGAAATCGCATAAACTAGGTCATGTAGCTCGATTCCAAGAAATCAAGTTCGGTTCAATTTCAGCCAAATTAAGGTGTATACATGGCATTTTGAACTTCGATTTCAGTCGAGCAACGGCAGAAATTCGATTCTCTCTATGTGCATGTAAACGTAGTGAGTGACCCATTGCTTCCAGCTCTTTCTCGAACAGACCTCAGCTCTTGGGCTGAGGTCCGTTCGAGAAAGCTCTTCTGACTGCCCAGTCAGAAGAGCTTGTGAGGCGCTCCTGTGCATGACCAGGTGATGGTTGAGTGATGTTCCATCAGATAAAGGCTATGATGATTCTTACAGGAACATTTAGGAGTTGAGAAATACATCAGTAACCAGTGCTGTTGCTATGCTGCTCAACAGTCTTCTTGTGAAGGTTTGCTTCTACACGTTTCTTGCATGAAAGCGTCGTACCAAATGATTTGTTTCCTTGAATTTGGGATGAGTTTCCCCTTTTTCAAAAGCAGGAAGTACGAACCCATCAACATGCACTAACCCAGTTTATTCTAATTAGCACAGGTCAGAGAACTAATTAGTGCAATCATCTGGGTTTCTTTCCCGTGTTCAATACCAATCCCCGTTGTTCAACACAAACTGTATGGACTCGAATATTAGGATTTCTTTTTCTGTGTGGTTTTATGATGTTAATGCCAACACCTGGTCAACATTTCACGTGAACAAGCTGCAGAGCAAATATGTCCAATAGAAAGAGAGTTCACATACTGAATCCTTATTTTTGCCCCATTGTCAGGGTATAAAATGAGAACCCACCTCTTGCCAATCGCAAGGAAACATCTTCATTGGAGAAGATAGGAGGTCAGCCACCATTGCTGAAACAGATCTACTTCACTACAAACTCTCAAAAATCACAACACCACAAGTCGTTAACTACATTTGGCAATTCCTTGACTGACCCTCACCGCCCTCCCTCGCTATAGCTCGATGCAAGAGATATGTCATTTTTGGCCTGCTGAAAAATACAGGGTGTTCCAAAAATGTGATCCATTTCACAATCTTTGCCAATTCTCGTTCAACTGACCTCAAATTTTAAACTGTGTGTGTGGAAATCGGTCAAAATTGTTTAACGTTTTGTGTTTTTATCTTTTTAGGTATAGAAATGCCATTCACTGGAAAAGAAAAGAAGTTGAGTGTGTGTGTTCGAGTACGCTCGAACAAGAGACTGTGCAGTGTGCATTCATGAGAGAATTCTTTGAAAATGCATCAACTGCAATGCAGATTTGGACATGGCACAAAGTTCAAAAGAGGACGGCTGTCTGTCTCAGGCGGAGCGCATATTGAAAATTTGTGAAATCGTTCATGGAATCCACATACTTTTGAATTTCTCATTCAAAATTTGAGGAATAAATCTTATATTGCTCAACATTAAGCCTGTTCAGTTTCATTTGCCTAGACTGTGTAGTTTCTGGGATATTTGCATCTCAAATTTTTTGAAAACACCCTGTATTTTGGCCACACCCCCCCCAGTTTAGCAGCCATTGGCAGATAGACAAACAAGTTAATTCTGGATCCTGCCCACTGTACACTATGACCAAAATGAATGTGGAGACCTGACCATCACACTCATTTGTAGATCTTCCCCAAACTTTTGCCACAAAGCTGGAACAACACAAATTAGATAGAACGTGTTTTCATTGGCTGTAGCATTAAGATTTCCCTTCACTGGAACTCAGGGGCCCAAACCTGTTTCAGCATGACACCACATACCCTATGCATAAAGCAAGGTCAATGAAAACATTGTTTGCTGAGGTTGGTGTGGAAAAACTTGAGTGGCCTGCACAGAGCCCCGAACTCAACCCTGTTTAACACCTTTGAGATTGCCTGGAACACCAACTGAGCCGCAAGCCTCCTCATTCGACATTCATCGCAAGTCTAACGCTAACAGTGGAAGAGATAACCCTCTGACCTCCATGTTCTCTAGAGACCAGTCAACCCATTTTTTCAACGGACAATACGAGAAGTCGATGGGTAATTTTCTGCAATGACGGGCTTCAAAATTCCCGTTAGAAAAAATTATGATGAAACAAAAAACAAGCAACGTTAATTGCGCTGGCAGATCAAAATAAACGCCAGTGGATGAGTGGGGACCCCAAACACCACAATAAATCTGCATCCCACACACGTGTTTCTCCAGTACCATGTGTTTGCTCTCCCTTATTTCTGAAGTGGGACATGATTCGCTGCTCAGAACCGATAGCATGCTCCCATTGGCCAGCACATGGCACGGCAAGTAGGGCTGGGCGATTTTACGATTACGATGTTATTCACGATATAAAATCTCTACGATTAGAAATTAGACACGTACGATATGCCTACGATAAGCCTACGCCTTCAATAAAATTACTTCATCCGAAGTTTTGACAGACACGCGAATAGCCAATCATAACTAAACAGTACCGCACGTAACCAATCAATTGGAGGAGAGCCACGTCAAGTTCGGTTGCGTGCACACACAAACACACACACGTGTAGCAGCAACGCACAGCATGGCTGTGGTGAAGTTTGCAGGAGCGCGGCATTTCTCCAACAAAGCGTGAAACAAAGCGATTATAAAAATGAGCGAGAAGCCGACTGACCGGAGTTCTGAACAGGAAAGTCAGAGCACTGCCCTGGAGGACATCGTTGAAAAGAAGGGCCAGAGATCTTCGGTTGTGTGGAGATATTTTGGATATTTAAAATCGGACATACAACAAAGTATTACACAAAACCTTAAACACACTGACGTACAGGATTGCACTTTTTTTCTCCTTGCAGCATAAGGTTTACACGTCAATATGTCTTATGTTTATTTGAAAGCTGCTAGAATTTGCACAAATGATTAACAATGGGGCGGCACAGTGGTGTAGTGGTTAGCGCTGTCGCCTCACAGCAAGGTCCTGGGTTCGAGCCCCGTGGCCGGCGAGGGCCTTTCTGTGTGGAGTTTGCATGTTCTCCCCGTGTCCGCGTGGGTTTCCTCCGGGTGCTCCGGTTTCCCCCACAGTCCAAAGACATGCAGGTTAGGTTAACTGGTGACTCTAAATTGGGGTTGTAGGTGTGAATGTGAGTGTGAATGGTTGCCTGTGTCTATGTGTCAGTCCTGTGATGACCTGGCGACTTGTCCAGGGTGTACCCCACCTTTCGCCTGTAGTCAGCTGGGATAGGCTCCAGCTTGCCTGCGACCCTGTAGAAGGATAAAGCGGCTAGAGATAATGAGATGAGATTAACAATGGTATATAGTTTTTATTTTTCAGTTTCAATTTATTCATTTGAACAAAAAGAACAAAAGAATGTGCATCCAGTTTGTTTTGGTTCTGTGAAACTTGAAGGCTTGTTAAGCTATTTTTGTTAATTAGGAAGGAACTACTAATTTGTAATGTTCATATTTTGAGCAGAAAATTAAAGAAAATACAAAAATGGTGATTTGATTTATATCGTGATGTATATCGTTATCAAAAATTTTGAAAAAATATATCGTGATATAATTTTTTCTCATATCGCCCAGTCCTAACGGCAACCAACCCTAGTAGCGGAGCTCCTGTGCAGGCCAAAGGCCCATGTGAGTGGAGCCCCATCGGCATACAGCGTGGATACATAAAGAAACCCATAGAGTTGTTTTCTGATGGTTTTGGTCCTGTGCGTGCATGCCCTGACACTACTCATCAGGCCAGAGCTATTCTCTTTCTGTGCATGTTTTGTACAACAAAGAAACAGTATAGTAACTATAATGGCAAAGAAATAAAAAATTAAAAAAAGAGGCTGGCTATAAGAAAATTCTACAACCCAGAAACAGATGGGAGCTCCGCTTTTAGGCAGTGCCCAAATCTATATATTCCTTGGTTCAGCCAGGTTCAGCTGTAGGCGTGTGTGAAATCTCCAATCAGAGATGTCCAGAAGTGCTGGCGACCAGTGGTTTTCTCTGCCTACACAGACGGTCCACACCAGCTACTCGAGCCCAGAAAAATAAAAACTTGCCTTTCAAATGTTCAAGTGATTTATATTGTCTCCACTGCCCATAATTTGCTGCAAATCCAATTATTCTTCCACCATGACATTGTCTTCAATTCCGGTCACGACTGGAAGTGATGCCATAGTTGCTGATCGATTCTCACGCTCTGACTGGCTGAGATGGACCATGTGACCATACCATAGCACATGTCATGTTACAGAGCCAGGTAGCATACTACAGAGGGTAACTGAGAAAGCCAAGCACACATGCATCTGGAGGGAAATTTCATACATATTTTGCAAGTATTTTACAAGGAAATGGTTAGTAATTTATTAACAGAGTGCAACAGAAGCCACCAGAAGGCATGCAAAAATTCTTTTTTTTTGGGGGGGGGGGGGGGGGGGGGGGGGGGGGAATGCCCCTAGGCCACATTACTGCATTAGCCACCTACTTTTTTTTTTTTTTTGCCAGCTACTTCAGATTTTCTGGAGAACACTGTCTAATGTTCACACACGAGCAATATGTACATGTAAACGTTAACTTCTGTGGTTGAGATAGCCATTACCAAACCATGCTAACCAGGACTGAGCATTACAAAATTAGGCACAAAGGCTACATGCGATATAAAATGGCATAAAATAAAGAATTTTCTTGAAAATTATTTGAGTTGACCGATTCCTTTTTCAGAAATTCACTACCTAAAAACAGCTTATTTCAAGAGCTTCAAAGGGCCCCAAATTTGCTTCAATATTTCAAATTTTCCCTGGAGGAACATGCCCCCAGACCCCCCTAGTAGTTCTTTACTCGGCCATCAGACACCCTTCTCTCAATTTCTAGATAATACCCTGCCTCTGACCAGCGACATGCCACACCGCTTTGGGTCATCTAGCTAAGGTTCAGAAAACACTATGGGTTCGGCAACTGCTGAATCAGCTAGTGACATTAGATTGCTCAAACTTCTTGAGAAACAAGACTCCCCAAGTGAGATACAGTGATGGTTTCCTTTTGGGGTAAGTGACGGTGGAGAGATGGAGTCCCCTCCTACACCTGTGTGCAAACGGTGCCTCAAGTCATGAGTGGCAAGAGGCAGCAATATTTGTACAAAGAATTCCATGAACTGAAGGTGCACATGATCACAAATGTTAGCTTCTTCACAATATTTCCTGTCCTGAATCTAGCAAATGGACTACCTCGCTTATAACACAAGTTTAGCCAACCTAATATGTTACATGGGGCTAACTAGCAGCCAGTCACTGTGATGACAGCACTAACGCTGCCATTTGTCGTCTTAAGGCCAATTTATACTGACAACCCAGTCCTCGCAGATAGCGTCGCAGACAGTGTCTGCGTAGCCCCCCCATCTTCGCAGACGCTCTGCGCGCACCTCCCAAAAATTGTGACCACCGCAGAAGCCTCGCAGACAGCGTCGCAGACAAGAGGGCTCTGATTGGTCCACTCTACATCCGCTGTACACGCACTTCTGCTTCCCTACTTTCCCGGTTTGGTTTGTTTTCATGACCGGCATTTTCAAAAACACGAGCGAAGATGGAGCAGCATGAAGAGCGGTTGATTGAGGAAGTACGGACATCTATACGACTCCAGTTCTAGTCATTTATAAGTAACCGGAGGATAAACACTCCACTAACCACACCCACCAACTACTCCTAGCGACTTCGCGCCCCCTTGCATTGTGCCGGTGAATAACATCGCGCACGCCTATTACTCCCGCTCAACAATAAATTACAACTGTCTGCGAAAAGCTATCTGCGAAAGCCTTGTCGCAAGAGCATGCAGAGGCCTTTAGCCTACTCAGCAGTCAACTCCTTAAATTCATGAATGAAACAATGAGGCCATCAAAATAACTTAGAGGTTTGTAAAATTAGCTTACTTACAAGTCCTTCCTTCTACACTGGTCACCCAGACAGACAGAAGCAGGAAGTTACCGTTTTCACTCATTAAAGGCAGTGTTTAAACACCACAACTTTTATTCTTTATTAAATTTCATGCTTGCTTACGTATTGCATTAGTACCAAACTAGTACCATTACCATTCTGCCAGGCACTGTACCAAACCCAAAATTTTCACATTGAACCAACCCTAGTGTCTCCGGTTTTGAGATGGAATGCTCAACCGTCCACATACTTTTGGCCAAACTGAGTATCTGAACCAATTAATGTCATCAGTAATACAAATGTTTTGGCAGTTCTCATCCAAAACCCTCCTGGTTAAAATACTAAATGGGTGCTTCCAAATGATATCTGGAAAGCTTATTCACAAAAAAATAAACCCACAACCACCCCACATACACTCATGGAGAACGTTGAGAACTTTTGCTAACGAAATTATGACAGAGTATTTGTTTTAACATTGAAGACTGCTCAACATATCAATGGAAAACGAACTTGAAGACTTACAACAGCTGTCTGCCTAGTGCATTTTTGCAGTCATAAAAGTCCTAAATCTGTACAAATCCAATAACGTTCCCTTAATTGGTATACATATATCTTATCAGTACAATGTATAAATTTCTGCACTTTTTTTTTCCTCTCTTTCAAATTCCACATAATATGTTGCCAGAAAAGTAGCCACTGATAATTACATCTATCCAAGTAAGTGCTATGATGAAAATTTCTCCCATTAGACCTGCCACACTTGAAGGTCGGCTGAAATTTGTGTTTCAGGTTTGGTCAAAAGTTCAGTGTAATTTAAATATGAAAGTACATCAGCTCTAAAAGTCTAACACATGACGCACCTAACGCATCATGAGGTCAAGTTTCCTGTTTCTCTGGCAGCTGAGGTCTTGTGAGGCTGATCTACTCGACCCTTAGTCTAACAGTTATCATTTAAAAAGGTGTTTTTCATCAACAGTCCTACTGCTGGTACTGTATATGGCATCAATGTTAAACACTGGGCAATCACTCTGAAGGCTTCGTCAGTTCAGAATAAGGACCTCTCCACTTACAAAGTAGGTCCTTGGACATGTTGTAATTAAATCAAATCAACTCCGGCACATTGCATTCTGAAATGTAAAAACACATCAGCTCCAGAACCAACGATTCTAAACAAAAACAGTCCAAGGACAGGAGACAGAACTGGCTGTTAAAATAAACAGGACAGGAACGAACACCAACACGAACACACACAAACCTCAAATCAAATTCACTGGTTCTTATTTTCTTTGGAAGCTTGCATCATTCAATCTATTCTACAGCCAAGTCAAGCAAAGAAAAATGAAGCTCATCAAATAAGTGATGAAAGGTCTTTACTGCTACTACATAAAATAGCCAACATTAGCACATCATTAGGATTGCAAAAAAAAAAAAAGCCATCAAGTGACAAAGTATCTAAATGATAAAGTGGCTTATTTCCTCATGATGCAGATTTTAAAAGGAAACCAAGAGGAAAAGCATAAAGCCATGTTTCGCACAGTTTCCTATTTTCTGAAAATCTCAATTTCAAATGACCCGGACAAAAAAAAAAAAAAAACCCGCCCCACAACCCCTCAACATATTAACCTACAGATAGTAAAAGTACGGGTAGGAACCTGCATGCATGCGTGTGTATGAGCAAGCAGTCGTGTGTGGTGGAACAGGCCTGTTGGAGGACAGTAATTTGGCTTAGGCGGAGTGGAACTGCACTTTGTAAGATCCCTCTACACCGCCTGAAGATCTGGCACACTGCCTCACAACAAAAACAGTGATGTAACCTAGTAACAAGGCTTTGACATCTTCACTCCTAACCGAAACTTGGGCCATAGCTTCCATATCAACAGCGTTATTATAGTGTGGGGCAAGGCCTCGTGTTGTCTTAGTGACTGCAGGAGGGAAAAACAAGGAGGGGTGGGAAAGCCTTTCACCTGCCCTGAAGTCAATGGGATATTCCTCACTTTTTCCAACCCTGAGGCTTCAGGTTTTGATAAACGAGAAAAGCAAAGATAGCAACAGTTTACTTTGTATTTTGGAGAATTGGAGCACTGTGACCGTCTGCTAGAGCCATCCTACAACTTTTCAGAGGACCGCAAAAATTAGTGGCTAATGTCAATTTTCCCTCTCTATTAAAGGCTTAATACTTCTACTGAAACTTCAACAGGATGAGAACACATTAATAACCAAGCTGTTACTTGCGTTTACAGGCGCGATATACCCTGAAAGAACAGAAAAGATTAAGAGCAGAGTGTGTTGAAGTTTTGTTTCTGTGATCAGAGGAACCCAGTCCTGTGCAAAATATCACCAGGGAGTCAGAGTGTCGTAATGAACCTACAGTTTGAAAGTGTTCTACACAAACGGACTTAACTTTACAACAGGTGCATGCATGTGAAATGGAAATAAAAGCGACTAAGGCAGGAAAAACTATTTTGGATAAAATAGTCATTGTTCGTTACACACTTCTCAACCTGTGTGATTTAGTTGTGCTTTTGAATAAAGAATAAATGAAGAGGGAACTGAACATCAACCGTTTATTGAAATTATTATTCCAAGGGTGATTATAGTTACTATGACAATAGATACAACTGGAATGTGCCGATTCTGTTAGCGTTTGTAATTACTGTACCATCCACTATGAGATAAACTTAAAATAAAACCTTAAAATATTTTTTGCAAGTATAGAGCAAGATATTGTCATTTTACAAATAACACTTCAGATATTGAACAGTAATAAGTATCAATGTATAAATGTTGGAGTGCAAATAAAGAAACCTTTATCTATTCGTACCCTGCTCAAGGGCACCTCAGCCCAAGGCCGCCCCACGTCAACCTAACTGCATGTCTTTTGAATTGTGGGGGAAACCGGAGCACCCGGAGGAAACCCACGCAGATACGGGGAGAACATGCAAACTCCACACAGAAAAGCCCTCGCCGGCCGCTGGGTTCGAACCCGGAACCTTCTTGCTGTGAGGCGACTGTGCTAACCACTACACCACCGTGCCGCCCAAATAACTAACTAGATGTCCTTGGGGTTGCTGAGACATGGAGGGCTAGAATACCATCTAGCCCACAGTTCAGGTCAGAGTTCTTCGAGAGTAAATGCTTTGGCTTTTCGCAACATTCTGTTCCAAAAGCTGTCGTCAGTTAAAAGTCTTTACACAAGGAAGGTTTTCTTGCTTTCATAGTTTGTTTTTTGTAAACCATTCTTCCATATCGGGACTCTTCCGGGGGGGGGGACACGAACGCATCTTCCAACATGTAGCTAACACTAGGCCACAAATCTGCACCATCACTCCAGTCATTTTGAGGAATTTGTACAGATCATAACCGCCAATAAACTAATTTCCGCATATATCTATCATTCACTTCTTTCTGACCAAGATTATCCAAGTAATCCGGTAGTAAAAAGCTTTTTTTTTTTTTTTTAGCTGTAGGGTTTATTTTTTTTTGGACAACAGCAACAGACGCTGGACATCTTCGCTTCAGTATGTGAACAGCATGTAAACCAAGTTCGCTTGTCCCTCAGGTATAGGGTAGCGACGGTTGCTAACAAATGTGACGTTAGTGCAAGGGGTCTAGCCTAAGGCCAACGAGGATCTCGAGTGAGTGAGTGACGGGCTTCTTTTGTGGAGAACCCAGCTTCAGACAGGCAGATCGGAGATGGGGGGAGGGGGGCCCTCATCAACTGTGAAAGGAAATGTGTAGCAGTAATAAGGCTTGACAGCTCGGGTGGTGTGTCCTCAGCATACACCGTTGTTGGCTGCCAGGGGGACCAATTCCCCACCACGACAGTCTACAGGGACTCCTCTGTGCATGTACTGCATAATTAATCTGCCAATCACGGCAAAGTACCACTGAAGCTGTGATGAGACAGAGCGACATGTTCATGCAGGTGGCCGATAATCATAAATGTGGCACCAGGTAAATGGTAGGTTCATGAAAAACCCCACATGCAACTGAGTGAAATAAAGAGCAAACTGCTGCGAATTTCAAAGACTTAAATGCCTTATGCTGTGAATAAAACTGCACATTGGAGGATAATAAACAATAATAAATATTGTGTGGATGATTTTATTCTCCACAACTGAAATACAAAACCTCAAAATTTACAGATGCATATACAGCACCGAAGCCCATGGTGCAAAAAGCCTTCTAGGTTAAATCAGCTCCATGACGCGGTATGGGGTTAAAAGCAGAAATAACGGACATTGTATCCTCCAGTGCAGATACACTCAATTACTGAAAAGGGAGAAAGGCATTTGAATATATGCAAGAGTAATTATGCCATTTGGGGATATTAGAGAGATTTTCTCAGCAGTTGGTCACCACTCACAGTCTCTTTCATAGCTGGGCGGCAAATAGCAGCACATGCTGATAAACACAATGCTTTGGGCAATCGTGCATTCTGGAGGCCCTTACAGCATCAACGCTCAGCATTCCAGTAATTCAATAAGGCCTTTCCAGTGAATTAGCACACTCATCAGGAGCGGGATTGTCTTCATGTCCCCCAGCAGCTTGGCTAGGAGGGACCTTTTGTGTGTGGAGCAGCAGTGCAACCCTGACACCAACCATGCGAACCCAATTACACTGCTCCATTCGCCCGAGGCCTCCACATTAACACATATTCCCCCTTGAGATGTGCAGATCAGTGCCAGCCTGGCAGTCACTCGCCACAGCCTGCTGCTGCTGAATCACAAAGCACTTAAAGCTCTGGCAAAAGAATCATTTGTCCTGGCATTATTGAAAGCTCTTTTCTCATCAGAATTCCCTTTTATTTATTTATTTTTTTTGCTGGGCAACAATTAAATAATATCTCGTTCTTCTCCGATTTTGATGTGCTCTGCAGGAAGCAGCAGACTTCAGTGCCGCAGCAGAGCCAGCCTGAACCCAAACGCACTATTAGTCCTGCAGTCCTGTGGGACCTAAAGCACTTGTGCACTGCAGTTTACAAATCACATACAGAACACCAAGACAAAAGCTGGAAATGGATTGCAAAGAGCACAAGTTTACATATAACAAAAGTCATGCCAAATTCGTGTCATCTAAATGACACATGCAGATGTTTTGGGTCAAAGGTTGTGTGATTGAGCATTCCTTATAAACTATATTACAGTGGTGCTTGAAAGTTTGTGAACCCTTTAGAATTGTCTATATTTCAGCATAAATATGACCTAAAACAATCAAATTTTCACACAAGTCTTAAAAAGTAGATACAGAGAGCCCAGTTAAACAAATGAGACAAAAATATTATACTTGGTCATTTATTTATTGAGGAAAATTATCCAATATTACAAGTCTGAGTGGCAAAAGTATGTGAACCTCGAGGATTAGCAGTTAATTTGAAGGTGAAATTCGAGTCAGGGTGTTTTCCATCAATGGGATGACAAATCAGGTGTGAGTGGGCACCCTGTTTTATTTAAAGAACAGGGATCTGTCAAAGTCTGATCTTCACAACACATGTTTGTGGAAGTGCATCATGGCACAAACAAAGGAGATTTCTGAGGACCTCAGAAAAAGCGTTGTTGATGCTCATCAGGCTGGAAAAGGTTACAAAACCATCTCTAAAGAGTTTGGACTCCACCAATCCACAGTCAGACAGATTGTGTACAAATGGAGGAAATTCAAGACCATTCTTACCCTCCCCAGGAGTGGTCAACCAAGAGCAAGGCGTGTAACAGTCGGCGAGGTCACAAAGGACCCCAGGGTAACTTCTAAGCAACTGAAGGCCTCTCTCACATTGGCTAATGTTCGTGAGTCCACCATCAGGAGAACACTGAACAACAATGTCGTGCATGGCAGGGTTGCAAGGAGAAAGCCACTGCTCTCCAAAAAGAACATTGCTGCTCATCTGCAGTTTGCTGAAGATCATGTAGACAAGCCAGAAGGCTATTGGAAAAATGTTTTGTGGACGGATGAGACCAAAATAGAACTTTTTGGTTGAAATGAGAAGTGTTATGTTTGGAGAAAGGAAAACACTGCATTCCAGCATAAGAACCTTATCCCATCTGTGAAACATGGTGGTGGTAGTATCATGGTTTGGGCCTGTTTTGCTGCATCTGGATCAGGACGGCTTGCCATCATTGATGGAACAATGAATTCTGAATCATACCAGCAAATTCTAAAGGAAAAATGTCAGGACATCTGTCCATGAACTGAATCTCAAGAGAAGGTGGGTCATGCAGCAAGACAACAACCCTAAGCACACAAGTCGTTCCACCAAAGAATGGTTAAAGAAGAATAAAAAAAGTTAATGTTTTGGAATGGCCAAGTCAAAGTCCTGACCTTAATCCAATCGAAATGTTGTGGAAGGACCTGAAGCAAGCAGTTCATGTGAGGAAAACCACCAACATCCCAGAGTTGAAGCTGTTCTGTATGGAGGAATGGGCTAAAATTCCTCCAAGCCGGTGTGCAGGACTGATCAACAGTTACCGGAAACGTTTAGTTGCAGTTATTGCTGCACAAGGGGGTCACACCAAATACTGAAAGCAAAGGTATATATATATATAAAAAATACTTTTGCCACTCACATATGTAATATTGGATCATTTTCCTCAATAAATAAATGACCAGGTATAAGATTTGTCTCACATTTGTTTAACTGGGTTCTATTTATCTACTTTTAGGACTTGTGTGAAAATCTGATGTTTTAGGTCATATTTATGCAGAAATATAGAAAATTCTAAAGGGCTCACGCTCACACACCCCCCCCCCCCAGTGCTCAAGATCATCTTAACAGGAACGATTTGAATGATTAAAGCAAGACTGCCTTGCGATTTCATAAAATTGGTGAAATAAAGTTCTTCCTGAAATCTTGTCATTGTGATATTTATTTCTGTAATATCTCACAAAATACCAGGCCATTCTGTGGCTGGGAAGTTATTTAATTTGAGGGGATTCCCTAGCAAATAACGTGCATGAAATCGCTCGCTTTGCACAGTCAAGCAGACAGAGGAAGTTCATGTGTGCATGCGCAGGTTTACCTTTGACCGTGTACTGACAGTTACTTCATTCTGTTGCTAAACAAACAGCTGATTACACAGAGGTGCTCGCTGACCGCCGATATTTCTTATTTTGGTCCTGCGTTTCCTTTCCTTCACAACATAACGTCTTTTCTTCTCGCTTTCCATTCCTGTAATCGGTCTTTCAAGTTTTCACCTCCTCCATTTTCCTCTCCCGTTTCAAATTTGTATCCCACAATGCCTTGTGCGAACGGGGAAAGCCCACCATGGGATGAATGATGTAGCATCTTGTATTGAGTCATGGTGAAGCAGGGAAAGAGAGAATGTAGGGCCATGTGGCCCTAAATTCATTAATTGTTCCTTTTTTTTTTTAAATATAAAAATAAAAAAATTGGAAGTCTGATTCAAATTAAGTCGCTTTCGGTCCACTAAACAAAAATAACCAGGTGTCGGGGAAAATTCTTATGACCTACCGTACACTTGAAAAATCTGAAAGACAGTCTACCTTGAAAGAAAATTGCTTTATTTTTAGCAATTAACAGTGGAAAAAAGTTCCCAATGACTCAAAGCAAAAAGGGGGAGAAAGGGGTTATATAAAAGCCATACAGTGGCTCTGGATTAAAAGTTTGTGTTTCTCCTCAGAGTGCAGACTTGGAATACCATTAACACTTGGACAGTAATTAAAACCATTTTGCTTTTTTAATCAATACCCAATCTTTCTCAAGTAATTAACAAGATATTTTAAAAAAAAAAGTTCACTTCCGAGAGCTGAATGCTGGTGGTTCGTGTGCTTCTTGTTCTGAATCCTCAGTCAGTTTTGAGCTTTTTTTTTTTTTAAATCCAGTGGCCCTCCGCACTGTCTGGTGGCATTTTCTTTCTGCTAATCGACCATATTCAACCAAGTACAGACTCAAATGAGACATTTAACAGCACGCACGCAGAGAACATGGTAGTTTGCTGCTCTTTGTCGTACTCCAGCTTTATTTTCAGAAGTTATTCTATTTTTAACCAATAGTGTTTCAGGCAAATAACTCCAAGCAAGTAAACAAAAAGCAACCACCATTAAAGCCTCCTATTAAACAAGAGCTTGGTGAGATCGGCAAGTTGACTCCGTATTTACAAAGGGAAAGTTCATATAGCTTTAGGGATTTTAAAAGTTGTGAGCACAGTGTGTAAATGAGTCACAGATCTAATCTGAGGAAATGAAGAACTGAAACACAGTGACTCAGAAGGGGAACACCAGCCAATGCCATAAAGATGAATGATTTTAAATCTGTAGCACTGAAGCATTTAATGCATGACCACTTACATGCAGCTCTGACAGCCAAACTGCAAACACGAGAAAAGATTAAGGATACAAGTCCAGAAATAACACCTTGATCACTGGAGATGTGGGCAGACATGGGGCGTTTATATAATGAAATAAGCTCAGCTACTCTTTTCTTTATATTAAAAAATAAGTAACCTCTGACTACAGGTCACCAAGTTCAGCGTCACTCAGTACGTTTACATGCACGTCCAAATCGAGCTGCTGTTGGTAATCGAGCAAAGGGTCCCAGCAGGGGTGCCAGAGAAATCCAATCCTACATGCACAAGTGAAATCGGGCTATTGTGCAAGGTGCATTGTGCACCCGAGCCACACGTGGCGCTACACGCCCCATCGTGTTGGTACACTCCGGTTGTCGTCATGAAGAAGAGCTATAGTGTTGCCAGATACTGCTGACGTTTTCCAGCCCAAAACATGTTCAAATCCGCTAAAATGCACTTAAAACACCCAATCTGGCAACACTAGCAGTTCTGTGTTCAAGCTGTAGACTATGGCTACAAACTGTCCGGCGCAGACCACTGTTTTGTAAGACAACTTATTTTGCACAATAATATTTTTCTAAAGTCCATTTTTTGCTTACAAAAAATATTTTTTTTTGCTTACAATTTAACTTGTGTCTTAATAAACACACAAAAAGTTCAGTTGTTTTGTTTTTATTGACATTCTTCAGATATTGGACATATATACACACACACACAAATACAATGACTTGTTTATGTACACAATTCACAGCTATGCAACAGCTGTACAGATGTATTTGGTGATACAGTAAGTGAGCTAAATTTTAACAGTGCAAACAATGCCACAAAAAGAAAAGATTCATGCCGTTGTCATGATTCGTTGTCATGCCGACCGAGGCTGTTGTGTTTCCCGCTTGTGGTCTCGTCACTCGTCACTTCCGGAAGTAGCTCGACAACTAGCTCGATAGGGTTTACATGCGCAAAATAGCTCGGTAGAAATCGCATAAACTAGGTCGTGTAGCTCGATTCCGAGAAATCAAGTTCGGTTCAATTTCAGCCGAATTAAGGTGTATACATGGCATTTTGAACTTCGATTTCAGTCGAGCAACGGCAGAAATTCGATTCTCTCTATGTGCATGTAAACGTAGTGACTGACTGAGGAATCAGACTCGGGTTTCCAGGTTATGTACTTTGGTCACACCTGGCCATAAATTCCACCAATATTTTTCAAGACTGTTCCACTGATAAGACCAACGCTCTCTAGAGTCCATCATTCAGGGCTGAAGGTTAAACTCAAAGCAGGCAAATGAAGGGTTCTGTTTATCTGAACTAAAGTAATCAGGACTGCAAACACACCTGTATATTTTTTACCCTGAAACCTGTCAAGCCATTCTACAGAGCGATATACACTACCAGTCAAAAGTTTGGACACACCTAAATTCAATTATTTTTCTTTACTGTTAAGCAAAAGGACACTTAAAGTAATGATGGAGGTCGTTCCGCTTTACTCAGCTGAGCAGCTCATGACATAATATGGATTACTAACTCTGTGGAATAAGACTATTTACTGTATTTTTATTTACTGTTTGATGATCTGAAACACATTAAAATTGCACATCAGACATAAAAGCATTCCAGGGGACTGACTCATGAAGCTGGTTAAGATCATGCCAACCGTGCTCAAAGCGTCATGGTAAACCGTGGCTACTTTGAAGAACCTAAAATATGAAAAACACTTTTGTTTACAAGACAATTCCATGTTATTTCATAGTTTCGATGTCTTCAATATTGTTCACTGTAGAAAAAAAAAAAAAAAGTGTCAAAATACAGAAAAACCTATGAATGAGCAGGTGTGTCCAAACTTGACTGGTACTGTGCACACTGCACATCCTACACAAAAAATAAATAAATAAATAAATAAATAAATAGAATTTTTTAAAAAACTTGTATATATGTGAGAGAGAGAGAGAGAGAGAGAGAGAGATATACTTGCTTGTGTGAAGTCAGGGTGTGTGCGCTTATGTACCACAACTCCGAGTGAACAATGCCCATTTCCCCAGCGAGTTGTCTGAGCTTGCAGCGTTGGGATACAACTTTACTCTCAGTAACGATGTGAAGAGTTTAACTACATTTGTCAGTAGTTTGGTGGTAACATTTTCTGAATCAAATAGCTTTTCGGTAACAAAGCTCTTTTATTGATCAAGTAACGCAAGCTACATTTTCCCAAGGAATTCTGAAGCTGAAGCACAGCGGATCATTCAGCTGCGGTCAAAATAAAACTAAAGGCTCAAGTAATTTTAATTTAGAAGGCGGCCTTTATTGTCACTGCACCAATGTACAACGAAATTTAGTTCGTCATAGGAGAGCAAAGCCGCTGTATACGTATGCACCGCCACTCCAGCCCAAGGCCATCCCATATTAACCTAACTGCATGTCTTTGAACTCAGGCATTCTAACTAACTTCGGGTCTGCTCATACTTCTGTGCGCCGATTGTGTCCGGAGCCACAGAAGCACTTCCGTATGACAGTGACATCACGTGGGGGTGATGTCAACAGCAAACCATGCAAACGCACACAAGCATTTTATGTGGAGCACACTATTTTTGGGTTGCCTAATTGGTTTTGGAACAGTGCAAGAGTAATAATCACAAATTACTGATTAATAAACAAGTGAACTGAACATTTTTACCTGCGTTATCTGTTTGACAGTGATACTGATCATTGAGACAGCAATGGCTTGGCATGAAGTTGGTTCAGTGAAAAAGAGTATTTAAAAAAAAAAAAGGAGGTCAAATTACATGTTGGTGCAGCTGAAGGCCAATTTATGCTGACAACCCAGTCCTCGCAGACGGTGTCGCAGATAGCGTCTGCGTAGCCCCCCCACCTTCGCAGACGCTCTGCGCGCACCTCCCAAAAATTGTGACCAACGCAGAAGCCTCGCAGACAAGAGGGCTCCGAATGGTCCACTCTACATCCACTGTACACGCACTTCCGCTTCCCTACTTTCCCAGTTTGTTTTGTTTTCACGACCGGCATTTTTAAAAACACGAGCGAAGATGGAGCAGCACGAAGAGCGGTTGATTGAGGAAGTACGTACAGCTATACGACTCCAGTTCTAGCCATTATAAAAAAAAAAAGTTCTAGTCATTATAAGTAACCGGAGGATAAACACTCCACTAACCACACCCACCAACTACTCCTAGCGACTTCGCGCCCCCTTGCGTTGTGCCGGTGAATAACATCGCGCACGCCTATTACTCCCCGCTCAACAATAAATTACAACTGTCTGCGAAAAGCTATCTGCGAAAAGCCTTGTCGCAAGAGCATGCAGAGGCCTTGAGACGACTACATTTCTTCTTCAGTGTCGTGGAGCTTCATTTAGTGTGGAGTAACTCGTAAACTTGGCTCACCACTCTTTCCAAGTAACTTGCCCAACACTGCTAGCGACATGACAAAAAGCAGTGTCGTTTTCAAGCGTTAAACCCAAACTCCAAATGAACCAGCGAGGAAGAAACTAAAGAAGAAAAGACTGCCAAATAGCATCAAGGGTGAAAAAGAAAATTTACACGTCTGAAAACATTCCTTGTTAAGGTTTGGATTTTGTATGCCCTGTATGCAACATTTATGACCTTTGCAAGTCACATACTGCACTCCATGTGGTTGTAGAGATGATAAAAGATACTCGTGCTACAATTTTGTGGCCTGTACTACAAAACAAGCAACCTCCGTAGCACCAGTGGTGCATGGGGAGAGGGAAGGGGGGGGGCCTCTGCGGCTCCATCCTCACCAGTCCGGGCAGGTGTTTAACTTGTTAACCACAGTCTATTTCAGTGCAGTGAAGTTAATCAAGCCTTTGTCGAGTCCTTTTTAAAAAGGGGAATTTGGTGCATCTTGATAAATTAGTGAATGCACTGGGGCTGAAATCTTTCCTCAAGAAACTTAATTCCTAAAACTCAAAGCAAATCCTTTGCCTTGGAACTTTGTTTAATCCATAGAATTATATACAGCTCACTGCGTTTGACACAGACGATCACTATCTCACATTGTGTTCCCACTGGACACATGACATGATTGCAAAATGAAGACAGAGAGAAAATGGCGAGGGAAGCGGAGAAGAGACAGGCAAGAAAAACCAACAGTAAGCATCCAAAATTTGGGATGATTTGCAGCGTGTATCGTAAAATCAAACTAGCCCACCACAATAGCACAAAGTCAATGCTTCAGCATCTCAAGAGAAAGCAGCCAGTCAACAAAAAAGTGGATCTAACACAATGTTAGCTTTTAACGCAAATCAGTATGATTCCTATTTAAGATGGTTTGTAAAGAATGTATGGGAATTCTGGCCATACGTAATGGCTAGGAAAGAATGTAAAAATCAACATGGTGGCTAGTTAGGATGAACCTCACACAAAGAGGCATGTTCTCTTGAATGACCTACATTATATGTACAAGCACTCAGAAGAAAAAAAACGTGTGATGAAATTGTAGCGTTGAATCTTCCGGTCCACTTGTTTTTGCCTCCTATTAAATGCCATAAAGCCTTCCAAGAAGAAAGTAAAAGGCTTACATGCTGCCAGAGCTGGAGTTAGGCTGAATCTTTTAGTTCTGCAAGTTGCAATGTTTATGCATTCTTCATCATCAGACATGTGTGTCTTAGTTTTAGGTTGGATGTATACCTTTTTAAGCTAATTTAAATTATTGATTTTGCATTTCAAATATGTTTTCTTTAAAATCCCAGGAGGCAACATGGCACTCAGGCACTAAATGGGTTTAGTTTTGAAAGATAATCTTATTCTATACAATTTAAGCAATAGAAATGTTGATTTTTCTGAAAAGGAAAATCAATTAGTTCATTTTAAGAGACCCGTCCCATTTACTTTTTTGAATATTTAACATTGCGCTTTCAATCAAGCAAAACATTTCTGATCGATTTATCACTGGAATTTTCTGTAGAATACTCAATTAGTAAAATAACCGCTAGCTGCAGCTCTATTGAAGATTTATAGCAACATCACCCAGCCTGTGCGATTTTCCAAGGTTAGGCAAAAATCTTGACTTGATTTTCTTCTGGATAACGAGATCACTGACCTTGAAGGAAGCAACAAAAGAGTAAACATCGCCTCTGATAATACTGATGATCGAATACGTGGATGATCTCTGTGCACTGGACTACAATTACTTCCCAGACCGTGGTGAAAATTTCACGACTGTTTTAGGTAGTGTTTTGTCTGTGTAGTTATAATACAGTCCCATCTGAAAGTATTGGAACAGTGACGCCAATTCTTTTTTGTTCTGTTATACAGGGAACACATTTGGTTTGAGACCAAAAGATGGAGATGATTGATGAATATCAGGAAATCAGAATTTCAGTTTTTACAACCAAATGTGTCCAACAACTTGGAACATGGCACCTTTGGTAGTCAGCGACCCAATTCTTTGGTTTGGGGGGGGGGGGGATTAATGAATTAATAAATAAAGAAAGAGAGAAACAGTCAAAGCAAATAACATTTAATACTTGGTTGCATATCCCTTGCTTGTAATAACTGCATCAAGTCGGTGACCCACTGACATCTCCAAACTCTTGTATTCTTCTTTTGTGATGCTCTTCCAGGCTTGCATTGCAACGTCTTTCAGTTGTTTGAATGGAGAACCCCCCCAAAACAGTCTCCTCTTCAGGAGATGAAATGCTCCTCAGTTGGGTTAAGGTCTGGTGATTGATTTAGCCAGTCTTAAAACCTTCCACTTATTTTCCCTGATGAAGTCTTTTGTTGCTTTGCCACATGAAGTTCCTCCCAATTAGACTGGATGCATTTCTCTGTAAATTGGCAGACAATGTTTCTGAAAACTTCTGAATTCATTCTGCTGCTAACATCACAAGTTACATCAATAATGATTATTGAGCCCGTTCCAGAAGCAGTTATGCAACCCCAAGCGGTGACACTATCTCCACCGTGCTTGTCTGAGGAGAATCTGTGTTTTGAATCATGAGCAGATCTGTTCTTTCTCCACACTTTGATCGAGGTTAATCTCCGTTCCATAAGTTTTGAAGCTCATCTCTGTATTTCTTTGTGAATTACAAACTGGCCTTCTGATTCTTATTGCTGATCAGTGGGTTGCATTTTGTGGTATGGCCTGTATATTTCTGCTCTTAATTCCATGTCTGGTTGTTAGTCTACCAGTGGGTTGTTTTTCCCTTTTTCAAGACATTCCAAATTGACAGATGTCTGGTCTTCATGTTGGTTTATCCTTTTTAACAAGAAAATTTCACCTTCCCAGGCAAAACCAAGAGTAGATATTCAAAGCTATTAATTGTTGAAAACAATAAGTAACAAGGCATACCTGGGTGTAACACACCTGTCCATCATGTGTTCCAATATTTTTGATCACTTGAAAAATGGGTGGGTTTTTAAACAAAAATGTTCCAAGTTAACACATCTAGATGCAAATCATCAGGACATGAAAGCTGAACTTCTGATCCATTTTCTCATCTCAAACCCAAATGACTTCCGTGCATAACAAAAACAATAGAATTGGCCTTGCTGTTCCAATACTTTTGGAGGGACTGTGCATCTGTTTGGGCCACATTCATGGCAGGTTGTTCTTTTCAAAAGCTGCAACCTGACCAGTGACAGACACAAATTGGCATTGAAAAGCCCACTCAGAACAAATGCTAAATGATAGTTACACAAATGGCCTGGGGGATGAAACTAGCCAATGCCAAATACCTGAACATTAAACAGCATGGGATTAAGTTCCCTAAAAGAACTTCTCTTTCGGACATAAACTGATCCATAGAGCAACAAGTGCTCGTCTTCTGGTTCTGCACCTTCCTGACCAAATGGCTCCAGATCAGGCTGTTCAGCACAGGTTGAGGGGTTAGTTTAGAGCTCCTGACTCATCTGTAGCACTCATGCAAAAATTGAAGGCAGGCTGTTGGGCTGAAAGAGGAACTCTGGTGTGAGCCAACAGCCAAGCAGAAATGTGAAAACGTTGCATAGGAGACTGTTCCGTTTCTAGATCGATCCATTAGGACATTAACAAGGAGGAGAACCACCGTCAGTCCTGGACTACTGATCTGGAAACACACCAAGTTTAAAACTGTTCTGTCACACATCCATTAATCCTTGAAATAAAGCACATACAAGCAGTAGCCTAACTGTAGGCTGACACTTCACTCGCTCATGTCAACTTATAACAGGATACTGTTAGGACAGGATGCAGTAGCATTGACTCATTTCCTTTCACTACACCAGATGACATCAATGCTGAAGCTTAATATGTCTTCACAACTTAACATAAACGTGTAGTGACAAAAATTTAAAAAGAAAAAGCCGCATCCCTCAACATGAGGATTTACAGTAAATCAATAGGAAGTTCATCAGACTGTGTCTTAAATCCTTAGAGTATTACAGACTGAATACCAGTCTAATGCAGCTTTCATTGATTGGGAACATCATTTAGTCAGCCGATAAGAACGTCTTCAAGTTAACAAGTTGGTCTTGTTTGAGCCGAGAGAGATGTGCTTATTAACTTGGTTTATAAATAAATAAAAGCGGCTCTTTCCTAAAAAGTAAGAAATTTTTTTTTTTTTGGGGGGGGGGGGGTGGTCTTGTCTGGTCACTGGAACAACTTCAGTGCATCTCGTCAGAGTCTCTGGAGCTGTCGACAAGGATGAACACCATTCTTCTAAAATATATTCTGTCAGTTGGAGTGATCCATGATAATGTTTGAACATAACTACAAACCTGGTCTTAAAGTTCCCAAGTGGTTTACCGAAGCTGATCCACACTAGCTCCGATTTGCTTCAAGTTTTACAAACATTTGTCCCACAAACAGCTTTCCCTTCAACACTGTATCACAACAAGCACAGTGCAGGCATCCCGTCACTTACTTAATAGCTGATTTGAGTCTGAATGGATTTGGCATTACAACCCACAATCATCTTTCTGACAAATCACTTGCATTAAAAAAGTCATAAACCCCAGCACAATGTGAATGTCGTCTACACCAGCGGAGGGGGGGGGGGGGGGGGGGTGTTTAAAAATGAACCCGCATGAAGAACTAGAACACTTAAAAAAAAAAAAAAAAGTGACAAGTCCAAGTGTGACATCTGTTTTTTTATTTTTTTTGGGGGGGGGCCTTAAATGTGAGACAGATCTGATGTTTTCAGGGCTGTGTGGACACACGACTCCCATCTTGTCAAACGGTTTGTCGTTATATTTGCACTACTTCACCACTACTACCTCTGCCATCTCTCATCAATACAATTATGTGCAATAATATAGGCCTTAAACTATTTTTATGCATACTTTTTATATATATTATTTATGTATACAGTACGTGTGTATATATATACAGTCTACCTGTAATGTGCAATTTTTCCGAGCCTCTCAATAAGGCAATTTTGTCTTTTCTATACTTTTTCACGATAGATGATGCAAATAGCCCTCTGTATTTAATCCTTCGTTTGTCTAATTTTTATTTCAGTTTTATATGTTATCTGTTTGACTTTTTCTTGCTACTGTAACACGTGAATTTCCCCAATGTGGGATGAATAAAGCAGGGCTTTGAACCGGTTCAAGGAACGAAAACCGGGAACTTTTTCTATTTCACATGGAACAGAAACGAAACCAGAAACTTTATTATTTTTTATGTTCCGGAACAGAAACGCTTATTAAAAATAATGGTAACCGGTTAATACCGGTTTTTATTTTGTTCCTCAAAGTTTCCGTAGCCTACAAATAAAAAAGCCATTCTTCTCCTGCGCAAGTTTCCATGACCCGCTGGGGTTCACTTCCTGTGTGACATTCGCTGACTGAATGGAGAGAGCGGGAAGGTGGACTGCTATCACGTCTCCATTACTGAGTGTCTGAGCAAAGAAGAGCCTGAACGATGCAACCTCCCTATTGGCTGTTTGTAAAAATGTATCATCAGTTGTTGCCCTTCCCACGGGAATCATCGCGGGCTCGAGAGACGAGACCTGACGAGTTAGTTCGTTGGTAGCAGAACAAAATGTCTGGACACAAATCGGGTTTTCAGAAAAGGAAAGAAAATAAACGGAGGGTCGAAAATACAAAAAAAGAGGCAGAAAATGCAAAACGAGTTTTAAGGTAGGACAAATGGTTACTTTTCTGAGGCAGCCCGCCGTGGCTGCAGGCTTTCAGTTACGTCACTGAATGGTTACTTTTCTGAGGCAGCCCGCTGTGGCTGCCTGCAGGCTTATTTATTATAGCCCATTTAGTTAAAATAGTTGATGTAAAATGTTTATAGTTATAGTTATGTGATGGTTGTCCTGATTTAGACTGGTGGTTTTTTTTTGGGGGGGGGGTTGCGCGATGTTGCACCCGGGTCCAGATTAGGGCAGAACCGGCCCTGGCTACATTTCAGGTGTAGTTTGTTTTATGTATGTATGTACTTGCATAGATGTGTACTTGGTCTTCCAATATGGCGCCTAACAAAATCTCGCGGCGCGGTGACGTCATGCGGTAGCCCTCTACAGGGCCTGACTAGCCTTTGGTAACACACCAAACGAATTATCTTTCATTTTTGGCACTTTTTCTGTTTGTGTAGATGGGAAGACATACTGAGAATCCAAATCGCCAACATTTGAAATAATAATTGTTTTGAATTATTTCTTGTCTTATTTAATGAAGGTTGTAATAGAATTAGCCTACATTTGGCTTAAGCTGGATGAGACAGAGACATAACTTTATAGCCATTTGTTAAACCGCTGACAGGGAACATAATTAACCGTTCCGGGAACGAAATTTTGTTCTAACCGGTTCGGGAACGTCTATTTAACGGTGGAACCCAAAACCGGAAACGTTAAAATTCCGTTTCTGTTCGGAACGAACCAATAGGAAAAAATTTCTGGTTCAAAGCCCTGGAATAAAGTGAATCTAATCTAATCTAAGGTTCTAAATCAGATACTCTGCCCAGTCCCCCAAAGGGGGGTGGGGGGGTGGGGGGTCGTCACACACTAATACCACCACGTTTGGCCGCCTTTAGCTTTCATTACAGCATACATTCAACATGGCATCGTTTTGATAAATTTATACAATGCCACAACATTTATTTCAGTCCAGAGTTGTATTAATTTTTCACCAAGATCTTGGTGTTGAGGATGGGAGAGTCGAGCCACTGCATAAAGTCTTCTCCGCACATCCCCAAGATTCTCAGTGGGGTTTAAGGTCAGGACTCTGTGGGGGCCAATGCATGTGTGAAAATGATTCATGCTCCCTGAACCAACCACTCACAACCTGAGCCTGAATTTTATGCCCGTGCCATAAAATTATATCCATTCATGTGATAACCTGGTCTTTCAGTACATTCAAGTAGTCAACCTGATCAACTGAATAGAATCGAATGCCTTTGTCATCACTGCACAAGCGTACAACAAAATTTAGTTCGTCATACGAGAGCAAAGCCACTGCGTACATGCGCCGTGGCTCTTGTTAACCTAACTGCATGTCTTTGGACAAGCAACCACAGATCATAACGCTGCCTCCAGAGGCTTGTACAGTGGCCATTGTGTATGATGGATGCATCACTTCATGCGCTTCCCTTCTTACCCTGACACACCCATCACTCACGAATAGGGTAAACCTGGACTTCCCAAACAACATGACCTTCCATTGCTCCAGAATCCAATCTTTATGCTCCCTAGCAAAGTGAAGCCTTTTCTTCTCATTAGTCTCACCAAGTGGTTCTCTTATGGCCACACAGCTGTTTTGGCCAAGTTTACATTAGACCGTATCTGTCTCGTTTTCTTCGCGGATGCACTGTCCGTTTACATTAAAACGCCTGGAAACGGGGATCCGCCAGGGTCCACGTATTCAATCCAGATCGTGTCTGGTCCGGTGCTGTGTAAACATTGAGAATACGCGGATACGCTGTGCTGAGCTCTAGCTGGCGTCGTCATTGGACAACGTCACTGTGACATCCACCTTCCTGATTCGCTGGCGTTGGTCATGTGACGCGACTGCTGAAAAATGGCGCGGACTTCCGCCTTGCATCACCTTTCATTAAAGAGTATAAAAGTATGAAAATACTGCAAATACTGATGCAAATACTGCCCATTGTGTAGTTATGATTGTCTTTAGGCTTGCCATCCTTCCACTTGCAAGTGGTAAGTGACTTGCGCATGCTGCCCGATATGCACTGGAATCACACACACACAGCGGCTCAGTCCCGAATCACTGCTCGTGCGCTCGGTGAGCTGCGCAGGGCCGGAGTGCACACCCTCCAGAGGGCACTCGCTGTTCAGGGCGGAGTGATTTGGAGCGCAGCCGCTGAGGAGGAAGCGATGAGCCGCACTGACACATTTCAACTTGCGTTGATTAGCGTATCCGTGTATTGGCGTTGCTGTGTGCACGCGAATCGTGTATTGGCGTTGCTGTGTGCACGCTAATCGTTTTTAAAAACGTTAATCTGATGATCCGCTGATACGGTCTAATGTAAACCCCACCTTTGTCCTAATCCAATGTGTTCTCATCACATTGGGAGAGTGGAAATGCTCTTAAATTTCACTAGTCAACATAGCCAAGTTCTACTGTCTTTTTTTTTTTTTTTTTTTTTGGGGGGGGGGGGGGGGGGGGGGTTGTTTGTTTTTTATAATTCAACTTCAAGCATTCAAGTGACCTCTGATCATGGTCAGTCAGGTTGTTTTTCCAACCACTTTTTTTTTTCCACAAAATTGATGGCTTTAATAATATGTTGGACAGTTCTTCAGCCAATTCCAGTCATTTCAGCAATTTCCTTAATTATTTTCTTTGCTTGATGCAGGCCAATAATTTGACCCTTTTGAAACACAGTAACATTTTCCATGAGCATGGAATACGTCTTCCGACATGGGTGTTTAAGAAATGAGAAGCTACTCACTGCATCAGTTTGGGTTAAAAGAATTGTTGCTAGCTGAAACACATTAAATCACCGCAGTCATTACCCAATCAAAGGCTCTTATGCATTTGCTCATTTAAATCCAAACAGTGACCTTTTTTGGCCAGGCAGTATACATATCCGATTTGTGGCCATGTGACATGAATGAGCACATTCAGACTGGAATTCATACGCCATTTCCCTGCAAGCATGTACTAAGCGCCGTTTGCATCCTCCAGAGCAAAATGTGATTCATACATTAGCTACTCGCACGTCCATTTTGTCAGTTTTAATATCATGAGCTTTCTCACGAATGACAGTTTTGTTGTTGGTGACGCAGATAACTGGGGCAAAAATACATCAGTGTGAGCATGCGTGCCGTTTGGAGAACAGATGCAGTCACATTACAGTTAGATACAGGGTCACATCTAATTATGAATGTGAACCATCAAGATAAGCAAATCTGAACAATAATCTGAGCAAGAAATCAAAATTGAGCAATGAGGCTTGTCATGTGAACTGTAGTCTTTTACCAAATGCTTTTAAGGTCATGAAACATGGCATCTTTAACGCCGCTGCCTTTAGTCCAAATCTCTCCCTTCTGGAGCTCAAGACCACCTCCTTAAAACTGTTATCATCCACAAGCATGGACAAATCATAAATTCAGGGACAAGTAAAATCTCCAGTGTAACTGACCATACACCATGCTCAGAAACCTATTTAATAAGCCTGAAAGTGGTAGCTAACTTAATAGCTCCCAATAAGAATGACTACATAGTTAGCTAGTTTGAAGCATTTATCTAACTGAATGGGACTTAAAAAAATACTAGATACAGAAAAATGAATAAATTCCTGGGGTAAACAAGTCTGGATAATGATTTTCCTCCTTACCTGATAATGTTTTTGATGCACGTCATTTTTGCATACAAAACCACAGCAGGAGGTCCTTGGCTAACATTTCAGCTATGAGATGTGGTGTTCTCCTAACAAAGTTCAAAAGGCATTATTCTACTCGTGTGTTTTAGCTCAATACTTTTGTGCGGCACTGTTGTGGATTTAGATCAGGATTTCCACATCCGAAGCATGTTACCAATTTGTTTTTTTTCAATTGTTTATCCTTCCAAGTTATTTGATTCAATCGAGTACAACTGATGACCAGATCACATCAGGTCGTCTGAACGTCAACAGGTGACCAGATTCAGGAACAACCAGTATGCTCTATAGTTATAGCACCAATCTACATCATGCCACCCATAAAAGTATTAACAGAACTGGAGCGCGTCAATTAAAATATTAAAAATAGGTTATAAAAAAAACTGACATACTGAATGACTCACTGCTGAGCCTACTTGAAAGCTGAACAATTACAAATTACAGAAAGCAATGCCTGAACAGCAATGCCGGATCTGCTTGTCCTGGGTGTACAGGGAAGTGACTTATCCACTCCAGAAACAATCCCTGTGTCCAAAATCACTCACTATATAGGGAAATTACTATATAGGAGACCTATACAGTGAGCTCATTGGTAAAATGAAGAGAAAAAAAAAAAAAAAAAAGCTTTCAGGCACTAGTCTGTCATGCTGGTATTTACATCATTACTGTCGCACAATTAAAACGTGCCAGATCAGTCGGCTGGTGGGATTTCAAAATAATTACATACACGCATGTATTTTTATGATAAATACATATTATACTGAGCATATTTCCCACATTAATAAATACAAAAGTACCTGCATCTTTCAGTTCTTTTAACTCAAGGCTGAATACTTTCTTCTTTGCCGCTGCCTTTTATTAAATTAAATTTGGGACTTTTAATTCGATTTCTTTCAGCGCAACTGCAATGTATGATGGGATATATTGCTTGGTTCGTGACCTTCGGTTGTACACTACTTTTCATGATGCATTGTGGGATACTTTGAGTGCACTATATAGGGTGTAATAATCCTCACTATTGTTTTGGACAGCACTACAAAATGGCATCCTCACTATATAGTGCCCTATATAGCGAGTAGGGAGCTATTTCGGACACGGGGAAATGTCTTTACATCCTGTTAGCTAAACTCCACGCTTTGTTAAATTTATCTTTGATCGCCGTGATCTCTGCAATCTGCAAAAAAAAAAAAAGGATAGTGCAGTATAGCGAATTAAGAAACTTCTCTCCAAGATTCCTATCGCTCCTATTTCATGTGCACAGCCAGACCAGAAAAGTGTGTTACAGAGGAACAGCAAGTGCTAACATCATAAACTCGGCGATAAGCATGGTGCCTCCACAGAATGTGTTTGTTTTTCCACACCAGACTGTGTTGGGTGTGAAAATCCCAGATCAGCAGCAATTATAGAAGAATTCAAACCAGCTCATATGGTACCAACAGCCATGAAAATCACAGACCACGTTTTTTTTCCTTCATTCTAAATGTTTGATGTGAACTTTAACTGAAGCTCTGGATCTGTATCTGCATGATATTTATTTTGCACTGCAGCGCTGCCACGTAAATGGACGATTAGATAACTGCAAGAATATGTAGGTGTTCTTAATAAAATGAACAGAGTACTGTGGAAGTGGGATATTTATAGTTTTTTTTTTTAAATAAATAAATAAAAAGCCTTTTCACATTAAATTTGATGTGTCAAAATACTGTCCACTATCTGTAAAAACATTTAAACAATAACCTCACGGAAGAAATTACAGATTGTTTCCTGAAATTAGTATAAACTTTTCTGCTTGAAACAATTAAAATATGCCAAATGTAAGACCAACAGTGAAATGCAAATACAGATATATATTTTCTATCTAGCTTTCTCGCAGGATTCTTAGCATCGCTTTATGAAATGCTCTCATTTGGGATGACTCACTTGGCACAAGTCACACATCATGTGGCAGGCAGCATGACTCATTCAGAACAGAGGATCGCTGGTGCAAACTGCTGACCTGCCATTATCGTCCAGCGCGAGCCTTATATTAGTACTAATCACTATCCAAGCTCGTAGCACTTCAAAAAGAGAACGGCAAGCTACATTTAAAAAAATGTAGTCAGAAAACGGAAAGTCACAGTACTCCACAAACATTTTTTACAAGACATCTTTGCGATATTCCATAATGAAAACATGATTCAATTCAATTCAATTCAATTTTATTTGTATAGCACCTTTAACAGTGGACATTGACATTGTCTGAGCACCACCGATATATTTAACATTTATTACATACAAAATGTTTCTAGAACCACTTGTTTCTGTAACGCATACCAAAAACTCACTGTGCTGCTGTGACCTAGTCCAAAACAAACTCTTCTCATGGCTTTCCACTGCATACCAGCAGACCTGCCAGTAAAAACACGGGAGTAAGGCACGTCAGGCAGCTATCCAACCTGACACCACAGAAGTCTGAGAATGTCCAGGTGCATGTGGGAGGCAATCAGATCATCAGGCAGGGGTGCCAACATTTACAGTGGGCTTATCAACTTTTATGAATAAAATGCACCGCAAATTTCAAGAAGAAAAGGTCACAAGATGTGAAAAATGTCTCAATTTCATCTCAGTGACCACTGACTTCCTCACCTGCACCAAGAGCACACAAAAGCAGGACTGTCATCTCTTTGGCCGGGGGGGGTCCTAGATGTAGCAGCCACAAGTAGGGGTCACTCCAGAGTTTTGACTTTGATATTTTATTACAGTTTGGGCACATCTGGGAAATTAAATTTAAAAAAAAAAAAAAAAAACACTGGCCAGCTAGTGCACAAACATGACTTCTCCAGACTCACAGGAGACAAAAACACACCGTCACACTGTGTGGGCAAAATGAGAGCATCATAACCTGATCAGCTAGTCTACCTGAGTGTGGAAACATCTGGCTGGATCAGAGAACAGGTTAACTCTAGTAAAGTGGTGGGGTTTTGTTGTTTTTTTTTTAGGGGTGGGGCGGCACGACGCTATTTTGCACGTGTGTCAACAGGTAGGCCATTCAGTAAAATATGCCCAAATAGACAAGCGTTTACAAATAAGTCAGTAAATATATTTTACTCGAGCTGTTGACGGTTTATGATGTGCAAGACACTGTAAATCAGACTGTCATCCAGGTATACACATGTTAATTTTGTCACAAGCGTATACAGAAAACACACATTCAGCTGGTGGCGTCTGTAGATTGCAGTTAACCCTCTGGGGTCAAGAGCTTCACCGGCGAAGCTCGACAGGTTTAGAATGAGTAAGTCATGTATTTAGATAAATATCTTCGTGAGTTTTTAATCATACAAGCATGATAAACGTAGACAGAAACTTAATGCTTTACACTTTATGTGCCCACTGCCAAATAATATAGTTTTTGAATTACGTAAATTAGATGAAACATAAAACTTCTCACCTTACTCAGTCACACCGGAGTCAGAGCACTGAGCGCGCACTTATGCATTCATAAAAGAATGTTCACATGGTAATGCCATGATAAAAATCACCTTCACTCTTTTGGTTTCGATTGGTTTCTCTCAGGAATGCCCACCGTAAACAGGATAAAAATCGGTCAGACATGGTTCAGGCTATTTGGAGGTAAAACTTGTTCCAAGATGGCACGCGGATTTTTTGCGCTTCGGATGATTCAGGACAGCGATTCAGTTCAATCTTGAGAACTGCGACACTGATGAACGATGCCTTTTTTTTTTAATGATAAACTTAAACTCAATCCAGCCAAAGATCAACTCGTGTAAATATTTCTCTTTATTATGAGCAGATTGGTTTGTGCGCGCTGAAGTGCATACACAGGAAAAGTGACTGAGCAGTTTTTCCAGAGTTAAAAGTATTTTACACAAAATAGTTAATTTTGCTCCATTTTGAGTTTAGTGTGTAAAATTGAGGTGGAGTAAAATTAGAGTAATTGTGTAACAGAGTTGGTTGTGGCTCTGAACTGAGTAAAATAGTACAAGAGTTAATTTCAAGACACACTGAAGAGAGTCAAATGCCAAAAAAGTCAAATATCAGATAAATGAAGTTGCTGTAAAAAGCAGTTTTAGAATTGTGCTGGAGTGTGTGTGTGTGTGTGTGTGGGGGGGGGGGGGGGGGGGGGGGGGGGGGAGAGTTACCTTACTCATTGTGACTTGACCTGATGGGATTAAGAGACAGCAGTGGGAGGGGTTTTCACTCTTCTCATTGAATGGAATTTTTTTTTTTTTACCCTTCTCATTGAATACCCCTCCAACTGCCAACCCTTTCTCCCAAAACAATAGGACATTTTTTGATGCCCAGTTAATTGTCCAAATCAATGGAACAGATTTAAGTTTTTGTGCTTGATCCATTCCTAAGACTGAACAGAATCACCTCAAGTGATCAAAACAGTTTAACACAATGGGCAAGGTCATTTTTTCACACATTCCAACACGGTTCTAAAACTGCATTTGACATCTTCATTTGTGTGTGTTTTTTTTTTTTTAAGTACAAATCATGACAAATATACTACATGGATATTATTGTAGCTGAACTTGTGCTGAATACAATACAAAAAAAAAAAAAAAAAGTCACATGACTGAAAATACTGCTTAGATTTGTTGAATTTGACAAAATCAGAGCATGCCAAAATCATGAGTGTGCCAGAACATACCCTCAAACCCCAGAGGGTTAAATATTGATTAAATACAAGAACACGCATAAAAGACCAAATGTTTCTGCAGGGCAACTTGCCCCATCAGGGAAAGAAGGCCCAGAAATCCAGCAGAGAAACATTTTTAGGTTTTTCACCTTTTGTGATGATTTGTCAGTCACAGATTTTGCATGTCGTCAATTCATTCGCATTGGGTTTGAATTCAAAAAAGTTGCCAGACTGGACCATGACAAGTTCTCTTTTCACAAGGCTGGCCAGTTCCTCCTGGCTTAGTTGCCTTTTGTTTTCAACACCAACAAGTGACCGTAAGCCATGGGCCTAAATTTTACACGTGGCTCGATTAAACATGGTCGAACGAAACACGGCTCTCTGATCCACACCCAATTACTGTCACCACTGATGATTTGACCTACATCGTGGTCGTGAACTACAAAAGATGCTAGTCTCAAGTCAAGATTAAAACGGTATGAAGTTTATGAGTGACCAAAATTATCATGGTTATGAGTATTATCGTGGTATTGTTAAAATGTGCTGAAAATGTTTTACAAGTATTGATACACAACCTGAAGTCTTTTGACAAAAACGTTGAGGACACTGGAGGAATCTGAGGAAGGTGCTGAAATCATGAAAATCGCAGCAAAGATGCAGCCTCCAATAAGCTTTTTCTGCCAAGTTGCAGAGCCACATTTTACACCTCCGCAGTTTCACAAGAGCAGTTTTAAGCCAGTGGCATTCAGCACATGCGCTGGCACTTCTCCGCTTACCTTAGCGACTCTTCAGCTAATCGACATTCCAGTCACTTTAAGCTTCAGGATAGGTTAAGGTGAGGTCAGAGTATTGTAAAACTGCAGGTTAGGGCTGATTTAAACATGCAATAGCCTCCGAAAGGCTAAAATGGCAATGCAAGCCCAATATTTACCATCACAAAAAGCAAGCGAAGCTAAAACACCTCCCATCTCCCGCTTTCCATTAACACGTGCAGGAAAAGTGCCACAAGGCTCGGTGCCAATCTGTCTCCAACATACAAAAACCAGCAAAAAATAAACCAGCTAAATTCTGTCTTACCTTTCCTCAGTAGAGGTGGCGTTTCAATCAAGCTAGCCAAGTCTGTTTTTAGATCCACGTAACAGCCGAGGTGAGCATGGTCAGTTTGAACTGGAGATGAACAACTCAAACCATAAAAACTGGTCGTTTTTTTTTAAACTTCTTTTCTGTCAAAGTTCACCAATCCATGAATGAATCCTTTTTTCAACGAGCATATCAGCAACACTGCACAAAATCAGCACGCATATTGCAGCTAAACTTGGAAAATGGCAGCACATGTTTAGATTTCGGGGGGGATTTTCTTTTATTTTGGTGGTTCCACACAAATAAAATTGTCAACTTGCCATCCTGAAAATGGCAGGTGGGCATGAACTTGAAAATACAAGGTGGAGAATTATCCAATCAGAATACACATTCAAAGGTGTTCTGCCAAGTCTGGCTCTAGTGCATCATCAACCCATTGATTGCTGACCTGCCCAAAGAATCCTGAACACAAAATATTCCATCTCCACATTTCAGTACTACATTATAGTTCATAATAGGGTCGGTTCGGTCCCAAAATTTTGGGTTCCATATGGTACCTAGCATGGTTGAACAGTATTAGTCCAGTACCAATGCATAATCAATTTTCAAACAAACTGATGAAATAAAGATGAAAAAAACTGTATTGTTTAAACACTGCATTAAATGAGTGAAAACACTGACTTCCTGCTTGTCTGTCTGTGGGTGACCGGTGTAGAACGGATTTATAAGGTCACCTAATTTTACAAACCTCTGATGGTTATTTCTATAGCCTCTATTCTTTCATTCTTCAATTTAAGTCTGAGAACGCAAAGTAAGCGAAGGCAACATCCACACTAATACGTTTTAGTTTTAAGTGTTTTAAAACAACAACGATCTCCATCCAGAGATGGACCATTTGCCCTCCGTATCAGAAATAATCAGCGTCTATACTGACACACCTGAAAATGCACATCATACGACGATTCACATACACCGACCTTGTGCACGGTAGGCGATACAGCTGATATTTGTTCGCTTTCAGGAAAGGGTCACATGATTGGAGCATGATGAATCAGGGAAGAATACGTCATGACCAAGGAGACCCAATCAGGAGGTGAACATGGGTGTTTTTGCCCGTCTACTCAAACACACTGCCGGAGTTTTCAAACTAAAACGAGACCAGCAAGGTTTCCATAAATCTACATTTTTGGGACTCGAAAACTCCAGAGTAGAGTAGTGTGGACTCTGGGTGTAAACATAGCAAAAGTAATGTTTTTTTAAAACTAAAACATATAAAAATGTTGATGGAGTCTAACAAGACAAACAGCAGCCTTAGCGCAATCACAATGACTGGCTGCCAGTAAGCCCAGTGTAACGTGAGGTTGGCTAAACTTGCGTTATAAGCAAGATAGCCCGTTAGCTAGACTCAGGACAGGAAATATTGTGAATAAGCTCATCATTTGTGTGATCATTATACAAACCTTCCATTCATGGAATTCTGTCCAAATTTGGATGTATGCTTATCAAATGTTTCAGTTCCAAGTATTGCCCAACCCCTCCACACATTACTTGAGGCACTGTTTACACACGGGTGTAAGAAGGGACTCCATCTCTCCACTATCACTTACCCCAAAAGGAAATCACCACCATATCTTGCTCGGAGAGCCTGGTTTCTTGGCAAGTTTCAGCAATACGTCACTAGCTCATTCAGCAGTTGTCGAATCCATAACATCTACCCAACCTTGGCTAGATAACTCAAAGCAGCGGAGCAGGTCACTGGTCAGATCTTTTCCACTGTTCATGTGAGACATGTCACACCCACAAACTCCCAGCACAGTCTTAAAAGGAGGGCAGAAGAGCAAACTCCAAAAAGTGCATTTGAAAATATAGTAAAATAAGCGGTGAAAAACAGCAATGTTAATTACCAAAATGAGTCAAATTACAGGGTGGCACGGTGGTGTAGTGGTTCGTGCTGTTGCCTCACAGCAAGAAGGTCCAGGTTCGAGCCCAGCGGCCGGCGAGGGCCTTTCTGTGTGGAGTTTGCATGTTCTCCCCGTGTCCGCGTGGGTTTCCTCCGGGTGCTCCAGTTTCCCCCACAGTCCAAAGACATGCAGGTTAGGTTAACTGGTGACTCTAAATTGACCGTAGGTGTGAATGTGAGTGTGCAACACCTGTCCACACTAGCAACTATACTGGTACTGTAGCGGTATGACTGTATCGGTACGAAACCCACAAATGCATGGGTTTCGTACCGGTACAGTATCGGTACTGTAGCGCTTCGCTGTAGTGTGGACAGATGAAGCGGCTCTGTATCGATACAAATATAATGCGCATGCGCAAAGTCACACACCTCAATCGATGTCTTCGCTGAATAAAATAGTGAAGAACGGAGATTCATTTGTTTCTCTCAACTGCCTCGCGCGTTTTATACGATTCGACTGAATAAATGACCACCAGAAATACAGACTGTACACCGACAACAAAAAGCACACACACGTTGTTTCATCCGTACAGAAGCCGAGAGAGGCCCTTCATATAATCCGTTTTTTTTTTTATTCACCTTGTTATCCCGAGATAACGACATAATTAATTCAGGATCTCAAGAAAACACCACAACTAATTTGAGATCTCGAGAAAACAAAACTGTTATTTCATGATCTCGAGTAAACAGCTGAATGGTTCATTCAGGTGCGCCAAGAGACTTGTGATATGCTGACTTTGGGGCTATTTCTCATTCTGTATAGATGCAACTTTGGTCATTAGAATGTCTGGAATAATCGATCACCTAATAAGGCAATATTTTGATCAGGGGTTGACACAGGGAGAGATTGCATTAAGTCTTTTAATAAGGGATCATTTCAAAATTAGTCCGTGGCACCTCCGGAGAAAACTGGCCCGGCTTTGTCTCTAACGATGGAGATACAGTGATCCAGCTGAGATCATGAAATAACTTTTGTTTTTTCAAGATCTCGAAATAACGGATGCCATATATTCTCAGAAGGAAGTTACTCGGTAACCACGGAAACATTTCGCGCACGCGCATTTCAACTACCGTGAAAGAAAACCGCAAACATTTCTCGCTAGTGTGGACAGATGCACTAAACTGTACCGGCCGGTATACTTTGTATCGATACAGTTATACCACTTTCGTACCGGTATAAGTGTGAACACAGCATAACATTCATGTGTCTGCACTTCTGAGCAACACAAGTTGAGAAACTGGGCTTCCTTAATGAGAAGGGGGGGGGGGGGGGGGGGGGGCACAGTGACATGAAGCTGTCTATAAAATAGCTTATTTTTATTTATTTATTTATTTTTAAACAAAATGTTGGCCAATAAAAATGGCTACAGAGCTGCCAGAGGGATCAGCAGCCATTAAGGCGTTCATGAAAATAGCCCACTACCCCCTACTGAACCCTGCATTTTCTGGGTAACTTTCCCTTTGCAAGTTAATGAGAAGGGTGAATCTAAGCAGGAAAAAGATATCAAATGCATTTTCAACACCACAGTCTAAATGCTTGCACATCCTGCAGCGAGGCTTTCCAAGGAATTGGTCTGTTCACAATCTGTCATTAGAGTAACACATCACAGCTCATAGCCTTGTAAGAGAACAACAAAATGAGCATGGAGACACATTCAGATTTAATTTGTTGCCACTTGAAAGACAACAAAACACCACAGCTGTGAGCTGTTAGCCCTGAAGAGTCGTTCAGTCTCTCGCAAGAACACGACAGATTTCATGATTCCAAAAGTGGAACCCAAATATTTGTAGAACACGTGTTCACTGTACATTAAAATGTTGCTGAAACAATTATGTCAGACTGCAACTACTTGGATCATTTATTTACAAACTGATTTGTTTTTGATTCATCACTTAGTTGGATTCTTTAAACTGTACCCAAAATTTTTTTAAATATTCCTTTTCAGTCAACTACTACACAATCCTAACTTGGCTTAATTAAATAACAGGATCAACTGTAATCCAACATTACCGACATTTATCAAATAATCGGTCACAGCATGAGAATATCAAGTGCTTACGTCAACCAAAAGAGAGGGAGACACCTAAAGCAACCTTTTTCCCTGGTTCCACACACTATTTTGCAACTGTGGGTCTTCGCTGCAATTTAACTCTTCGAACCCATGTAAGCAGATTGCACCCAAATCCATATCGCATCGCACGTTCTCGACTAAACTGTTGGGGTAGTTGGAAAAGCAATTCACTTGCACAGGAAGCTATGGGGGAGGGCGGCACAGTGGTGTAGTGGTTAGCGCTGTTGCCTCACAGCAAGAAGGTCCGGGTTTGAGCCCCGTGGCCGGCGAGGGCCTTTCTGTGCGGAGTTTGCATGTTCTCCCCGTGTCCGCGTGGGTTTCCTCCGGGTGCTCCGGTTTCCCCCACAGTCCAAAGACATGCAGGTTAGGTTAACTGGTGACTCTAAATTGACCGTAGGTGTGAATGTGAGTGTGAATGGTTGTCTGTGTCTGTGTGTCAGCCCTGTGATGACCTGGCGACTTGTCCAGGGTGTACCCCGCCTTTCGCCCGTAGTCAGCTGGGATAGGCTCCAGCTTGCCTGCGACCCTGTAGAAGGATAAAGCGGCTAGAGATAATGAGATGAGATGAGGAAGCCATGGGTTAGAGAAAGATTAGAGAAGCAGCTTTGGGACCACCAAAAGGTCACTGGTTCAATTCCCTGGACCAGCAGGAATGGCTGAAGTGAACACCCCCCCACGATACAGGATGTATGGCTAGCCCCAATGATGACAAAAGGTAAGAGATGAAAAATAAAAAAAGGTAGTGAAGTAAACATGAAAATACCCTAGGATTCATTGAGTAAAGTCAAGATTTAATCGATTCTGAGTAGATATTTCAAAATGAATGCAAATAAGTATCTGCAAGGCCATGTTCAGTCATTTTAAACCTATCGAGTTGTCATACAAACTAAGTAACAAGATATTTTTTGATAGGGCAGAAAAGATTGGTAAATATGACCATAAATGCACAATACAGCCAGAACCTGGATAAGGGAGTATTACTTCAGACATGGCAGGTAATAAACATGATTCAAGCAGTTACATTGTACTTCCACCGTTACTCACATTCCCACACACCGACTGCGATCCTCACTGAAACACGTTCACTTGATTTCTCTTAAACAATAAAATTCATAAGGTGATAAGTATGCTGGTGCTGTCGATTCAAAAGGAGTCCCAGACTCTTATTTAACTGCTATAGTCTTGAAATTAAATATTCTGGCACTGTTAAAAGACTTAAAATAAATAAATGAATAAAAGTAGGTCACCAAGTCTCCTGTGACTCACTAACGCTGGCAAGAAACCAAATAAAAGCAGGTACCGGAAAGGCAAGGAGGTTTACTAACTACAGCTCACTCACAAAGGAAAATTTAATTATTTTAGGGTTGAGGGGTTTTTTTTACATTTATATCTTTTGTCTTTAATTTAGGCAACGGTCTAATGAAAAGGAAAATACTAAATACTTGTTAAATACGGTGATGTGCGCAATATTTGGAGAATGCATTTAACATTCGGGTATTACTTACTGGGGGGAAAAAAAAACATCCATCCATCCACCCACACAAGATGTAGTTTTAATGCAGGGTTTATTCATTCTGTGCAGGTAAAACCTCATTGCAGGATCTGACCTCCTTGTCCAAGTGCAGGCTCTGGCAGTGTAACTTGCGAGGGTTGAGATTCCAACCAGTCTATTTATGATGGATGACTCAGCCGGACCAGCCCAGCGTCAGACACTCAGGCTTCGGCCATTCCAAAGCTTCACTGATCAACGTCTCCCATCTCATTACCAATGTAGTAATGCTTTCTGAATACCATCATGGGCTGCATGAATTGACCAACTCCTCACAGCAGCAGAATTGAGTGGGATGAGTCAGGCCCATCATCAATCCCCCCCACCCCACCCCACCCCCCTTCAGCATGCAGGCAGCAGGGCAAAGGAAATGTGACTCATTTGAGTAACATGAGGCATTCTTCAGAAACTTCCAGAGAATGAATCTTAAATGAAGAGCGGCCTGTGAGCGCAAAGGGGGGGGATGGAGCAAGACCGAGAGGGACAGAGCCAACCTGCTGAGGTAGAAGAGAACTCATCACTCAGTTTCACTTATGACTTCTTCGAGGTCTGCTCCTCCAGTTCTGCAGAGTGCGTTCTTGGCTGCATTCTGGGGTTTTCTGAATCACACTCAGAAAAGTCCACAAGAAGAAAAATTTAGAACAATTTACCAAGTAATAAAATGAGCAAAATTCTTCAGATGTGTTGTGAAATGGAAGCTACAAAGTGTGTAGGAGACAAGTTAGCAGTGCTCCATGCAACTTCAGGTTTACGTTTTTAACGTACATTTAAAAAAAAAAAAGTCTGTTTGTGTTTACAAACTTTACAAGCGCATGGTCAAAGTGTGCCATGTGGAGTAAAACATTTATTAAAAAGTCAAAATCATGTCCATTTCCCACTCACTGACTTTCTTTAAAACCTGGCAAACTGGAACATTTCTGCCTGCATCAGTCTTTTCTTAAAGGGGATAAATACATACGCAAACGACTACAAATGACACATACGCACATGCATACACATAGCCACCAATCCAGTTTCTGTAGGATGTACACTATCGTTCAAAAGTTTGGGGTCACCCAGACAATTTTGTGTTTTCCATGAAAAGTTACACTTTTATTTACCACCATAAGTTGTAAAATGAATAGAAAGTATAGTCAAGACATTTTTCTGGCCATTTTGAGCATTTAATCGACCCCACAAATGTGATGCTCCAGAAACTCAATCTGCTCAAAGGAAGGTCAGTTTTATAGCTTCTCTAAAGAGCTCAACTGTTTTCAGCTGTGCTAACATGATTGTACAAGGGTTTTCTAATCATCCATTAGCCTTCTGAGGCAATGAGCAAACACATTGTACCATTAGAACACTGGAGTGAGAGTTGCTGGAAATGGGCCTCTATACACCTATGGAGATATTGCACCAAAAACCAGACATTTAAGGCTACATCCACACGACAACGAGATTGTTTTTTTTTTTAAATATCGCGTCCACATGGGCAACGGATCAGTAAAATATCAGGTACATATGGCAACGCAACGCTTGCTGAAAACGATGCAATACACATGCCACACCTCTACGTGCGCTGTAAGACGGTCCCATCAGAGACACCAGAACAATAGAAGAAGTAGGACACATGCGCATAAACCCCTTCTTCTGTAGTATCAGCCACAAAGTTTTGATTATTAATCAGTAGCATAAAACGAAAGACGCGGAAAGAGGAATGAATGGGGGCAGATGGAAGCTGGTACGCCAACATTCTGATATCCTCCAGAATTCTTTAATGGTCCGGAATAAATTGAATGCTACACATTGATGGATTACTTTGCTCTTCTACGTCCTTTTTGAGGAATGTATTGTAGGACTTAAACCAACATCTGAAGAGGTGAGATCACTTTTTTTTTTTTTTTCCCTATTTTTGCTGGCGGGATTGCTTTTGGAAAGCGCACGGGCGGTGCGCGATTTGGTTATACTCAGTACTTCCGCAGTGTTTGGACTAAAAAGACTCTGCCCTAAGGGCTATTCTCTCACTCTCTCTCACTTTGCACCATTACACAATAAATATTCACAGTGAAAATATTTTCTAAGTGCGTTTCATGAACCAAGTTATAGGATTTGCTGACAACTCGAATCGAGTTCGTTACACTTCTACCCGGCGTGAAGCACTGACAGTCATGTGGTTGTGACGTCATCGTAAACAAATCCAATCTACTCATCCAGACGACTTCGCAACAGGGCCGTTGCCAGATTTTTTCCACTCTGGAACCCGTTCTCAAAATATTTCGTTGTAGGGCACCCAAAACGCCGGTGCCGTGTGGACGCCAGGCCGAAACGATAAACAATTTTATCAGATTCACCTGAATCCGTTGCCGTGTGGACAGGGCCTTAGTAGAATTTAGCTAGAATAGTCATTAACCACATTAGCAATGAGTGTATTTCTGATTAGTTTAAAGTGATCTTCATTGAAAACAGTGCTTTTCTTTCAAAAATAAGGAAATTTCAAAGTGACCCCAAACTTTTGAACGGTAGTGTAGTGCTGTGCACAACATTACTTTCCTTAATCCATCATTAGCCAAGCATCTTCAGCTTTATTTGCACAATGCAACCAATCAAAATGATGCATTTTATTTTCAAGTTGTGCAATGGTAAACATACTCTGCAAAGCAAATTAACATTCTGTTCAAACACATTAAGAAATATTTGGAAGTGGTCCATAAACGCAAATCTGAGACTGAAGTGAGATTTATTCTCAAGCTATCAAAAAAATATCTTTGCATTGATCCATCAGACACAAACGTGTTCATCTACCAAACACTACCGAGAGATCACTGTACATGAACAAGGCCTGATTTTCAGTGTAAAAGTCCAGGTAGTAGTAGGACGTTTATCAATTGGCTCAAACAACAAAAATAACTTGTTTCAATGCAACGCAAACATGGTTTTGGAACATCTGATTTTTTTTTAAATATTTTGTTTTGCTTGATTAATTAAACTTGGTGTACACAAAGCCACTTTCTGTGGATTTAAAATAAGCTTTTATTAAAGTGGTGCTGGCTGATAACACTTCATTAAACTGAAAATTCCATTAGTACAGCACAGAAATGCTTCCTATTTAAACGCATGGAGTGAAAAGAGACGGGCTGCATTCCTGCATTACACAGAGCATTCCTAACATTAAGTTTAGTTGAAGCACAAACAACAAGATTTATACAAGTTGTGATCAGCCCCCACACGTTGCCACATTTAGAACAATAAAGCGCTTTGTCAAATTAAAATTGACTCACTGAGTGATTATAGTGCTCCAAAAATATCTCAATCAACTTGATAAAACTGGATAGTATACCTACCTGGGCTACGTAATAAAGGGCTGTTTAAAAGGTCATAGGCAAAGGTTCTCAATTTATGCACATTTGAAACTTTATATGTTAAAAAAACCCTCTGTAATTTTCTTCTGATCCCAATAAGTATTGTTAATAAGTAATAATTGTTGTTGAAACAAGAAAAAATGTCTGCACACTTAGATCCTTTAATTCATTTAATTGCCAAGCTTTCGGTCAGAGACCTTCCTCAGGGCACAAACAGATGTTTGTGCCCTGAGGAAGGTCTCTGACCGAAAGCTTGGCAATTAAATGAACTAAAGGATCCAAGTGTGCAGACATTTTTTCTTGTTTCAACAGTCTTTTGGTTTTGTTTGGCACCTTTTTATCGTGAGTGCGGTGTGATCTGTTTAAAAGTAATAATTAAAATAAGTTAGAATAAGTTAGCACAGAGCGTGGCGAATTTCTGCTCGGCGATTTTCGTGACCACTTAGCGCGTAACGTCATTCGTGGCAAACAAACCACTTGAGTTGAGTCCACTTCCGTTTATTTGCATTGCCGTTCGGTTTGAGTGCAGACGTGCGTTCGTGAATTTCCAAAGAAAAACTATGCCTTATTGTTGTGCAGTGAACTGTAACAAAAGGGACCAGTTCAAGAAGAAGTTTTTACCTTTTTCTGAGAGAGAAGAGGCGGAGAGAGTGGATTGTGCGCATGAAGCGAGAGGGTTGGCAGCCGGGTAAATACGCCACTCTGTGCTCCGATCACCTTTTTGAAGAATCCCCATCTGTTGGAGAGTTTAGGTGTCAGCGTCGGGCAGAGAAGACTCAAACCTGACGCTGTTCCGACAAAACTCGAACACAAAATCAAGCAGTCAAAGAAGAAACGGAGCAGCAACGCTCCGGTAAAAAGGAGAAGATTGGAGGTAAACATTTTTACCTCTGCTTGCAAGTGACAAGTCAAGAATCCTGAGGGATCCTGTACAATCATTGTGGAAATGAGACAAAAGGGATATTTCCTCACTTAGAGTAGGCTATAAATAGTATAATGCTTGCATTACTATTAGCAATATAAATGAATCCACGTTATATTATAGGGATTGTGTGTGCGCCTGTGTGGTTTAATTATTCTTCAAAAGGGCTCTTATTTAGTATTACGACGAAAGTCAGAATTTATCATCATAATTACCGGGATAAATCGTTTGGGCGCGAGTCTTGTTGAGGTCCGGGGTCACCGCGATCGGAGTCGGCCAAGTCGCTGTCTGATTCCGAGGCCGTACGGTCAAACCAGTGAGCCACGTTCATTGATTGCTTCGCAACAGCCATAAGTTCATACATATATGGTTTCACCTCTCAATATTCAGTTTGGAGAGTTCCTGCTTCAAAATCGCTATCAGACATTTTACACAACCTCTCACGACCAAAGTCCGTACACGTGTGCTCAGTTCGCAAGCAAACACAGAGCTGCTCCCGGTCTGTTTGCCTTGAATGACATCACGATGACGGTCCCCTGGCGGTGAAAGTGCGCATAAATGAGATGTAAACAAACCTTCGGAACTTGCGCAAACCAGTATATTTTAACCGTTTTATTCAATTTTAGGATGCAAATTAGACACCAGGAAGATTGAATTTGCTTTTTGGGTCGTTCTTCTAGAAAATAAAGTTGATATTCTACCTTCCACCTCCGACCCTTGCCTACAACCTTTAACTGCACGCGTCAGAAACACCAAGTGGGTACCAAGTTAACTACTTCAGACAACGCACTGACGAATAAATTGTGAAAATCTATATTTTCAAAGCCCCCATCAGAAATTAACACCATTCATTTTAAATCACAGCTCATCTTAGAATCTGTATGGTGTGTCACTGACGAGTTCAGCCCAGAGTGACTGTGTTTACTGATCAGAGGTTTAACTTCTATAAGCACAGAGGAAGCCGGTCACAAATTGGCTGTGCACATCATGCTTATAACTAAACCTTTAGTCAATAAAGACTGCATCTCTTCAGAGGTATATTTTCAACCGCGTGTTCAATAAGTTAGTGGAATTAAATTGATATCAAATGACATTAAGAAATCCTAATTATCCCTATTTAAACTGAGCAAAATCCTGCACACGGTGTGCAAGTCTCGACTTAACAGACGCATGTGTCTCTTGCTGAAAGAACAGAGAGCTAAACATATTTTGCTATTTTACCAGACAGCTGTGGTCTTTCAAAACCAGTCACTGAAAATGGGGAACAAGGTGACAAAGCTGATCAAAGTAGTATTACAACATTAGAAAATGAGCAGTTTAAATTTGAAACTTAAAAAAAAAAAAAAAAAACCACAAATACTACATAAAATACCAAATACTAAAGTGGAAAACCACTCTTCCCACACTGGCTTTGATCCTGCTCGCTAACTTAATATTGCTGGCAAACTTCAGTTTTACCTTCTGACAGAGAAAAGGCAGTTAAGTCAAAAAAATTCCAGTCATCAAACTAAGATCAATGACTGGGTAATACGGTGTATCCCCAGAGCATTCGAGGGAAAGTTTGTGGTAAAGTGTGTTCGGCCTAATCAAAGTGGTAATGAAAGAGTGGCAGTGCACGCTCTACTCAAAACCACACAGAGCAACTTCAGGAGGATTCGGGGTTTCACACAACTGAAATGTCGACTCTTCAGTGGAGCACTGTGCACTTTATAGCCTAAATAAATCAAAATAGGGAAGAAAACACCATGACACGGTCATTTAGATTGTTAGCGTTAAATTACAAGTGCTTCCGTTTTTATGAATAACGTGCTCTGAAATCATGTGTTAGAACCGTGACTAATCACGACTTGGGGGCAAGTTGCTGTCCTCAGAGCGTTAATGCTACAAGCCCTCTCCAAAACATGCACAAAATGTTCATTATTAGGGGTGGAAATCTTCACACACCCCTATTATTTAAAGTGACTGACTCAGGATGCCATGATACAATTATAAAACTATTCTGATGCATCTCACTGCTACACATGATGACTTTGTAGAGCTGTGTAACCACTTTTGACTTTTAAATGCTGTCCCTTGGCTCCAACCTGGGCAGCAAAGGGACAAATCTTCTGCAACGTAACCCACAATTGACCGGGTACTTCACTTTGCCCTTGTTGAATGATGTTAAAGCTTTGCCACTTGCTTGTGCGATTTCCACCGAGCAGGAATAGCAGAACTCGTCCAACCCCAGGTGGAAACGTATCATGAATTTAGATGTCCATTGGATTCTCAAAACACAATATCTCAGTACGACTGTGCTGACACATGGCATGCCTCTCGTCAAGTTCTCTTAGTCCCTGCAATTATAAAATCTGCAGCGTGCCCATACCCAGCACTATAACAGCAGAGGGCACGGGTGCAAGTTTGTCAGTCTTCAAATCAGTTAGGCTTTACTCGTTTCTAACATACACAACACTCCTGTTAGTAGGGCTGCACGATTATGGAAAAAATGATAATCACGATTATCTTGATCAAAATTGTAATCACGATTATTAATCACGATTATTCTTGATGTTAGGGAAATCACTTAAATTTTATCTCACTATATTCAAACAAACAATATGAACAGCTTTCAGTGCAGAATGAAATTTAAAAGAGAAATTCTGATTTCCAAATGACAAATAAATGAAATTTATCCAAGAAATTACCAAAGGATGAAGGAACTGAAAACTCAGTTGCAACAATTACATAGCATTATACTGAGGCCTACAAGTTTTTAGCTAGAAAGACCAGCCTATCAACATGCTCTGGCTTTAAACATGAGCGAAGGCAGGTCACAACATTGCCTCCAGTGCTAAATAGTCTGTTGTTCCGACATAGTTAGCTTTTCTCTCTCACCTCAATCTGTTACCTACTCTCACGCCATCAGGGGGCGAACCGACGCATGTAAGGTTTCATTACTCCGCCTAAATAAGCAAGCAAGCCAAGTGAATTGGCTTGCTTGCTTATTTAGGCGGAGTAATGAAACCTTACATGCGTCGGTTCGCTCCCTAATGGTTTGGCGGAGTATTGGTCAAAAAGTGCTTTATCAGATATGCAGCAGAGCTCGAATTTTAAATGGAAATAAATCGCGATTTTCATTTAATTTAATCGTGGCAGCCAAAATCACGATTTTCGATTAAATTCGATCAATTGTGCAGCCCTACCTGTTAGCCCACGCCTTTACATTTCACGTAATTGGTCCAGACCTGTCACTAAAAACATATCCTGGCTCAATTTTTTTTGTAGTTTTATTGGTTCATTGATGCAAAATCATTTAAGAGAGAAATTTGAGAGGCATCCAAGATGGATTTTTCTTCTCACCCTTATTAACTGCAGCAGTGGCGGATATAACCAACTCCAAACTGCACCATGAAACAGAATCAAACACCAAGTTATGATGTTTTACACCTAGCTCTGTTTTTAACAATTTTCAAGCTAGGTAAAAAATTAGGTGATTAATCTATGAATCAAGAATTCAGTGTTACACGCTACATGGAGACAATACACAGGGAAATCACTTAATCATATTCCTGAATTCAACTTTCAAATAAGCTTTTCGTCTAACCTGTCAAATTGCAGTCAAGGGTGGGATGATCTTCAGCCTGACACCCTGCCAAGCTGCTTGTGTTGGTGGTTTTGAAACGAACGGATTTAGAACATACTATTTTTGAATGCTGCATATCCTCAACAAGAAGATAAGGAAAAACAGGACCAAAATCTCTCCCTTTGAACTCGTTTTTTTCCTCAAAGCCGAGGATGTAAAACTCTTCATTTGCACTTCGCTGGCACCTGCTACTGGAGCCACTGTACACGTCTCGCCAACACATTTTGAGTCGCCTACAGACAAAAACACATCACATTCGTGTTGCCATATTTAAATCAAAAGTATCAAATGTGAAGGAAAAAACCTTTTACAACACTGTTGCACAGGAAAGGTATCAAACTTTCTGTACTTCATGCAACTCTAATGAGGATTAAGACAAGCAAGTGCAAACAAACAAAACTCGTCTATGCAAACTGAACGTGTTACCGCTTCTGTTTAAACTTGCTCTGGAGCGCAAAGCTGCCTCAAGCCATGATTAATGGAATATTTGAATATTCAAACTGACGTTGATGCCATTTATCTTCGAATCCATGGGTATTTGAGGGAAAGAAAAAAATATGAAGGGGGAGAAAAAAAAAAAAGTCCTGATGCATTAAGCTGCTTCATGATCAAATTTGGTTTTAAAATGTGTCGTGTAAGAGTGAGCCAAGGCAGAAATGCCAAGGTAACTACTGGGGTTTTGTTTCAGGCTGTGAATGCCTCATTAGCATCGCTCATATACCCTGAGCAGTATTACTGCACGCCCAAAGACAGTTTCAGATGGGAGAGGCATAACTGGGTGGGTAAACACATCTGACTGGTTTAAGGGGGAGGCCTCTTTTTTTTTCTTTTTTTTTTTTTTGGGGGGGGGGGGGTATTATTAGCTATTTAGGTGTGGTTATTAATACTAACTTAAGCTGGGAAGATCATATCGATTATATAAGTTCCAAGATAAATAAGAAGTTGGGTCTTCTCAGGCAAATTAAAGCCGGTTTGTCTCTAGAGGCCCGGATATTGTTTAACAGCTATTTTTGACTACACTGATACCATATGGGGTGATGGGGGAATTCTACTCTTATGGCACAACTTCAAGTTCTCCACAATAAAGCAGCACATATAATAGGGTGCATCAGTTGCCCTCACTTTCATAAAATCTGATGCATTTTTGTTTGGGTGTTCCTTTAAGCCAATAGACACATCCTGTAAAATGTTTTGACCATATTCAAAAGTCTAATGGTGGCACCATGAGGTTCATTTTTTGCCAAAAAACGCTTATTTTATGTTTTCGCGTAAGGTTTGAATCACAATGTTGGACTCCATTTATTGATTTCTTGTGAGCCAGAGATCATGTTAAGAACCTTTGCAAGGGATTGAGAAGCATTAATGTGATTCATAATACATTTGTATTGTTTAAAAGTAGTTGAACGATGATTCAATGAACAGCTAAAACTCAAACTGCGCTTGATAATATATTTAGAATATGTACTAAAAATGTGTATAAGGTATACTCTATAAGGTGCCATAATGTTTCATGAAAAGTGATGGAAATTTTGTCATAAAAGTCATAAAATAGCAGCTTTTTCCATAACTTTCAGCTCCTGGTGCCACCATTAAACTTTTGAATTTTGTCAAAATATTTCACCCAGTGTGTTTTCTTACCAAAAGGAACATAAAACCAAAAATGCATCATGATCGGAGGAACTTTTCATTTTTAGGGGGCAACTGATGCACCCTAACATATAATTTTAGATTTACCTTTTCCTTCGTCAGGAAGGGAGGCCTTAAAAAAAAAATGGTAAGTGGGTACCGCTTAGCCGAAGACGTGCCAAACAGTTATTTTCATTTACAAATGCCTAAATCAGCTGTTCGCTCAAGTTTAATATTAAATTTAATAAGGATTATCACAACTATAAACACTAGATTCAACAGTAATATTTGAAAAACAGCAGTTAATACAAACTGGGGCCTGTGGACATCCACAAATTTTGCCGTAAATGACTAGAACAAATTAGATAAGTCATTGAGGGAAGAGACATCATGAAGTAAATTTAAAAAAAAAGGTCTCAGGAATATAGTTTTCTAGTAAAATTAGTCGTGTGATATTAACACTTGAAATTTAATCTATTATTTTTAGTCTATTGTGCTTTAGTCAGATTTTTTTTAAATTGATTTTGATCGGACCTCACCCCCCCCAGTTCACTCATTCATCGGTTGATGTAAGCCACTTTATTAAATTCTCATCTCATTATCTGTAGCCGCTTTATCCTTCTACAGGGTCGCAGGCAAGCTGGAGCCTATCCCAGCTGACTATGGGCGAAAGGCGGGGTACACCCTGGACAAGTCGCCAGGTCATCACAGGGCTGACACATAGACACAGACAACCATTCACACTCACATTCACACCTACGGTCAATTTAGAGTCACCAGTTAACCTAACCTGCATGTCTTTGGACTGTGGGGGAAACCGGAGCACCCGGAGGAAACCCACGCGGACACGGGGAGAACATGCAAACTCCGCACAGAAAGGCCCTCGCCGGCTCCGGGGCTCGAACCCAGGACCTTCTTGCTGTGAGGCGACAGCGCTACCCACTACACCACCGTGCCGCCTTATTAAATTATGTTTCATATTTTATTTTGTATTACTTTTATAGTTTATATTTAATTTCTTTGTTATTTATTATTTCAAGGACCCTTCTGTAAATCACTGACGTTGGCATCCTCAATAAATATTGGAAAGATTATAGAGGAACAAGTTAAATATAATTAATGAAAACAGCATGAACAAAATTTATAGTTGCAAAGCACTAGTTGAATTTAATTTAAGTGTAAAAAGCTTCAGAAGATTAGCTAAATAAAATATCTGGGAGTATTTCATATCCTACTATGCATTCACTAGGACAGTACACTAGTCGATATATACACACACACGTGCGCGCCTGTAGATACGTATACAGTAGGGTGCATCAGTTGCCCCCTAAAAATGAAAAGTTCCTCCGATCATGATGCATTTTTGTTTTTATGTTCCTTTTGGTAAGAAAACACACTGGGTGAAATATTTTGACAAAATTCAAAAGTTTAATGGTGGCACCAGGAGCTCAAAGTTAGGGAAAAAGCTGCTATTTTATGACTTATGACAAAATTTCGATCACTTTTCATGAAACATTATGGCACTTTATAGAGTATACCAAATATCTTAGATACACATTTTTAGTACATATTCTAAATATATCATCAAGCACAGTTTGAGTTTTAGCTGTTCATTGAATCATCGTTCAACTACTCTTAAACAATACAAATGTATTATGAATCACATTAATGCTTCTCAATCCCTTGCAAAGGTTCTTAACATGATCTCTGGGCCACAAGAAATCAATAAATGGAGTCCAACATGTGATTCAAACCTTACGCGAAAACATAAAATAAGCGTTTTTTGGCAAAAAATGAACCTCATGGTGCCACCATTAGACTTTTGAATATGGTCAAAACATTTTACAGGATGTCTTTATTGGTTTAAAGGAACACCCAAACAAAAATGCATCAGATCTTATGAAAGTGAGGGCGACTGATGCACCCTAGCATACAGTATACCAAATGAACCTTAATTTGTAAAGATCAGAACTTCTGTCGACTTCGTCTCTGTCCTTGTAACGTTTGAATCCAAAGTAATGCCATACATCAGCTTTCAGGCCAGGCGGTAATTTTAGCTGTGCAGCTTCAGCCATCTCGCATTCTTAAGTTTCGGTTTCGTTTACCGGCACCCGCTTTTTATAGCGGTCCTTGCGCGGTCGAGAAAATAGTGCCTATAGCCACCTGGAAGAGATTGAGCCACACATTTTTGAATCAATCTCATATTTTTTGAACGTGAATCAATATCGGATCGTGGATCGATCTTTTGAACCCAGCCCTACTCTCATCTGTTAATTTGTGTTATTAGAAAAATATTATTATTATGGTCATGATGAATTTACACGAAAGACACACAATTAGGCCATGGTTTCACATAACAGCTTAATATAAAACCGTAAGTAATGCAATCTATACTCGCATGCCTAAATCTGTTTTTACGTAATTTAGTTCGTTGTTCGATTTACAGTACCAAGTCTATAAAGTTTGGACACACCTACTCCTTCATAGGTTTTTCAGTATTCTGACCATTTTCTACATTACAGAACAATACTGAAGACATTAAAACTATGAAATAACATATGGAACATAGATGGAATTACTGTGGTAAAGTGTTAAACAAAATATTTCATATTTTAGATTCTTCAGTGTGGCCACCATTTAGCTCGCTGACACTTTGCACACTATTGGCATCATCTTAACCAGCTTCAGTCGATTCCGTTAATTATTATTTATTTATAGACTCCCAGGGCCATATTCTGTTTCTTTAGACAAAGCGTTAGTTGCTGGAGATTTTAATATTCACTTTGATACCCCAGAAGACCCTCTGAAAACAGCATTCGTGTCCATTCTAGATTCGGAAAGAATTAATTGGAACATCATAGGACCTATTCATAATGGTGGTCAAACTCTTGATCTAATATGAACATTAAAATACAGAAATTATAGGTCACACTTGCACAGTCTGAAGTGACAGCAGATTAGCTCATCCTAATTCAAAATGTGTCTTAGCAATAATATAAGCACCTTGCCACGCTACTGTGTCAAATGTACATTCACATCAACTACGACAAAATTTTATCAATGGTCTCCCAGAGTTACCAACTTTGACTGGATCGCCATCAAACCCCACACAAATGGAACAGGTAAATGAATGCTTAAGTTGCTTTTACACGGGCACCTGCACCGAAACAAGCTGTTCCCAGAACGGAGTTGTCCCGGCGCAACTGCCCGTCTACACACGATTTGTTCTGGAAAAATTTGACATCGGTGGGTGCAACTAACTCCACTTCACGAGTGGGTGTAACTCTTTCAAGAACATCTTGTTCTGGGAGCAACTTGCTCCTGCTTACCATCGAAACACAACTGGTGGCAAGTAGGAGAGCTTACACACACGACATCTGGGTCATTTATCATCCGGACATGAGTGCTTCGTGGCAAATTCAATCATCAGTTCTTTGAGTGCTTTTCCTTGTCAAAATTCTCTGCCTTTAAAGTGATCGAGTCAAGCCAATCGCTGTGATAACTGGCCAAAAGAACAAGTTCTTACACTCATCCAGTTGTAGGGAAAATGCAGATAATTGTTTGCTTTTTCAATTTAAAATTCATCTAAAAAGAGCCGACTCCGAGTCGATTCATTCCTTAAACGACACCACTCGGCGTAAATCAGTTTTCCGGAAGTCAAAGTTGGACTTGGAGAAATCGGCCCCCAATGAGCCAATTTACCACTGAGCGTTTAAATAGAAACGAGCAGCAAGAGGACAATAAATAAAGCAAGTTAAAAACAAGCTTCTGATCACCAATTTGTGCATGCACACTTGTGCTTACCTATCAAGCTTCCAGTCTTCCACCAACAGAGTGTAAGCATGTAAACACGAAAGAAAGTGGGCACAACTTGTTCCCACTGCTCATGGAAAAGCAGCTTTCGAGTCAACGTTCTGCTATACTTTACAGCATTCCAGCTAGTTTATTTTCCTTGGGCGCTACGCCCTGTGCTCCAGAACGTACACCCTGCCCTCAAATAAAAGTGCCATGCCCAAACTTGTATGCATCCTTCACGTAATTTTTCAAGCACCCAGCACATACCGTATTTTCTGGACTATAAGCCGCTACTTTTTTCCTAGGTTTTGAACCATGCGGCTTATACAAAGGTGCGGCTATTCTGTGGATTTTTCTTCCACCGCTAGGGGCGCTCTAACCGGAAGTAGAATCAAAAATAAGATAGACGAAAAATCAATGCAAAGAAGAATTAGCAGATAGAACACACACGACAAATTACTAACTGGTAATTATTTTCAAATCCAGCGAAGATGATTAAAGTGACTTGTGGTTTCAAACACAGGAGAAATGAAGGTAAATAAATACCGGTTATTTTCTCTTGGTTCTGTTCCGTTTTAATCAGCAAAGTTGCTGCCGTGTTAAAAGGCACTGTTCGGAAAGAATCTGTTCAGGTACATACATGTACATTTACAGTACAAAATCGTTCTGTACATGCAGTAAATATCTAATTTTTCAACATAGATATCTGCGGCTTATAGCCCGGTGCGGCTTGTATATCTTTTTTTTAATTTTTTTTTAAAAATAGAGCGGATGCGGCTTATATACAGGTGCGCTCTATAGTCCAGAAAATACGGTACGTTTCGCCACAGAAAGTGCACGCGCACTAACGAGTGTTGCCGATTTGCAATGAAAGTCATGCATGTTGACCAATCACAACAAACTATTAGCACGGGATCACAGACATGCTCCGTTGACCATTTTGTCTTATTACAATAACAAGTCAGTGCAGCAAGATACATTTGAAAAGCAGCAATGCCTGCAAACTCGCGGGGGGGGGTTAATAGCAGCAAACGGCTCACAGAACCGAACATCTCTTTTCACCAGAACGCAAGTACATCCAGAAGCTATGGATTAAACAAATTCTATCAAAATTAAGGATCAATAGATCTACATTCTAGATACAGATATCTAGAAAATCTAGGTAACAAACATTTAATGTTAGATTAGAGCTAGTCTAACAAATATATGGAACTAATATTAATGATTAATTAATGTAATTACTATTACTAGTAGCATTAACTAACATGAGACCTAGTCGAGGCTGAGTGCAATTGGACTGTAACCATGTCATTTTTAATAGGCCCGTTAGGTTCTCTTAATATTATAATGCAGCAATAAATTCTAATTATTAGATATTTACAGTTAAAAGGTCATAGGCAAGGGTCGGAGGTGGAACGTAGAATATCAACTTTATTTTCTAGAAGAACGACCCAAAAAACGAATTCAATCTTCCTGGTGTCTAATTTGCACCCTAAAATTGAATAAAACGGTTAAAATATACTGGTTTGCGCAAGTTCCGAAGGTTTATTTACATCTCACTTATGCGCACTTTCACCGCCAGGGGATCGTCATCATGACGTCATTCAAGGCAAACAGACCGGGAGCAGCTCTGTGTTTACTTGCGAACCGAGCACACGTGTACGGACTTTGGTCGTGAGAGGTGGTGTAAAATGTCTGATCGCGATTTTGAAGCAGGAACTCTCCAAACTGAATATCGAGAGGTGAAACCATATATGTATGAACCTATGGCCATTGCGACGCAATCAATGAACGTGGCTCACTGGTTTGACCGTGCGGCCTCGGAATCAGACAGCGACTCGGCCGACTCCGATCGCGGTGACCCCGGACCTCAACAAGACTCACGCCCAAACGATTTATCCCGGTAATTATGATAAATTCTGACTTATCGTAATACTAAATAAGAGCCATTTTGAAGAATAATTAAACCACACTGGCGCACACACAATCCCTATAATATAACGTGGATTGCTAATACAGGCATTATACTATTTATAGCCTACTCCAAGTGAGGAAGTATCCCTTTTGTCTCATTTCCACAATGATTGTACAGGATCCCTCAGGATTCTTGACTTGTCAATTGCAAGCAAAGGTAGTTTCAAATGTGAAAAAGTTTCAAATGTGCACAAATTGAAAACCTTTGCCTATGACCTTTACGTTCCTGTGTGTCAATAGGCCTAACGTTATTTGTCTATATTTGGCCCATGATCTCGTTTTAGGTGATTTATAGAGCTACGTTCTCTAATTTTTTTTTGCAGTAATATTAAAACGAAATCCCAATGCACCAGGTTTATCTGATCTACGCAAAATACATATGATCAAAGCTTATTACTGTTTGGCGTCCTTATGCACACACCATGATTATATTCTGATCAGTAGCAGGTGTACAGTAGTTAGCCCTTGCACCTCACTCACAGGGCAAGTGCACATGGAAAAAGAGTGGTTGGAGGCAGCTGGAGGCGTGCAAAGCGTGAACGTATGCAGACGTGACATGATGAAGATTTGTATTAAACTGATTAAGACGTTTCAGATTTGCTGACTATTTTCCAAAAGCTATCTACCTTGCCAAGCCCAATATGGCTCATTTTCCATGAGAGATTCTTTGTCTGTAGTGATGCGCAGAAAATTGCCCTCGATGCGTGAAATATCGCCCGCAATAATCATTGGTGCCCTTTCCTCTTCGAAAGCTAGCTAGAACACCGCTTTAGATAATGTAGCTCCACTTAAAAGTAAAAAGGAGACAAAAAATTAGCAAAATGGGTATAATGATCACACACGCACACCCCTCAAAACAGAACACTCAAAAATTAAAATGTAATGGCAAACAAGTAGTATTCCAATTCGCATGGAAAAGCCTCTTAAACTACAGAAAAGCTCTTAGTGCTGCTAAATCAACTTTTCTCCACCCTAATAGAAGTTAACAAAAATAATCCTCGATTCTTATTTAATACTGGAGCAAATTTAACTCAGAATAAGGCCACCACAGAAACATACCTACTTTCAATATACTGTATAGTCACAATGAAGTCATGTTTTTTTTTCAGTGCCAAAATTGAAAATATCAGGCAAAAAAAAAAACTATTTAAAGCGAGACAATTTGATAAGTAAACCTGTATGTAAGAACATAACTATATCAAATCAGTAATTACAATTTTTTACTCCCCTTAGAGAGACTGAACTTCATTAATTTCACCAAAATCTTCAATTTGTGTACAAAGATCCCTAACCCCCATAAATCTTCAAATAGATAATACCAGAAACAAAGCCCTTCTAAAAATAATCAATTCTTCCTTTATCACTGGCGGCCTAAATCTCTTAAACTAGCAGTTATCAGAACCCCGATTTAAAAAAAAAATAAATAAATAAAAAAAATTAAAAAAAACACCCCCTGACCTTGGCAATGGGTTAGCGCTCCAACTCTTGGCTCATCTCAAAATCTTTCCTTTATCTTCAAGATCCTCGCAAAAGCTGTGGCACAACAGCTGTGCTCAAATCTACATAGGAATAACATCCACGAAAAATATCAGTCAGGATTTAGACGTCACTGCACAGGTCTTATTTAACGAACTGCTATCAGTTTATTGATGCAAATAGTGATTTCTCTGGGCAGACAAAAGGTAAAGTCTGGTGTCCTACAAGGTTCCGTCATTGCTTTTTTCTGCGTGCATGTGTTAATTACCGCTGGGTCATATTATTCATAAGCATGGTATTAGCTTGCACCGTTATAAGTTTCTGTAAAGTCAGATGAGAGACACCAGCTTAATAAAATTGAGGAATGTGTAAAGGACATTCGACACTGGATGCTTATTAACTTCCTTCTACTCAATTCTGACAATACACAAGTACTTACACCAGGACCACATGCGGTCAGACGCAAGCTTTCTGATTACATAGTAACTCTGGATGGCCTTTGTTTCTTCATGTGTAGCAGTAAAAGACCTTGGTGTGATTACTGATTCCAGTCTTTCACTTGAAACTCAGATATTACTTGGAGAGCCTTCTTTCATCTCAGAAATATTGCTAAGAAAAGAAATGTAATGCCACTACATGATGCAAAAAAAAAAAACCCACACTAGTTCATGCCTTTGTTACCTCGAGGTTGGATTACTGGAATGCCTTACTGTCTGGATGTTCCCAGTAGACGCATAAACCAGCTCGAGTTAGTCTAAAATGCAGCAGCAAGAGTCCTTACTAGAATCAAAAGTTATGTCCACATCACCCCTACCTTATCCACACCGTCACATGAACAACAGACTCCACAAGCAACTGTTGTACAGGGTCCTTCAGGAGGGAAAATGAAACATCGGAGGACAAAGGAAATGATTCAAGGACCAACTGAAACAAATCCTGAAGACGACAAACATCCAAGGAGAAGAAAAGAAGGGGGAAAAAAAAAAAAAACAACACACACAACCCGTGGGCTGAAGATGCCATGGACAGAAGCTACTGGCAGAGCCTGGTTCATAACAGTGTGTCCACTTTCAAAGCAGACCGAAGAAAACCGGAAATAGTGAGAAGGAAGAGACAAAAGGAACAAAGCCATCCTCCAAACAGGTCAGATACAACCAATGATTTATTGCCCAGACTGCCCAAGGAAATTCCATTCCAAACTTGAAGTTGCCTCACATGAGAGCCTGACAGACATCTCTGAAAAATCCTCGCTCATGAGGAAAGGCCAAACAAACAAACCCATACTGCATTAAAAATAAAACTTATAAATAAAACAAACTTGCACCACTACTAATGACATATTAAGTACTGAATGGTCTTGCACCACAGTACCCAAGCAAACTTGTGGTCTTTTACAACCTGCCACACCTACTTAAAAGATGTAGGCTATTTTTTGGGACCTCAAATAGTGAAGGCAACAGCAAGGGGCAGAGCCTTCTCTTCCAAAGCCCCACGGTTATAGAAGAACCTTCCAAGTAGTGTTTGAGACACAGAAAGTCTCCGTGTTGAAGTCTAGGCTGAAAACGTGTTTAGTCAAGCCTTTTGTTAATAGCTTTTTATTAGGTAAAGATCTAGAGGGTTCTCGGGCAGAGTGTGTTTTGGTAAACTGGGATGTATGGATGCTGTCGCCTCCAACTCGCACACATTCACTCGGGTTTTTTGATGGAGGAGTGGCTGGCTGCTTTATGTCCCATTATGACCCTTATGTCTGTGTTGCCTTCTGACTCTCCCTTTTAGTCATGCTGTGATAATTAGTCTTGCCAGAGTCCCTGCTTGCACTGGATGTACAATGTTCACTGTTCTTAACCATTAGGTGACAGACATACCACACTCACACTCCCTCCTGAGATACGAGTGAGGTTGGCCTCTCCTGGTTTCCAGACTTGCCTGATCCATCCTAATGTCCTACTTTTTGAGTGAGGTTCTCATCACTTCACTCTTGTGGAAGATGGCCCCCCATATAGACGGTCTAAAGGCACACTTAGAAGATGGCTCTGAATACTTATAGTTTTGCTACAACTGCCAGGATACCTTTAGGACTGCAGTTGTCATGAACAGTCTCCATCAAGGAAAAGTTGATAACTTCAACAAAATAGACCATGTTAAACCTATAATGACTTTCCTGGTTACACAGTTGCACTTTTTGACCACACAGGACACGCTTATAGAAGCGAGTTATTTATAAAAAAAATCACGCTACCTGTTATCACCCAAATGAGGGGGAGTTCCCTTTGGAGTCTGGTTCCTCTCAATGTTTCTTCCTCAGATCATCTCAGGGAGCTTTTCCTTGCCACCATCACATCAGGGATAAATGTATTAATTCATATATTTAAAATCTCTATTTTTCTGTAAAGCTGCTTTACAACAATGTTCAAAGCGCTAAACAAATACATCGACTTGACCTGTCAACTGGAATGCTTTTCAATTAACAGGTGTGCTTTGTCAAAAGTTAATTAGTGGAATTTCTTACCTCCTTCATGCATTTGAGACCAAACAGTAAATCGTAAGTAATTAAAAAAAAACAAACAACAGTAAATAGCCCTATTCCACAGCTGGTCTCATCCATATTATGCCAAGAACCGCTCAAGTGAATAAAGAGAAACCACATCCATCATTAGCTGAAAGGAGATACGCAGAACCTTTATTTTTAAATACATTTCTGAGTGGATGGTATCTCCATCCTTGACTCTTGTATGCTGCATAAATGGGAATTTAAAATATGAGAGTTAAAATCAACCGCAAAGCTGGCATTCGAGCTGCCCCACTGAGCCAGCCAGCCCCGAGTGCATGACGTCACAGCGTTAATCGGTTTTAAGGCCGAGGCCTTTGACAGCTACTGACCAAGTCATATAAATAAAAATTTATGGTGAAAGTAAGAAATACCGTTTACAGACTGGCTCAATGAAGACTGATTTGACTTCACTGACTGTGGGTTGACTCTCGTTAAAACAGGATAGGTGTTATAACTTATGCAACATACATGTACATGCATGCATTTTCACTGATAGTGTAAAAGGCTAATTAAATAATCTTATATCGGTAACTGAAACACAATACAAGTTACATGTATTAATCTAAATGCAGGTAAACAATGTTTTTGTTGTTTTGTATCCAAATGAGAGTCGGAGCTTACCCATCTGCGTTCTCGCTTCTTGAAGGCCGATCCGGTGGCCAGTTGTTTCAAAACAATCCAACTTTCAGTTGTTCGTTCAGGTCTCCATTCATTCGCTTCTTCCATGCAAGGGCGAGATACTGCTGCTGAGGCAAGCATATCCAGCAGAAAAATCAGACAGCTGCTCCACTCATTCTCCACACCCGAGTACTCCGCCATTACTGCTCGGCTCAGGCAATTACTAAAACCCGGGATGGGACTTCACCGGTTTTAGCAACAACCGCAGGGAGGTCACTGCCTGAGTGATGTGTCACATCCCGTTCTGTCCCAGGTTTTACCAACAACCCTCGGTTCACACTCCGGGAGAACTGGTGGAACTGAACTTACTTTCCTTTTTAATAAATAAAAAATAAATACTTTCCTTTTCTTGTAGTTTTATTTAATTGTTGGTACTACACCCTCTTTCAATACAGGCTTATAGCTAATGCTCCTCAACAGATCAGAGGTTTCGTACGAGTCTTCAGTAAAATGTGCAGAGAAGAGACCACTTCGACGCCGCCCAACGTGCCTGTGAACTTCTCACAAAACGCTTCCAAATCTTTGCAGTTCGATCATTCTTGGGCCATGAATGCAACATAAATCCACCTTCTGTCATGTTGCTGCACCCGCCAGCAACACATCTATGTGGCATGGTGATAAATTAGCTCAAAACCAAGGATCGGAGTTACAGTCAGCTCTGTATTTTAGTATAGAGGAAATGGCTATGAGACCGACAGACTTGCTGCTGAGACATTACGGACGTCAAGGTCATTCACTCAGACCGCTACCTATATCAATCACTTTAATCGTAAAAATTACTATATTAGATTTATTGTTCACGCTTAAAACTATTCCTGTGCCATTCTTGAGGTCTCAAGGCATTTATAAACAAAAGTGAGGCCACGGTTCTGCGCATCTCCTTTCAGACATGAAGAATCTTCATCTCATCTCATTATCTCTAGCCGCTTTATCCTTCTACAGGGTCGCAGGCAAGCTGGAGCCTATCCCAGCTGACTACGGGCAAAAGGCGGGGTACACCCTGGACAAGTCGCCAGGTCATCACAGGGCTGACACATAGACACAGACAACCATTCACACTCACATTCACACCTACGGTCAATTTAGAGTCACCAGTTAACCTAACCTGCATGTCTTTGGACTGTGAGGGAAACCGGAGCACCCGGAGGAAACCCACGCGGACACGGGGAGAACATGCAAACTCCACACAGAAAGGCTCTCGCCGGCCACGGGGCTCAAACCCAGGACCTTCTTGCTGTGAGGCGACAGCGCTAACCACTACACCACCATGCCGCCCCATGAAGAATCTTAATTCATAAAAATAAAAACACTGAATTAAAAGGTGTCCAAAACTTTTGATTGGTACTAGACACCAGCTGTGAAATTCACAAGAATCATCAGCATAGGTTTTGATGTATTCCTTGGTATTTTTGTTGAAGGCCAGCAGCCACATGAGTCGCCGCAGACAGTATTGAACTTTTAAGTCTAACTGTATAATCATTTGATAAATGACTTACATAGGCAGCATCAACCATTTTAAAATGGATTGGTGAAGCTGTACGATGAGAAAAAAAAAGTGGAAAAGCAGAAAAAGTTCAATATTAACACCAGGTCATGATAAAGTCTGAGAAGCTCTGGCAGTCCAAAATTGGACAAAGTTTATAGTATAGTGAAAGACTGATGGAGCTATGGCAATGTATTTCAGCATTAATAAAAAATGAAAGCATAGTGCTTCAGTGGATGTGTACTCCCTTCCCGAGGGGAGAATGGTGAAATTCTCTAAACCAATGCTGCATTCCAACATTCATCCATATCTAGTGAGGGGCTCTTTAAAAATTCATTAATTTACAGCAAAAATAGATTAAAGCACCCAGCTGAGCTAAACTAAAAATTTGGCTTCTGAATATCATTAATAATAAAAGCAGCCTGTGGCTTGGGGGAATTTGCCTGGAGAAACCTTGCTGGGTTGGTTTCACTTACATCACCCTGGGAAAAATATATTTTTAATCATTACCCCCCCCAAAAAAAATATATATATAAATAAATAAATGAATGAAAAGGTAATTTATGACTAGTTCCAAAATGAAATGCAAAAATAAATAAATAAGACTGCTCTGCCTCCAACAGTTACTGCAGCTGCAGAGAGTTACAGTAAATACTCGGATTAAATGAAGTCCACATCAGTGTGATTCTTGCCTGCGATCTTCAACATAGAAGCTTGAAGACACACAGAGGGCCCACAGTATGACTGCAAGCATGATTCAAACTGGAACTAGGAAGCCATTTACAAGAAAGGAATCAGTTCTCAGCTTATCTGCATTCCAGTGATGCACAGCATTACTAATGAAGAGCGAGATACTCCAGTCGCCCCCGTCCCAATCCAGGGACGCTGCAACTTAATGAAGAACGTGGAGCAAACGTCCCCACTCAGCCATGTGCAGAAATCTTTGCTGAACTGTGCATTTTGTTTAACATAACTGCTTTTTACCTTCCTAATAACTCAAATGATCCGAAATGGGGTGTATAGGCTGACGTTTTCACAATATGATAAACTTGTGTGAAAACGACTGTTATGGTATTAAAATCATTCAAACGCGCACACATGGTGGTAGTAGAAATTAAAAAGAATGGCTTATCTGTTAAAAAAAGGAAACATTGTATTGAATATGATCATATTTTTGATTACACCACTACATCCTCAGTTTTTAAATCACCGTCATAAGATTAAATATATTTTATCAGGCTGCAGAGAAAAGAGGCATACTCGGGATACATTTAATCCGCATTTTGTAAAAGTAACTGCAAGGTAACTGTCTGATCGTACACCATGATTTGTCGCGAGACGGGGAGATCTGAAGAACCCTACTCTGGTGAAAAATGTAATGTCTCTGACCGTCTAAGGCTCTAATAACTGTGGAAAGCAGCAGAAACCAGTTTACTATCTCCACAATATGTGCAAAGTGTCTCTTGCAGCTAGATTATGATCTGATCTGTTAATTTTTCCACATGCACACACAAAATAAATAAATAAAAAAATTTTAAAAGAGCCCCCACACCCCACCTTGCTCACATCTCATATTTAAGCTGTTATTACCCATGTGCCATATATTAGGTATGCTGTATGCTCAGTCAGATTTTGCTGAAAGAATTTAGGTGCTGTTAGCCGACTGGTGAAATTACGTTCGTAAACCTTTCAAAACTGTATTTAATTTTTTAAAAATGGATTTTCTATCAAGCTTTATTTTAAATTGCCATGCTCAGGATCAACGTTTTGTAACCAAATTGATTTCCACCCCCATCCCTGTGTGTTAACCAGCAGCACAGGGATGTATCACTGTACGCCTGTCAATCATACTGTGTGGGGTACTCAGTGGGCAGGAAAAGCAAAAACTGAAGTCAGGATGGGCTAAGCATATATTTTTTAAATATATCAGGGAAAATTTATATATTTATATATATATATATATATATATATATATATATATATATATATATATATATATATATCCGAGACTGAAGGGTTGGAAATCAGATGCAGCACTAACTATACTTACAGTACCCAGGTAAGCACTTTGCTTGGCACAACATTATTTCTTGAGAAATTTCTTATCATGCCAAAAATATTCCATCATCGATTCTGCAGCCTTTGCACTCTCTACAACACCACTACTCCCTCTGATATGCTGTGACTGATGACCACATGACCTCCTGCATGAGGAGTCTACAAAAGGGAGAGGAGAGAAACAATGCCGGAAGGGATTTTAAAATTAGCCAAAAACCAACTTGCAGCAAAAAGAAATGAACAGGTTCGTCCTGTGCTACAAATACTTTGTACTGGACATAAAACTCCAAATTACAAAACATACAACTAAATGAATGGACAGAGCGAGTGTCCAAACTCACCAACAGTGCATTATGTATTGTGAGCGTTCATCAAAACTGATTTTTGCCCCCACAAGTGGCTCAAGTTGCTATCACCAGAACATCATAAACGACCAATATATAGACCTGCCATTAAAACAGTCATTCAAAATCCAGAACATTCACAAACATCCAGGAGGAAAATGTAGCGGGAAATCATGACTTCAAGCCAAAAATGATCAAACCTTCCATTAAGGAGCAAAAATAAATAAATAAATAAAAATGGAATTGATATATACATCAGGGTTCTAACTAGGCCTTTTCAGTGTGTCGAACAGATACGCAGTGTTTGCTTACCGCTACGCCCACAATATTGACGGCATGCCTGTAAAAGTTGCCGCTACACTAATAAAAAGACTTGTCAATCTCGAAAATGTGGTCTTTTGTTTAATTTGCGCTCATCATCCCCACACGGCAGCGACAGCACACTACCATGCAAATGTTCTACATTCGGACATACTCCACTCCTCATCCATGTAAACGCCCAGTGCACAGCTGCCCGAGCAGTTCTGTGTGGAGATCGTCACTGATCATGCTAGTCCAGTTTACCTCCTGCTTTATGCGGTGTTCATGGTAAAGTGCCATCCATGTTAAGAGGCGCTTATGCGCCATGCATGTAATACATGCCAGTCCCCAGCAATTTTTTTTTAACGATGCAACACAGTGCATTGAAACCGTCAGAGTAACAGTCAGTAGGGGAAGGAAAGATACGAGTTGGCTCTAGATGGTCATGTATTGTAATTAAATGGCTGAAGCTGAAAAAGCTGACACTTGAACATCAACTGGTTGTTTTATTCTCATTCCATAAATGTCACTATTACAGTTGAATATTAATTATAATAAGTCTTCAATCAAAAACAATCACAGCAACTTTTGGCAAAAGAAAAAAAAAAAAAAAAAAGAGTGACTTTCAGGGAGGTCTGCAAGTGCCAGTAAACATTCTAGAATGCATCGCTGAGCATGCAGAATCCGTGAGCTTTCAGGGGTCTAAGGCAGCTCCCGAAGCCCCAGCCATTATGACTGGTGACACGACCCTTTTTTCTTTACTACTAGGACATCAGCTCATATACCATGAGTAGAAGAAGAAACCTTTGTCACTAGGGATGGCGAAAACTAAAAAAAAAAAAAAAAAAAAATCTTGACCGACCACTGAGCATCATTAGCCGGTTAAAGTCGGTTAACCTAGGAGTTTAAACAGAGATGCAAACGGCGGATGCGCCTTTTTCACGGCTCGTGCAGATCCGATTTTTTTTTTTAGGGGGGGCGTTGGAGTGTCTGAATAACTTCATCAGAGTAAATTCTGTATTAAAATTACTGCATAAGCAAATGCCGTTACAGTCCGTGAAAAAGTCGGCATCTGCGCCTTTAGTTTGTGTGGAGAGATATGATCTGCAATAACATGCATTGTTGGCTACAGACCGAAACATACTTTCAGAATGCACTGGCCAAGGCAGGACTAAACTCCATGTGCCTTCTAATAATAATTAAAAAAAAAAACAGAATAGTAATTTGTAAGCTAAAAAGCCTGTGCCTACACTTTTCTCTCGCCGAGTGGCAGCGGGAGGGCGGGACATGACTGAATGGGTGTTTCTGATTTGTCAGCTGTCTTTAACTGGGGCGGGAGGGCAGGACATGACTGAATGGGTGTTTCTGACTTGTCAGCTGTCGTCCTTACACCGCATGGCACGCCCCAAGCGTTTACAACACAGAATTCCAGGTTCTCCGCTCCAAAATCGGCAGCTTCAAAAAGATTGATTTTTTTTTTCCACCGACGACAAAAAAAAAAAAAATTAACCGGTTGACGTTGATTCGGTCAACCACCGGTCACACGGTCATCGGTTAACATCCCTATTTGTCACATGCACACTTGAAGCACAATGAAATTCATCCTCTGCATTTAACCCATCTGAAGCAGTGAACACACGCACACACTCAGAGCAGTGGGCAGCCACACCAGAGCGCCCAGGGAGCAGTCAGGGGTCGGGTACCTTGCTCAAGGGCACCTCAGCCCAAGGCCGTCCCACGTCAACCTAACTGCATGTCTTTGGATTGTGGAGGAAACCGGAGCACCTGGAGAAAACCCACGCAGACACGGGGAGAACATGCAAACTCCACACAGAAAGGCCCTCACCGGGCGCTGGGTTCGACCTTCTTGCTGTGAGGCGACCGTGCTAACCACTACACCACTGTGCCGCCCCACGGTGTATAGAAAAACAAAATGGAGGAGCATGTTGCTGAACCAACCAAGAACCAAATAAAAACTCTACTCAAAAACAAGACCCAAGTATTTAAAAGAAACAAATAGCTAAAAGAACATAGGAAAAACATCTCCTGTTCCACACTCCAGCCCAGTCAGCGGCAATAATGCACTTTTAAGTTGGTTCACCAACCGCCAAAATACCCTAAAGAACAACCACCACCACCCCAAAAAAGCAAAAAAATATGGAATAAAAAAATTTTAAATGGTAAGAACATCTTTTTATTTTTCAAGAATTATTGTAGCATTCTTCACAAATTGCTAAAGTCATTTCACCGGTTTATTTACATTCTAAGCATAAATGTGTCGGATGTTTTGTATCAAGTTTTTAATTTAATTTGCAAAAAATAAAAATGCTCCGTTTCTCAAAATCCAGTGAATGTGGATATAATAAAACAGTTATTCCACTCAATCTCATCGTGCATGGCTTAAAGCCAACTCTGCGCCATCAGCTCATGTACGACTCAATTTCATGGAATAACTTGTGTGTGTGTTGGGGGGGGGTGTTAATATATCCCCAAAAGTTTGGACACACCTAATAAAGGGAAAACACTTTTGTTGTTTTTTTTTTTTATTAAAGACTCATGTCTTAAAGTAATGATGGATGTTGTTTCTCTTTACTTCGTCAAGTGGTTCTTGGCATAAAATATGGATTACTACAGTTGTTGAACAGGCCTATTTACTGCATTTTTATTATTTACTATTTCATCTTTGATCTCAAACATTACAAAGCAAGAAATTGCACTAATTAACTTTTGACGAGGCACACCCATTAATTGAAAAGCATTCCAGGTGACGACCTCATGAAGCTGGTTAAGATAATGCCAATAGTGTACAAAGTGTCGTCAAGGTAAACGGTGGCTACTTTGAAGAATCTAACATATGAAACCTTGTTAATACTTTTTTTGTTGAGCACATAATTCCATACATGTTCCATATGGGGGAAGCCAGGGCCTCATGGTTAGAGAAGCAGCTTTGGGACCAAAAAGGTCACCGATTCTATTCCCCGGACCAGGAAATCAAGCTGTCAAGCACTCCATCGCAGTGCTTGACAGGTTTGTCAAAATAATCCTGAGCCCATGTGGTTATATCAGCTATAAGATGAACAATGGTTCTTGATTCAGTGCTGTTTGAGGGATCGGAGCTCACAATTGAGTACAATGCTTAACATTCTAAGTGTAGAAAAATCTCAATATTCAACTTATTCAAAGAAATCATAAAAGGGTTGGGGGGGTGTATACTGAAACCCTCGATAACAATAACGCTGCACACTGTGTATAACATCTGAAAAACCTCATTAAGCACAATATGCACAGCTCGCCAAAAACACAATGACGAAGCATCAAAGGAAGAGGCAGGAGACAATCTAGCTATATGAAACCATCCCATCTGGTGTTTAGCCTATGGCATCGTTTAGTGAAGATGGAGTAGGAGGAATGCAAAATGCCAGCGGTTTCCTGGTATGTTTAGGCGAAGAGGCAGGATACCCACTGTGAACCCTTTGGGCACAAGGGAAATCAGCCTGTACAAAATGCTGCAACAAAGCCTGTCTCACATGCTGACATGTAATGATTACCTTATGCTTTACAGTTCCCATTCTGAACCATTTAACAGTATAGCTTTAAAGGAGACAGGACTGGAAGATGCTCAAAGAGCATTCCTTCATGCTATCGGTCTCATTTAACTCAAACACCTTTCCATGTCAAAAATAAGCCTTTATTCCTCAATAGAAAAGGAACAGTATAAATATTCACTTCAGTCACTGGCACATATTTCAGTTAAGGATGCATCAGGACTTTTTTTTTTTGGTACTCTTCAATACCAACGCCAAAATGAGCAACCTACTTGAGTAACTTGGCCACCATTCACACAACACATCCTAGGTGATGTGATCACTAGTGGTCAGTGTTAAGTACAGATGTGAACAGGGTCAAATACATCTCGATTTGCTCACATTGCATAGGGAATCAACCAAATCTGTAATCTTTGCGAGACTGTGTGGAAATCCCTCTGAATGGTACAGAGCTCTGCCACTAGGTTAATGGATAAAAACAGCGCTAACAGCAGAGACAAAAGCAGCTACCTTTCATTATCTCTTACTTTGAAGTTTCGTTAGCAGATCATGCATTTAAAATGTTTTAAACAGTTTGTACAGGTATAAAAGATATTTGTGGCTGAAAATAAGTACAGCAGGTGACCACGCAATTAAAAAATTTGAAACACCATGCAAAGGCATTTCATATGACGTGTGAAATTGGTGCCTGAAAATAAAAGGCAGACTGACGTAATAAACGTGCATCCTTCTCCACCATTACAAGCGGTCACCGGAGACGCATTCATAACACCAGGTGTAAACAGCTGTGTGTCTCAACTGTCCACCTATGGCCCACCCACCCAGGATTCACGTTAAATGCCAGGTATAAGCGGAGAGGACGTGAACACCCCTCTCTCACACACACACCTTCGCTATTATGTTGAGGGACCAGCTCTCATCTTAGATTATCATACAAGACTGCAAGTGCAGTAATTCAAATGCAATCGTCAATCATGAAACCATCAAATGGGGCATTTAGTCATGTTATTTTAATTAATCTTGGGTAATTTGTGGAGCATAGACTGACATCCATACATCACTGTTAACTACAATAAAAACTGTCTAGATCAGTACAAATAACCATAGCTACTTTTAAACACGCATCACTCGCAATTTAGCACATAGACCCTAACTGAAATATTTAACACGGTGAATAGTTTCTGGTTAAAAATGGACCATTAAAAAGGAATTCAGAAAGTCCACGACACGAGCCGTTCGCAAAGCACGGTCCATGGATGAGATTTTTTTTTTTTTGGTGGAAATCACAACCAACCAGTTTATTATAGTTATTAGGCTGTTTGATCAATTGAATTGTCTTATGATAAATGTCAACTTGGACACGATGTGCTATGCTGATGGAAAGTTCTGGACTAACTCAGGGCGCTTTCACACCGCTAGTTCAATTATTTGGTCCGCACCAGGCAGTACAATTGTTACACTGTAGCATACAGACTGCGCGTGGTCAGTGTTCACACATGCAAACGAACCAAATTGGTCTGAATGACGTTTCGTCATCTTCCAGTGGAAATAAGCACCAATTTGGACTTTCACAATGGAGCGACACGTTCACACACTCTTTCTTGCGCTGGTCCTTGCTTTTTATATCATCAACATTACCCATTTCTGGCAAAACATCCAGTTCCGGAATGAGTTGCGGCTGCAGCTGGAGAACAATCTTCGGATATACTGGATTCGCCGAAGGCGTATAGCGCGTCATTTCAGGCAGAGGAGATGCGCTATTTTCACCAATGCTGTCCTGCTGATGAGGAGACAAGCACCTTTCCAAAGACCCACAAGGTAGGCTATAGTCTGTTAGCCTGACAAGCCAGACGGCTTTTACTGTAGAATCTGTTATGCTGTAGGTTAATACAGGGCAATCTGAATTTCCCACTGACTGAATGCTGACAGAGCTGGAGCACGCGCATGTGCCTAATGCCACTGTTTACAGGACGTTATAATGATCACACTGTGTAGATTCTCACATTATCTTTATAGTTATTAAAATAGTTACTTTTCTTAGTGTGGGCAACCTTTTACATTATATCCAGGAGGGTGCATCAGTTGCCCCCTAAAAATGAAAAGTTCCTCCGATTATGATGCATTTTTGTTTTTATGTTCCTTTTGGTAAGAAAACACACTGGGTGAAATATTTTGACAAAATTCAAAAGTTTAATGGTGGCACCAGGAGCTCAAAGTTATGGAAAAAGCTGCTATTTTATGACTTTTATGACAAAATTTCAATCACTTTTCATGAAACATTATGGCACTTTATAGAGTATACCAAATATCTTAGATACACATTTTTAGTACATATTCTAAATATATCATCAAGCACAGTTTGAGTTTTAGCTGTTCATTGAATCATCGTTCAACTACTCTTAAACAATACAAATGTATTATGAATCACATTAATGCTTCTCAATCCCTTATAAAGGTTCTTAACATGATCTCTGGGCCACAAGAAATCAATAAATGGAGTCCAACATGTGATTCAAACCTTACGCGAAAACATAAAATAAGCGTTTTTTGGCAAAAAATGAACCTCATGGTGCCACCATTAGACTTTTGAATATGGTCAAAAAATTTTACAGGATGTCTTTATTGGTGAAAAGGAACACCCAAACAAAAATGCATCAGATTTTATGAAAAAGTGAAGGCAACTGATGCACCCTAATATCCAGTGTAGACACACCCCACTTTTCAATGAAAAAATGTGCATATTAAGACCCGAGTTGGTCCAGGTTCGCGTTCTCACCAGAGGGACTGCACCAAAGGTTGACATTTGGTGTGGAATCAAGCGGACTGAGACCACCCCTTTTTGGAGGTCTCGGTCCGCTTGATTTAGTGTGCACCCGAGTGTGATTGATGCTTTCACACCGACGAAAAAAGAGCTTTTGGTTCGAATGGACTGTTTAGTGCGCACCAACTGCTGTTGGTGTGAAAGCACCCTCACACACAGGTAAATATTTATTAAAAAAAAAAAAAAAAAAAGAGCCAAACACTGAATCAGTTGGATTATGGTCATGAAATAAATTTTTTTTTTTTTAAACTGAACTGTACTGAAGGTTTCATTGAATTTTAGTTACGGGTTTTTTACAAATCAGGGTACAAAGTTTGTGTCACAGGGGTTCAAAATTCAAGTTGATTCAAACGGGTTCTTGTACCAGTTTTTAAGTGAAGGACGAGTTAAAGAACAGATTTCAGATAATTTTTTGACACGTGTATATGGTGGTTTTGTGTAATCTGCTATAAGATGGGAGAAACAAATGAAGTGATTCTCGGAGAGGACTTTTTTTTCTTTTGACAATTCAGAATCCACTACTTCCATAGTGCTTTTAAATATAAGGCTGTAAGCTTTGTGTTAGTTGTCTCTAATATTTATGTCCCAATATCTTGACCACATTTTAGGATGAAAATAATCATTTTAGATATGTTATTTTATATTGAAAAATTAGCTGTCTCGGAGAGGACTTTTGTTGGACACAATTACATACTAATTTGATCAAAATAGTCTGAAAACTTACTGGCATTCAACATTAAAACTTAACTATGTTTCCAATGATATGGAACCAAATATTTGTTTTACGGTATAAAGAATGATTTAAGTGCATCCCTTTTGGAGCTACCTGTGGTCAAAAAAGCACTTTTTCTAAATGACACGAGTAATTTTGCTAAATATGACATATATTGCCATACATTCACCAAAAATAACGTTATCACCAAATTTTTTTTGCATGGTAAATAGAGCTATCACAGGGCTACAATAAACAACCAAGTTTATTTAGTCAAGCCTTTTGATATTGAAGATAAGTGTTAAATTCCCTTCATTCCACCATATCACCTTCCCAGTCGTGCCAGTATATTCTGTAGACAGGTTCAGGGGGAAATCCCATCCCATCACTGACAGATGGCGGGTGTTTTACAACAGATGATCACAAGAATGTGTCTCCACACAGATCCAGTAAGCAACAGATCAGAGATGAACACACAGGAGACAGTCAAAACGATCGAGATGACTCAAATGCAGAATAAAGCCCTTTTCATGACGCGCTGCAGATTCGTTCGTTTCGAATTAAACCTACTGATCGGAAAGTGAGAGAATGGGGGGAAAAAAAGTTAGCAGATAAAAGACAAGCAGTGTCAGCGATATTTTAATTCCTGACTTTTTTTTTCCGGTTCAAACTATTCAAGCGCCAAATCTGGTTCAACAGATGTGTGTGTCAGAGACAGAACACGACAATGATTTCAGCAAGACTGCAAAATCAAAAGGTCTTTAAAAAAATTTAACATTCTGCACGCTTGGTTCAGATTAGTTCGCAAGTCAAGCGGTTAGCGAGTTAGCCATGTGGCTAGGTTAGTACGCCATCGGCCAAGCGGAGTCGCGCAACTGCTTTGTGACCAGAGTGCAGCTCAGAAAGGTGCTCACATTCTCCAAACTAGTTGCTGAGACGGCCTTTAACCTTGTCCTGAACACGAGCAACGCTTGAACAACCGGATAGAACAATACTTGGTCTTGCAACCAGATTTTCCCCCTCACAAAATGGCACACGGTCAGGCTTGACAGCTCCCCTATAAGTTTGGGGGAACAGCTCAGCTCAGCTCGCTTCACAGATCAAAGTTAGCCTGGACTTTAGCGTTAGCGCGCTAGTTCCCGAGCCGCCCTGCCAGCTCGTTGATACCTGGTTTCTTGCTAACTAGCTAGTTACCAACCCAAGTTGTGCACAACTATGCGGTTGTCTCCGTCTGCCCTAATCCACACCATGACGCAAAGCAGGCCTGTGGAATCAGTGAATCCCCACAGCCTCGCCGCAACACGCCCCCAAGTGAAAGTCGTCCATTTCACGGGCCTCACTTCAACTTGAACCCGCGGTAGCTAACGTTAGCTAGCTCGCACTTACCCGGGGATTTCAGAGGCGGGTGTCCTGTTGAGCAAAGCACTCCAGGTTAGTCAAAGTTAACGGTCCCCTCCCCTTCCTTGTCGAAAAACAAAGCTTCCTCTCTCTTCGTCAAAAAGTGACTAAGCTCTGTAGGGTTCTCGCAGGTTAGAGCCGAGCTGTCCCTCTACCGGTTTGTCCCTGTCTCCTCTCCGCCTCTCCTGTGTCTTTCTCTGGACAGCTAACATCCGGGCACTCGCGCGAGCTCCGCTCTCAAAAACCCGGAACTACTTTTTGAGCTCCAGCCGCGTTACGAAGCACTGTATCACGGCGCGAGGAACTTAGTTCCAAGCGAATTCGCGCGAGAAACGGATTAAATAACTCTCTGTGAGCGAGAATGCACTCATTCTCACCGATATATCGATTAATTATCGATAAATGAGTTTTCAATTTGACAATTTCTTTTCTGTATACTCCAGTAAGTGCGCTGTGTGCGTTAGAGCTGTGTGATGGGGATGATCTTTTTGGCCATTTTAACAGTGGTGCAAATTACAACTCTATTATCAAAGTGGAGTTTATTATAGAATTATAATAGCTATTAATGGATTCGACTGGTCAGTGGAAAATTCAGCTCTCTACCTCGAACCAGACTAATATTTTATTTATGCCTAATAGGGGGCGGCACGGTGGTGTAGTGGTTAGCGCTGTCGCCTCACAGCAAGAAGGTTCTGGGTTCGAGCCCCGGGGCCGGCGAGGGCCTTTCTGTGTGGAGTTTGCATGTTCTCCCCGTGTCCGCATGGGTTTCCTCCGGGTGCTCCGGTTTCCCCCACAGTCCAAAGACATGCAGGTTAGGTTAACTGGTGACTCTAAATTGACCGTAGGTATGAATGTGAGTGTGAATGGTTGTCTGTGTCTATGTGTCAGCCCTGTGATGACCTGGCGACTTGTCCAGGGTGTACCCCACCTTTCGCCCGTAGTCAGCTGGGATAGGCTCCAGCTTGCCTGCGACCCTGTAGAAGGATAAAGCAGCTACAGATAATGAGATGAGATGAGATGCCTAATAGGTGTACTATTAGGTGGTGTAGTGGTTAGCGCTGTCGCTTCACAGCAAGAGAGTCCTGGGTTCGAGCCCAGCAGCCGGCGAGGGCCTTTCTGTGTGGAGTTTGCATGTTCTCACCGTGTCTGTGTGGGTTTCCTCCGGGTGTTCCGGAGGTCTGAATGTGAGTGTGAATGGTTGTCTGTGTCTATGTGTCAGCCCTGTGATGACCTGGTGACTTGTCCAGGGTGTACCCCGCCTTTCGCCCGTAGTCAGCTGGGATAGGCTCCAGCTTGCCTGCAACCCTGTAGGACAGGATAAGCGGCTAGAGATAATGGATGGATGGATGCCTAATATTCAGCATGGTGGTGTAGTGGTTAGCGCTGTCGCCTCACAGCAAGAAGGTCCGGGTTCGAGCCCAGCAGCTGACGAGGGCCTTTGTGTGCAGAGTTTGCATGTTCTCACCGTGTCCGCGTGGGTTTCCTCCGGGTGCTCCGGTTTCCCCCACAGTCCAAAGACATGCAGGTTAGGTTAACTGGTGACTCTAAATTGACCGTAGGTGTGAATGTGAGTGTGAATGGTTGTCTGTGTCTCTGTGTCAGCCCTGTGATGACCTGGCTACTTGTCCAGGGTGTACCCCGCCTTTCGCCCGTAGTCAGCTGGGATCGGATCCAACTTGCCTGCGACCCTGTAGGACAGGATAAGCGGCTAAAGATAATGGATGGATGCCTAATATTCAGCATGGTGGTGTAGTGGTGAGCACTGTCGCCTCACAGCAAGAAGGTCCGGGTTCAAGCCCAGCAGCCGGCGAGGGCCTTTGTGTGCGGAGTTTGCATGTTCTCACCGTGTCTGCATGGGTTTCCTCCGGGTGCTCCGGTTTCCCACATAGTCCAAAGATATGCAGGTTAGGCTAATTGGTGTCTCTAAATTGACCGTAGGTCTGAATGTGAGCATGAATGGTTGTCTGTGTCTATTGGCCCTTTTCCACTACCCTTTTTCAGCTCACTTCAGCTCACTTCAGCTCACTTCAGCCTGACACGGCTCGCGTTTCGACTATCTAAGAACAGCACGACTCAGCTCGCTTCAGCCCTGCTCAGCCCCCAAAACTCGCACGGTTTTGGAGTGGGGCTGAAGCGAGCCAAACCGAGCTGAGTGAGGCTAGGGGCGTGAGGAGACACTCCCCTGTGCACTGATTGGTGAGGAGGAGTGTCCTCACATGCCCACACACGCCCCGCGAGCACGCTGGGATCTGTAAACACCGTAAACCTGGAAGAAGGAGAATCACGAATTACGAGAATTATGAAGCCTTATGCGCCTCGCCTCATCTATACGCTTTTGCCAGTATCTGTTGGCGTTGTCGGTGACAACAAGCCACAGCACCAAGACCAACAACACTAACAACTCCATGTCCTCCATGTTTATTGTTTACTCTCCGGGTCGTGAGACTACCGCTTAAAAGCTCACTGATGTCACTGTTTGCGCCGCCTAACGACATCACCTGACATCCACCCACTTTCGCTAACTCCACCCAATGTGTCCACCCACTTCCAGCCAGCACGGTTCAGCGCGGTTGTAGTCGAAATGCAACCCCAACAGCCCCACTCAGCTCGACTCAGCCCGACTCAGCACGGCACGGCTCAGCCGCGTTGGTAGTGGAAAAGCGGCAAAAGTGTCAGCCCTGTGATGACCTGGCTACTTGTCCAGGGTGTACCCTGCCTTTCGCCCGTAGTCAGCTGGGATAGGCTCCAGCTTGCCTGCGACCCTGTAGGACAGGATAAGCGGCTACAGATAATGGATGGATGCCTAATATTCAGCATGGTGGTGTAGTGTTTAGCACTGTTGCGTCACATCAAGAAGGTCCTGGGTTTGAGCCCAGTGGCCGGCGAGGGCCTTTCTGTGTGGAGTTTGCATGTTCTCCCTGTGTCTGCATTGGTTTCCTCCGGGTGCTCCAGTTTCCCCCCACAGTCCAAAGACATGCAGGTTAGGCTAATTGGTGGCTCTAAATTGACCATAGGTGTGAATGTGAGTGTGAATAGTTGTTTGTCTCTGTGTCAGCCCTGGTGACGTGTCCAGGGTGTACCCTGCCTCTCGCCCATAGTCAGCTGGGATAGGCTCCAGCTTGCCTGCGACCCTGTAGAACAGGATAAGCGGCTACAGATAATGGATGGATGCTTAATATTTGGGGTATTTCATAAAACAAAATAATACATATATTTCTGTCTTAATTTCTTATACCATTTAGAATGTAGTTAATTTGACAAGAAGTTTAAGCAAATCAGATGTTTGCTGCTTATCACCTGAATTGAAGATATGTGTACATTCAGTAGATATTTTGTTTGTTACACACACTGACTATAACCCATCAGATTCTACTCATAATTTGTCAGCCCTCCGCTCCTATTTGATAAGTCAATGGAAAGGGAACATAAGACCTGCTGACATTTTTTTTTTAATCTCAGTACATTAGAAGAAGAAAAAACCTTTATTTGTCACATGCACACTTCAAGCACAGTGAGATTCATCCTCTGCATTTAACCCATCTGAAGCAGTGAACACACACCCAGAGCAGTGGACAGCCACACTACAGCACCTAGGGAGCAGTCAGGGGTTAAGTCCCTTGCTCAAGGGCACTTCAGCCCAAGGCCACCCCACGTTACCCTAACCGCAGGTCTTTGAATTGTGGGGGGAAACCCATGCAGACACGGGGAGAACATACAAACTCCACACAGAAAGGCCCCCGCCAGCCACTGGGCTCGAACCCAGAACCTTCTTGCTGTGAGGCGACAGTGTTAACCACTATACCACACAGTGACATTAGCCTGTTACTGTGCATGAATTCCTGTTTGGGCCCATGGGATACAGTTTTTAAAATCTCCAGCAACACTGCTGCACCTGATACACTCACAACAGTGAAAACACTCACATTACATTAATGGCATTTAGCAGACGCTCTTCTCCAGAACAACATACAGCATACCCAGAGCAGCCTGGGGAGCAGTTGGGGGTTAGGTGCCTTGCTCAATGGCACTTCAGCCATTCCTGCTGGTCCAGGGAATCAATCCGGCAACATTCTGGTCCCAAAGCTGCTTCCCCAACCATTAGGACACAGCTTCCCCACAACACTGCATACTGAACATCAGGTGGTATTCCTATCGTGCGCACTGTACTTGATAAAGTATTGGGATGGATTGAGGCTCACAGTCTGAGCTACAGCAGTCAGTAACTGCACACATCCAAAATGGTACCTATATTATACAGATATTATGTATATCTGTATAATAATAATAATAATAATAATAATAATAATAGCTGCAAGTGGCGATGACAGGCCCTCGTACCTCTGGTGCTATTACCAAATTAACACAACACTGCAGTTAAAAGAGTTCCTTTTTAGGAGGCTTGCAAAATGCCTCCTGACATCCGTGCATGAACAACACCTCTCACATGTTCTAACCACATAAACCAACAGGACAACCCTTGTCTGGAGTAGGGTTCAACTCTCTGCTGTGTCCTTGCTTATAAAAGTGGCTAAATTATTATGCAATTTCTTAACATTTTTCAGCTACATGACACAACATGCCTAGATCACTTACTGAGGTTTTGGCAAACACAAATATTACTGTTAAATTCATGTGTGTGTGTGTCCTTAGACAGTATAAACATCAGTGTCATGATCCTAATTAAATTGACAAGAAAAAGGAGAAACTTTAAACATATAAATCTCATTATACTCAGTGACTGTATACGCAATTGGACCAGAAGCCCTATTTCTGTGCTGCGTAAATATGCACATAAATCTTCCAGATTTTCTTTATTTCTATGTATAATAGTAAAATACATGTAATAGCTCATTTTCACATATTGCCTTTACTTTACATGTGCGCGCAAAAAAAGTCAAGAGTTTTAAACACCGGAAGTATCAGTTTTTGTGCATTTTCTGCAATTTAACCTTTATGAGCGAATGTGTCATGAACTAACACCCCTTTTGTGTGCCATAGAACAGTACATTAGTTATAACATTTTGCATATCAAAAATTTAGGTTCTCAACCATGCTTACATCATGCAGACTAAATTCTGCATGCATGTAATAAATTATCTAGTTTTGCATATATGGTTACTTTAGATGTTTTTGGTAAATGTCATGAATTTTTAAACATTAAAAGTATCAGTGATAGACTGGCAGAACACACTTTTGAGATGGAATTCATAATGCTCAATGTCTAAATATTTTGTGCAATTTAAACTTCATGAGCTGGTTGGTGATGCATTACTATCCCACCTGTGAAGAATATTGATGATTTCATATATCAACTGTAATATATATGAATAAACTTCAATTCATATGAGTTATGCTGTTACCTGAATCGTGGAAATGTAAAGCTTGAGGCATATTGAGACAGTTCGTCAACCTTCATCTCTGACAATCAATTAACACCACAATTAATCAAGGTTACAAAATATAATGTCTACTTCTCTTAACCCTCTTCCCTCTAAGCCATCATTTCCTCATTTTCACCTCGGCTTGGCACTGTTAGCTCCTTGGCTAGGTGGCCCATGGCCCTGAGTGTGTGTGTGTGTGTGTGTGTGTGTGTGTGTGTGTGTTTGTTTTATATGGACACAAGTGTTTTACTGGGAAATATCCCACTTGTATTTTTCGTATGAAATACATCTGGGACATCGAGAACTAAAACCGTGACATACTTTTCAAAATCCTCACTTGTGAGGAAATCAGTGAATTGTTTTGATAAATTTGAGTACATTTTGTTTGTGAATGTGTCTATATAATACAAATAAAATCACACATTGGCTTGAAGATATGAAGTTTATCTTCTTGTGTTGAAAATCTCATATTTTCATATGAAATGCATCGTGGATCTGAGTGACATATTTAAATAATATTAGCTGGCATTGAGTGGTATATCAGATATATTCCATTCAGCTCGCATGATATTGAACGAGTCAAAGACGAGTTCAATATCATGCTAGCTGAATGGAGTATATCTGATATGCCATGAAAAAAAGACAGCCAATATTATTATTCTTATACATACACATTCTCTTCATATCAGCATTCTTGAAAACCAACACTAGTTTTCCTGTGAGTTGGCACTGTTAGCGCAGCAGTGCAGTCACCTTCCAGCCAGTGTAGCGTTCATCAGTAGTGTTAGCAATGCTAATAAACCAGTCAAGCCAGTGCTGTCGAGAGCAAGTTGCACAGACTGAGAAACTAAGATTTCTGTCTCCAGACTCTTCTGCCACGCACACTCACCACAATATTTTTCACTCAGACTTATTCATTTCCCTCTGTAATTTACTTAGTTACTTTTAGGGTGTATTCAGACCAGGATAGTTCGATAGTTCACTTGCTTTGGTCCGAACCAAATGTTTTTGTTTTTTTTTCATTTTGGTGCGGTTCGCTTTCACACTGTACATTTTAGTAAGCGGACCAAAATCTGTCAACAAAGCCACACGCCCTGAGGTCGTTCAGCTATTGGTCAGAGATGACACGCGCACAAAGCGTTAAGTTCAAAAGTAGTCACGGAGGATAGTGCTGATGAGCGCACATCATGTTGTGACAGTTCTGGCTCTTCACGCAAGTCGCTAGTACTGCCATTTTTTGAAAGAATGTCCCTGATTTTAATGTAGGTCTGACGGAGTTTCTTCACTTTTAGCCGACATTGTTCTGGGGGGAGCGCGTGAACCCCTTCTCCTTCATTTTCTCACTGAATACAGCAAACACGTCGGCATTTTTGTGTGTTCTCTCCAAAAGCTCAGATATGTGGACATCTGCCCATATATCCACAAGGGTACGCGTTTCTTCCTCGGCCCACGTTTGCCCCCTACTCATTTTTTGTACTCTGTAGTCTAGCCTACCACTGGTCTGAATGACTGAATGACTGTTGTAAGGTTCCCTTGACAACTGAAACAGTGTTTGCACTTTGCGGTGGAGTGTCAAGACTCTGTTTCCCATAATGCTCGACAAACGACAGAAGCTCCCGAGGTACAAAAAAGCAAAACTGTCGGATTAGGTCCGGTCTGCTTTCACACCTCCAAAAGGTCCGCACCAGAGTTCCTTTGGTCCGGACCGAGTCCGACCTTGCAGCTCAGTCTCGGTCTGCTTGTTTGGTCCAGACCAGAGTTCGGTGGTTTGTATTCAGACCAACCCAAAAGGTCCAGACCAAGGGAAATTTGGTTTGTTTGGTCCGGACCAAACAACGTAGGTGTGAATAAGCCCTTAAAATCAACATTAACAATTACACATGGACCAACCTGGCAGCCAAAATTCTCTCAAAATCTTCCATTTTTAACGAAGCAAACCTGGCAGACATGTTTGTTTACACATTGTCACAGTCACTCACTAGCGTGGAATTTTTAGATCAGGGGCGATTTCTCAGAGACAACAAGGGAAGCCGAGCTTCCCCTAAAATTCTCTCCCCAAACTGCAGCGTCTATGACGTTGAATTCTCATTAAAATAATAACTTGTATAACATAATATATGCCCAAGATTGTATTTATGTTCATAACTATCCTGTAACTTATTTGACGAACTTGCAGTTCGCTACGAGAATCACCTTTGCTGCCAGGCTGTAACCTTTCTTATTTCAATGGGCTCTATGGACTGGCAGCAGTGTTGCCAGATTGGGTGGTTTTAAGTGCATTTTGGTGGGTTTTGAACATATTTTGGGATGGAAAACGTCAGCAGTATCTGGCAACACTGACTGGCAGCCGGGTATCCATTGCAGTCTACGAGCCGGCTCTGAACAGCCAATTTCGGCTAGTTGTTATTGGTTAAAATCAACAAAATCGTCACTTCCAGGGAAGCCGGGCTTCTCTGGGACTAAACGAGACAGTGGGAGGGACAAGAAGCCGGGCTGATAAAGGATTATTGGAGGTAGTGTTTGAAAGACATGAGGAGGGCGGTACTTCGGCGAGGAACACGGAAGTATGATCAGTCAGTCCCTAGCGGATGTCGAGAAAGTGTAGTTGTGTGCCAAAGTGCTGTCCGAATTTCTTTTCATATAAACGGTTCTTCTCATTGATGTCTCTGTACATTACTCTGTAAATAAATGTAAATATTACTCGTTGTGCTCTGTTAACTTTCATCCATTCTATCAGTTTGATCATTCGTGAATTCACTCGTTTATTTCATTTGTAGTTCAATCTGGTTGTAGGCTAGCTTGAGCCTTATTGGGATCTGCAGTGCTAGCTGCTAATAGAAATTGGTAAAGTCTCTCGTCTGGAAAGCACAACCAGCTGGTATGACAGGGTCACAGACCATTTTCTGGAAAAGGAGCAGAGGGCAGAATTTGTGTATAAATAGTGTTCATGTTCATGAATCTGAAGTGTGTATATTGTTCAGTAATGTTAAGAGAATGGTGGGCTCTGTGTTATAGGTTATACCTGGGTATAATATTCAAGGTTCTGTGTGTTGCATAGCCTACCTGGTTATGGATTTCCAGACTGTGTTGCAGAAGATGTTCAAGGATGTGTTGCACAGCTGGGTGTTGTGTTAAAGACTCTGTGTTGCATATCAGGGTATGATGTTCAAGGCTCTTCGTTGAATAGCCAGTGATTTTTGGATGTTTGATATTTTTGATTAAGGATATGAGGCACTAGCCTGGCAAGCCAGACTATAACATGAAATGTACAAGCAAAAATACTTTCTGCCACTAGGTAGGGTTGTCTAGTTCACTATGCTAATGGGGCACACCTTTCTATGCTTTGATATCCGGCCTACAGGTTTTACGATGAATGCGTAAAATGGGCTTCCCCGTTTTAAAAACCAGCAGCCGCCACTGTTTTAGATCTCCGATGTGTCTCTTTTCCAGCTTTTCGATGTCCATTGGTGTTTTTCTCTTGGAAATATGTGTGAAGAATAATGAAGTTTTGGTAGCCTTTCGGGTGTTCAACGTGTCTTTCTCTTTCCTGGTGAACACAGAAATGATTGTGCACATACGCAACAGAAAAGTTTCTCATTGGATATTCACGTTCCGACATGTGATGTCATGTTGTCTTGACAACGTGCAATATTGTAACAATATTGCACGCTCATTCTCTATTGAGTACAGTGGCGTAATACATATAGGATAAGCGACATGACAACGATATTGCATGCTATGGAACCAAATGAATGAAACCAGCTAGAAGGGAACAGAATACATGTTTTTATTCCATGGAAAAAGTGTCCTGTATGTATAATAAGTTCCGATATTTCACTCTGATGACATCACTCCCAGTGTTTTCCTGCTGAGTATTATCAAAATGGCGACCCGGTTAAAAATTTTAATTCTTTTGTTGAACTTGCATACCTACTTTTTTTGTGAATGTGTCTATATAATATAAAGAACATTACATGGTGGTGTGAAGTTATGAAGTTTATCTTCTCATGTTGAAAAATATATCACTTGTTTGCTTTGGTCACTCATGATAAATACATTCTCCACTCGAAGATAAACCTCATATCTTCACCGTGTAATATCCTCTCTCTCTCGCTCTCTCTCTCTCTCTCTCGCTCTCTCTCTCTATCTATCTATCTATCTATCTATCTATCTATCTATCTATCTATCTATCTATATAGCATTTTATATATAAAAGCTGGTATATACACATGTATACAACCCCAAATCAGAGTTGGGAAGGTATGAAAAATGCAAATAAAAAGAAAGCAGTGATTGCTAAATTCACTTTGACTTGTATTTCACTGGCAGCACAGTGGTGTAGTGGTTAGCACTGTCACCTCGCAACAAGAAAGTTCTGGGTTTGAGTCCAATGGCTGACGGGGGCCTTTCTGTGTGAAGTTTGCATGTTCTCCCCGTGTCTGTGTGGGTTTCTTCCGGGTGCTCTGGTTTCTCCTACAGTCCAAAGACATGCAGGTTAGGCTAATTGGTGGCTCTAAATTGTCCATAGGTGTGAGTATGAATGGTTGAGAGGAAAAAAACTCTATAATAAGCCAGTAGAAGGCGACGGGCAACCACTACTGTAATGTTCCCTAGACACTTTGATGGCTGAAGCTGTCAGAGCGGCCACGTCACTGTAGTGATATTCCAAAATGGATGTATTTCATTGCAGACAGTATAAACCCAAGATATTTCATGCTTTGTCTGGTCAACTTCAGTTCATTTGTTAATATATACATTTAGGCACTGCCTGAAAGCAGAGCTCCTGATGAATGCAAAATGTGTTAGTCAATAAACCTACATTATTTTTAAAAAAGCAAATTAAAAATAAGTGCTGAAGAAAAACCCATCTATCTTCTGTAAATAAAGATATAGATTTCGTTGTTTGGCGGTCAAGTGTTTATGAGATACATTGCCTTGCACTTATGTTGCACTTGGGATACCTGTGGTGGTACACATACGTCGTTCATACGTATGTATGTATGGACGTTGTACAGTCGCAAACGGCATCAACAATAAGATCAATCTAATCCTACATTTCAGACCTGCAACACATTCAAAAAAATTTAGGGACAAGGGCAATTTAGGGCTATTAATGAGGTAAAACAATTAAATAATGATGTGATTTGAAACGGATGATGTCAACAGGTGATTGTAATCATGATCTGGTACAAAATCAGTATCCAGGAAAGGCCTACTCTTTAGGGAGCAAAGATAGGCTGAGGATCTCCAGTTTGTCAACAAATGCATAAGAAAATGTTTGAAATGTTTAAAAACAATGTTTTGCAAGAAAGATAGAAGAGGATTTGGATATTTCACCCCTCTACGGTGTATAATATCATTAAATGATTCAAGGAATCTGGAGAATTTCAGTGTGTAAAGGGTCAGAGTGCAAGCCTAATCTGAACTCGGATCCCTCAGCCGTTACTGAATCAAGAACCATCTATAGCTGATATAACCACATGGGCTCAGGATTACTTTGAAAAAACTTTTGTCAAGCGCTACAATATGGAATTACATCAACAAATACCAGTTAAAACTTTACTGTGAAAAAAAGGAAGCTTTATGTTAACCGTGTCCAGAAGTGCCGCTGACTTCTCTAGACTGCTGCAATTCTGGCCAAGTCAACCAAACATGGTTCGCCTCAAGTCCGGATCAGGTTCGGCAATGATGACAAGATTTGTAGATAGAGTGGCTAGGTCATCTGTGAACTCAAGGCCTTCTATGTGTGTGAATAAGTTCCACTGGACACCTGTAGGCTTGTCAGTGACGGCCTGTCTCATGATCAAGTCAACCACGACAAGGAAGAGAATAATATTATGTGTTTACTCATCTTATGATGGCTACTTTCAGCATAATGATGCGCCATGCACAAAATCACAAAATGCACAACAGTGATGTAACGCAATCATGTCACCACAGGCCAAACTTTCAAAGGGATGTTTCCAACGCCTTGTGGAATCCATGCCATGAAAAACTGAAGCTGTTCTGAGCGCAAAAGGGGGTCCTGAAAGGAAGCTAAGGTCTAATAGTTAGAGAAGCAATTTTGAGACCAAAAGGTCACCAGTTTGATTCCAGAAATAGCTGAAGTGCCCTTGAGTAAGGCACCTAACCCCTCAACTGCTCCCTGGGCTGCTCTGGGTATGTTGTATGGTGCTCTGGAAGAAAGAGTGTTTGCTAAATGCCATTAATGTTAACATAATGTGAGCTTCCTTTTTTTCACATTAACATAATGTCCTCACTCAATATTAATATGATGTTCCTTATAAAGCAACCCAAGGTGAGAAGAGGGCTGCTTGCATAGAATTATATGCAGTTTGGAGATATCTGACTGCTGGAGCCCAACATACAGTAGCAGTCAAAAGTTCGGACACACTTATTATTATTATTATTATTATTATTTAATCACTAGATGGCCTAGTGGTTAGCGTGTCTGCCTCTCGATCGGGAGATTGTGAGTTCTACTCATGGTTGGGTCATACCAAAGACCATCATAAAAATGGTACCTACTGCCATCTGGCAAGGCACGCTGCAATACAGATGCAAGTGGGGAGTCAAACTCACAGTTACCAGAGGACTAGTCCCCCACTGTAACCCTAGCTATGTAATAGGTGAGAGGCCGAGGTCTATGGAGATCGGTGCCGCCCTAGGTGCCACATGGTGTGGGAAAGACTTTGATTTGATTATTATTTTTACTTTGAATGAATGAGTGAGCCCTGTGATGACTTGGCGACTTGTCCAGGGTGTACCCCGCCTTTCGCCCGTAGTCAGCTGGGATAGGCTCCAGCTTGCCTGCGACCCTGTAGAAGGATAAAGCGGCTAGAGATAATGAGATGAGATGAGATGAATGAGTGAGTGGAGGGTGGCACTGTCACTTCACAGCAAGAAGGTCCAGGTTCGAGCCCAGCGGCCGGTGAGGACCTTTCTGTGTGGAGTTTGCATGTTCTCCCCGTGTCTGCGTGGGTTTCCTCCGGGTGCTCTGGTTTCCCCCACAGTCCAAAGACATGCAGGTTAGGTTAACTGGTGACTCTAAATTGACCGTAGGTGTGAATGTGAGTGTGAATGGTTGTCTGTGTCTATGTGTCAGCCCTGTGATGACCTGGCGACTTGTCCAGGGTGTACCCCGCCTTTCGCCCGTAGTCAGCTGGGATAGGCTCCAGCTTGCCTGCGACCCTGTAGAACAGGATAAAGCGGCTAGAGATAATGAGATGAGATGAGATGAGATGAGATGAGTGAATGGAGGGTGGCACGGTGGTGTAGTGGTTAGCGCTGTCACCTCACAGCAAGAAGGTCCGGGTTTGAGCCCAGTGGCCGGCGAGGACCTTTCTGTGTGGAGTTTGCATGTTCTCCCCGTGTCCGCGTGGGTTTCCTCCGGGTGCTCCGGTTTCCCCCACAGTCCACAGACGTGCAGGTTAGGTTAACTGGTGACTCTAAATTGACCGTGAGTGTGAATGGTTGTCTGTGTCTATGTGTCAGCCCTGTGATGACCTGGCGACTTGTCCAGGGTGTACCCCGCCTTTCGCCCGTAGTCAGCTAGGATAGGCTCCAGCTTGCCTGCGACCCTGTAGAAGGATAAAGCGGCTACAGATAATGAGATGAGATGAGATGAATGAGTGAGTGGAGGGTGGCATTGTCACTTCACAGCAAGAAGGTCCAGGTTCGAGCCCAGTGGCCGGTGAGGACCTTTCTGTGTGGAGTTTGCATGTTCTCCCCGTGTCTGCGTGGGTTTCCTCCGGGTGCTCTGGTTTCCCCCACAGTCCAAAGACATGCAGGTTAGGTTAACTGGTGACTCTAAATTGTCCGTAGGTGTGAATGTGAGTGGTTGTCTGTGTCTATGTGTCAGCCCTGTGATGACCTGGCGATTTGTCCAGGGTGTACCCCGCCTTTCGCCCGTAGTCAGCTGGGATAGGCTCCAGCTTGCCTGCGACCCTGTAGAACAGGATAAAGTGGCTAGAGATAATGAGATGAGATGAGATGAGTGAGTGGAGGGTGGCACAGTGGTGTAGTGGTTAGCGCTGTCACCTCACAGCAAGAAGGTCTGGGTTTGAGCCCAGTGGCCGGTGAGGACCTTTCTGTGTGGAGTTTGCATGTTCTCCCCGTGTCTGCGTGGGTTTCCTCCGGGTGCTCCAGTTTCCCCCACAGTCCAAAGACATGCAGGTTAGGTTAACTGGTGACTCTAAATTGACCGTAGGTGTGAATGTGAGTGTGAATGGTTGTCTGTGTCTATGTGTCAGCCCTGTGATGACCTGGCGACTTGTCCAGGGTGTACCCCGCCTTTCGCCCGTAGTCAGCTGGGATAGGCTCCAGCTTGCCTGCGACCCTGTAGACCAGGATAAGCAGCTACAGATGATGGATGAGTGAGTGGATGAAACTGATGGCATGAAAGTGTGCATACATTTTTACTGGAACAACACTGCCCCCTATTCCTTATTCTGAACGGCGGCAAAAAAAAAGCTTGTTTTCCTGCTGTTTGGTTTACTGTTTTTCCTCAGGTCACTAAACATAAATGGATAAATGCCCTTTATGAACAATGTCTATAAATATTACTCTGCATATCAAGTCAAACTGGAGAAAAGTGAAATAACGAGAGAGGAAGAGAAAATCAAGAACTCCAACCGAAAGGAACGTGAACGGTTTAAATGGATAAAGTGGGGAACAAAATGAACAAATAAGCAAATGTCAAGAACTTGTAGGGTGTTGAACCGGAAGGAACTGTTTACGGTCGCGTTGTGCTGCACGGACTGTAAAAAACGCAGCGCACAGTATGCCGGTTTAAAAAAAAAAAAAAAAAAGGGAGGCGTAGCAGAAAGGACAGATACACGGCGTCAGGAGGACAAAAGGACTGTTTGTTCGCCGGCTTGTGCAGAGCTACAACATCTATAAACACCGGAGAGGCAGCCGGGAAGACGGCAAACTTTTACAAAGTGTCTGCTGGGACTCATTCCGGCCGGCTGAATTGTTTGTACTGGCTTGGTGTTTTAACTCTTTAAACGCCGGGGTATTTGGTTAATTTATGGGTGAAAAGTTGGTTTGAAAACATTGTGTAATCTAAAACATTTGTGTAACTTAAATTGAATGAAATTTATTGTAAAAAAAAAAAGTTACATGCAGTAGATATTAGAAGGTACTAAAATTCTTTCATGGCTCGATGTGAAGCTGAAAACTGACGGTGAATAAAATTAGGACAGAACTTGACAGCATCAGTTTAGGGTTGTTTTACAATCAGGGTACGCAAGCTAAAAATCACATTTAACACTTATTATCTTCAATATCAAAAGACTTGACTAAAACTTTGTTTATTGTAGCCCTGTGATAGCTCTATTTACCATGCAAAAAAAAAGATTTGGTGACATTATTTTTGGTGAATGTATGGCAATATGTGTCATATTTAGCAAAATTACTCGTGTCATTTAGAAAAAGTGCTTTTTTGACCACAGGTAGCTCCAAAATGCACTTAAATCATTCTTTATACCGTAAAACAAATATTTGGTTCCATATCATTGGAAACATAGTTAAGTTTTAATGTTGAATGCCAGTAAGTTTTCAGACTATTTTGATCAAATTAGTATGTAATTGTGTCAAAAAAAAGTCCTCTCCGAGACAGCTAATTTTTCAATATAAAATAACATATGTAAAATGATTATTTTCATCCTAAAATGTGGTCAAGATATTGGGACATAAATATTAGAGACAACTAACACAAAGCTTACAGCCTTATATTTAAAAGCACTATGGAAGTAGTGGATTCTGAATTGTCAAAAAAAAAGTCCTCTCCGAGAATCACTTCATTTGTTTCTCCCATCTTATAGCAGATTACACAAAACCACCATACACACATGTCAAAAAATTACCTGAAATCTGTTCTTTAACTCGTCCTTCACTTAAAAACTGGTACAAGAACCAGTTTGAATCAATTTGAATTTTGGACCCCTGTGACACAAACTTTGTACCCTGATTGTAAAACAACCCTTTAGTATCTTAACTGGTGCTATGTATACATTTCAACACAAAGTGTACACTTGTTCGGACGACAAGCACATCACAGTAATTTTCAGTGTGTTTGTTTTAAACGGAAAATGTAATGTGCGTTATGAAGTTGTGTAGCGATGAGCCTTTTATTTTGAACTTATTTGTCGCCTCAGACAACGAGCCAATCAGGAAACGCGAACTCGCACATGCGCAGTCCACCAGGAAGTCGAGCACTGTTTACAAAATACGGACTCACGGAAAATAAACGATATAACACAAAGTACGGATCTTTTATTCATGTGATATGCAATTTTTCGTGAAATATTAATGGTAAATTAATAAAGTAAACATAGAAATGCAGGTAATGTTTTTAATTATGAACTTCGTCTTAATTTGGTTTAAATCGTAGGTCTTCCATGCTGAAAATGACAGTAAGATCCGGAAAAGTTGCAATGAAAGGAATAAATCCTGTCTTCATATGCGGTTGCTTGCTCATTTATCAGAGCATCTTGAGTCGATTTTTCTTCTGTTTTGTTTTTCTCTTTGAGGGAATTAAAGGACATTCCATGGCATGTCCGCTTTCTTTTCTTTTTATATAATTTATGGGCACTAAGTTCGGTCCGTGTTGTGTTTACTGTCTCCTCCAGCTTTGTAATGAGAGAATACTTTTGGTCTCCCGGATGTTTTTGCTTGCTTTATGTAATTTCCGCGTGCCTTCGGTTTCGATAACTCCATCACCGATGGAATGGAACACTGCGATGGTCTTAAAGTTTGGCAGCAACGGGACGGGAACTTCTATTCGAACTATTCTGCGCTCTTCGAACTTCTTTCCTACGTCAGTCTTTGGGTGAAATTCGTAAACTTGACCCCCTTTGGGCAGAACTGGCATTTCAGAGTTGTGTTCTCTGTGTATTATTAGATGTCCCACATCTCTTATCGAAACACTCGTCTGCTGATTAGTGAGCTCGACTTTATTTATCTGGCGCTTCTGCCTCCATCATGTAGCTCCCGTCGACAGATAACGTCACCATGGAGACGATCTTTGTGACGTCTGTGTCATTGTTCCGTAAAATTAACCATCCGTGATCCATCATCCTCCAACCAATCCGTATTTTGTACCCTTTATGATGTTTCCGTAGTCCGTGATATCCGTATTTTGTCAACCACTGAAGTCGACTTGCAGTCACCTTTTAAAGCAAAGTTTAAACTCCTGATATTTAGTTGTGATGGTCCATTAACACACACAGATTACACTGGGGAACAATTTGAAACAAATTTCTGTTTAGATTTTTATGCTGATTAAAACTAAAATTGGCATGCCGATTCCAAAATTGCAGTCAGTTTTTTTTTTTTTTCCCCCCTAGCACGTCAAGTTTTTTCTCTACAGCTTACCCTCCAGATAAGCAAAATTCCACTGTAGTAAGACTATTTAAAGGTTATGGAAGAATGTTCTCAGGGTAGATGGGATGTACATATGATGGCTGACTATTGCTGGAGCATCAAACGCGACAGTCCTCAAGTTGAACACTCCAGAAAGAGCTATAGAGATCTTGCATGTGACGTCACAGCCGATCCAGATTGTGACAGACGCCATCGTGTCGGTCAAACGCCATATTCTGCCTTCTACTTCTGCTTTTACTTCTACCTTTTTCTTCTGGAAAACCCTACTATATACAATTCTACTACAACGGCTGCGGCTACAAGCTCTCCCTACCTGTGCACGTTTTTATGTTTTTTGTGTGTATTTTTGCGTGTTGTTCGTCTGTACCGGACTTCAATATCCACTACAACCGTATGGACTTACTGGACATTGGTTTCCAGCAGAAAATGACGGTTTGTAGTGATTTCCATCGCATGCACAACATTCCGGACGAGAAAAAAAAAAAAAAAAAACATTCCGGACGAGACCAGATTGCGAGACCAGCGGGGTCTCCGTGGATTGTTATTGGAAGCAAAGCGAAGGAGGCGGCGCCGGGAGCCGAAGCAAAAGCGAGGCTACAGGCAGAGCCGGCCTGTTGACTAAGCTCAGAAAACAGCTACTCAAACCTCCACTGCCAAGCCTCTACCTCTCCAACACCAGATCCATGTAAACAAGACGGACGATTTGGAATTACCTTATTCTATTCTATAATCGGCTGGTCAGTGCTATACTCAATACTTAAGTGACTTACCCATCCAGTGAGGATTATTTTCTTGTTTACAAGATGCCACATCTGAGTCGCTGACAAATCCTGAATTTCTGTAAAGATAACTGTCCAGAGATTTATAAGCACGCAGTGCTTCACCACTGAACAGCGAGGGAAAGTTAATGAGGTAATCATACACGTCCGGGTATTCCGCTGGCAGTTCAAAATCCGGTCGTGAAAACTCCGTCCGGAAAGCCATAAGGGTCACAAATCTGTAGATCGTTTATTTTAGACATATATCTAGTTATCTGTTCATTAGACCGTCGGTTGAAATTGATCCATTCTGTACACGAGTGCAGCAGTATTCAGCGGTGTTTTTGACCGACACGATGGCGGTTGTGTACTTTCCGGTCACGTGACTGCAAGATCTCTATAAACGTAAATTTTTACCTTAACTACTTGCACAGGCGGCACGGTGGTGTAGTGGTTAGCATGGAGTTTGCATGTTCTCCCCGTGTCTGCGTGGGTTTCCTCCGGGTGCTTCGGTTTCCCCCACAATCCAAAGACATGCAGTTAGGTTAACATGGGGTGGCCTTGGGCTGAGGTGCCCTTGAGCAAGGTACCTGACCCCTGACTGCTCCCCGGGCGCTCTGGTGTGGCTGCCCACTGCTCTGAGTGTGTGCGTGTGTTCACTGCTTCAGATGGGTTAAATGCAGAGGATGAATTTCACTGTGCTTGAAGTGTGCATGTGATGAATAAAGGTTTCTTCTTCTTGCACACAATTATAATTACAGTAGCCATATCCTTTGTAAAAACAAGTGTTAAATAAACATTGCAGTCATGCCTGTTTCTTTCATATTTCATTGTATGTCAATATTTGTAAATTTTTATAAAGCACATATCTGTTAAGTACAGTATCTCATATTTTTTAAGAAAACGGGGATCCTATAGTTCAAAAACTTGATGTGATAGAGAAAAACTGAGATCAGTTTTGGATTCCGCACCCAAAAAATAGTTAAAAACAGCTGTCAGACCTAACTCAACAAAAATTGTTAGGTAATTTTAATAATTATTAAAGCTAAAATAATTGCACTACACATGCATGTGATTGGTAAGAACAATCAGATGTGCAGGTTTGTTTACGGCAAGAGTGTCAGTTTAGTTTTTAGTAAATGAAGAAAGATGTTTGAATTGGAAGAGTTGAAGGTGTATAAACTCCATCCACAGCCATGTCGTTTTATAACGCAGGTGAACACACGATGGCGAGTTGTGACCCTGCAACACCAAGCAGCCTGAGTGAGGAGTTTGCTGTCCCGGCTCATGTTGAGGAGGTCAGGGGGGTGATGGCGGCGTTTGCGGAGCAGCATGGAGCTGCAGGTCGCATGGTTGTGCTCATCACTTCAGGAGGCACCAAGGTTCCTCTTGAGTCCAGGACAGTGCGCTTTCTGGACAACTTCAGCAGCGGCCGGCGTGGAGCCTCCTCAGCAGAGTATTTTCTCGCCCAGGGGTATGCTGTGATTTTCCTGCACAGACAGCGCTCTCTGTATCCATTCACACGCCTCTACTCAGGGCTCAATCTGCTGGACTGTCTGACATTAGACACGGTTCAGGAGGGCACTGGTCTGGTCACAGTGGATCAGACAAAGCTGCCAAACATCACAGAGGTCCTGAAGCGGTACCAGGCAGTCAAATCTGCAGGGTTACTTCTTCCAGTGGAGTTCAGCACTTTGTCTGAGTATCTCCACCTTCTCAAAGCTGCAGCACAAGCTCTCAGTTCAATAGGTAATGCATACACACTGCCCTCCACAATTATTGGCACCCTTTGTAAAGATTAGGGGGAAAAAATCCACCTTTTGGTGAAGTCGTTTCATCTTGCACTGAAAAAAATGAGAATTCCAATCTTTAATTGAAGAATTGATTCTGAGAAAAACAAATCCCTCGTCAGGAAATTCTTATTTCCAGTAAAAATGTGTCCCTATTATTGGCACCTATGCATTTAATACTTTGTACAACCTCCCTTTGCCAGTAAAACAGCACTGAGTATTCTCTATTTTATAAGGTTGGTGATACAGAGCAGGGCATCTGAGACCATTCCTCTTTACACAATCTCTCAAGATCATCCAGGGTCCAAGGCCCTCTCTTGTGCACTCTCCTTTTCAACTCACCCCACAGGTTTTCAGTGGGGTTCAGGTCAGAGGACTGAGATGGCCAAGGGAGAAGCTTTATTCTGTGGTCAGTGAACCATTTTTGTGTCGATTTAAACATGTGCTTCAGAATATTGTCCTGCTGGAAGATCAAGTGACAACCCAGTTTTAGTTTCCTGACAGAGGCAGACAGATTTTGATTTAAAATGTCTTGGTATTTCATGGAGTCCATGATGCCATGTACCCTCACAAGGTTTCCAGGGCCTTTGGAGGAAAAAACAGCCCCAAAACATCATGGAACTTCCACCATGGCTGGGATAGGTTTCTGTTCATTATGGCCCATTTATTTATGTTAAAGAAACACCAAACCCACATTGAGTGTATTTTGCCAGAAAGCTCCCTCTTTGTTGCATCAGACCATAGAACATGGTTCCAGTTCAAGTTGTAGTAGTGTTTCACAAACTTCAGGTGCTTGTTTGTGGTTTACTGACAGAAAAGGCTTTTCACTGGCATACCTTCCAAATAATCTGTTGGCATGGAGGTGGTAGCTGATGGTGGTTTTAGAGACTTGGAAACCACAAGATTTTACTTTTCTTGTAGTTCACCAACAGTGATCCTTGGGAGGTTTTTTTTTTTTTTTTTGCGCCTCTTGCCATAAGAGAGGCAAAAAACCTCCAAGGATCACTGTTGGTGATCCTCACTGTCCATGGGGGCAGTATAAACTTGGGTCCTGTTCCAGGCAAGTTGAACTCTTTACCCCTTAAAGCAGTTGCTACAGCCACCCTTGTATATGTATATACTGTTCACCCTTAGAACATATTTACAAGAAAAAAAGTCGAAAGACAAGCTTTTAGACAAGGCGTCATATGTTGTCATTATGGGATATACATGGGGTCGTCGTTAAGGGGTAAATGGCTAACAGTTCCAACTGGTGTGCACCTTTTGATTACTGCCATAACAGTAGAAATTGACATTTTCAGGCAAGTAGTGTTTTTTTTAAATAACTATTTCCTGACTTATGAAGGTCAGTACATTTCTCCCTCATTTGGTTTGTGTTCTCTTATTACCTTGCCCCCACCTAGTGGGATGACGAGGTATTATGATCCCCACACGTGTCTGTCCCACCCCAGATTTTCGCTCAACTCCGTGACGACTGGATGTATTGACGCAAAATTTGTTGGGCTGATGAATCATGATCATTGGAACCCATTCAATTAATTATGTTGTGATGTGAAGGGGGGGAAAAAAGGAGAATGAGAGTACTTTCACACATATTTTCCGAACAGCTGTGCTTTGAGAAAAGCGTGAACCACGATTTGTACAGATCTGTTTAATAATACTAGGACCGCACTGCCGGTCTTTAATGATGCCCTTGAAAATTGATAAAGCAATGTATCGTAACCCTACAAAAAATGTATTCAACTGGAGTAATGGAAGAAAAAAAAAAAATAGTCCATGAATATAATCTGAACGACGGACACCCTCCCTTTCTAGCCAAGAGGAAATAATTACACTGCAGGGGGTGAGGTCTGCTGTCTCTGATTGCCTTGTCTTCCCCATGATGATGGATTACTAAGGGAATTTGGCCTCTGCGTCACATATTTGTACCCCAGTTAATCAGGAAGTTGTGGATTGCAGTTTGAAAGTTCTTATACATTCCAGTCAACTCAAACGGGCAGTTTAAATGAGAAACATGCTTCAATTACATGTATCTGCGTGATGATTATTTTTTTCCAAGGTGCTCCTGCCACACGATTGGCTGATTAGGTAACTGCATGAATGTACAGGTCTTCCTAATAAAGTGGATGGTTAGTGTATTTGTTTAATGTGAACATGTTGTAATCCAGTCACGTTATACAAACACGTTAAGAACACACATTGCCTAACTTTTAAAACTGTATTTGGAGAAGAGATTAATTTCATTTTACTAAAAGATGATTTTGTTTTCTGTAAAGTGGACAGTGAGTGTACATATTATACGGACAGATAAGGGTAGCTCAGCAACAAGGAAAGATGTACTGTAAATTAGTACTTTTTTTTTTTCTGAGACCCGTGTCTAAGTTTCAGAAGTGATTTAAAATAAATTATTTCCATATTTCAGGTTCCAAAGCTATGTTTTATTTGGCTGCGGCGGTTTCTGATTTCTACATCCCAGCTTCTGAAATGCCAGAGCACAAAATACAGTCCTCCAATGGACCTCTACAGGTACAGAATTGCCCAAATGTTTATCATCATTATCTCTAATCTTCAAGTTTCTCACCAGAGATTGTGACCTTTCAGATCAGCATGAAAATGGTACCTAAAATCCTTAAACCACTGGTGAAGGACTGGGCCCCAAAAGCATTCGTCATTTCATTCAAGCTGGAAACTGATCCGTCCATCCTCTTGGAGCGAGCTCGTTGTGCCTTGGACACCTACAAGCACCAAGCAGTCGTGGCTAATGTCCTGGACACACGGCGCGGTTACGTCGTCATTGTGACTAAAGCCTCCCAGCAAGAACTGATCCTTACGGACGAGGAAGCTCAGAGAGAAGTAGAAATCGAAGAGAAGATCGTCAAGAATTTGTCGCATGCGCACACTCAGTTCATAAACCAAAAAGGGTAGAAGTGTGTTGGCGGTCTCCTAACTCCGTCCATGTTCTTTTACTTAAGTTAAAACGGTTCAAGTCGAGGTGTCCGTACCGGTTCTAGATCAGTGGAAGATACAGACTTGTACATGCCTTTTAATTCAGTCAGTCTAGAATAAATTGTCATCCTCAGGTGGTGGATGTTCAGGATCAAGTAACAGACTCTCACTTGTCACCAGCTACATGAAGGAAAAAACTCAGCATGAATATTCCCCATACACCCATTTACTGATCTTTGGCATGCAGTTATTAATAATGTGCAGAGTTACAAGTTTGTCATTGTAAAACATAGTTTAATTCTGAGTATGTTTATCAAGTAATGATAGTTTTACTTTTTCCAGACATAATTAGTCAGGCAAGGAAACGTAATCAGTCCTGAAGTCATATCACTGCTGCATGATTATCAACTCAGAATTTATTGAATGAACATGCACATCATAAAAAATGGTTCGCAAATAAACATCTGATTTTACACAAACTGAACGAACTTGACTTTTTAATCGCTTGATATAACTCGATTTATCACTTGAGCTTGATGCTCTTTTTAATTCCAGCACGAATGCCAGAGAGTTCTCCACTGTATCTTGTCTCCTCACGCCGAACCTCAAGAACCTGAAACAGATGCGCACACCATCTCATTTAGAATAAGACAACCAATCCCGTCACATACTTTCAGGAGTTTGTGTCTTTAACCCGTACCTGACCCTTCCTGCGAATCTTGGCGCGTCTGAATTTCTCTCTGTGTTTGACTCTAGGATTGCGGTCAATTTTCTTCCTCTTTGGTGTGAGTCCTCTGTTCTTGGCCATCTTTGGAAGTAAATAAGTTGTATAAATATTTGAAAAAATGTACATTGAGTTTAGAATTAAAAAAAAAAACTACAGTAAACAATGTCTAAAAATAATGCTCTGGGAACAGGTAGTAGGGCATCAGTTTAAGATCCAAGTCTTAAGCTCCTGTACAGTTCATAAACTCGGCACCACAGAGTTTGGCGTCTACAGTGTATGAGGAATCCATTGACGAAACTGAGACAAACAGATGTCCTCATAGGTCAGGCCATACGAATCTACCTTCAGGATGTATAGGAGTGGTGAATGGCTCCAACTACTCACCACTACTGAACTTTACATCAGGCAGGAGGTGTATTAATATAGCCTGACCTATTCTCAATAACCCCTGTAGCCTACTTCCAGCTAGCTGGTTATGTGAGATTAAAGTCGTCGTAAAACGGTTACTGAAATCCCTTGTCTCTCAATTTGCAGTGATCATCTTCAGGCTATTTCCCACATAGTGTGGGGTCATCGGTGCTCATCCATGCCCTCCAGTACCTTCTGTCAGTTGCCCTTTCCTCCATCACTCCAGCAGCTGTCGTACCTTCCTTGACACAGTCTTGTAGACATTTTGGTCTACCTTCCTCTCCATCCGATGGATATCGCTCTCACTCTTTTTCCAACATAGCCAGGGTCTCTCCTTAACACATGTCCATGCATTCTTAGCCTTGTTTCTATGCGTTTTCCACTCAAAGGCCCCACTCCTAACTTTCGTCTTACCACTTCATTCTGTACCTTGTCCAGTTTAGTCAGACCAAGAGAGAATCGCAGCATCTTCATCTCCACCATGTCCATCTGCTTCTCTTGTGCCTTGGTGACTACCACTGGCTCCATTCCATATGGGTTGTTTTACAATCAGGGTACGCAAGCTACAAATCACATTTAACACTTATCTTCAATATCAAAAGGCTTGACTAAATAAACTTGGTTGTTTATTGTAGCCCTGTGATAGCTCTATTTACCATGCAAAAAAAAAAAAAAAAGTGATGTTATTTTTGGTGAATGTATGGCAATGTGTGTCATATTTAGCAAAATTACTCATGTCATTTAGAAAAAGTGCTTTTTTGACCACAGGTAGCTCCAAAAGGGATGCACTTAAATCATTCTTTATACCATAAAACAAATATTTGGTTCCATATCATTGGAAACATAGTTAAAGTTTTAATGTTGAATGCCAGTAAGTTTTCAGACTATTTTGATCAAATTAGTATGTAATTGTGTCAAAAAAAATGTCCGCTCCGAGACAGCTAATTTTTCAATATAAAATAACATATCTAAAATGATTATTTTCATCCTAAAATATGGTCAAGATATTGGGACATAAATATTAGAGACAACGAACACACAGCTTACAGCCTTATATTTAAAAGCACTATGGAAGTAGTGGATTCTGAATCGTCAAAAAAAGGTCCTCTCCGAGAATCACTTCATTTGTTTCTCCCATCTTGTAGCAGATTACACAAAACTACCATACACACGTCAAAAAATTACCTGAAATCTGTTCTTTAACTTGTCCTTCACTTAAAAACTGGTACAAGAACCAGTTTGAATTTTGGACCCCTGTGACACAAACTGTACCCTGATTGTAAAACAACCCTTATAGCATTGCTGGCCTGATGACAGTTTTGTAGAGTTTCCCTTTGACTTTTGGGCTACCTTTTTGTCGCACGTGATGCCAGTCACTTTTCTCCAGCTGATCCAACCAGCCTGGATCCTTTTGACCACTTCTCTATTGCTTCCTGTCTCTTCTTGTACAGTTAACCCCAAGTACTTCAACTCTATTACTTTTTGGTACCTCTTCTCCAAGTAGTGTAATTGTACCATTCTGCTGATCATTGTTGCTTATTTGGAAGTATTCAGTTTTCGTCGTGCTGACCTTCATGCCTCTCATCCAATCCTCAAGGTTTTCTTTCAATTCATCCTTGGCTCTCTACATAGGACATCATCTGCATACATCATATCCCAAGGTGAATCCTTTATTTCATTTGTCAAACAGTCCATGATGATCACAACTCAGCCGGAAGCGTCTAGAATCCAGTGGATTTGTGCGCCAGTCCCAAGCCTGGAGAAATGAAGAGGGTTGACGGCAGGAAGGGTATCCGGTCGTAAAATCTTTGCCAAACTAACTATAACATGCAATCCATTCAATCCAACGAGCGTCATGCTAGGGTGTTCTCCGGAAACAATGCACAGCCTGAGCGCCGTGAGGGCGTAAGCTACAGCTACTGTGTCAAAAGCAGATACGGTTAAAGAAGCAAGCTCAAAGAAGGAAAGCAAGGAGAGAAAGAAAGGGGGTTGTGCTTAATATTGCCACCCTGAATGTTGGCACCATGACAGGAAAGAGTATGGAAATGGTCAACATGATGTCACAGAGGAAAATGAATGTATTATGCATTCAGGAGACTCGATGGAAAGGGATGAAGGCAAAGGAGATTGGTAATGGTTACAAACTCTACTACCATGGAACAAAGTCAGCCAGAACTGGTGTGGGGATAATATTTGACCCTGTACTCAAAAAGAATGTCCTGCAAATCAACCGGGAGTTAGATTGTCTCAATTTGCATTGATATTTTCAGGTATTATACAACAGCAGCCAAACCTGTCAAAATATTCAACACCCTCCACTGAATTTATCATTAACCTAATTAACTGCATTTGATTTGAACCATTTTTAAAGGAGATACGCAGAACCTTTATTTTTAAATACATTTGAGTGGATAGTATCTCCATCCTTGACTCTTGTATGCTGCATAAATGGCAGTGGTCGAAATACTTTTTTCCAGTGTTCTGCAATTTGGAAATATTTTCTGCAAATACACAAGCCTCCATACTACACCCTTCTCAACCTAATAATGCCTATATTTACATCATATCTAGCTTTACAACTCATAGCATTACTGTAATTCTTTATTCTCTCATTCTAAAAATAAACATGTTAACATGGCCACGATCTTTCCTGGCTCAATTGGATATAACAAGCTGAGAATTTTTACAACCTAAATCAAAATTAACACATTATCTTGTCACGATCTTCACTGAAAGTTTTCTCCGTTTCTGAGTCGGCAGCGGCACGCCCATGATCTTCGCGGAAAGTTCCCTCTATTTCTGGGTCACCATGATCGCGATTTTCTCTGTCGGCCTCGCTTGACTGCGATGTACCCGCCACAGCAATCCAACTATAACAGCGACCATCTTCATTTTTGGTCACCCTCGCGGACGCGCGATCTGTCACTGTTGTTGTTGGAGTCACGCTGGCTGCCGGTTTTGCCGAGATACGACAAAATCATCCTTGTTTTCTTGGTGTTTTTGTCGGACTCTTGCCCCGAAGAAACAATCCTCTTCTTGGGAGCCATGTTTGTTGTGCCGCATTTAATTCTGGGAGATGCATGGTGGAAACTGCCAAACACTGCTGAGGTAGTTGTCGGGTCCTCCCGGCAGGTATTAAAAGTGACGAAATCTTACATCGGAAAATGGCAACTGCCCTTGTTTGGTTGTCGTCGCCTTTCGTCAGTATTACGTAAATATTGCTCAACTTTGACCTGGAAAACACCGTCAGGTTTGCGCGGTGCAGGTTTCAGTTTATTTCCTTTTCTTGTAGTTTTCTTTTCCTTTAATTGTTGGTACTACACCCTCTTTCAAGACAGGCTTATGGCCAACGCTCCTCAACAGATCGGAGGTTTCGTACGAGTCATCAGTAAAATGTGCCCGTGAACTTCTCGCAAAACACATCCAAATCTTTGCAGTTTGATCATTCTTGGGCCATGAATGCAACATAAATCCACCTTCTGTCGTGTTGCTGCACGATAAATTAGCTCAAAATGGAGGATCGAAGTTGCAGTTAGCTCTGTGTTTTAGTATAGCGGAAATGGCGATGAGACCGATATGATTCACCTATATGAATCATTTTAATCATAAAAATGACTAACAGATTTATTGTTAACGCTTATAACTATTCCTATGCCATTCTTGAAGTCTCAAGGCATTTATAAACAAAAATTGAGGCCATGGTTCTGCACATCTCCTTTAAGGCAGTACTACAGCTCTGCTTTTGAGTTTACAGGTAGATGGGTCTTCCTGGTTGAATAACTTCAAAATGAGACCACAGTTTGGCATCATAATTGTGTTAATTTAACCAACTAAAGTCTTCTTTACTTAAAACACCGTAAAATATATTAAAATATTTTGCTCCTCTTTACATTTTTTTTTAACGTACAATATTTAGAACAAGGGCCAAATAAGGACCGTTCCTCTTCCACAGTCAGTTTCACTGTACCTGGTAGGTAATGCCCCTTTTAGCTGCTCCGTCCACCTCTGCTGCTTCTTCTGCCTCCTGCTCCATCACTGACCTACACGCAGTGTCCCAGGGCATCTGTTAGTGAGGTCTTTAACCCTGTTTCGTCTTTCCATGACACACTGATCATCATTCTCAATCTCTCACCCATCCTCTGGCAGCCTCTTCTTCTTCATTCTCTTTAGCTTCAGTCTCTCCTCGATGGCTTTGTAGAAGAGCAGGGCTGCCTCTTCGTCCATGTCAGACTCTACAGTTTCCTGGATATCTGCCACCTTTGATATCTATGAAGACATAAGAAACTCAAGTATTTATTCGTTACTGACGCTTCAGTAACGACCCTATAGAGGAAAAGGATGTTCTTACCTCACGGTTGTTCTTTTTGCTGCTTTGGGTTTGTTTAACTGCTCTCTTTTCCTGACCTTCAGAAAGAAGCTGGTGCAGTTGAGGGGAGAGTTTGGCATCAACAGCTCCTAGTTCATTGATTAACTATGAACACAAAGAGACATTTTAACTAAACCTACAAATATATAAGCATAGATTATAACGGCACTTAACAAAAATAAAATATGATCAGAGAAATAACATCTGTACTTACATTTCTGTAAGTCACCAATCTCTCAATCACTGGATGGTTATGTGCTGGAATTCTCTTGGCTTTTAAAACCAGGTAAAAACTAATGTTTGTGCAATAGCTTGGGGGGGGATGAGAAGAGAAGTTAATTCTGATTTTGTGTGAAAATAAATATTTATTTCTTTAATAGCTTTTCCACGAAATCGAGTCATACATGAGCTGGTAGCCGACGAGGCGCAGAGTGCCGAGTTGGCTCTAAGCCACGTACGACAGGATTGAGTGGAATAACTTTTATTATATCCATACTGACTGGATTTTGAGAAACAGAGCATTTTTATTTTTTGCAAATTCGATAAATAAAAACTTTACACAAAACATCCGACAAAATCTTTTCCGCTTAGAATGTAAACAAACCGCCGAAATGACAGTAGCAATTTGTGAAAAATGTGATAAAAATAACTATTGAAAAATAAAAAAAAAACATATTACCATGAAATACTCATCTCATTATCTCTAGCCGCTTTATCCTGTTCTACAGGGTCGCAGGCAAGCTGGAGCCTATCCCAGCTGAGTACGGGCGAAAGGCGGGGTACACCCTGGACAAGTCGCCAGGTCATCACAGGGCTGACACATAGACACAGACAACCATTCACACTCACATTCACACCTACGGTCAATTTAGAGTCACCAGTTAACCTAACCTGCATGTCTTTGGACTGTGGGGGAAACCGGAGCACCCGGAGGAAACCCACGCGGACACGGGGAGAACATGCAAACTCCACACAGAAAGGCCCTCGCCGGACCCGGGGTTCGAACCCAGGACCTTCTTGCTGTGAGGCGACAGCGCTAACCACTACACCACCGTGCCGCCCACCATGAAATACTTTTATTCCATATTTTGCTGCTTTTTTGGTAATTTTCTGGGTTTTGTTTTTGAGGAGAGTTTTTATTTCATCCTCGGTTGGTTCAGGAAAACGGTCCACCATTTTGTTGTTCTTTAGGTTTTTTTTTTTTTGGCGGTTGGCAAACCAAGTTAAAGATGCATTACCACCACCAACTGGGCTGGAGTACAGAACAGGTGATATTGGGGAAGGGGGAAACAAAAAAAAACCAACCAAACAAACAAACAAACAAAAAAAACCCCACCCCCTATATTCTTTGAACCATTTCTGTTTCTTTTAAATACTTGATAAAGCCGCCATTTTGTTTCTCTCTACTCACGGTATATGAGCTGATATCCAAGTAGTAGAGTAGCCAATCAATCAGAGCGTGTGACTGCTCATATCCAGTGAACGTGGATATATAATCACAGTACTGTGCAAAAGTCTTAGGCACACGGAAAGAAATGCTGTAGACTAAAAAGGGCTTAAAATCATATCATATATTTTTATATTAATATAAAATAACCTCAGTGAGGCTGTAGCTCATACCAGCCAAGACACCCATAAAATTGTAAATATGACAGATGGCACCACCATCTTGACAACTTTTCCCCACCCGGGAAATGTCACTATAGAGATCTTGCAGTCACGTGACCGGAAAGCACACAACCGCCATCTTGTCGGTCAAAAACACCGCTGAATACTGCTGCACTCGTGTACAGAATGGATCAATTTCAACCGACGGACTACACGGCTCATTTTTCTAATGAACAGATAACTAGATATATGTCTAAAATAAACGATCTACAGATTTGTGACCCTTATGGCTTACCGGACGGAGTTTTCACGACCGGATTTTGAACTGCCAGCGGAATACCCGGACGTATATGATTACCTCATTAACTTTCCCTCGCTGTTCAGTGGTGAAGCACTGCGTGCTTATAAATCTCTGGACAGTTTTCTTTACAGAAATTCAGGATTTGTCAGCGACTCAGATGTGGCATCTTGTAAACAAGAAAATAATCCTCATTGGATGGGTAAGTCACTTAAGTATTGAGTATAGCACTGACCAGCCGATTATAGAATAGAATAAGGTAATTCCAAATCGTCCGTCTTGTTTACATGGATCTGGTGTTGGAGAGGTAGAGGCTTGGCAGTGGAGGTTTGAGTAGCTGTTTTCTGAGCTTAGTCAACAGGCCGGCTCTGCCTGTAGCCTCGCTTTTGCTTCCGCTCCCGGTGCCACCTCCTTCCCTTTGCTTCCAATAACAATCCACGGAGACCCTGCTGGTCTCGCCATCTCGTCCGGAATGTTATTATTATTATTTTTTTTTTCTCATCCGGAATGTTGTGCATGCGATGGAAATCGCTACAAACCGTCATTTTCTGCTGGAAACCAATGTCCAGTAAGTCCATACGGTTGTAGTGGATATTGAAGTCTGGTACAGATGAACAACACGCAAAAATACACACAAAAAACGTGCACAGGTAGGGAGAGCTTGTAGCCGCAGCCGTTGTAGTAGAATTGTATATAGTAGGGTTTTCCAGAAGAAAAGGTAGAAGTAAAAGCAGAAGTAGAACCTGAAGTAGAAGGCGGAATATGGCGTTTGACCGACACGATGGCGTCTATCACAATCTGGATCGGCTGTGACGTCACATGCAAGTGCTCCATTGCTTCTTAATTTTGCAGCAAAACTCTGTAGCCTTCATTATGTTTTCTTTTTAATCTGAAAAGTGGTCACATGTAATATCCTGCTCAGATCCAAACTTTGTTTTTTTGGGGGGGTGGGGTAACCTTTAATTTTGTTCTGGAAAACGAAGGTTTGGAACTCTAAAATGTACTGACTCGATAATATAGAAATCATAAAATAGAAATCTATCATAAAGCCTGTCTTTTTTGAATTTGCAAAAAATAAAAATGCTCCATTTCTTAAAATCCAGTGAACGTGGATATAATAAAATAGTTATTCCAGTTAGCCTCGTCGGCTATCAGCTCATGTACGAGTTGATTTTGTGGAATAATTGTTTGTTTATATATACACGTCAGAGAGAGAGAGAGAGAGAGAGAGAGAGAGAGAGAGATTTACTTACTTAAGATAAAGTTGCTGCTTAGTCTTGAGGTAATTTGCCCCCTAGGGGGAAAAGAAAAAAAAGAGGTATTACAGGAAATTAGAACTGTCTGTATACATTTACCTTGGCGCTTTTTTTTTTTTTTAAGTACTTATCTGTAACTAATCTTTCCATAGTTATTTTAGTTATTCTGTGTACATTGTTTAGGCTCAGAGGAATGGCATTTAATTCTCGACTGTACAGAAGTGCGGGAAAAAATTACAATAAACAAGTCTTCAACTTCTGCTTGAGACACCAGCTCACCTTTCCTGGTGGAATCCGTCCATTTTTTACCATCTGCACAACAGGCTGTATCTCATCTCGCAATTCTGTAAGCTAAATGCAACAACGTAGAATAAATAAGAAGGCAACAGCCTTTAATAAAAGTATGCCATGTTTTTATATACAATAAAATTACAGCAAAGGATCTTTTGCCAAGGCAGCCATGCCCTCTAGGTTAGAGAAGCAGCCTTGGGCCCAAAGGGTCGCCGGTTCGATTCCTGGGACCGGCAAGAAAAATGTGAGGGGAGTTGAATGAATGAACAGCACTTTCCCCTCTTTCTGTATCACGGCTGAAGTGCCCTTGAGCAAGGTACCTAACCCCCATCTGCTCCCCGGGCGCTGTAGCATAGCTGCCCTCTGCTCTGGGTATGTGTGCGCGCTCATTGTTCACTTGTGTGCATGCGCGTGTTCACTGCTTCAGATGGGTTAAACGCAGAAGAGGAATTTCACTGTGCTGCAGTGTACATGTGACAAATGAAGGCTGCTTCTTCTTTTAATTAATATAAACCACTCAAACAGTACCTTAGCCTTGAAATCCTGAATGAGCTCCAGGAGCTCTGGACTCTCCTTCTTCAGCAGTTTGAGCTTCTCTTTCTGTGACATTGTGTTCAGGTCTTTAACGATCCTCTGCTCCTTCTCTGCAGTCTTTTCAGTCTTCTCAGATTCCACTTCTACTGCAAACTCCTGAAAGACCACAGATAATACACCATATTTATATACGCTGATTACCTCGCCAGGGACGGAGTCCACTGGGGGCGAGGTATTGTTTTTGGTGGGGTTTCTTTGTTTTTTTGTTAACATCATTACGGGAAAACGGCTGGACCAATCTTCATGAAACTTTCAGGATAGATGGGCATTGGTCTCAAATAGAACCTCCAACATTTTGAGGGTCATCCGGTCAAGGTCACCAAAAAGGTAAAAATATTTTTTTTTTCACGGTATCTTCCTTCATATTCATCATATTTACGTCAAACCAATTCTAAAATGTTCATATTTCAATTCTGCTTCCATTGATACGCTACATGATGGGGTATATCTCTCAGTTTTCTTTCAAACTTTCATTTGTGTGTGTGTCAACAATCTAGCATCTTGACCGCTGCACCGATTGACTTCAAATTTTCAGGGTATGTGGCCAATGGTCCATAGATTACCTGATTAAATTTTGGGGGTAATCGGGTCAAGGTGAAGGTTAAGGTCACCGGAAAGGTCAACCTTTTGGTCATCTCATTATCTCTAGCCGCTTTATCCTGTTCTACAGGGTCACAGGCAAGCTGGAGCCTATCCCAGCTGACTACAGGCGAAAGGCGGGGTACACCCTGGACAAGTCGCCAGGTCATCACAGGGCTGACACATAGACACAGACAACCATTCACACTCACATTCACACCTACGGTCAATTTAGAGTCCCCAGTTAACCTAACCTTTGGACTGTGGGGGAAACCGGAGCACCCGGAGGAAACCCACGTGGACACGGGGAGAACATGCAAACTCCGCACAGAAAGGCCCTCGCCGGCCGCTGGGCTCGAACCCGGACCTTCTTGCTGTGAGGCGACAGTGCTAACCACTACACTACCATGTCGCCACCTTTTGGTCAAAATAAAATTTTCCATTATATCTCAAAAACGGTTGCCGATAGACAGATGTTTTCTATTATGAGCATACAGGAACTCCCATATGGCCTTTCATTTGGCACCATGATCTTTGACCCTGAGTGACCTTGAAAGGTCAAACTCAAGGTCACGGATTTTCAGTGGGCTGTAACTTGAAAACGGTTGATGGCAGACAGATATTTACCATTATCAACTTATAGGAAGTGCCATATGGGCTTTCATTTGGCACCATGACCTTTAACCTTGAATGACTGTGAAATGTCAAACTCAAGGTCATGGATTTTCATAGGATCATAACTGGACAGCTGATGATTGAGAAATATTACCATCATCAACATATAGGTATCAAATAAGTGCTGCCGGGCGAGGTTTGTTTTGCCTGGCAAGAGCACTGCTCCGACAGTAGGATCACCTGTAATTCAAAATCGCAAGTTTATCTAATATGCTCATTCTAATGTTATTGTTTCTATCGTAGCAGCTCGTTCACAGAGAGTTGCAGGACAGCCGCGCCACATGATTGACAGTATTATTAAGACATGCTGCTATTTGACAAAGAACAATGTCTAATTGTTAATATGGTGACACTTCCTGTTAGGAGACATTTATTTCACATTTATAGGAGGAGTCTCCAGCGTCAGGGCTTTGTACATGTCTAAGTTTTCTGCCACGGTAAAGTCTTCAGGACAAAGAAGAAGCCGCCGCCTTTATGACCTTTGCACTTTCTGGTTTCTTGTTGCCAACATGACAAGACGATAGGCAACAGTGCAAAAAATTACATCTCAGCAAGTGGAAATATCTTGAACATAGTTCCATTTAGATAATATTTCACATGATGAGATTAAAGCAAATACAAAACTATCAAACCTATTGGTATACACTCCCGTTCAAAAGTTTGGGGTCACTTTGAAATGTCCTTATTTTTGAAAGAAAAGCACTGTTCTTTTCAATGAAGATCACTTTAAACTAATCAGAAATCCACTCTATACTTTGCTAATGTGGTAAATGACTATTCTAGCTGCAAATGTCTGGTTTTTGGTGCAATATCTCCATAGGTGTATAGAGGCCCATTTCCAGCAACTCTCACTCCAGTGTTCTAATGGTACAATGTGTTTGCTCATTGCCTCAGAAGGCTAATGGATGATTAGAAAACCCTTGTACAATCATGTTAGCACAGCTGAAAACAGTTGAGCTCTTTAGAGAAGCTATAAAACTGACCTTCCTTTGAGCAGATTGAGTTTCTGGAGCATCACATTTGTGGGGTCGATTAAATGCTCAAAATGGCCAGAAAAATGTCGACTATATTTTCTATTCATTTTACAACTTATGGTGGTAAATAAAAGTGTGACTTTTCATGGAAAATACAAAATTGTCTGGGTGACCCCAAACTTTTGAACGGTAGTGTATAATTTTGCCTCTATCAAGCATTTATTTCTTGAAGAAAAAAAAACAAAATTATCTGCCGGTGGAATAAGAACATTTTAAGCATGAAATTATATCGACTCAACAGAGGATAGTGTGGGCAGCTGAACGAATCGTCTGCATGTCTCCACCCCTGTTCAAGACATTCTCCACTCATGCAGCATCTACAAGTCCTCCAGCATTGTGGATGATCCTTCCCACCACTCCCACAATCTATCTGCCCCCACCCGCATCTGACAGGAGGCTCTGCAGCATCCTCTCTGAGACCGACAGGCTGGGTAACAGCTTCTACCCCCAAGCTGCCAGTCATCCTGTGATTCAAGCTCCTCCATCTACCTTGATGCACATCACTTTGTTCATTACTACACTGATGTACTGTTTACAGCATACCGACATTTAGAATGTACTGATTCATTACAGTACTGCACTGTCATGTTAAACATTCTTCTCAGGTTTCTTTTACAAGCATTGCTGCGTGGACACTTTTTTAATAAATTTATTCTAGTTGCAGCTTTGGAGCCTGTGTTGACTGTCATGTTAAATGTTCTTTTTTGTGATTCAAATATTTATGCTCCACTGCCCGTTTTTGTCCGCACCCCAGTTGTTTCCCATACTCCCTTCGTTGCATACTTCCTATTCCTGTTGCAATTTACTGATGTCCTGTCAGCTGATGCAATTTACTGATGTCCTCCATCATTATTTGGACAGTGATGCAATGTGTCATTTTGCCTCTTGACAGCACCACAGTGGATTTGAAATTAAGCAATCAAGATGTGAGGAAACTGTCGACTTTCAGCTTTAATTCAGGTTTAACAAAAATACTGTGTTAACCATTTAGGAATTATAGCCATTTATAACAAAGCCCCTCCAGTTTCACAGGCTCAAAATAAACGGACAGTTGACTGATGAACAGTTTCATCGCCGGTTATGACCGGTTATTTCATGACAAATTAAAGAGATAAAAGTTTGATTCCAAGTGTTGAATTTGCATTCGGCAGCTGTTCATGGGAACTCTCAACATGCGGTCTAAATAAGTGTTGATGCAAGTGAAGGAGACCTTGGACAACAACTGAAGTGGATGATTGCAGGATGCTTTACTTGGTAAAGAAAAACCCCTTCGCAGCATCTAGCCAAATCAAGAACACTCTCAATTCTTGGGTTTCAGTCACGTGACTTTTCTTAGCAATTTCACTTCTGGTAAAACTGCTGGTGGTCAAGCAAACCAAAACGGCTGGCGTAGTACAAACAACTTGCGATAACGTATCAGAGTATGCTTGTAATCTAGAAGCCACTGCTCGCTTTAGATATATTCAGAAGCTTGCTATGTGCAATGGAATCGACCCCTACAGTCTGGGAAAGAAGGATTTGTCATATGATCTCGAAAACTACCCTCCAGTCGAGTTCCCCGACATCTCGAACTATCTGGTGTTGCAGACATCCTTCTTCACCACAAAACAGATGAAAGCATTGGAAGAGTATGGAGGCTTACAACTTTTTTTGTATGCGGCTGAGTAAAGGACCTCGGTATCAAGTCGCTGCCGAATGAATCCTGTATTGCTTTTGCCCGTGTATGTACTTTTTTTTTTTTAAGCTTTTCGTTCGTGTCTTTACAACGAAGCACTGCAAGTGTAAACAAACAGTTGGCTTGATTCTCACTTGTGTTGGCTCTTATCTCTCAGGTAAATAATTCACAAAGATCATCAGAAACCCCTTTAAAGACCTGGATCTTAATTAAACAAGACAGAGATCACGGCGCATTGCAACTGTATGGCTGGGTGAGAATTTTGTCACGACCTTCATGCATATGGACTTTATTACTTGTGGTTGTTTTGATCGTGCGCACTTGCTGAAATACTCGTTGAAGAGACCGCTAGGACACTGTTAAAGAAAGCGAGACACGTTTTCAATGTGGCGGCCATCGAGTGAGGAGTAAACAAAGAATCAGATACAGTCTGGAATCAGACATAGTCTCAGCATTTAAGTCTAGGCTGAAAACATATCTGTTTAGTCAAGCCTTTTGTTAATGGTGTTTATGAGGTAAAGGTATAGATCTGGAGGGTCCTTAGACAGAGTGTTTAGGTAAACTGGGATGTATGGATGCTGTCAGTTCCCACTCACTTGCTCACTCGAGTTTGTTGACGGTGTAGTGGCTGGCTGCTTTATGTCCCGGGGCTCCCTCATGCCTGTGTTACCTTCTGGCTCTCTCCTTTTAGTTATGCTGTCATAGTTAGTTCTGCCGGAGTCCCTGCTTGTACTCAGCACAAAATGTATACTGTACCTACTTATTCAGGTGACATTGGGCATACCTAATAACCTGTGTTTTCTCTCCCTGCCCCCCCCCCCCAAAAAAAATCTGTCCCTCTGAGTTAGATGTCAATCCTGGGATCGAGATGCTGACCTCTTCTGCGCTTCGGACCTGCCTGATCCATCCTGATGCCCCATGTCTGGTTGGAGTCTCATCACATCGCTCCTGTGGAGGACGGCCCCAGGTGGACAGTTGGAAGTCACACTTGGAGGACGCTCTGGACACTTCCAGTAATGCTTTTTTGGCTGAGGACTACAGTTGGCTTGCTAACTTCAGGACTGCAGTTGTCATGAACAGTTTTGCACTCAAGTTTCCATTAACGAAGAGTTATAACATCAATGAAACTGACTTCATGTTAAAACTGTTATAGTCATGTCTGCTGTTGTCCAGGTGAGGATGGGTTCCCTTTTGGGTCTGGTTCCTCTCGAGGTTTCTTCCTCGTGTCATCTGGGGGAGTTTTTCCTTGCCACCGTCGCCACGGGCTTGCTCATTGGGGATAGATTAGGGATAAAATTGGCTCATGTCTTGGGTCATTCAGATTCTGTAAAGCTGCTTTGGGACAATGTCTATTGTTACAAGCGCTATACAAACAAACAAACTTGACTTGACAAAGAAACAGCTGGGGACTTTAGCACTTCGTGACTAAAAAAAAAGTACTGTAAAATAACGACACATAGCAAGAAAAGTACTTGGAAAAGACTAAGGACATAGCTGAGAGGGATATACAAACCTTTCACCAAGTGATGACTGCAAACTCGAGCGTGCTTGGACTCCGCTCCCTTCGATTTCAGCGAGAGGTTCAAAAGCCACCTTTCTCGACGTCTTTTTGTGAAATCCTGTGTTTGTTCACCCTTTTTTTTTATTAGTTCATGAGGAACCCTGAAGAAACTTTTATCAGTTTCATGGTTTGATCGATTCGAACAATCTAAAACAACGCAAGCCTAAGGCATTTTTTCATGTGAGCAATGCACCTTCTTCATACGAACGCTTTGTCAACTGAGCTTTGGTAGACCCCCAGCTAAAGTTTTGAATAACTAATGAGGCAGATATGACATCACGTGAAACCCAAGAATAAGGTAGGTGCATAATTGTCAGAGTCTACAATCAAGAGATGCCTTCATTAATGTAAATATAGACGGTTTATCTCAAGATGAAAACCACTGGTAACTCAAGAACAGAAAGGCCAAATTAGACTTTTCTCAAAAACATCTTTAAAAAAAGTCCTGCCCAGTTCTGGAACAAGATTCTCTGAACAGATGAAACCAAGATTAACTTGTACCAGAATGATGGGAAGAATATGGAGAATGAAAGGAAGGGCCGATTAGCCAAAGCATCAATCATCTGTCAAATATGGTGGCTATGAGCATGTATGGCAGCCAATGGAACAGGGTCACTGGTGTTTATTGATGATGTGACTGCTGATAGAAGTAGCAAGATCAATTCCGAGTTGTATAGAGTAATACTTTCTGCTCAGATTCCATCAAATGCTGCAAAACCGATAGGATGGTGCTGCACAGTATAGATGGATAAGGACACAAAACATACTGCGAAAACAAGCCAAGCTTCTGAACGCAAAGTAATGGACTGTTCTAAAATGGATTTGTCAGTCACCTGACCACAACTCAACTGAGCATACTTTTCACTTTCTGCAGATAAAACTCAGTCCCCCCAGGATTTCGCGGGCCTTTTTTGTGATTGTTGCGGGCTAAAATGTCTGATGTTGCGGGCGGGGTGGGGTGGGGGGTGTTTTCCAAAAAATTGCGATGAAAGTTGCGGTGTTTTTTAGGTTTTTGTTGCGATTACATTGTGGGAGGAAGTGAAAGTTGTGAGAAATTGTTGCGATTTTCTCTTTTTGTGATTAAAATTGAGTGATATGTTAAATATTAAGTTATTACTGAAAAACTATTGATTAAAAAAAACAGACACTGAGAAATGGTCCTATAAACAACTTTACCAATATAAAAGATTACCAGGACTACAAAAATGCAGAAAAATAGGCTTTACTTATCCAAATGCACCTGTTGGTTCAAAAATTAAAGTGCACAGAACCTCACAGCACAACATGAAGCTACCTTAAAATATAATATAAAATGCCTCAGCTTTCATGTAAGAAAAAAAAACTTAATACTAGTACTGTGTGCAGGCAGTCTCTCCTGAAGACTAAATTAAACAATAATTATAAACTAATAAAATAAATGGCTCAGGCTTCATAGAAGAAAAAAAAAAATTGAACAGAATCTCACAGTATGATGCTGAAGCTGCCTAAACAATGGAAAATAAAATACCATTTTGGCAAAAATGTTGGCACCCATTAATTTCTTGTATTAAGTAAAAAAAAATAATGTAAAGTGCACACAGTCCTTCACTGTAAGCATAACACACTTTCAGTAACAGAATTTAAGCCTATATAAACACTAGGGCTGTGCGATGTCCCCTTAATTGGCATCGACGATGTTTACAGTGCAAACATCGTGATGGACGATCATAGCGGGGGGGGTTAATATCACATTATTAAATATATTATTATTATTATTAAAAGTATTAGATACTCATCCGAGGCTTTGGCACGTAAAGAAAAAAAAGCGCTAGGTGATGTGGAATATTTGGCCTTGATAACGGATATGTGGTCCAGCTGCAACATGATGCCCTATATGTCAGCTACCGTACATTATGTGGACCGAGAGTGGGCAATGCAGTCCAAATGCCTGCAGACGAGTTTCATGCCAGAGACACATTCAGCGGACAATTTAGAAGACGCATTGCGCGAGACACTTGCCGAATGGAAAATAGAGGAGAAAAAGATCGCTTGTATAACAACGGGGCGAATATTGTCGCAGCCATCAGGCAATTGAAATGGCCGTGGTTAAGTTGTTTTGGGCACAATTTGAACCTGGCCATAACCAACTCGCTTGCGCAACAGAGGGCCAGTACAGACTGAGCGTTTGGAGTTTGCCGAGCAGTCGACACTGCGTTTGCGCACAGCTGGCTTCGGAGAAATGAGCTGCGCAAAGCGCAGGTGGAAATGAACCTCCCCGAGCACTCACTGATCACGGTAAGATATTAATCTGCTCTAACAATGAAAGACTAGTATTCAAACTATGAGAAGAAACTACACTTAAGCTATCACTCATTGTTTATTTACATCATATCAATTGAAGATACGTTTCGGCCTTTAGTGCGCACTTGAACGCACTAATTTTTCCAATTTATTAGTGTTTGAATTATTGCACCAGCTTTTAAAATCATGATTTAATTTTTTTTTTTTTTTTTACTGTCTTTACATTTATCAGAATCACCTTCATTCTTCCATTTGGTTTGACATTATGGCTTAGAGTGGACCATTTTGTGTCTGAAAGTAGGCCTATTTACCAGATTAAAGTTATTTGACTTCTGCCGAAGTCCGCGCTTCACTGCCGTTTGATAAGGTGCAATATTTCCCGACTGAAGTCGTTAATAGTGGCTATTTGTTTGAACAACATGACAAATTTTACATTAAAAGTATAGTGTAGGCTAAAAAATGAAGTCAAAATTTATTATTAGTAGCATACTGTATTTGTGTAACCACGTTATGTTCACTAGCACGTCCCTGTACCATAGCCTACGTGAACAAGCGGTAATAGGATATTACTTTATAATGATTTATATAATTATGTATTTATATATAATTATATATGTTATATAATATATTTATATATTAAACAAAACTAACTAACTAAACTAACAAAAAACTAACTTTTTAGGTTAAATAGGCCCAGATGATATGTATATGCATGTTTATGACAGGAGGGGGCGTGGTATCACGATGGTGGCTCTCCATCGTGATGGATGACCACCATCGTCAATGGACGATGGCATCGTCTATCGGCACAGCCCTAATAAACACTGACTCGCACATGCAGTGTTGCCAGATACTGCTGTTTTCCAACCCAAAATATGTTCTAAAACCGCCCAATCTGGCAACACTGCGCACGTGCTGCTTCTCTTGAACGTATACACGGAAGTAAGGCGGAAGGTAGTTTGTCGACGTCACCTCAAGACGACGCCAACGATTGGTCAAATTTGCGGGAAAGTTGTGGTGATTGGATAGAATTGCAACACCGCCTTGAATTCGCGGGGATTGGTTGAATTTGCATTGAAGTTGCAAATCGCAACATCGCGAAATCCTGGAGGGTCTGAAAACTGAAGTTGGCTGCATTAAAGGCCAAGTAAAGAGTCTCAAGGGAGGAATCTCAAGGAAGCATTTGGTCATGTCCAGACTTCAGGCAGTCATTGATTGCAAAGGATTTGTATCCAAGTTTTAAAAATTATACTTATACTGACAATGATACAAGTTTGTCCAATTACTTTTGCAGCCTGTGAAAATGGTAGGGCTTTAAATATTGTCTACAATTCCTCAACAGTTAATGCAATATTCTTGTTAAACACCTTGAATTAAGGCTGAAAGTCTATAATTCAATCATTTTGATGGCTTCATTTCAAGTCCATTGTAGTGGCGTACAGAGGACAAAACACAAAAAGCGTTACTGTCCAAATACTTATGGACTTGAATGTATCTTCTGGGAGAAGCGTTATTTCATCTCACTGTGTACTGCACAATGTGTATCGCTGTGATAACAATAAAGATCTACCTGACTTGAACCAGGCCATCAGCAAATTCTTAACAGACCAAGAGTCTTAACAGACTCTCAACTTGTCCTTATTCCTACTAGAAGTTCAACTCCAATCCACATGAACTATATTTATACCATTTTTCCTCACATTTTGGTCCCAGTTGGTCATTTACCAATTCCTGTTAGTTAGCTAACTCTCCTCTGTCACACAACAGCAACCAGTTAGAGAGGCTGAAGGCTGGCATCTGCTTCCTCTGAAACACAAAGTCAATGCATCTCTCTGAACTGCTGCTCACGCCGCATCACGGTCAGCCGTACCCACTGTTCTGCGTACACAAGCTCACATATGTACATGATTAGTGAGTGTAGCTTTGATTGACAGGCACAGAGTACATTATCCCTTCCACTCTGAGAGCATGGTCTCCTGGTCATGGATGACTCCGACATCATCTGGGATCAAACTTAGAGCCTTTTGATGACATGTTCTTGATGAACGTCATATGACATGCTGAAAATTAAATTTTAACGATAGACATGTCAGATTTTCAAAAGTCCAGCTGGAGATTTAACAAAAATAAATAAATCCCTGAGACAACATGAGGAAGAAACCTTCAGAGAAATCAGGCTAAAAAAAGGAACCCATCCTCTTCCGGATGACACCAGATCCAGGTCTAAACCTAAATCCTAAGTCTTAAGTCCATGTGACAAGTCATGAAAATGAGTGATGTTTAAGTCCAGGAAGTGGGTGCAACATCCTATATTACACAGATCCAATTAAGGCTGCAAATGTACCTGGAGCAGGTTTAGATCGTAGTCTTCCTCACTCAAGTGGGCCACGAGTCGTTTTTGAATGTTCTTGGCTTCCTCTTCTTCCTCCTTATCCTCTGCTTCTACTTCCTCCAACGACTTTCCCTCTACAAACAAATCAAGAATCGGTGTTTTCAAATCCTGCTTCAGAAAACTAACACCAAAAGCAGTGTATGCAGAATATAGTCTATGTACAGTGTAAATTTCGTACAGTCAAACACATACTTTTAGTGGTATAATCAGAGTCATAGTACATTTTCTTCTTGCTCCCCCAGGCCATATCATTTGGCAGATCTATTAAATTGAAACAGAAAAAAGCATTTAGAACCTGTTTGAAAATAATACACAATTATAATCAAGTTAAAAATGAATGAATATTACAAATCAAATCAACCAACAATCAAGACTTACCATCATCCCTCCTTCTTTCCAGATCACTCTCCATATCAGTCTCCTCTTGTTCTTCATTGCTGCTATCCTCCTCTTCATCATCTGAATCTTCAAGTGTCAGGGGCATCACCTCTTCCTGAACACACCACGAATGATCACAGAACACTCCTGCACATCTAAAATATGTTCATTGTGTACTGGCCAATTATTAATAATCAGCTGAAGATCATCACCTCATCGGCCTCATCCTCCTGTTCACTGTCCAGCTGCACACCTTGAGCCAAAAGACTCTAAAAATATAAGAAATGTCAGTGATCAGATTTCAGACATGAAACAACAACAGATCTGTGCAAAGGGCAACTCACTGAGATTTTTGTACTGTGGAAATCTTCTATTTTATCCTGCACGCTCTTGGACGATCTCTGATGACAGAAACACAAAGCAGGTGTGAAGACGAGTTAAATTCTGATGTTCCATATGACACATGAAGCAACACAGCTGTCCACAAAATCCTCAAGACAATCTGAGAGACCCTTTACCTCATCTGGGACTTCCTCATTTTTATAGCAGGCAGGATCATCACTGTCGTACTCTTCTACCTTTTTAGCTTTTGGCCTTCGCACAACTCTGCTGGACAAAGACACTGAATCAAGATTATGGAATGTGGAAAAGGTCCACGTCCAAAATCATATTCCATCATGCTAAATAGGAGTGTGACATTAAATAGTTCCACCATTTATTAAGCAATGTATCTCGTGACATAAAAAAAAAAAAAAGGATATTGTATCAGTCAGTCATGGTATATCCTGGATATACCATGAACTGAAATCACAATTTCAAGCTATACAGCTGACTGGAGTCACACCTGTGGATTCGAGAGCATTTCTGTGTGTGTAGCTCTATGCATCATGATCATGCCTAGCGAGGCAGGCGAGAGCATGGTACATTGCACATGTGCAGGTCAAAGATTGCACCGATGTAAACAACAAACATGGCTGCTTCCAGTGAGTTTATGCTGAGATTCAATCAACACTTTTCGTTTGGAATTTTTTGATGAGGAATATAAATCAAAAATATACCATGCTCCAAGAGGCACCGGTAATTATTGATTCTCTTCGGTGACTGGCATAGTACTGCACCCCTCACAAAACAGTACTATGCCAGTCACCGAAGAGAATCCATAATTTCAACTGGAGCCTCTCAGTGCATGGTATATTTGATTAATATGACATACTACGTTCCTAAAAACAAAATAGTACACCACCACATTGTCTTATTGAAGAGGATACGCCAATCAGCCATAACATTCAAACCAGCTGCCTAATCTTGTGTGGGTTCCCTTTTTGCTGCTAAAAGAGCTCTGACCTGTCAAGGTGAGCTGTGGTATCTGGCACCAAGCCGGGAGCAGCAGATCCTTTAAGTTCTGGAAGTTGTAAGGTGGGGCTTCTACAGATTGGACTTGTTTGTTCAGCACATCCCACAGATGCTTGATTGGATTGAGATCTGAGGAATTTGAAGGCCAAATCAACACCTTGAACTCTTTGCCATTCCTCAACAATTTTTTGTAGTGTTTCAGGGGACGTTATCCTGCTGAAAGAGGCCACTGCTATGAGAGAATACCGTTGCCATGAAGGGATGGACTTGGTGTGCAACAATATTTAGGTAGGTGGTACGTGTCAAAGTAACAGCCACATGAATGCCAGGACCCAAGGTTTCCCAGTCGAACACTGCGCAGAGCATCACACTGCCTCCGCTGGCTTGCTTTCTTCCCATAATGCATCCTGGTGTCACCTCTTCCCCAGGTAGGGGACACATACACCCCCATCTGGCCACATGGTGTAAAATGTGGACACATCCATCAGACCAGACCACCTTCTTCCATTGCTCCATGGTCCAGTTCTGATGCTCATGTGCCCATTATAGGCACTTTTGGCAGTGGACGGGGGTCAGCATGGGCACTCTAACTGGTCTGCAACTACACAGCACCACAGACAGCAAGCTAGAATGCATTGTGCTCTGACCCCCATCATAGCCAGAATAAAATAAATTAAATTTTCAGCAGTTTGTGCTACAGTAGCTCTTCTGCAGGATTGGATCAGATAGGCCAGCCTTCACTCTGCACGTACATTGATGAGCCTTCGACGTCCATAACCCTGTCGCCGGTTGTTCTTCCTTGGACCACTTTTGGTAGGTACTAACCACCGCATACTGGGAACACCCCACAAGACCTGCCGTTCTGGAGATGCTTTGATCCAGTTGTCGAGCCATTACAGTTTGTCAAAGTCACTCAGATCCTTACACTTACCCATTTTTCCTGCTTCCAACACATTAACTTTGAGAACTGACTGTTTACTTGCTGCCTAATTTATTCCACCCCTTGAGAGAGATAATCAATGCTATTCACATCATCAGTCAGTGGTTTTAATGTTATGGCTGATCTGTGTATGGTGGCATTTTACATATGCATCATTTAATCAAGTTTAATCAAACCCTGGCGCATTTTCCTTTCTGGTACATTTCACTGAGGAAGTGGAGAACACGGCAATCGTAACTGGGGACAAAAAAAATAGACAGAACGCGATGTTTTCATAAGACAAATTATAGAACTAGTTTATTTACATAGTTCCGACTCCATGTCGTCTAAGCTTGGGTTTTAACGTTTTAATGCTACATGCAGACTACACAGAACGAGCCAACCTTATGGGCGGCATGGTGGTGTAGTGGTTAGCACGGTTGCCTCACAGCAAGAAGGTTCTGGGTTTGAACCCAGAAGCCGGCAAGGGCCTTTCTGTGTGGAGTTTGGATGTTCTCCCCGTGTCTGCGTGGGTTTCCCCCACAATCCAAAAGACATGCAGGTTAGGTTAATATGGGACAGCCTTGGGCTGAGGTGCCCTTGAGCGAGGCACCTAACTCCCGATTGCTCCCCGGGCGCTGTTAGCATGGCTGCCCACTGCTCTGGGTATGTGTGTGCGCTCATTGCTCACGTGTGTGTGCATGTGTGTGTTCACTGCTTCAGATGGGTTAAATGCAGAGAGGAAATTTCACAAGTGTGTAATGAATAAAGTTGTGCCTTCTTTCTTTCTAACCTACCATCCCATAGCTAACTTTTGCCATATTCGTCACATACAGTGGGGCAAAAAAGTATTTAGTCAGTCACCAATTGTGCAAGTTCTCCCACTTAAAAAGATGAGAGAGGCCTGTAATTTTCATCATAGGTACACTTCAACTATGAGAGACAAAATGAGAAAAAAAAAAAATCCAGAAAATCACTGTCTGATTTTTCAAGAATTTATTTGCAAATTATGGTGGAAAATAAGTATTTGGTCAATAACAAAAGTTCATCTCAATACTTTGCTATATACCCTTTGTTGGCAATGACAGCGGTCAAACGTTTTCTGTAAGTCTTCACAAGGTTTTCACACACTGTTGCTGGTATTTTGGCCCATTCCTCCATGCAGATCTCCTCTAGAGCAGTGATGTTTTGGGGCTGTCACTGGGCAACATGGACTTTCAACTCCCTCCAAAGATTTTCTGTGGGGTTGAGATCTGGAGACTGGCTAGGCCACTCCAGGACCTTGAAATGCTTCTTACGAAGCCACTCCTTCATTGCCCTGGCGGTGTGTTTGGGATCATTGTCATGCTGAAAGACCCAGCCATGTTTCATCTTCAATGCCCTTGCTGATGGAAGGAGATTTTCACTCAATCTCACGATACATGGCCCCATTCATTCTTTCCTTTACACGGATCAGTCGTCCTGGTCCCTTTGCAGAAAAACAGCCCCAAAGCATGATGTTTCCACCCCCATGCTTCACAGTAGGTATGGTGTTCTTTGGATGCAACTCAGCATTCTTTCTCCTCCAAACACGACAAGTTGAGTTTTTACCAAAAAGTTCTATTTTGGTTTCATCTGACCATATGACATCCTCCCAGTCCTCTTCTGGATCATCCAAATGCTCTCTAGCAAACTTCAGATGGGCCTGGACATGTACTGGCTTAAGCAGGGGGACACGTCTGGCACTGCAGGATTTGAGTCCCTGGCGGCGTAGTGTGTTACTGATGGTAGCCTTTGTTACTTTGGTCCCAGCTCTCTGCAGGTCATTCACTAGGTCCCCCCATGTAGTTCTGGGATTTTTGCTCACCGTTCTTGTGATCATTTTGACCCCACGGGGTGAGATCTTGCGTGGAGCCCCAGATCGAGGGAGATTATCAGTGGTCTTGTATGTCTTCCATTTTCTAATAATTGCTCCCACAGTTGATTTCTTCACACCAAGCTGCTTACCTATTGCAGATTCAGTCTTCCCAGCCTGGTGCAGGTCTACAATTTTGTTTCTGGTGTCCTTTGACAGCTCTTTGGTCTTGGCCATAGTGGAGTTTGGAGTGTGACTGTTTGAGGTTGTGGACAGGTGTCTTTTATACTGATAATGAGTTCAAACAGGTTCCATTAATACAGGTAACAAGTGGAGGACAGAGGAGCCTCTTAAAGAAGTTGTTACAGGTCTGTGAGAGCCAGAAATCTTGCTTGTTTGTAGGTGACCAAATACTTATTTTACCGAGGAATTTACCAATTAATTCATTAAAAATCCTACAATGTGATTTCCTGGATTCTTTCCCCCCATTCTGTCTCTCATAGTTGAAGTGTACCTATGATGAAAATTACAGGCCTCTCTCATCTTTTTAAGTGGGAGAACTTGCACAATTGGTGGCTGACTAAATACTTTTTTGCCCCACTGTATAGGGATAAAATAAGTTTTTTGTTTTGCCACGCAATATTAAGGTCAACATAAATTTGTGTTGTCCAGACACCACAAATGAGCTGCTGCAGTCAACTGAGCCTGGATGCATTGGAGAAAATGGTATGTGTGCGCGCGCCTTCATAACTTGTTTTTATCTACAGATAATTTCATATTTATTGGGTTTTCCCACCGAGAACAACTCAAACAGCACAACAAAATAATGATCATTTTTACAAACTTGAATACAAACTTTAAAAAAAAAAAAAGATGTCATAAGTTAACCAAGGAGAGAAAGATGAAGTCAAAACCAGGAAGAGAAAGAGTTTTGACAGAGGAAGAAAAGGAAAGATGTGAAAGAGCGAGAGAAAGGTGAAGAAATCTTTCACAAGAAAAGCAACAAGCTGAAAGTGAAAGGAAACATGTAAGAAAATGAATTAATAGAAATGATGAGTTGTAGGAATTTAATTCTAAATAGTGATGTTGATTCTGAATCACTGCGAAATCCTTCGGGATCTGACAGGTTGACCTGAATCCAGTCAGTGTTTTCATGAATCGTGTATCTTTTGTTTTCAAAACATTTTGCTATAAATCCCGAAAGCACACTGTAGTTTATAGTAATAAAAAGAATAATATTATACAGTACATGTGAGTTTGGAGAAATTTATCTTCTCGTGATAAAACTGAAAACACGTCAAAGTACATCATCTGTTGCATGTTTGTTTTCATTTGAATGGAAGCTCCGCTATTAGGTAGGACCTCATTTTATATTATGACTTTGGTCTGTAGCTGTCAAAGGCCTTGGCCTTAAAACCGGTTCCTGCTGTGATGTCATTTTTTTTTTTAAATTCCCAGTTATGCAGCATACAAGAGTCAAGGATGGAGATACTATCCACTCAGAAATGTATTTAAAAATAAAGGTTCTGCGTATCTCCTTTAAAGTGCATATCACAGCAGTGGCGGCTGGTAGTCTTTCAAACAGGGGAGGCTGGTCGGTTACGATATTTCCAGATTTTAAAAGAAAAAACATCAATTTTGCCCATATTCTTGCCTCTGATCTGGCTGATTGTTGGCAGGGTCACAAACTGTGAAATAACAGGTTCTTTTGGCCCATTAGCCTACTGTCCAATATACATGATGGTGGGTTTTTTTTGGGGGGGGGGGGGGGGTATATTTTAACATTTTATATTTTAAAATTGTGGCATGTTGTTTAAAAATTGACCTCGGCTGTGTTTTTGTTTAAAAATGTTTTCCAAATTGTAGCTGTGTTTAATTCATATCCAGAAAAACATATATTCCAATACAATATACTCAGCATAAACATTTTAAATAGATTCTATATTTTTGGTCCATCCATGACATATTACTAAAGTAGCCTATTTACTGTTGTTGATGTGGGTCACTTGCTGTTAGCCAATTCACTTTCTCGTACCAGGAGAGCTGAAAGGAACGAGTATTATTCCCTACCTTTTTCACCAAGTCAATTTGAGGCGTTGGTCTACCCTGCTCTTTAATTTTAATTTTTTCCTCGAAAGGAAGACTGGCAAATGGCTTCGCCAAAATTAAATCAGCAATGCTTGGCATCCGTGCGCAGCTTTCTTGCTAGCTGACTAGCCCCCTCAAGTTCAAGTTCAGTCACTCAAATAAACAAAATTTCTGGAACTAAGATAGCAAACTTGACAACACTATATTTACACTTTATTTACAATGAAAATATATACAAACTAAAAAAGCTGGTAGAAACCGTATGTAATGAATGAAATCGAAATGTAAGCTGATCTCTTACAATACACCACAGCACTTGCGAATCCGCATGGGACTGAACTGATGTTGCCAGATACTGCTGACGTTATCCAGCCCAAAATATGTTCAAAAACCGCCCAATTGAGCAGGAAATCGCCCAATCTGGCAACACTGTCCGCTGCCTGTCTATAGTTGAAACGAGCTGTCAATCAAAGAAAATATCTGGCCGCTTTCACCAATCACCAGTCTCCTCGCGGAAACTGCCATGTCCCTCCCATGTGAGGCTCAGAGTCCGTGGGCGGGCGTTTTCGCAGTATTTGTCCAATAACCATCTGGCATTTTGAGATTGAAAAGCGCATCGCTCCCACATGCCGTTGAAGTCCACTGAGGCTGGGAGTCCGTGAGACTCCGTGGGCGGGCATTTTCGCAGTATTTGTCCAATAATCGTCTTGCATTTTGAGATTGACAAGCACATAGCTCCCAATCCACTGAGGCTGGGCTGCATCGCGCTGTCACGAGGGGGAAAAACTCACGCACACATTAGGCGAACTGGGGAAAGTTATAACGGAATGATTTCGCACTGTAGTTGGGTTGAGCACATATTTCTATGGTTCTGGATCTGAAATAGCAATGTTATAAGGTTGGCTATAACATAAGCCTAGCGCAATTCATCCTACACGATGTTCGTCATTTTTAGAGGAGGCTGAGCCTCCCTCGTTGTCTTAGAGCAATCGCCCGTGTATCACAGGTAAATTCAGGAGCATGATCAATGTAATTCTCCTATTTTATATTAAACTTTGGTCAAATATCTGTCACATTTTGCATTTTGTGCAATTTTTTTTTTACCTTGCGCAACACCAGAAAAATTCAGTTGAAATCAAGCCATTTGAGGCGAATTGATCCGCCTCTGAAAAAACTTGGCATTTGGATTTCCCGGCAAACATTGATTTTCGTGACGTCACGCGCAGGACGCCTCCTTCTGAATCCTACGTCAGTGTTGGTTTGTTTATGAGAAAACGACCTGGTGTTTTTTTTGCAAATTTCTTGGTTATCGCGTAATTATTAAAATGGTTAACAGATGTATCGTAGGAGGGTGTAGCAACACCAATCATGATGGGATTAGTACTCATCGTTTCCCACTCAGGTGACAATTCCATATTTCAATGCAAAATTGCTACCTGCTAAACTTGGTCTACACAGGCTGTGCACTGAAACCGTGCAAGCCCTCGCAGTCTGCTGGCGGTTCCGCAGGTGACATCACGAATCTGGCTCCAAACTCCCTTGGGATTTTTCCAGACGCATTTTGTTTTTTTTGTTTTTTTCTGCTGTAGACAGAAAAATTACCCTTCTGGATGAGTGTGTAAAGGGACATACTTTCATAAAAAAAATAATAATTTTGGTCCAGGATATGCACTTTAAAACTGGTTCCTGCTGTGATGTCACGCACTCAGGGCTGGCTGGCTCAGCTCGAATGCCAACTTGGCGGTCAATTTTAACTCTCATAATTTTATGGACAGAACTTCTAGGCGCAGCCAGGGGCCGGAGGGAATCCTGTTTGGGAACCACAGGATTTCATCTCTGCTTTTTGCGAATGATGATGTCCTGTTGGCTTCTTCAAACCAGGATCTTCAGCATGCACTGGGGCAGTTTGCAGTCGAGCGTGAAGCGGCTGGGATGAGAATCAGCACCTCCAAGTCTGAGGCCATGGTTCTCGACTGGAAAAGGGTGGCTTGCCCTCTCCAGGTTAGTGGAGAAGTCCTGCCTCAAGTGGAGGAGTTTAAGTATCTCGGGATCTTGTTCACAAGTGAGGGAAGGATGGAGCGTGAGATCGACAGGCGGATCGGTGCAGCCTCTGCAGTGATGCAGTCGCTTTACCGGTCCATCGTGGTGAACAAGGAGCTGAGCCAAAAGGCGAAGCTCTCGATTTACCGGTCGATCTACGTTCCGACTCTCACCTATGGTCATGAGCTTTGGGTAATGACCGAAAGAACAAGATCGCGGATACAAGCGGCTGAAATGAGTTTCCTTCGTAGGGTGGCTGGGCGCTCCCTTCGAGAGAGGGTGAGAAGCACAATCACTCGGGAGGAGCTCGGAGTAGAGCCGCTGCTCCTCCACATCGAGAGGAATCAGCTGAGGTGGCTCAGGCATCTCTTTCGGATGCCTCCTGGACGCCTCCCTGGGGAGGTGTTCCAGGCATGTCCCCCCGGGAGGAGGCCCCGGGGAAGACCCAGGACACGCTGGAGTAGTGTTGTTTTTGGCGGCCTGTTTTAATTTTAGTTTTAGTCTAGTCTTTGTATCAAGCTGTCATTTTAGTTTTTATTAGTTTTAGTCACGTCCATACCCTTTTTAGTCTAGTCAAGTTTTAGTTGACAAAAAGTCTGAGCATTTTAGTCTTATTTTAGTCCGAGTTATCCATGAGTATTTTCGTTTAGTTTTAGTCAACGAAAATTGATGCCATTTTAGTCTAATTTCAGTCAATGAAAATTGTATTTTTGTTCCTTTTTAGTAATGCAATTCTATTTAATCTAGTCAATATAGTACAAGTAGCTAATAGTACAAAGAAAACCAGCATTTCCTTTCAGTCATAGCCATTTCACAATGTAAAAAAGGTTCTTATTGTCACCGTATAAACTCAAAAGTACTGTACATTCATTCCAGACATGGCACACACTCTGATTTGAATGTATAACATATTTAATTTACCAATGAAACACACCAAGTACACACACACACACACACACAAATAAAATATCACATGAAAAAGTAAAAAAAAAAAAAAAAAGGTGCCTGAATGGTTGGGCTACAATGACATAGTAAAAAAGTACAAATAAAATAAAATGGAAAAAAAAAAAAAGTGTGTGACTTGTGCTGCATGTAAGCTTAAGCGGACTTTGTATCAAAAACTATTGAACGATTTAACACCATTTTGTGCCTTGTGGAGATAAAATGGGATGGTAAAGAAGCATTAGTTGACAAAATGGATCAGACTGAACCTAATAACCAGCAGTCTCAACAGCATCAACATAAACGGTAACCACCTGGATGTGTTATTTAAAGACTTCTTGATACAAACAGCAGCAACAACAAAAGAAAAAAAAAAAACTATCCGGTATACATTACTCCACGGCAATATTTATGACATAAGATTTTCTTTTTACTGGTGCATGGCACAGATAGGGCGTCTCTTGCAATAAAACCCACATTTGTCAAACTGTGAGGTGTGTGCGTGTGCGTAGCGCAGTACACACATGCTTCTTGCTACACGAGAGCAAGTTTTTTTCTTGCCTGTTCCGTTTTCAGGCTTGTTATTGACTTGCATGATTAAACACAGCAAAAAGAACAAAAACACTGCCTATCCTTGGACACGTGTACGGAGATTTTTTTAAGTAGGCTATTAACATTTTAAAAAAATACAAGGCCACAAGATGCAGAGCCTCAAACACATCCCTAAAACCAGTAGCTCGGTCGTAATGAAAGCTTGGAAGCATAGACCGCCGCGATGCATTCAAGATCACTCTATACGAATATTACAAACGACCTGTTCTCTGTTTGCTAACCATCTGCCTTCATACCAAACGCTTCGCACCTTCAAAGTTTGAGCATTTATCCACCAACGCCATGTTATCAGACAGGATTTTTGCAAAGATCGCTAAGTATCCATGCATAAGTAATGTTATTTCTCCAAAGCGCCCCACGTCTCTAGCCCACGACGTAACGCGAACAAGTTAACACGTTGCCCGAGTTACATTACGTCGTGGAGCTAGATATATTTCGTTTTGGAGAAATAATATTGAATACGCATGGACACTCGGGCATCTAAGAAATGTGATTCTGATAAGATAGTGGATAAAGGGGAGACTATCGAGTCGTAGATAGAGGCATTAGCAAGCTACAGCCTACCTTAGCCGAGTAGCAAATAGGTAGTGTGTTAACTTATAAAGCTAATGTCTAAATTTAGCCAACACCTTACATTAACCTTTAGGGTAGACATTATTCATCCCGAAGAAAATAACGGATTCTTGTGAAACATACAAACAAACAAGCATAGGCTACGCTTTCTTAAATAGTTTAGAGAGTAACGTGTTTTACCTGAATTTCATTGTGGAATGCTTTTAGATGTCTTTTTAAATTTGTAGTGTTTTTTCCAGCGATTTTGTGACCGCATTTCTGCCCGTCTTTGTCTACCACACATTCGGTCTTGTTCTCCACTTCATTGTACATAAAGTTTGCCCAAATGTCTTCTCTTCTCTTTCGTCCAAAGATCCCCGGCTGGATGGCCATCTCTGCATAGTTTTAAATAATGCCGCGAGGGAGATGAGTAAACCTGTGTCTGCAGTCCCTAACTACACAAGCACGCCTACAGCAAAAAATAATAACGCGCCTAAAAGAGATGAAATAACGTCTCATTTCATTTTTGTCAACAAAAACTAAGACATTTTAGCAACGTTTTTATTTCTTAAGCCACATTTCGTCTTGTTTTTATTCGTCATCTATATTGCATTATATATTTAATTATAGTTATTGTCACAAGACCAACATTTACGTCTAGTCTCGTCTCGTTTTTGTCACATGATAAAGGTTCGTTGACAACAATATTTCGTCAAAATTTTCGTTGACGAAAGCAACACTACGCTGGAGGGACTATGTCTCTTGGCTGGCCTGGGAACGCCTCGGTGTTCTTCCCGAGGAGCTGGCCGAGGTGTCTGGGGAAAGGGAAGTTTGGGCTTCCATGCTCAGACTGCTGCCTCCGTGACCCATCTCCGGATAAGTGGAAGATGATGAGAAAAAAAAAATTATATAAAACACACACACACGAGTCAAGGATGGAGATACTATCCACTCAGAAATGTATTTAAAAATACAACCCCGATTCCAAAAAAGTTGGGACAAAGTACAAATTGTAAATAAAAACGGAATGCAATAATTGACAAATCTCAAAAACTGATATTGTATTCACAGTAGAACACAGACAACATATCAAATGTCGAAAGTGAGACATTTTGAAATTTCATGCCAAATATTGGCTCATTTGAAATTTCATGACAGCAACACATCTCAAAAAAGTTGGGACAGGGGCAATAAGAGGCTGGAAAAGTTAAAGGTACAAAAAAGGAACAGCTGGAGGACCAAATTGCAACTCATTAGGTCAACTGGCAATAGGTCATTAACATGACTGGGTATAAAAAGAGCATCTTGGAGTGGCAGTGGCTCTCAGAAGTAAAGACGGGAAGAGGATCACCAATCCCCCTAATTCTGCGCCGACAAATAGTGGAGCAATATCAGAAAGGAGTTTGACAGTGTAAAATTGCAAAGAGTTTGAACATATCATCATCTACAGTGCATAATATCATCAAGAGAATCTGGAAGAATCTGTGTGTAAGGGTCAAGGCCGGAAAACCATACTGGGTGCCCGGGATCTTCGGGCCCTTAGACGGCACTGCATCACATACAGGCATGCTTCTGTATTGGAAAATCACAAAATGGGCTCAGGAATATTTCCAGAGAACATTATCTGTGAACACAATTCACCGTGCCATCCGCCGTTGCCAGCTAAAACTCTATAGTTCAAAGAAGAAGCCGTATCTAAACATGATCCAGAAGCGCAGACGTCTTCTCTGGGCCAAGGCTCATTTAAAATGGACTGTGGCAAAGTGGAAAACTGTTCTGTGGTCAGACGAACCAAAATTTGAAGCTCTTTATGGAAATCAGGGACGCCGTGTCATTCGGACTAAAGAGGAGAAGGACGACCCAAGTTGTTATCAGCGCTCAGTTCAGAAGCCTGCATCTCTGATGGTATGGGGTTGCATTAGTGCGTGTGGCATGGGCAGCTTACACATCTGGAAAAACAACATCAATGCTGAAAGGTATATCCAGGTTCTAGAGCAACATATGCTCCCATCAAGACGACGTCTCTTTCAGGGAAGACCTTGCATTTTCCAACATGACAATGCCAAACCACATACTGCATCAATTACAGCATCATGGCTGCATAGAAGAAGGGTCCGGGTACTGAACTGGCCAGCCTGCAGTCCAGATCTTTCACCCATAGAAAACACTTGGCGCATCATAAAACGGAAGATATGACAAAAAAGACCTAAGACAGTTGAGCAACTAGAATCCTACATTAGACAAGAATGGTTAACATTCCTATCCCTAAACTCGAGCAACTTGTCTCCTCAGTCCCCAGACATTTACAGACTGTTGTAAAGAGAAAAGGGGATGTCTCACAGTGGTAAACATGGCCTTGTCCCAACTTTGAGATGTGGTGTTGTCATAAAATTTAAAAAAATCACCTAATTTTTCTCTTTAAATGATACATTTTCTCAGTTTAAACATTTGATATGTCATCTATGTTCTACTCTGAATAAAATATGGAATTTTGAAACTTCCACATCATTGCATTCCGTTTTTATTTACAATTTGTACTTTGTCCCAACTTTTTTGGAATCGGGGTTGTAAAGGTTTTGCTTTAAGGTGTCGATAATTGTAGCCACCCCGTTAGTGATATTTAAATCAGTTGGCACATGCCTCAGTTTCCTGACACATTAAGGGTGTTGATAATAATTTAGTAATAAAGGAGACAGAAACTGAAGTGAACAATATAAATAAATTTTAAAAGAGCAGTGCAAAAATCAGGAATAAAGATGTCATAACCTTTGAATATATGTGGGTGATAATATCTCTTGTAACTATTGATTGATTGATTGATTATTTTATTCCGAACAATAAAGATATAAAAATAAAAAAAAATTAAATAAAAGAAATGCAATAATCAAAACATCGTCATAAACAGAATAGCGTAGCCACAAGGCAGTAGCATAATAATGCTCAGAAAGGATTTGTAACAAGTAATAACATCCAATCCTAACCCTCTATACCACCGCTAATCAAACGTCACTTTCCACCATAATAAACTATATATACAAAAGAAAACAAAAGCAACAAACAAAAAGAAAACATACCAAGACATACCGACATGGTATAATATCGACCAAATCAAATCATATATACAGATACTTATGTTATGCATATATACACACATACAATACATCTATACAGTACATACATACACTTGTGTTCAAAATAATAGCAGTCCAACACGACTAACCAGATCAATCACTGTTTTTGGTGGAAATTATATTACTACATGGCAAATAATTTACCAGTAGGTGTAGTAGAGTCATAGAAAACCAACAGACCCAACATTCATGATATGCATGCTCCTGAGTCTGTGTAATCGAATAATTAAGTGAAAGGAACGTGTTCAAAATAATAGCAGTGTGGAGTTCAATTAGTGAGATCATTCATTCTGTGAAAAAACAGATGTCAGTCAGGTGGCCCTAATTTAAGGATGAAGCCAGCACATGTTGTACATCCATTTCTCTCTGAAAACCTGAGAAACATGGGTCGTTCCAGACATTGTTCAGAAGAACAGCGTGCTTTGATTAAAACGTTGATTGGAGAGGGGAAAACGTATACTGTAAAGAAGTGCAGAAAATGATGGGCTGCTCAGCTAAAATGATCTCCAGTGCTTTAAAATGGACAGCAAAACCAGAGAGACGTGGAAGAAAACAGAAGACTACCATTCGAATGGATCGAAGAATAGCCAGAATGGCAAAGACTCAGCCAATGATCAGCTCCAGGGTGATCAAAGACGGTCTGAAGTTACCTGAGAGTACTGTGACAATTAGAAGATGCCTGTGTGAAGCTAATCTATCGGCAAGAAGCCCCCGCAAAGTTCCACTGTTAAAAAAAAGACGTGCTGAAGAGGATACAATTTGCCAAAGAACACATCGACTGGCCTAAAGAGAAATGGAAAAAGATTTTGTGGACTGATGAAAGTAAAATTGTTCTTTTTGGGTCCAAGGGCCGCAGACAGTTTGTCAGACGACCCCCAAACACTGAATTCAAGCCACAGTACACTCTGAAGACAGTGAAGCATGGTGGTGCAAGCATCATGATATGGGAATGTTTCTCTTACTATGTTGTTGGGCCCATTTATCGCATACCAGGGATCATGGATCAGTTTGCATATATCAAAATACTTGAGGAGGTCATGTTGCCTTATGCTGAAGAGGAAATGCCCTTGAAATAGGTGTTTCAACAAGACAACGACCCCAAACACACCAGTAAGCGAGCAGCATCAGGGTTCAAGACCAACAAAATGAAAGTTATGGAGTGGCCAGCCCAATCCCCGGACCTTAATCCGATAGAAAACTTGTGGGGTGACATCAAAAATGCTGTTTCTGAGGCAAAACCAAGAAATGCAGAGGAATTGTGGAATGTTGTCAAATCATCCTGGGCTGGAATGCCTGTTCACAGGTGCCAGAAGTTCTCAGAAACCGTGGTTATACAACTAAATATTAGTTTAGTGATTCACAGGAATACTAAATCCTTAAGATTTTTTCAGTTTATACAGTAAATATTTGGAGTTTGTAATGAAAAATGCACACACTGCTATTTTTTTGAACAGCCCAATGTTCATTTTTCTTCATTTTCTGTAAAGTAATTAAAATATTCATACATTTTTCTTCATGTTTTGATGTAGAATATAATGTGCATTGTTCCCAATGCATGGAAATAAAAACTATTATAAGGATTTTGAGCTTTACTCACGTTTTTAAACACACTGCTATTATTTTGAACACAACTGTATACACATACCTATAACTATATACAAAAACTAATCTATGTATGAGCAATTCCAGCGTTATGGATGTGACACTTGAACTCAAAATGGCAACAAATGACCCAGTGCATGTTTTATTGTCTCCCAGTATTTAAACAGGTGTTGCACATTTTAAGGCTGTACCATACTGGAGAAGTGATAGAACAAGAACAATTCCCATAGTACATCTAGGGCATGCCAGAAAGTGCCAAGAAAAGATGCGTTATGGATGTGACAGAAAAAGTATCACTTTTCTTGGGTGACTGTACATTTTTATCAAACTCTGTGAAATTGTAAACCTAATGTCGAAATGGAGATATCCGTTTGATAGAGGGGTCCAAGGTGAATATTAAAAAATCTTTGTTTAAAATATTTTGGATTTCATGCAGAGTTTCAGAAGGAAAAGTCAGCGTTATGGATGTGACGAAATTCCGTTATGGATGTGACGCGTCTGAAATAGACATGGCATATGTTTAGAAAAATCACCAATTTAACCAACATAACCCTTTGAAAAACTCTCTAAATATCAGCTAAAACTATCAAAGTTCTTAAATAATATTTAGGATGGCTATTGTTTTGCTGTTTTGTGGATTTTAGCATACATTTCTGTGGCTTGTGGCAATAATATAGAATTGTACATGATCAAAGTTGATTTTAGCTTGGGTTTTACATTATAAGAAAGAAAGACTGACTGTGACATATTAGGTTGGTTACAAATTGGTTCAACTTATTCACATCTGTAAAATACAGGCCTAGGTGATATCTCTGGGAGTGGTTTTGATGCATTACATGTTGCTTTATTTTTGCATGGTGAGGTTGACATTTACATGGAATTGCCCGTATACCAATCTCCCTTAACAAATACAAGCCCCAGGAAAACTTGACTTGGCCCCTGGTCTTTTCAATAGCTATAAAAAAAAACCCCAAACCCCTGGTGTGTAGTATGTCAGTGGCACTATTTTGATTTTTACTACCTAGTATTTTAATCCGCCATTTTGGACGCGGTCCAGTGTGTTTACTCCCCTGGTTTATACACCAACACACAATAAAATCCTAAATATTTTACATGAAGTGTGTGACTTCTGCTAATGTAATAAGAGGCATATCCCCTGAAAGGGTTCCCCCAGCTGGAACGGTGAGAAACCTTACAATGTGTGTGTGTGTGTGTGAATCATAAGCAAAATAATAATATTCATATCAGCGATTCAGCAATTTCAGCATTTATGCACGTCAAAGCGTGCGAGATATTTTCACTACAATTTTAAACAAGACACCATGTTTATGTCTCGCAAAGAGGAAGGTCAGGTTAGTCTAAAATAATAAAGAATCTTAAAAGCTCTAAAATATTAAAATCATAAAGTCTAACAATCCTAAATCACGTGTAGCTATAAAACCAACTTAAATCATGGCTTTAAATCCTAACATCCCCAGTATTACAGAGCGGGCTTTTTCTTACCAGCTTTACCTTTATACCTTCATTAGAAATATTAAGTTTATAATAAACTTACCGTCTTGACCTGACCATGCTGCTCTCAGCTGTTTACTCCAGCCGCGCGCGCAACTGGACACAACTTCTAATATGTTTTTAAAAATAAATAATAATAAATCAGCTATAACAGCGTACTTTTTAAAGCCGGGAGAAAAAAATCAACCACGAGAGTTCCAAAGCATGTGAATGCACACAACTAAGTAACCACTTCCGGTTCAGAAATCACCTGACAAAATAAAAGTCACACAAACACGTGTGGTGGAGAAATGAACATTTTATTCTCTGGTTGTGTCCTAAAACTCTGAGGGTCTAAGCTGGTATTTTTAAGAACTGAATTGACAACAGTAGTTTGAGATCTCATCTCATCTCATCTCATTATCTCTAGCCGCTTTATCCTGTTCTACAGGGTCGCAGGCAAGCTGGAGCCTATCCCAGCTGACTACGGGCGAAAGGCGGGGTACACCCTGGACAAGTCGCCAGGTCATCACAGGGCTGACACATAGACACAGACAACCATTCACACTCACATTCACACCTACGCTCAATTTAGAGTCACCAGTTAACCTAACCTGCATGTCTTTGGACTGTGGGGGAAACCGGAGCACCCGGAGAAAACCCACGCGGACACGGAGAGAACATGCAAACTCCGCACAGAAAGGCCCTTGCCGGCCACGGGGCTCGAACCCGGACCTTCTTGCTGTGAGGCGACAGCTCTAACCACTACACCACTGTGCCGCCCTAGTTTGAGATTCAAAGGAAAAAAATAAACCTGTCTTAAGAGACCTGTCAGTAAAATTAGGAGCGCAATCTCTGGTAATGTCATTTCTTGTACTTCTTTTTGTAAATAATTATCCATATTCTATTTTTATTTATCTTTTTTTTATATTTTAAACCTTTATTATGGGACCAGAGAAGGGCGAAAATGGACTCATTGCACAAACACATTTAAAGTTCTTAGTACTGCTCCTGCATTTCCAGTTCATTCACGACACTCCCAGTGGTGGAAATTTACAGTCAGCCTCAGCAAGAAAGAAACCTTTATTTGTCACATGCACACTTCAAGCACAGTGAAATTCATCCTCTGCATTTAACCCATCTGAAGCAGTGAACACGCACACACTCAGAGCAGTGGGCAGCCAGGGAGCAGGTACCTTGCTTAAGGGCACCCCGCATCAACCTAACTGCATGTCTTTGGGGGAAACCAAAGCACCCGGAGGAAATCCACGCAGACAGCATGTAAACTCCACACAGAAAGGCCCTCGCCAGCTGCTGGGTTCGAACCCGGAACCTTCTTGCTGTAAGGCAACCGTGCTAACCACTACACCACCGTGCCGTCATGAACTCTTGAAGTTGAATGTTAGTGATGCTCATCAGAGATTGTTTCAGCTTGCTAGAAGATATTTGCAAAACCTCTTCTAGCAAGCTGAAACAAAGGCTTGCTAGAAGAAACACTGTGTGTTTTGTCATACATACACAAATATGAAAGTAAGAAAATATATTATATAGTACTGTGCAAAAGTCTTAGGCACATGTAAAGAAATGCTGTAGACCAAAAATGGCTTACAAAATCATGAAAATTTACAGTATAAAAATACTATAAACAGCAGTAAGCCATAATCAGTGAAACAAAGTCAATATTTGGTGTGAGACGACCCTTGGTTTTAAAAAAAAAAATTACTAGTCTCAAGTACAGTGAGTGCAGTTTTATAATGAAATGACCTGTAGGTTTTACTGAGCATCTTGCAAAACCAGCCATAGTTCTTCTGGACACTGACTGTCACAGTCACTTCTTAATTTTGCAGCAAAACCCAGTAGCCTTCATTATGATTTTGTCTGAAAAGTGGTCTATTATGTAATATGCTGCAATGGTGTATGGTTTGGAGACAAATCACTCAGTGGCACTGACAAAAAAGACAGGAGGCTAAACTGGATGTAGCAGAGTTGAAGATGTTGAGATTTTCATTGGGAGCGACAAAGTTAGACAAGATTAGAAACGAGTATATTAGAGGGACAGTACATGTAGGATGACTTTTGGTAGTCTGGCTAACGCAACTTCAAAGCTCTGCGAGCATTGGTCTGGCATAGATATTAAGCCCAACCGTTTCCCAAAGCGCGTGGTTGACCCGCCTCCCTGAAATGCCTCAGTTTGCTACTGGTTGAAGCCAGAAAAGGCTGTGACGAAGCTTAAACCAATCACATCACTCTTTCCTCTGACATATGTGACGCGACAGAAACTGCTTGAGTAATAGGAAGAAGAAGGAGGAGCTGAAGAGGAAGAGGACGATAATAGCGCGATCAAAGGCAAGACGACCACAACGATAGGATTCTCGCTGAGCCCCATTGATTTGGCTACCAGCGGGGCTAACTGGTAGATTAAACTCTTACCGAAGCCGGTCGGGAGCAAGGCGAAAACGTCCTTCCTTTCAATAAATACCTCCAGGGCTGCTCCTTGCTCTGTTTTCAATGAGAACTTCCCGTTGAATGCTTTCAATACAGCATCTACCGCTGTGTCAAAGGCTTGCCGCTGCTCCATGTTCGTAATGTTTCTAGTGAATGAAGCGCTTCCGGCATAGATTCTGTAAACAATCTATGGTTTCCGGTCGCAGTTCTACTACGTCACTGCCTTGAACACACCTTTACCCAGGGCCGTTGGAGATGCTCAAAGTTGATTGGCTCCCGATTTTTCGGGAGCTTGGAAGAGCTGGAGATAGCTTGCCTTGCCAGACTAAGTTCGCAACAGCCCCCCGTGTTGCGTCACACTTAGGATGGGCGGGCCCAGGCTAGACTTTTGGGCCTTTTCCACTACCCTTTTTCAGCTCACTTCGGCTCACTTCAGCCCAACACGGCTCGCGTTTCGACTACCTCAGAGCAGCACGACTGAGCTCGCTTCAGCCCTACTCAGCACCCAAAACTCGCACGGTTTTGGAGTGGGGCTGAAGTGAGCCCAACTGAGCCGAGTGGGGCTAGGGGCATGAGGAGACACTCCCCTGTGCACTGATTGGTGAGGAGGAGTGTCCTCACATGCCCACACACGCCCCGCGAGCACGCTGGGATCTGTAAACACCGTAAACCCGGAAGAAGAAGAATTCTCTTTCTGAAGCCTTATGCGCCTTGCCTCATCTATACGCTCTTGCCAGTATCTGTTGACGTTTTCGGTGACAACAAGCCACAGCACCAAGACCAGCAACACTAACGACTCCATGTCCTCCATGTTTATTGTTTACTATCCGGGTCGTGAGACTACCGCATAAAAGGTCACTGATGTCACTGTTTGCGCCGCCTAACGACATCACATGACGTCCACCCACTTTCGCTAACTCCACCCAATGTGTCCACCCACTTCCAGCCAGCACAGTTCAGCGCGGTTGTAGTCGAAATGCAACTCCAACAGCCCCACTCAGCTCGACTCAGCCCAACTCAGCACGGCACGGCTCGGCACGGCTCAGCCCAACTCAGCCGCGTTGGTAGTGGAAAAGCCCCATTTGAGACAAAGTGAGAGAGGTGAGATTGAGATGGTTTGGACATTTACACAGGAGAAATCCAGGGCATATTGGGAAAAGAATGCTGGAGAGGAGCTCCCAGGTAGAACGAAAAGAGGAAGACCAAAGATAAGATTTATGAATGTGGTGAAGGAGGACATGAGAAGGGTTGGTGTGACCGAAAAAGATATGGAGGATAGGAGGAGATGGAGGGACATTATCCGCTGTGGCGACCCTTAACGGGAACAGCCGAAAGATGATGTAATGTGCTGCTTTCTTTACTGACACAAACTTTTTTCTGTAACATTTAATTTTGTGCTGGAAAACTAATGTTTGGAAATCTAGTGTTTTTGTACTGGTTCCATAATGTAGAAGTCATAAAATAGAAGTCTATAAAAAACTTATACAGTGGTGCTTGAAAGTTTGTGAACCCCTTAGAATGTTCTATATTTCTGCATAAATATGACCTAAAACATAATCGGATTTTCACACAAGTCCTAAAAGTAGAAAAAGAGAACCCAGTTAAACAAATGAGACAAAAATATTATACTTGGTCATTTATTTATTGAGGAAAATGATCCAATATGAGTGGCAAAAGTATGCAAACCTTTGCTTTCAGTATCTGGTGTGACCCCCTTGTGCAGCAATAACTGCAACTAAACATTTCCGGTAACTGTTGATCAGTCCTGCACACCGGCTTGGAGGAATTTTAGCCCATTCCTCCGTACAGAACAGCTTCAACTCTGGGATGTTGGTAGGTTTCCTCACATGAACTGCTCGCTTCAGGTCCTTCCACAACATTTCGATTGGATTAAGGTCAGGACTTTGACTTGGCCATTCCAAAACATTAACTTAATTCTTCTTTAACCATTCTTTGGTAGAACTACTTGTGTGCTGAGGGTCATTGTCTTGCTGCATGACCCACCTTCTCTTGAGATTCAGTTCATGGACAGATGTCCTGACATTTTCCTTTCGAATTCGCTGGTATGATTCAGAATTCATTGTTCCATCAATGATGGCAAGCCGTCCTGGCCCAGATGCAGCAAAACAGGCCCAAACCATGATACCTTATCCCATCTGTGTAACCACCATGTTTCACAGATGGGATAAAGTTCTTATGCTGGAATGCAGTGTTTTCCTTTCTCCAAACATAATGTTTCTCATTTAAACCAAAATGTTCTATTTTGGTCTCATTTGTCCACAAAACATTTTTCCAACAGCCTTCTGGCTTGTCCACATGATATTTAGCAAACTGCAGATGAGAAGAAATGTTCTTTTTGGAGAGCAGTGGCCTTCTCCTTGCAACCCTGCCATGCACACCATTGTTGTTCAGTGTTCTCCTGATGGTGGACTCATGAACATTAACATTAGCCAATGTGAGAGAGGCCTTCAGTTGCTTAGAAGTTACCCTGGGGTCCTTTGTGACCTCACAGACTATTACGCGCCTTGCTCTTGGAATGATCTTTGTTGGTCAACCACTCCTGGGGAGGGTAACAATGGTCTTGAATTTCCTCCATTTGTACACAATCTGTCTGACTGTGGATTGGTGGAGTCCAAACTCTTTAGAGATGGTTTTGTAACCTTTTCCAGCCTGATGAGCATCAACAATGCTTTTTCTGAAGTCCTCAGAAATCTCCTTTGTTTGTGGTATGATGCACTTCCACAAACGTGTTGTGAAGATCAGACTTTGATAGATCCCTGTCCTTTAAATAAAACAGGGTGCCCACTCACACCTGATTGTCATCTCATTGATTGAAAACACCTGACTCTAATTTCACCTTCAAATTAACTGCTAATCCTCGAGGTTCACATACTTTTGCCACTCACAGATATGTAATATTGGATAATTTTCCTCAATAAATAAATGACCAAGTATAATACTTTTGTCTAATTTGTTTAACTGGGTTCTCTTTATCTACTTTTAGGACTTGTGTGAAAATCTGATGATGTTTTAGATCAGGGCTTTTCAAAGTGTGGGGGGCGCCTCCCCTAGGGGGCGCCAGAGTTCTTCAGGGGGGGCGCAATGTGAGGAAAAATAAACCAGAATAAGTTACTATTGCGGACATTTAGCGAACTTCAGCTAGCCTTTGCCAGAGACAAAATGGATCGATTTTTAGTACCTAAAGCTACAGTGAGTGAGGAGACACAGTCTGGGCCAAGCAAAAAAAAGAAGGAAGTATGACCACGATTATTTAAAGTTTGGATTTTCATGGACTGGATCTGAAGATGCTCCACTGCCACAGTGTGTTGTCTGCCAAGAGGTGCTAGCTAACGATGCTATGAGATGTTTAAAATGTGTAAAACAAGATGTTTTAAAAAAAAGCACAGATGTTTAAAATGTGTAAAAAATGTGTTTTAAAAAAGCACAGATGTTTAAAATGTGTAAAAAATGTTTTTAAAAAGCAGATGTTTAAAATGTGTAAAAAAGAGGTTTTAAAAAGCACAGATGTTTAAAATGTGTAAAAAAGAGGTTTTAAAAAAGCACAGATGTTTAAAATGTGTAAAAAAAGATGTTTTAAAAAGCACAGATGTTTAAAATGTGTAAAAAAGATTGTGGCAGCGGGGGCGTGGTCAAGCGCCGGTCTGTGACAGGAGGGTGGAGCCAGGGAAGGTGAGTGGCAGAATCGCGACACCTGAGGATAATTAACCTGTGTTTGTGTGTGTGTTTTCCCAGTAACCGCTCCCTATTTAAGGAGGCAGAGAGAGAGGAGAGGGGGCGCAACTCGGGACCAGACAAGTGTGTGTGTGTGTGTGTGTGTGTGTGTGTGTATGTATGGAAGGAAGGAAGTATTTAGACTGAAAAGTTGTGAAAATAAATAGATTTATCTGCCTCCAAGCATTGTCCTGCCGTCCTCTGTGCTCCACCCACACTCGATACACGCTACAGTGGTGCTGAAACCCAGGATTAAGGTGGAGCACCAACACCGTAGCCCCATGGAATCCTCCCCGTTCGCGGACTTGGTCCACGCCCTCGCCACGGCTCAGCAGAGCCAGCACCAGGCACTTGTCATGCTCCGAAAGGAGCAGGAGCGCCGCTTCGAAGCCCTGGTGCTGGCCCAGCAGGAAGATCGAGAGGCGTTCCGGTGTCTCCTCGCGGCGGCGGCGGGGTCCACCAGCGCCCCGGCCGCGGGCCCGTCTCCCCTCACCGTGACCAAGATGGGCCCGCAGGACGACCCCGAGGCGTTCATCACATTGTTCGAGCAGGTCGCCGAAGCCTCGGGGTGGCCGATGGAGCAGCGCGCGGCGCGCCTCCTCCCCCTCCTGACGGGAGAGGCGCAGCTGGCTGCACTACAGCTCCCCGCCGACCACAGGCTGGCCTACGCCGACCTTTGCCGACCTTCGCCGGGCTGTCCTGCAGCGCGTGGGGCGCACGCCGGAGCAGCAGCGCCAGCACTTCCGCGCGCTGCGGATGGAGGAAGTCGGCAGCCCGTTCGCGTTCGGCCAGCAGCTCCAGGACGCCTGCTGGCGGTGGCTGAGGGCCGAAGATCGCGACGCCGAGGGAATCATCGACCAGGTGGCGCTGGAACAGTTCATCGCCCGCTTACCAGCCGGAACCGCGGAGTGGGTCCAGTGCCACCGCCCGGCGTCGTTGGATCAGGCCGTGGGACTGGTGGAGGATCATCTGGCGGCTGTTCCGGCGGCAGGACAGTGGACGTCATCAGCTTCTCTCTCCTCTTCTCTCTCTCTCTTTCTCCCCCCCTCCTCCTGTGTCCCATCCTCTCCCCATTCCCCCACCGCGGAGGCGGGGGCCGGCTCCGGCCCGCCGCACCCGTGGTGCCCTCCCGTTTCTCCCTTCTGTGTCTGTCTCTCCCCCCCCTCAGGTGAGTGAGCCCCAGAACACAGCTGCAGAGGGAAGGCCTGGGCCAGTCTGCTGGCGCTGCGGGGAACCGGGCCACCTGCAGCAACAGTGTGCAGCGATGGAAGTGGGGGTGGTGGTGCGGATCCCCGACGCGCCAGAGGCTGCCCTCGATCGGGCCGGAGCATATCGCATACCGGTAAGTGTACAAGGGGCTACATATCAGGCGTTGGTGGATTCAGGTTGCAATCAGACCTCAATCCGCCAAAGCCTGGTGCAAGACGAGGCATTGGGGGGAGCACAAGGGGTGAAGGTGTTGTGTGTGCACGGGGATATTCACAGCTACCCGTTGGTGTCGGTCCACATACATTTCAGAGGGGAAAAATCGATAGTGAAGGCGGCGGTTAATCCTCGCCTTACCCACTCTTTGATCTTGGGGACTGATTGGCCGGGATTTCGGGGTTTAATGGCACGCCTAGTAAAGAGTGGGTCCTGCCAGTTGACAGGGGAGGGTCCCGGTGTCGCTTTGGCTGGAGCTGCGGTTGCAGAGCCGTCTACGTCATCTCCGCGACAGAGTGAGGAGCCACCGGCCCCTCCTCTTTCTATTGGGGAATCCCTCGCGGATTTCCCACTGGAACAATCGCGAGACGAGACTCTGCGACACGCGTTTGACCAAGTGAGAGTAATCAATGGTCAGACACTCCAGCCGAACGCCACCCCATCCTTCCCCTATTTTTCCATTTTGAAGGATAGGTTATACCGAGTGACGCAGGACACTCAGACGAAAGAGTGAGTCACCCAATTGTTAATTCCAAAGAGCCACCGGGAATTGGTATTCCAGGCGGCTCACTTTAATCCCATGGCTGGACACCTCGGGCAGGATAAGACACTCGCCCGGATAATGGCCCGATTCTATTGGCCGGGGATTCGCGGCGACGTCCGTAAGTGGTGTACGGCGTGCCGCGAATGCCAGTTAGTAAATCCAGGGGCCATTCCAAAAGCGCCCTTGCGCCCCCTACCATTAATCGAGACCCCGTTCGAAAGAATTGGGATGGATCTCGTCGGGCCATTGGATCGGTCAACACGAGGGTACCGCTTTATATTGGTTCTGGTGGACTATGCAACGCGATACCCGGAAGCGGTGCCTCTTCGCAATATCTCAGCACGCAGTATTGCTGAGGCCCTCTTCCACGTCATCTCCCGGGTTGGAATCCCGAAAGAGATTCTGACTGACCAAGGCACCTCGTTTATGTCATGGACACTGAGCGAACTGTATGGGCTACTGGGTATTAAGCCGATCCGCACCAGCGTTTATCACCCACAGACGAACGGTTTAGTTGAACGGTTCAATCGCACCCTCAAGAACATTATCAAAAAATTCGTAAGTGAGGACGCACGTAACTGGGATAAGTGGCTCGAACCCTTGTTGTTTGCAGTGCGAGAGGTCCCCCAAGCCTCCACGGGGTTCTCCCCGTTTGAATTATTATATGGGCATAAGCCGCGCGGCATCTTAGATGTTCTGCGGGAAAATTGGGAGGAGGGACCTTCACAGAGCAAAAACGAAATTCAGTACGTTATGGATCTGCGTGCAAAACTCCACACGCTCACCCACCTAACTCAGGAGAATTTGCGGCAGGCCCAGGAACGGCAAGCCCGCCTGTACAACAAGGGTACGCGCCTTAGAGAGTTCACTCCGGGAGATAAGGTACTCGTCCTGTTGCCCACGTCGAGCTCCAAATTAATCGCCAAGTGGCAAGGACCCTTTGAGGTCACACGGCGAGTCGGGGACGTCGACTATGAGGTTAGGCGAATGGACAGGGAGGGGGTGCTACAGATCTACCACCTCAATCTGCTGAAACTCTGGAACGAGGAGGTCCCCATGGCGTTGGTGTCGGTAGTTCCGGAGAAGGTGGAGCTGGGGCCGGAGGTCCAAAAAGGGTCATTGGCATCACGTACCTCTCCGGTCCCCTGTGGACACCACCTCTCCCCGACCCAACTCGCGGAAGTCACCCAGTTGCAGGCTGAGTTTTCGGATGTGTTCTCGCCCCTGCCCGGTCGCACTAACCTCATAGAACACCACATAGAGACGCCCTCGGGGGTGGTAGTGCGTAGCCGCCCTTACAGGCTACCCAAACACAAAAAAAAGGTGGTTCGGGAAGAACTTCAGGCCATGCTCGAAATGGGCATCGTCGAGGAGTCCCACAGTGACTGGAGCAGCCCGGTGGTCTTGGTTCCCAAGGCCGACAGCTCGGTCCAGTTCTGTGTGGACTATAGAAAAGTCAACGCAGTCTCTAAATTCGACGCGTACCCAATGCCTCGTATTGATGAGCTGCTCGATCGACTAGGCATGGCTCGCTTTTACTCGACACTGGGTTTGACGAAGGGATATTGGCAGATCCCCTTGACTCCATTATCCCGGGAAAAAACGGCCTTTTCCACACCGTTCGGCTTACACCAGTTCGTCACACTTCCTTTTGGGCTGTTTGGGGCGCCCGCTACGTTTCAGCGGCTGATGGACCGGGTCCTCCGGCCCCACGCCACCTATGCGGCCGCTTACCTAGATGATATCATTTATAGTAATGATTGGCAGCGGCACCTACAACACCTGAGGGCCGTCCTTAGGTCGCTGAGGCGGGCGGGACTCACTGCCAACCCGAAGAAGTGTGCGATTGGGCGGGTGGAAGTACGGTATCTGGGCTTCCACTTGGGCAACGGGCAGGTGCGTCCCCAAATTAATAAGACAGCAGCGATTGCGGCCTGCCCGAGGCCCAAGACCAAAAAGGGGGTGAGGCAGTTCCTGGGGCTGGCTGGCTACTATCGTAGGTTTATACCTAATTATTCGGACGTTACCAGCCTGCTGACTGACCTCACTAAAAAGGGGGTGCCAGATCTGGTCCAGTGGACGGAGCAGTGTCAGCAGGCTTTCTCTGAGGTAAAGGCTGCACTGTGTGGGGGGCCACTTTTACACTCCCCTGACTTCTCTCTCCCTTTTGTGTTGCAGACGGATGCGTCGGACAGAGGGCTGGGGGCCGTTTTGTCCCAGCAGGTGGAGGGGGAGGACCGCCCGGTCCTGTACATCAGCCGGAAGCTGTCAGTGCGTGAGGGGCGCTACAGCACAATTGAAAAAGAGTGCCTGGCGATTAAGTGGGTGGTCCTCGCCCTCCGTTACTACCTGCTGGGGCGCTCTTTCACCCTCTGTTCGGACCACGCGCCCCTCCAGTGGCTCCACCGCATGAAGGATGCCAACGCGCGGATCACCCGTTGGTATCTGGCACTCCAACCCTTCAACTTCAAGGTGGTCCACAGGCCGGGGGCGTAGATGGTCGTGGCGGACTTCCTCTCCCGTCAAGGGGGGGGGGGGGGGGGGGAGTCGGCTGCGGGCCGGACGAGCGCCCGGCCTGAGTCGGGTGGTGGGGGTATGTGGCAGCGGGGGCGTGGTCAAGCGCCGGTCTGTGACAGGAGGGTGGAGCCAGGGAAGGTGAGTGGCAGAATCGCGACACCTGAGGATAATTAACCTGTGTTTGTGTGTGTGTTTTCCCAGTAACCGCTCCCTATTTAAGGAGGCAGAGAGAGAGGAGAGGGGGCGCAACCCGGGACCAGACAAGTGTGTGTGCGTGTGTGTATGGAAGGAAGTATTTAGACTGAAAAGTTGTGAAAATAAATAGATTTATCTGCCTCCAAGCATTGTCCTGCCGTCCTCTGTGCTCCACCCACACTCGATACGCGCTACAAAGATGTTTTAAAAAGCACAGATGTTTAAAATGTGTAAAAAAGAGGTTTTAAAAAGTTCATATGTTTAAAATAAAAAAATTTGTACAACAACCATTTTTAAAATACGAATGGAACATTAAGTATAGCAACAATAAAAATTGTAAGGGGGGGGCGCTGTTGTTTATTTGCTCTCTGAGGGGGGGGCTGACTCTCCCACACTTTGAAAACCCCTGTTTTAGATCATATTTATGCAGAAACCTAGAAAATTCTAAAGGGTTCACAAACTTTCAAGCACCACTGTAGACTATTGTCTATAAGTTTGTATGAAAAAAAAAAATAAGGTGCCTAAGACTTTGCACAGTACTGTCTGTATGTGATTTGTCCACTGTGGTTCTGGGAAAATAAAACGACTGAAGTCTCATCACAAGCTTTCTAGGTCCACAGCCAGACGCACCGATTTGACTCAGCCGGTTAGACTGGCTGTAGATACACACCGCATGCTGTTCAGACTTTGGAGGAGTGTCTGTCAGTGGACCTCTGCACACTACACTTACTTTACCCTTAATTCCCCTTTCTATGTGAAGACACAAATTCACTCCACTATAGACATATAAGCAAGTATTCATGTGTGGGGGAAAAACAACAAAAATGAAACAAGTTAATGTAACAGTAGCATTAAACATGAATCCCTTTCATTTTATTTCTATCATGTTTGTAAAACTGGAAGTTCACTGATTTCAGTCCCCTCATTGCAGCATAGGGCAGTAAGTGGTTAGCACTGTTGCCTATCCTCAAGCAGGTTCTGGTTTCGATCCTGCTGGTTGACCAGGGCCTTTCTGTGTGCGTTTATTTTGTCTTAATTGAATGACTGATCTTATTTGTCATAATTTATGGATTAGTGTTGGCTTGTCAGTCAGGTTACCTGTAAGTTTTTGGACAGTGGGAAGAAACTAGAGAACCCAGAGGAAACCCACATCAACATCGGGAGAAAATGTGAAACTCCATAAAGGTAGTAACCTGAGCTCAGTGTGTGTAATTGAAATGAAATAAATAAGTGATTCATACTTGACAGCATTCAGTGTATGAAATTGGAGCAGCTTGCCAATTATATAATTTTAAACTTCTCAACTGAGGTTAGCATTAGTGAATCTCTTCATACATTAATTTACACACACTCAGGAGCTCTTGTAGAATATGATAGTTTTTCCAAACTATTACTGTGATGCTACATGAGGAACAAATTACAAATAAATTTATTCATATCCCACTTGATAAATAAGGCCGAATGGCTCTCATTTTCTTTTTTCAGCAAGGACCTATACGAATGACTGCAAATGTTTCTTTTATAAGAAAACTGATTTAAGTGAGGATTTTAACTCAGTGTATCTTTTGCCAAAATTTAAATCAATGAAATGGAATTTAATGACCAGTGAAAATAGATATTAGGAAATCTCTTGTCCTCGCTGGAACAGCTGAACAGAGAAAAGCTGAGATCTGTTTCGAATGAGGATGGGACATGTAGTGTTACTACCTCACAGCCCCGAGGTCCTTGGGTCAGTCCTGAGCTTGGGTTACTGTTTCTGTGGAGTTCTGTGTATTCTCCTCATGTCCATATATATGTATGTGTGTGTGTTTGTTTCCTCCAGGTTCACTGGTTTCCTCCCACTGTCCAAAAACATACAGGTAGGTGGATTGGCTATACTAAATTGTCCCTAAAAATGAACGTGTGTAAATGGTGACCTATGATGGACTGGTTTCCAATCGATGATGTATTCCTGACTTGGTTCATGACCTTGATCATGATAATGATGCTACTGATGATGATGAGGTTTGGTCTGATAGTTTTTTTTTTTTTTTGAGTGATTTGCATTCTTTTTGTTGTATTAGCAACCACTGAATGGCAATGTTTAATTGGCTATGCATTGTCTGTGGTGTAGTATGGAAAAGATCCATCATTCCATCCATCCATCCATGTTCTGCTGCTTACCCAGGTCTAAGGGCAGCAGTTCCATCAGAAGTGAATCGGAGCAGATCTTAAATCCTATTATATAAGCCTATTTATTTTCATTCTTTTATACTGCTAGACAACTTTCTTTCCTCTAGGTATTTTTTGCATGCAAATAAAACATGGACAGTTTTATTATCAAACAGTTATTGGACAGTTTCTTAACTCATTAAAGTTTTAGCCTGGTTATGATCATATGGAAGTGTATTGCTGCCAAACCAGCAAAAAAAATCAGTATCATGTAATAACGTGAAAAGTTTGTTATAACAATATGTTTTCATGTTATTATGTAAAACATTTCACATTATATCGTGATCATTTATATTGTTAAAACGTGAAACGTTTCCTGTTATAATGTGATAACTTTAAATTCATGTTTGAATCTTTGGTTTGAATGAGGTGTGTGGAGAATAAACTGGATAATATGGCTCATTTACATGATCTAATCAAGTTCTGTTTCATGCTTGGATTGAACTGCAGTTAAGTTGGAAATATAGTCACAGGTTCAAACTTTCCAGATCAATAACTCTGAAACAAAATGTTGTTAAAACACAATAGATGCCTCTTTCCTACTGTATCAAGGTAGACAACGAGCTACAACCTGATTTTAATCAAAACGAGGCTTTCTCCAAGCTGGACAAATAACACTGTTCTCTGTGTGCAGCTGACTGTGAGACGAGTGCGCAGGAACCGTCTAAAAAGTGCAGAACCGAAAAGAGATGCTACTTAAATATTCAATAACTTCACTCTTATTCACTGTAGTGTTACCAAAATCACTCCACACATCAACAGTCTCCTGTTAGTTATACTACAACAGTTAGTTTGAGAAAAATGGCTTTCATATAATTCTGGGGATTTGAATTTTGTTGAATTTTCATATGGTTTATAACAGATTGCCTGCTGTTGTACTGCTGCCTTATGGCCACTGTCTTTACACAAATCATATGAAGGATGCATGAGGTGACTGAGTCACTATCCAATCAGGAGCAACATTCAGTTAAGCTCTACCTGCAACAGTATTTCAGTCTTTTTCAGTCTACTGCAAAATGACTATGATGGGGAAATAAACCTTATTTCTGAGGTTATTCCTCAGAAATCTGGTCTGAACTATCTATAACCCTATTTGGTCAAGATCATAAGAAAGACTGTCATTGGCTGTGGGTCACATGAACCAGAAATCAAAATGGAGTGAGGGATTTATTAATAAACAACAGGAAAAGTCATTCGAGATGAATGAAGCTCAGGTAAAAAAGAAAAAAAAATCTGATTTCTTGAACTTCCTTAATCTCACAGAGCAAGCAGACACAGATGAAGACTTGCACAAGAATGAGGAAGAAGACAAGCAATGGAAGATGTAAATGTAGAAAGGAGCCCAACCTGGGAATAGAAACAAAAGACAATGGAGAAAGTTGCCAGTGGTATCAAAGAGATTCACAATTGCAGTGGACAGGAAGAAATGGCAAAAAAATTTTGCCAGGTTCAACCAAACTGAGGCAACCATGGAACGATGTATTGTACAAAGTTTTTGAAAGAAAAATCCATGTTGTACACTTGCCTTTGAGACCCAGCATAAAACTCTTCACAACCAGAAAATTAATAGTCCATATTTAAACATCAGTGCAGTTTGTACATTCCCTTCCTGCAGTGCTAAATATTTCCTTAAAAGAAAAAGGGAGCCAGTGGGACACACCCAGGTTAAGATATTTGTGCTACGAAAAGGAAAAATAGCACACAAAACAAGTGAAAGACAATTCAGAGCGGCAGCAAATATAAGAAAAAGGAGAAATGGAAGCGCTCAATATAAAGGAGTGCGCCAACCTTTCTATAGTAAACTTAAAAAAACCCAAAACATCTGTTTCTGAACTGATTTCAGGAAACAACCTGAAGTCTGAATAAAAATATGCTTAAAGTGATTAATTCAGAGGTTCAAAAAAAGAAAAGAATTCATGATGATGTTTCATGGAGATGTACCTCACTCAAAATATCATGAAGGAATGTGATTTCAGATTTCACAAGATGCCTGGGTACATACAACACTTTCAAGCTGACCCCTTTGGTTTATACCGTATATGTATACTGAAACAGGAATAAGCACAGTTGTGCAACACCTGAGAAAGAAGACCCGTTACCTGCTACCTGTCTGCTTTGTGCCTTGTGCCACATAAGGCCTTCACAGAGCCTCTCCACTTCTCCCAATTAGCCACCATAGCCCACACCTCGTCCCATGTTTTCCAACCCGCCACTTTCCTCTTTCTCTATAGTATACCCCCAGCTGGTCTTGGGCCATCCTCTCTTTCGTTTCCCCTCTGGCGCCCAGATCATTGTTGTATTACAATGACTATCCCGGTCCTGTCTGACAATGTGGTAGATCATCTTCCATCTTCGTGATTTTACTTCTTAGCTCAGTGGCTTCATATCACTTTCCCCCTGTAACTCTTCCATGCTAACATGATCCTGCCATTGTATTTGTGGAATTCTTCTCAGGCACTTATTTTGAAATACATCCACTGCCTTGTCATCCCCTTTATTCAGAGAAATCCTGACAGATCAAGGCACTACGTTTATGTCACGCACACTGCGTGAGTTGTATGAGTTGTTGGGAATTAAATCTATTCGCACCAGTGTTTATCACCCACAAACAGACAGTTTAGTAGAGCGCTTTAACCAAACCCTCAAAAATTTAATTTGGAAATTTATAAGTGAGGATGCACATAATTGGGATAAATGGCTTGAGCCCCTGTTATTTGCAGTGCAAGAAGTCCCGCAAGCCTCCACGGGATTTTCCGTTTGAATTATTGTATGGGCAAAAGCTGCGCAGCATTTTAGACGTGCTGCGAGAAAATTGGGAGAAGGGACCTTCACCTAGTAAAAACGAAATTCATTACATTCTTGACCTGTGCGTAAAGCTCCATACCCTTATGCACTTAACTCAGGACAATTTGCGACAGGCAGAAGAGCATCAAGCCCAGCTGTACGACAGGGGTGCGCAGCTTTGGGAATTCACGCCGGGAGACAAAGTACTCATGTTACTGCCCATGTCAAGCTCCAAATTAGTCACCAAGTGGCAAGGGCCCTTCGAAATCACATGGCGAATTGGGGGCATCGACTATGAGGTGAGGTGAATGGATAAGGGCGGGGCTCTGCAAATATACCACCTCAACTTATTAATATGTCGGAACAAGGGGGTCCCTGTGGCGTTGGCAGTTCTGGAGAGGGTGGAGCTGGGGCTGGAGGTAAAAACCACTAAAGCGACCACTCAAACCGCTCCGGTCCCTTGTGGAGACCACCTCTCACCGGCCCAACCCACAGAGGTTGCCAAGTTGCAAGAAGTATTTTCTCACATGTTCTCGCCCCTTCCCAGCTGCACCCACCTCGGAGAACACCACATTGAAATGGCCCTGGGAGTGGTGGTGCATAGCCGCCCTTACCGCTTATCCAAACACAAAAAAAAGGTGGTTTGGAATGAACTCAAGGCCATGCTCGACATGTTCGCACAGTGACTGGAGCAGCCCTGTGGGCCTGGTACCCAAGACTGATGGGTCGGTCCAGTTCTGTGTAGACTACAGAAAAAAAAAGTCAACGCGGTGTCTAAATTTGGTGCATACCCAATGCCTCGCATTGATGAGTTGCTCGATTGGTTAGGTGCTGCTCACTTTTATTCGACACTGGACTTAACGAAGGGGTATTGGCAGATCCCCTTGACTCCTCTATCCCAAGAAAAAAAATGGCCTTTTCCACACCGTTTGGATTACACCAGTTTGTCACGCTTCCTTTTGGGTTATTTGGGGTGCCCGCTACGTTCCAGCAGCTCATGGATAAGATCCTCCTGGACAGCACACCCCGTACCTTGACGACATCATTGTATAGAGTAATGATTGGGCATGGCACCTTGAGCACCTTAGGGCTGTCCTAGAGTTGCTGAGGTGTGCGGGTCTCACAGCTAACCTGAAAAAGTGTGCGATTGGACGGGTGGAAGTATGGTATCTGGGTTTCCACTTGGGTCATAGGCAGGTGCATCCTCAAATTGACAAGACCGCCACAACTGTGGCCTGCCCAAGACCAAAAAGGGGATGAGACAGTTCCTGGGGCTGCCTGGCTATTATCGTAGGTTCATACCTAATTATTTGAACATCACCAGCCCACTGACTGATCTCACTAAAAAGGGAACACCAGATCTGGTCCAGTGGATGGAGCAGTTCCAACAGACTTTCAACAGGGTAAAAACTGCACTGTGTGGGGGGCCACTCTTACACTCCCCTGACTTCTCTTTCCCCTTTGTTTTGTAGACAGACACATTGGACAGGGGGCTGTTTTGTCCCAGAAGGTGGAGCGCGAGGAACGTCCTGTGCTGTACATCAGCCGTAAGCTCTCAATGCGTGAGAGTAAGTACAGCACCATTGAGACAGAGTGCCTAGCCATCAATTGGGCAGTCCTCACCCTCCGATACTACCTGCTGGGGCACCCTTTCAAGTCAAGTCAAGTCAAGTTTATTTGTATAGCGCTTTTAACAATAAACATTGTTGCAAAGCAGCTTTACAGAATTTGAATGACTTAAAATATGAGCTAATTTTATCCCTAATCTATCCCCAATGAGCATGCCTGTGGCGATGGTGGCAAGGAAAAACTCCCTCAGACGACATGAGGAAGAAACCTCGAGAGGAACCAGACTCAAAAGGGAACCCATCCTCATTTGGGCAACAACAGACAACATGGCTATAACATTAACAGTCCTAACATAAAATCAGCTTTGTTGATGCTATAAACCCCCCACCGACGGAAACCCGAGCGCAAAACCGTTCACAACAACTGCAGTCCCAAAGTCAGCAAGTCAACTGCAGTCCTAAAGTCAGCAAGTCAACTGCAGTCCTAAAGTCAGCAAGTCAACTGCAGTCCCCAGCCACAAAAGTACCACTGCAAGAGTCCTCCAGGTGTGACCCCCAACTGTCCACATGGGGCAGCCCTCCACAGGAGCAATGTGATGAGACTCCAACCAGACACAGGGCACCAAGATGGATCAGGCAGGTCTGAGGAGCAGAAGAGGTCAGCATCTCGATCCCAGGACCAACATGTAGCTCAGAGGGACAGACTGGAGGGGGGGGGGAGAAAAAAAAAGGTTGTTAGGTATGCCCAATGTCACCTAAATAAGTAGGAACAGTATACATATTGCACTGAGTACAAGCAGGGACTCCGGTAACTAACTATGATAACATAACTAAAAGGAGAGAGCCAGAAGGTAACACAGGCATGAGGGAGCCCTGGGACATAAAGCAGCCAGCCACTACACCGTCAACAAACTCGAGTGAACAAGCGAGTGGGGACTGACAGCATCCATACATCCCAGTTTACCAAAACACTCTATGTCTGAAGACCCTCCAGATCTACACCTTTACCTCATAAACACCATTAACAAAAGGCTTGACTAAACAGATATGTTTTCAGCCTAGACTTAAACACTGAGACTGTGTCTGATTCCTGAACACTACTTGGAAGGCTGTTCCATAACTGTGGGGCTTTGTAAGAAAAGGCTCTGCCCCCTGATGTAGCCTTCACTATATGAGGTACCAGCAGATAGCCTGCACCTTTTAATCCAAGTAGGCATGGCAGGTCATAGAGGACCAGAAGTTCACTCAGGTACTGTGGTGCGAGACCATTCAGTGCTTTAAATGTCAATAGTAGTATTTTATAATCAATACGAAATTTGATTGGGAGCCAATGCAGTGTGGATAAGACAGGGGTGATGTGGTCATATTTTCTAGTTCTAGTAAGGACTCTTCCTGCTGCATTTTGAACTAACTGGAGCTTGTTTATGCACTTACTGGAACATCCAATAAGTGCAAGGCATTAGAATAATCCAACCTGGAGGTAACGAAAGCATGAACTAGTTTTTCTGCATCATGTAGTAACATTAAATTTCTTATCTTAAAAATATTTCTGAGATGAAAGAAAGCTATCTGGGCAATGTTATCAATGTGAGTTTCAAATGAAAGACTGGGGTCAATAATCACTCCGAGGTCTTTTACTGCTGCACGTGAAGAAACAGAAAGGCCATCCAGAGTTACTGTGTAATCAGAAAACTTACATCTAGCTGCATGTGGTCCTAGTACCTCAGTCTTGGCAGAGTTCAGCAGAAGGAAATTAATAAGCATCCAGTGTCTAATGTCCTTTACACATTCCTCAATTCTATTAAGCTGCTGTCTCTCATCAGGTTTTGCAGAAATATACAACTGTGTGTCATCAGCATAACAGTGGAAACTAATACAATGTTTACGAATAATATCACCTAGAGGTAACATACAGTGGGGCAAAAAAGTATTTAGTCAGCCACCAATTGTGCAAGTTCTCCCACTTAAAAAAGATGAGAGAGGCCTGTAATTTTCATCATAGGTACACTTCAACTATGAGAGACAAATGGGGGGAAAGAATCCAGGAAATCACATTGTAGGATTTTTAATGAATTAATTGGTAAATTCCTCGGTAAAATAAGTATTTGGTCACCTACAAACAAGCAAGATTTCTGGCTCTCACAGACCTGTAACAATTTCTTTAAGATGCTTCTCTGTCCTCCACTCGTTACCTGTATTAATGGCACCTGTTTGAACTCGTTATCAGTATAAAAAACACCTGTCCACAACCTCAAACAGTCACACTCCAAACTCTACTATGGCCAAGACCAAAGAGCTGTCAAAGGACACCAGAAACAAAATTGTAGACCTGCACCAGGCTGGGAAGACTGAATCTGCAATAGGTAAGCAGCTTGGTGTGAAGAAATCAACTGTGGGAGCAATTATTAGAAAATGGAAGACATACAAGACCACTGATAATCCCCCTTGATCTGGGGCTCCATGCAAGATCTCACCCCGTGGGGTCAAAATGATCACAAGAATGGTGAGCAAAAATCCCAGAACTACATGGGGGGACCTAGTGAATGACCTGCAGAGAGCTGGGACCAAAGTAACAAAGGCTACCATCAGTAACACACTACGCCGCCAGGGACTCAAATCCTGCAGTGCCAGACGTGCCCCCCTGCTTAAGCCAGTACATGTCCAGGCCCATCTGAAGTTTGCTAGAGAGCATTTGGATGATCCAGAAGAGGATTGGGAGAATGTCATATGGTCAGATGAAACCAAAATAGAACTTTTTGGTAAAAACTCAACTTGTCATGTTTGGAGGAGAAAGAATGCTGAGTTGCATCCAAAGAACACCATACCTACTGTGAAGCATGGGGGTAGAAACATCATGCTTTGGGGCTGTTTTTCTGCAAAGGGACCAGGACGACTGATCCGTGTAAAGGAAAGAATGAATGGGGCCATGTATCATGAGATTTTGAGTGAAAATCTCCTTCCATCAGCAAGGGCATTGAAGATGAAATGTGGCTGGGTCTTTCAGCATGACAATGATCCCAAACACACCGCCAGGAAAACGAAGGAGTGGCTTCGTAAGAAGCATTTCAAGGTCCTGGAGTGGCCTAGCCAGTCTCCAGATCTCAACCCCATAGAAAATCTTTGGAGGGAGTTGAAAGTCCCTTTGAAGGGAGTGTTGCCCAGTGACAGCCCCAAAACATCACTGCTCTAGAGGAGATCTGCATGGAGGAATGGGCCAAAATACCAGTAACAGTGTGTGAAAACCTTGTGAAGACTTACAGAAAATGTTTGACCTCTGTCATTGCCAACAAAGGGTATATAACAAAGTATTGAGATGAACTTTTGTTATTGACCAAATACTTATTTTCCACCATAATTTGCAAATAAATTCTTTAAAAATCAGACAATGTGATTTTCTGGATTTTTTTTTCTCATTTTGTCTCTCATAGTTGAGGTATACCTATGATGAAAATTACAGGCCTCTCTCATCTTTTTAAGTGGGAGAACTTGCACAATTGGTGACTGACTAAATACTTTTTTGCCCCACTGTATATAAAGAAAAAAGCAGTGGACGCAAGACAGAACCTTGTGGAACACCAAACTTTACCTCAGTACATCTAGAAATATCACCATTTACATCAACATACTGATAGCGATCAGTTAAATAAGACCTGAGCCAGGAGAGGGCCATTCTCTTAACTCCCACAACATTTTCTAGTCTATCCAGAAGAATGGAATGATCAATGGTATCAAATGCTGCACTAAGGTCAAGCAACACAAGCAGCGAGACACAGCCCTGATCAGACGCCAACAGTGTAGGTCATTTACTACTTTAACCAGAGCTGTCTCTCTGCTATGATGAGGTCTAAATCCTGACTGATACATTTCATGGATGTTATTCCTATGTAAATATAAGCGTAACTGCTGTGCCACAGCTTTTTCAAGGATCTTGGAGATAAAGGGGAGGTTTGATATTGGCCGATAATTGGACAGCTGGCAGGGATCAAGGTCAGGTTTTTTAATCAGGGGTTTGATAACTGCTAGTTTAAAGGATTTGAGTACATAGCCAATACTAAGAGAAGAATTTATTATTTTTAGGAGCGGTTCAATTACTTCAAGTATTATCTGTTTGAATAGATGTGTAGGTAAGGGATCTAGTACACAAGTTGAGACTTTTGATGCCGAGATTAATGAAAGTAATTCAGTTGCTTTTAGGGGAGTAAAACATTCTAATTGATGATCTGATCCAGTTATATTGTTAACTACAGGGTCACTTACATTGTCTGACCTTAAATGAGTAGTTTGAATTTTCTGTCGGATATTCTCAATTTTGCCATTAAAAAAATTCATGAAATTGTTGCTACTACATACTACAGGTGTGCATGTGTCTATAGTGGACTCATTCCTGGTTAATTTTGCTACAGTATTAAATAGGAATCTATGATTATTTTTGTTATCTTCTATTAGGGAGGAGAGATATGTTGATCTCCCAGCACTAAGAGATTTTCTATACTTCAGGAAGCTCTCCTTCCACGCTAATTTGAACACTACCAATTTTGTTTGACGCCATTTACATTCCAATTTTCGAGTTGTCTGTTTTAATGTGCGAGTGTCATCATTATACCAGGGTGCTAATTTTTTGTCTCTGACCATTTTCCTTTTAAGAGGAGCTACTGTACATTATCTAAGGTATGGCGGAATGTTGACTCTAAGCATTCAGTTGCCTGATCAAGTTCTGCAGGGGCTGACAGTGACCCAATCAAAGTTGATAACACTGGGAGATCATTTATAAAGCTCTGTGCAGTAGTTGACGTGAATGTACCTTTAATACAGTAGCGTGGTGAGGTGCATATATTATTACTCAGACATATTTTGAATGAGATGAGATAATTATCTGAGATAACTTCAGACTGTGGAAGTGTGACTATATTTTCTATGTTTAACCCGAATGTTAGTATTAGATCGAGGGTGTGACCACAATTATGGGTCGGTCCTATGACATTCTGATTAATCCCTACTGAATCTAAAATGGGCACAAACGCTGTTTTCAAAGGGTCTTCTGGGTTATCGAAGTGAATATTAAAATCTCCAACAACTAAAGTTTTGTCTCCGGAAATAACCAGATCTGAGATAAAATCTGCAAATTCAGAAAGAAACTCAGAATATGGCCCCGGGGGCCTGTAAATAATAAGCAACGGAATTAACTGGGTAGACCTATTTTTCGAGGCTACATACATTATATTTGTATGAAGAACTTCAAATTTATTAAATTTATAACCAGGTTTTTGTGTTACACCTAGATAATCATTATAAATAACCACAACACCACCTCCTCTGCCAATTAGACGAGGCTGGTGTATGTAATTGTATCCAGGAGGATTCTCTTCATTTAATGCTATATATTAATTTGGCTTAATCCATGTTTCAGTTAAACAAAGTACATTAAACTACTGATCAGTAATGAGTTCATTAACCATTAGCACTTTAGATGTAAGAGATCTAATATTTAATAGCCCCACCTTTAGATCAAAGGTGCTGGTAGCGACTGTACAGTCAGTATGATCTAATTTTATATTGATTAGGTTACTGGAACAAACTGAATATTTCTACCTTTTTGTTTAGCTCGGGGAACAGACACAGTCTCGATGTAGTGGACCCTGAGTGACGACTCTGTGCAGCTAGCAGACAGTCGGTTTAGCCTTTCACCCTCTGTTCGGCCCACGCGCCCCTTCAGTGACTCCACTGCATGAAAGATGCCAATGCGCGGATCACCCGTTGGTATCTCGCCCTCCAGCTGTTTAAATTTGAGGTGGTCCACAGGCTGGGGGCACAGATGGTAGTGGTGGACTTCCTGTCCCGTCAGCCAGACGGCTCCCCATCCTGAGTCAGTCAGTGGGGGTATGTGGCAGTGGGGGCATGGGCTAGTATCAGTTTGTGAATGGAGAGCGAGGTCAGGGAAGGTGAGTGGCAAAGTCAATGCACCTGTTGTTAATTAATGTGTGTGCATTTGTTGCAGTGACAGCAGGGTGTAGAAAAGGAGGGAGAGAGTGAAGAGAAGGGAACTCTCCCAATTAGAATATGTGTGTGTCTGAGTAGTGAACGAGTGAGTGAGCAAACAAATGCAGCTGAAAAGTGACAATCATAAAAATAAAGTGTGTGTGAGGTATCATCTCCTGCCTGCCATGCTTCAGTACTCCACCCACATCAGGGCTTACTACATAGTATAATTAACAGGAGACTGTTGATGTGTGCAATGATTTTGGTGACACTACAGTGAATAAGGGTGACGTTACTGAATATTTTCAAAGCATCTCTTTTCAGTCTTGCACTTTTTAGATGGTCCCTGCGCACTCGTCTCTCAGTCGGCTGCAAACAGAGAACAGTGTTATTTGTCCAGCTCGTAGAAAGACTTGTTTTGATTAAAATTGGTTGTAACTCATTGTCTACCTTGGTACAGTAGGAAAGAGGCATCAATTGTGTTTTAACAATGTTTCGCTGAAGAGTTATTGATCCAGGAAATTTGAACCTGTGACTATATTTCCAACTTTACTGCAGTTCGACCCAAACATGAAATAGAAATTGATTAAATCATGTAAATGAGCCATATTACCCAGTTTATTCTCCATATTACCCAGTTTATTCTCCACACACCTCATTCAAACATGAGTTTAAAGTTATCATGGGAAATTTTTCACGTTTTAACAATATCAATGATCACATATTTCCATCCATCCATTATCCATAAGCGCTTATCCTGTGTGGGCAAGCTGGAGCCTATCCCAGCTGACTATGGGCGAGAGACGGGGTACACCCTGGACAAATCGCCAGATCACTGCAGGGCTGACACACAGAGACAACTGACCATTCACACTCACGGTCAATTTAGAGCCACCAATTAGCCTAACCTGCATGTCTTTGAACTGTGGGGGAAACCAGAGCACCCGGAGAAAACTCATGCAGACACGGGGAGAACATGCAAACTCCACACAGAAAGGCCCCTGTCGGCCACTGGGCTCGAACACAGAACCTTCTTGCTGTGAGGCGACAGTGTTAACCACTACACCACCGTGCTGAATATTAGGCATTAGACCTAATATTCAGCAATATTAGGCAACAGAACATGGTGGTGGTAGTATTATGGTTTGGGCCTGTTTTACTGCATCTGGGCCAGGACAGCTTGCCATCATTGATGGAACAATGAATTCTGAATTATACCAGCGAATTCAAAAGGAAAATGTCAAGACATCTGTCCATGAACTGAATCTCAAGAGAAGGTGGGTCATGCAGCAAGACAACAACCCTAAGCACACAAGTCGTTCTACCAAAGAATGGTTAAAGAATAATAAAGTTAATGTTTTGGAATGGCCATCAAAATCCTGACCTAATGAATCTAATCAAAATGTTGTGGAAAGACCTGAAGCGAGCAGTTCATGTGAGGAAACCCACCAACATCCCAGAGTTGAAGCTGTTCTGTACGGAGGAATGGGCTAAAATTCCTCCAAGCTGGTGTGTAGGACTGATCAACAGTTACCGGAAATGTTTAGTTGCAGTTATTGCTGCACAAGGGGGTCACACCAGATACTGAAAGCAAAGGTTTGCATACTTTTGCCACTCACAGATATGCAATATTGGATCATTTTCCTCAATAAATAAATGATCAAGTATAATATTTTTGCCTCATTTGTTTCACTGGGTTCTCTTTATCTACTTTTAGGACTTGTGTAAAAATCTGATGATGTTTTAGATCATATTTATGTAGAAATATAGAAAATTCTAAGGGGTTCACAAACTTTCAAGCACCACTGTTCTTGGACAGCAGAAGAAAAGTACACCAGACTGGTTTCAAGAACAGGCCGATTCTATCCAAGCTTTGTTAGAAGAAAAATACAAAATTTACAAACTTTATCTAAAAGAGAATTCCGATGAAAGCTTTCAAAGATATTAAAGCGAAAGTGCAATGAGAAATCAGAGCTATGAAAGACAGATGGTGGTGCAAAAAAGCTGAGGAACTACAGGAACTGGCAGACAGGTAGGACTACCATGGATTATTCACCAGACTGAAGACTCTCCATGGACCAAGAAACAATGTAGTGGCACCAGTGAAAAGTGCTGATGGAAGTATACTCCACACAAATCTGGAAAACATAAAAAGGTGGAAGGAGCATTTCTCCAATCTCCTAAACCAGCAAGGGTCAGCCGATCCTGAAGCATGTCGCTGGCTTGAGAGGAGACCAACAAGAGAAGATCTGTGTGTACCCATCACATCAGATGAGCTTCAGAAAGTACTCAAGGATACTAGATGTGGCAAAGTACCCGGCCAAGACAGCATCCCAACTGATGTGCTGAAGCGAGGCGGCCCCAGCCTAACAGCTACACTCTTGAAACTGTACAATGCATGTTAGGAGAACATGTGTCTTCCCCAAGACTTCAAAGATACACGAATCGTGACCATCTACAAAAAGAAAGGAGCGAATGTGAAAACTACCGTGGCATAGCTTTGCTTTCCATTGCAGGCAAGATTCTTGTCAAGACTAATCCGAATTAAAAATTTCTCAGATGATGTACTTCCAGAAAGTCAGTGTGATTTCAGGGCTGGCAGATCTACCTCAGATATGGTCTTTACTCTGAGACAACTCCAAGAGAAAGCCATCGAGCAACGTCAACCTCTGTACATGGTTTTTGTAGACTTCTCAAAGGCCTTTGGCACAGTTGACAGAGACGCTTTGGAAGATACCAGAAGTGTATGGATGCCCGGAAAGACTGATACGGCTCATTAAGCTCTTCCATGAGAACATGTCTGGGAAGGTTTCGATCAGAGGAGATATTAATGAAGCTTTTCCTGTCAATCATGGTGTCAAACAGGGATGTGTTCTTGCCCCAACATTGTTTATACCTTACAGTAGTCTGAGAGACTATGGGCACTAACCTAGATAAAGGAGTCTACATCAGAACTCTTCAATCTTGCCAGACTCAAGTCTCCAACCAAAACTCAGCAAATTTGCCTGCGAGAACTGCTGTATGCAGAGGACTCTGCATTTGTAGCAGCAGATTTCGATGACATGCAGGAAATCGTTGATCGCTTTGCCACAGCTGCAACCCTCTTTGGATTGAAAATCAATACCACGAAAACAGAACTCCTATACCAGTCCTCACCTGAGCTACAGGCAATGTTAAACAACATTGTTTTGGTCAATGGAAAGCCTCTTAGGAGTTCTGAGAGTTTCATCTACTTAGGCAGTGCAGTTACCAATACAAACTCATCAGACTTGGAGGTAGACCGCCGGATTCAAGCTGCCACCAAAGCCTTCGATGCATTACAAAAGCAACTACAGTCTCGCCATGACATCAACAGAACCACTAAGTTGAAAGTATACAATGCCGCAGTCTTACCATCTCTGCTTTATGCCACTGAATGCATGATGCTCTACCGTAAACATTCAAGAATCTGACCAGACTACAACTCCGACACCTGCGTCAAATCCTCAAAATAAGGTCCCCGATGTAGAAGTCCTCAGGTGAGCCAATACAGTAAGTGTGGAAGCCCTGATCATAGCCTCCCAACTTTGTTGGGCTGGACACATCTGGCACATGCCTGACACATGACTACTCAAAGCCGTTTTCTATGGAGAACTGAGCTGAGGAAAGAGGAGACAAGGAGGACAGAAACTGAAGTACAAAGACGTCTTGAAGAGGAACACAAAGAATGCCGGAATTATCAATTAGATGTGGGAAAGGGATGCCTCGGATAGAGTAACATGGTGAAGCATAGTTAAAAGCTCAGTGTCTACAACTGAAGACAAGCATCAAAGGGAGTATACGAGGGCTCACAAAGCCAGACATTCCATGGCAGCTCAGCCAGGCCATTCGTGCCACCACTGCAGACGACTCTGTTGCGGGCCTTGTGGTCCATCTGCATTTCTGCACATCCTAATGAAGCAGCCACCATTGCTAGCGATGGACAGACGATGACAATATGCACACTCAACTCTGCACTTTATGTTGTCTGTGTAGTTTATTGTCTGCAATGTTTGCACTTGCTGCACTCTTGCACTTTATTTGTAGTCCTGTGATATTTGTTTAATGTCGTACCATGGTCCTGGAGAAATGCTGTTTCATTTTAACTGTGTACTGTACCAACTGTATATGATGGAAATGACAAAAAGCCTTGACCTTGACCAAGCAGTATATAATGGGTACAAATAAGTACTTTAGAGGGAAGTGCCCCAGTGACAAGCTGTTGTACCCCTAAAGGTACAATAATGTACTTTATTTTCTGAGAGTGTCGGGCCAAAAATTTGTAGATATTTGACAATCACCCCCCAATCTTTCCTTGAATATCCCAGTCCAAAATCATGGGCATTAATATGAACATGGACCCCTGTTTACTGCTCTAATAGCCACTCTTTTGGGAAAGCTTTCCACTAGAATTTGTAATGTGCTGTGGGGATTTATGCTCCTCAAATTTTGAACCGTTCAGTGGTGGGTTTCCCAAAAGCCTCTTAACACTAAGAGGACCTTAACTAGGACAGAGAGAGTTCATTGTGCTGCTCACTTGACCATTTAATGATGATCTTTGTGCTACAAGGCTTTTGAAAAACTTGGCACGGAGCATTTCAACCAAAAAATAATTTTGGTTCCACTCAAAACAAGTGAAAATGTGGGCTGGTTTGCTAGCTGGAACCCTGAACAGAACTAGTTGAAGAACCTGTTCCCTGTTGGTCAAAAAGGGGTATGAGAGAAATTCCAGTTCATAGTTCCAGTTTTCCCCCAAAGTATTCAGCTGGGTTGAGGTCAGGACTCTGTGGAAGTCAGGGCTCCGTGGAGGACACTGATTTCTTTGTCGCCTACCTTGGTAAACCCTTATGTCTCTCTGGACCTTGCTTATACCCCACTTTGACCAAAAGGGAACAGGTTCCATTCTTTTTCACACACCAAATTTTGAACTGTTAAAGGTTGGGTTTCCCAAAAGGCTCTTAACACTAAGAGCATCTTAACTAGGAGGGAGAACGTTCATTGTGATGCTCGCGCTACCATTTAACGATGATCTTTATGCTGCGATGCTTTTGGGAAACTCAGGCCAGAGCATTTCAACCAAAAATAAATTGGTTCAGAACCTGAAAAGTTGGTTCCCAGCTGGAACCAAAATAAAGCTGTTTTTTCCAGCGCAAACCATGACATCAGTGGGTGTGTCAGAGAGGAAGTGGAGCACAGCAATGGAAAACACAAAGGAAAAGGATAAATCTTCAGAAAAAAAATCTGTAATAACAGAACAAAAGGGGGCGGCACGGTGGTGTAGTGGTTAGCGCTGTCGCCTCACAGCAAGAAGGTCCGGGTTCGAGCCCCGTGGCCGACGAGGGCCTTTCTGTGCGGGGTTTGCATGTTCTCCCGGTGTCCACGTGGGTTTCCTCCGGGTGCTCCGGTTTCCCCCACAGTCCAAAGACATGCAGGTTAGGTTAACTGGTGACTCTAAATTGACCGTAGGTGTGAATGGTTGTGTGTCTATGTGTCAGCCCTGTGGTGACCTGGCGACTTGTCCAGGGTGTACCCCGCCTTTTGCAAGTAGTCAGCTGGGATAGGCTCCAGCTTGCCTGCGACCCTGTAGAACAGGATAAAGCAGCTAGAGATAATGAGATGAGATGAATGAACAGAACAAAAGCTTGAAGGTAATCAGTGTGCTGTGCCACTGTTTACTCCTGTTGTGCAATGCCCTCCGTTCATGACCCATCCTTGATTACAAAGGTTCCACTCAAAACTAGTGAAAATGTGGGTTGGGATGGTCTGGCACCAAAGTTCAAAAAATCCTGAATGGGTCAGCCAAGATCAGATGGACCTTATAGGTTCCAAAATAGCAAAAAACCCAAGGTTACCCAAAATGGTCAAAACTGTGATATTATGGGCTTGAACATATTGGGGTCCCATACCTAAAATTTCATGTAGCATTCTCTTTCCGTTTTGAAAATATACCTCATTTTATACATGCCCCATTCTGCTAGGCTGTTGACGTTACGGACACTACATTAAAAGATATAACGGGATAGATCCACTTAAAACACCTCAAAAGCAAATGTTGATGGGGCAACGAACTGTTATGCCATAAAGTGCCCTGTCGAATGTTACAATTGAGTATAGTTACATATATTTGCTGGGTCTTCTAGTTATGTGACACATTATCAGGGACCCCGATATTAGACAGAGAAACACAAAATTTCACAACACTTTATTAAAGCTCCAATTATTGGGCTCACAAAACATCATTTTATGCATAGTATCGGCTTATTATACTAGTTCCTTAATTAATTGACAGTTGGTTGTCCTTTCCATCAAAGATTACATAGCTTATATACTTGTTGAACAACGTTACACATAACGTTACGGACACTACACAATGTGTCTTGGGTTATTCCCAAAGTCACAACATGGGACGTGTTTCAGAGAAATGTTTTTAGTACAATTAGTCATGACACACTGCATCTACTACACATTACACCTTAACGAATTATTAAAAAACAAGGGTGACTACTCGAACATTGCATCATGCAGCAGGGCGAAACCTACCGGGTAATACTAGTATATCAATATCAACACAGGATCAACACCACATGTTATACATACTTAAACACGCTTTTGGAAAATACTAGTAATTGTAATACCTCTCTAGAGAGGTCACTTATGTGAGCAGCCACCTCTTATGAAAGGCCACATTTGGCTGTCTCACAGATGCATTTGGACCTCTCATGAACAACCACCTCATTTATAAGGCCACTTTTGGCCGGCAATAGGGGAGGCCACTCAAACGAGGTTCAACTGTACATGAATAGCCGTCTCAAAAACAAAAAAGTGTTATAAAACACATTATGTAAAAATATATGTTATTAACAAGCCAGGGCTGTATCTTGAATGGTCAAAATATGTCTTGGTAACATCTTGATTATAATAATTTAGTGTTCAAATAGTTGGCCTGTGGGGTCTTAATTCAATCAATTACAACTTTGAGAGAAGAATATGATTAATTTGCGTCATTCTCACATGAAGGTTTCATTTAAATTTGTCAAGAAGTCTCAATTAACTGGCTTTACCAAAATATCAATTTGGCGTTCCGGACACTACACCCGTTACAGACACTACATATTGCAAATATATCTATTAATATAACAACTAAAGACGTATGAATATGTAACTAGAGCCCTACATGAGGCCAACAGGACCAATGCATATCATAATCACCAAAAATGGTAAAAAATTCTGCAGCATTCTGTTACAGCAAGACCGTTACGGACACTACAGAAAACAACGGAAATGACACGCAAAGTCTTTGGCATGTGAATTTTGCAAACATATGCCCCCAACAACAAGGTTTTTGTATCAAATCATATCACATACTACATAAAATGTCTGTATTTAATTTAAAGTGCTTATTAAAATGCATTAAATAAGATTTCTCAGGCCATTTTCAACTTTGCAGTGACAAAGAAAACAAATTAGGTTCAGCACCCCCCCATTGACAAAACTATTGTGAAAGATTTCATTTTTATCGGAATTCCGTGATTCAGTTATCAATTTGTTCCTCAAAAATCTGCTGATTTACTAAAACAGTTAGTGTTTGACAAATTATTGCCAAGTTTAAGCAGCAATGATGCATTCTGGGGTATTAAATCAAATGAACATGCGTTACATGGTGAAAATGTGCAATATGAAGAGTTTGTCTGATAAAAAAAAACCTGAAACATGGATTCAGTGGTGGTAAATTATGATCTGGCTTTGAAACGTCATACATTGGCAATGATAGTCTACCATTACAACATATGAAATAGTTTAATAAACATAAATAGAAGGCTATTACGGGCGGCACGGTGGTGTAGTGGTTAGCGCTGTCGCCTCACAGCAAGAAGGTCCTGGGTTCGAGCCCCGGGGCCGGCGAGGGCCTTTCTGTGCGGAGTTTGCATGTTCTCCCCGTGTCCGTGTGGGTTTCCTCCGGGTGCTCCGGTTTCCCCCACAGTCCAAAGACATGCAGGTTAGGTTAACTGGTGACTCTAAATTGACCGTAGGTGTGAATGGTTGTCTGTGTCAGCCCTGTAATGACCTGTACCCCGCCTTTCGCCCGTAGTCAGCTGGGATAGGCTCCAGCTTGCCTGCGACCCTGTAGAACAGGATAAAGCGGCTAGAGATAATGAGATGAGAAGGCTATTACATAGTGTTACATGATCTCAAACAAGTAGGTACATCTGATTGTGGCTGACCCGTGAACGGAACTGGTTGAAGAACTCGTTCCCTGTTGGTCGGAAAGGGGTATGAGAGAGCTTCAGTTCTGTCCAAAAGCGTTCGGTTCTGTGAAGGACACTGAGTTTTTCCTCGCCTACCTTGACAAACCCTCACGTCTGTCTGGAGCTCACTGAGATGAGCAAATGATTTTTGACGGCGGAGAGCGGAAGGGCGTGGCTTCAGGGCTCTGCCCACTGCGCAGGTTGGCCCTTGGTCTTTGTAGTCCTTCCTGAATGCTTTCTATACAAAGATGATTCTACAAGCGGCGAAAGTGTGCATGCGCAGAGGAGACATCGTGTTTTAGTGACAAATCCAAAGCAACTAATACAAATCTGTTAAAGCAGATATTTTCGGTAAGGATGTTCTGAGGACAGCAGTTTGTAAAACTCTTGCTCTGTAGCTGAACATAACGTTGACGCCATTTGCAGACTGAAGTGAGTCTAAACATGTCCGGTGTTGCAGGTCAGACTGTTAGAAAAACTGAAGCGTTTGGTTTTGAAGCCAGGTTGACGGTGTATTTCTTTCTCTGTCTGGTCCAGTTGTTTGTGTTTGAGCGTTTTGTGCAGAATGAACCCAGAGCCTGTGCTTGGCTTGGTGACATTAGCATTAGCATTAGCTGTTGTTTGTGGCGACTGACTGCTGCGCCATTTTGTCATCTTCGGTGTGTTTCTCCGCTCTGACTGGCCACTCACTGTGCCATGTGATATTTTAAATTTTTTTTTAAAATATGAAATTGTTCTCCAAATGTCAGTATTTCTCCACATCAGTGTGTCTTGATATTGCTTTCCCCTTTTAAACAGGTATGAGCACTGTTTCGCCTCATCTCCATCTTTCCTGTTTGTGGCTGTGTTGTTGCAGGGCTCAGCGAGTCCACTGCTCTGGTCCTCAGTGCTGCCTTTATCCTTCATTCCACTCTACTTTTCATTTTTAAAAGGTTTCACAGATTTGTGTGGTTAGTCATTTTGTTACAACAACAAAAAAAACATTTAACCTGTTTTCCTCGAGTTATTTAATAAATCTGTTAATATTTTCCTACTGCCCACATAGCGCCAGAGAACACAATCCAACTCTCCTGCCACATGCAGACTGACTGGGACTTGGGGATAATTTCTGATGACCTGCTCCTGCCAATGTGATAGTGAAAGATATTTGTTGATTTTGGTTTTCGTGAGTAAAGTTTCTAATTTTGTGCAAAAGTAGCAAACAAATTTGTAAGGTACATAGGCGAAATGTAGATACAAACAAGATTTCAAATTAGATTTTCAAAAAAAAAAAAAAGGAATAAATAGTCTACTCTTTGGGTGGTGTAGTGGTTAGCGCTGTCGCCTCACAGCAAGAAGGTCCGGGTTCGAGCCCCGGGGCCGGCGAGGGCCTTTCTGTGTGGAGTTTGCATGTTCTCCCCGTGTTCGCGTGGGTTTCCTCCGGGTGCTCCGGTTTCCCCCACAGTCCAAAGACATGCAGGTTAGGTTAACTGGTGACTCTAAATTGACCGTGAGTGTGAATGGTTGTCTGTGTCTATGTGTCAGCCCTGTGATGACCTGGCGACTTGTCCAGGGTGTACCCCGCCTTTCGCCCGTAGTCGGCTGATAGGCTGCAGCTTGCCTGCGACCCTGTAGAACAGGATAAAGCGGCTAGAGATGATGAGATGAGTCTACTCTTTCTCTTTTCTTTTGTTGAAGTTAGTGATGTACAGTTTGGAGGCACGTTTCATCTGACTCTTCGCCACATTTAAAAACACAAGCAGTTATAACCAGGAAAAATATTGTGGTGTTTTACTTTCTTAAAGTGAATTTAATGTTCCTAAACCACACTTTTTTCCTTGTACAAAGCAACAATCGTTATGTTGATTTGACTATTACCCCTTTTCCACCAAATCAGTTCCAGGGCTGGTTCACAACTCGTTCAACTTGCAAACCAGCTGAGAACCAGTTTGTTTTTCCATAGCTCGGGGTGCTAAGGGGAGCCACATCATTATGTCACTGTATACGTCAGTTACGTCGCTGCGTTTGCATAAACCTTGGCGCGAGCATCGAAGCAACAACAACACGGAGAAGAAGCAGCAGCAACAACAATAATGGATGACTCGCGTTTGTACAGCTGCTGCTTCTGGCTTTACAGTGCTTCATTCAAAATGGCGCCCTCTCGCGGTCTTGCTATTGTTGTTGGTCTTAACAACTCGGCCTCCCCCCCCGGCTGACGTAAGCAGTTCTTTCCTCTAGCCCAGCAAAGAGCTGGTGCTACCCTGGAACCGGTTTTTCTGGCCCAGAGCCAGTTCTTTGTCAGTGGAAACAGAAAACCCGGTTCCAAACTAAGCACTGGCCCCGAACCACCCCTGGAACTGATTTGGTGGAAAAGGGGTACATGTGTTTTCAAACCATAGCTGATCCAAAAGGAAGGCCATAAATTTAATGTAAAATCAATAAGATCAGCTGATTTTCACTGACTCTGCCTAGACTGAACCGGAAGATCCAGAAGGCGTGCATGACATCACACGTGTAACAATCCAGGTATCAATTTCGTTCATGTGCACAGCAGTGGGTAGACCAGTCTCAATATGGAATCGCGTTTTGGAGAGAATTCTGATAGTGATTGGGATTCTTATATGTTGGATGAAGGGGCACATGATTATCCAAGGCTATTCCAGAGTAAATAGTTATCTTTCGAGCCCCCAAGACGAGAAACTGTCAGTTCACGGCAGTCCTGCTCACTGCTGATAGCGCACCACCAGCCAGAGAGAATTGGAAACGCTGATTGGTTTGTGGATTTTTATTCTAAGCTGGCCACTGCAAAATGTAGGGAAAATATTTACATGTACCTCAATAATTGCATTAATGTATAGTCTTTGAAACGTACACTTATTCAGTGTAATTACTGAAAGAAAATATGAAGTGGGCGATAATAGCAGAATCGATGAACTGTGCAAATGTCAGCTCAAATGTCATTTATTAAATAAAGTGGTTTCTTTTTAACTCCAACAATGCCCATGTAGTTGTGGTGGTGGTGAACACTTGATGAATCAGGTTTATTAGTAGGTGACGTGACATCTGTCTGCTTCGTTTGCACAAACCTCACCCACTGCCGCTTTAGATTAGTGTCATTTCTTGGAAATTTGTGAACTGAATGTCCTGTTGTATATGAATTTGAACATCCAAGTGCAACTCGGCACTTTCCCATCATTATTTTTTGTAAGATTCCAACAATAATATCCAATTTCATTGAGTAAACAAACATGGAGACAGATGAACTGAAATGACCCAGATAACTGGGGTTCCACGCGTGACATCATGCGAGATTAGCCCTGAGGCAAGGCTGCCTTTTTCCAGGATCCGGAAGTCGTGATTTATCAATAGTTTTGATAATAAAATAACAGAGAATTAATATTTTCCCCTGCTTTATTCTTCATTTTGGTCGTTATTAATGATATATATTCATTTTAAAGCATTACAATAAGGTATTACATACACTTTAATTGTCTGTAACAGCAGCCCTGACAGTCGTGATGGATTTACTTCATATCACGGGTTTATATTAATGTACTCGATTCACTAGGTTGCCATTTATTTTTGTAAAAACGTACAGAGGAGCTTGTGTGCTGGATGTTCACGGATTAAGGAGAGTTCAGTAAGGAGTTTATTGACTTTTTTTTTTTCTTTTGGAAGTAGTCTCCAGTGACGGTGCTTTTGTAACATTCGGGTAAATCTGTTCCTTTAATTTTCTTCTGATATGGGAAAGTCCTCAGATGAGTACACTTCCTTTTTTTTTTTTTGTATGACAAGCTAGAGAGTGAGTATTGTTGCTATAACATGTAATAACAAGTGTGAACGTGCTTCACAGGTGTTTAACATTTAAATTTAATATTACAATTCTTTATTTGTTTATAATTGGCAAATTGCTTTAGTATAAAGTGAATAAAATAGGTACTTGTGGACATGCTGTGATAAGAACATAAACTTTAGGTGGTAACAGCCCACTACGTTGTCAATGTACCACACCACTTCACTGCAGATTATTTTATTTATAAAATACCCTTTGTGCTTTAATCCTTACTTAACAGTGCTTATGTATGGTAATTACATAGATGGGTACCTATAACTCCAGGTTAGTTATAGTTTGCTGATCACGAACGACTAATTTGCTGTTAGAGCTATCATTGTGTTTGGTAAAATATCATCATTATTTGTGGTGGTCACTTGGCAGGCCACACTCAATTCAGCTGATGGAGAGACAAAAGCAGAGCAAAAATTCAAGAAAAATGCATTTCCCAAACTTCACATCTAAACGCACTGCCTGGCCAAAAAAAAAAGGCACACACACTATTTGGTTGGGCCACCTTTAGCTTTGATTACGGTGCATGTTCACCATGGCACTGTTACAGCAGCCTTCTGCAACACCACAACGTTCGTTTCCATCCAGAGTCACGTTTATTTTTTCACAGAGATCTTGTTTTGCTGACTGGAGAGTCGAACCATTCCATAAAGTTTTCTCCAGCACAATCCCAAAGACTTTCAATAGCTTTAAAGGTAGACTGCCTTTCAGATTTTAAGTGTAGGTCATGAAAAGAATCTTCCCTGACACCCACTTATTTTTGAGTGGACTGAAAGCTACTGAATTTGAATCACAGACTTCCAGTTTTATTAGGCTTTTTTTTTTAAACAGTTAATGAATTTAGGGTTATGTGGCCCTAAATTCTTTGCTGTTTTTTTTCTTGCTTCACCATGACCCAATTAAAGATAGTACGTCATGCATCACGTGGTGGGCTTTCCCTGTTCGCGCAAGGCATTGTGGAATACAAATTTGAAACAGGAGAGAAAAATGGAGGACGCAAATGAAACGGGTAAATCTGGACTCTTAAGACCACATGACCTTTTTCCATTACTCCAGAGTCCAATCTTTATGCTCCCGAACAAATTGAAGCCTTTTCTCCTGATTAGTGTCACCAAGTGTGTTTTTTTTTATGGCCACACAGCTGTTTAGTCCCAATCCTGTGAGTTCTCATCACATTGTGGAAACAATCTTATGGCCCTTTTCCACTACCCTTTTTCAGCTCACTTCAGCCCGACATGGCTCGCGTTTCGACTACCTCTGAGCAGCATGACTCAGCTCGCTTCAGCCCTACTCAGCACCCAAAACTCGCACGGTTTTGGAGTGGGGCTGAAGCGAGCCAAACCGAGCCGAGTGGGGCTAGGGGCGTGAGGAGACACTCCCCTGTGCACTGATTGGTGAGGAGGAGTGTCCACACACGCCCCGCGAGCACGCTGGGATCTGTAAACACCGTAAACCCGGAAGAAGAAGAATTACGAATTACGAGAATTTCTGAAGCCTTATGCGCCTCGCCTCATCTATACGCTCTTGCCAGTATCTGTTGGCGTTGTCAGTGACAACAAGCCACAGCACCAAGACCAGCAACATTAACGACTCCATGTCCTCCATGTTTATTGTTTACTATCCGGGTCGTGAGACTACCGCTTAAAAGGTCACTGATGTCACTGTTTGCGCCGCCTAACGACGTCACGTGACGTCCACCCACTTTCGCTAACTCCACCCAATGTGTCCCCCCACTTCCAGCCAGCACGGTTCAGCGCGGTTGTAGTCGAAATGCAACTCCAACAGCCCCGCTCAGCCCGACTCAGCCGCGTTGGTAGTGGAAAAGCGGCATTATTTTCATAGCTGTGACTACTTATTATTATTATTATTATTATTATTATTATTATTATTAATAATAATAAATATATAATTTGCCTTTACCAAGTGTTTAAATGATCACGATCAGTGAGGATTTTTTTTGACCATATTTATTCCACAAAGTTGACGGTTCACTATCCTTCCGTATTTTAATAATGCGTTGGGCAGTTCTTAACCCAATTCCAGTCGTTTCAGCAATCTCCTTAGTTGTTTTGTTTGCTTATTGCAGGCCCTTCTGAAACACAGTAACATCTTTTCCAAAACCTATGGGATACGTCTTCCGACATCAGCGTATAAGAAATGAGAAGCTACTCACTGCATGAGTTTGGGTTAAAATAATTGTTGCTAGCTGACATTAATCACTGCAGTAATTATCAAATCAAAGGTTCCTAAGTATTTGCTTATTTAAAATCCAGATGTGGACTTTTTGGCCAGGCAGCGTATGTAAAATACCCAACCATGTGGAAGAGGTGTGTGTAATATAATTTAACATTATATATTTTCAATTTGTATTTGCACTCTTTTTGCTTTTACATTTTCATACTTTAGTATGCTGCTTGTGGGTCTTGTAATTTGTCAGTCATTTTAGTACAAAATAACTCCATATAGTGTTAATCAGCAGTTTTAAAGGAACAGTCCACCGTACTTCCATAATGAAATATGCTCTTATCTGAATTGAGACGAGCTGCTCCGTACCTCTCCGAGCTTTGCGTGACCTCCCAGTCAGTCAGACGCAGTCAGACGTGCTGTCACTCCTGTTAGCAATGTAGCTAGGCTCAGTATGGCCAATGGTATTTTTTGGGGCTGTAGTTAGATGCGACCAAACTCTTCCGCGTTTTTCCTGTTTATATAGGTTTATATGACCAGTGACATGAAACAAGTTCAGTTACACAAATTGAAACGTAGTGATTTTCTATGCTATGGAAAGTCCGCACTATAATGACAGGCGTACTAACACCTTCTGCGCGCTTCGACAGCGCATTGATACGGAGCTCAGATATCAATGCGCTGCCGAAGCGCGCAGAAGGTGTTAGTACGCCTGTCATTATAGTGCGGACTTTCCATAGCATAGAAAATCACTACGTTTCAATTTGTGTAACTGAACTTGTTTCATGTCACTGGTCATATAAACCTATGTAAACAGGAAAAACGCGGAAGAGTTTGGTCGCATCTAACTACAGCCCCAAAAAATACCATTGGCCATACTGAGCCTAGCTACATTGCTAACAGGAGTGACAGCGCGTCTGACTGCGTCTGACTGACTGGGAGGTCGCGCAAAGCTCGGAGAGGTACGGAGCAGCTCGTCTCAATTCAGATAAGAGCATATTTCATTATGGAAGTACGGTGGACTGTTCCTTTAAGGGCTCTGGTTCAATAGTGTGGTATGAGCATAAATACAGTTACAGTTTCCATTCAGTGGAGTCTCAGTTACACAGCAGGCTCAAAAATAGTATACAGTGGTATGTTTTTGGTGCACATTTTTAAGTTGCTTTATTTGAAATTTGCATTCATGCCTTTTTAAGGTTTTAGCAAAGTAGTGGTAGTCAGTCTATCCTTCCTGTACACTTTTTTAAAATTTATTTATTTATTTTTTTTAAATCTGATATTGTGTCAGACTATTATAGAGACCCGTTGTTATTGTTTCGTAATTTTATTTCACTATATCCATGTGTTAGACTCAAATATGAAAGAAACGGAGAAAATGCTTGAAATAGCATCTTAATAAATATTTTTTTCCGTGTGGGTTTTTTCCCCCTCTTTCTTCATCATTGGGAATCTTCATATTTGAAAATGTTAATTTTGTGTTTGCTCTTCTGCATGATTTTCTGCTGAGTTCATTATGAAGTATAATATAGTTTAATAACCTGAAAACCTGGCAAGGGCTTTTGCAGCTAGCCAGACCTCTGTTGTGAATGGTGAACTAAATAATTCAAGCGCTGGGTTTGAACTATAATATGCTAATAGTTTGAAATGGCTGGTGCAGAATGGTGTACTAGAACATGCATACTGGGCGTTGTTGGTTACATTGCTGTTTGCATTGATGTTTTTGCCTCCGTTTATTCTTTTATTACAGTCGAGAGTTGATTTTAAATGATTGACGACAAGATTGGCTTGGGTTTCGTCCACAACTAATAACGAACCACCGCTAATTATACAGGTAAGAATTTGCGTAGCCTGTATGTTCATTAGACACATTTATGATTTTTCTTGTACATGTCTATGTTTTAATTGATGAGTCATATTCATGCTAATTAAGATTAATTCAGCACAAAAAGCAATGTTGCTTGTTATGATATGTACAGATAACATTATGCTGCTATATTCTGAGAAATACCTGAATTGGAAGCCCTGTAGTAATGTTTCCTGAGTTGCTGTCTGCATTTCTATCTTATTTATTTATTTTAAAACTCGTATTAGCCATAGAATTTCACTGTTCATGTTCACTTTTATCTGAATAAAGATGGTTTTAAGATTTTATCTGCTATTCTTTATGGATCATATTTGTTTGTGAGCATCAAACCTGGCTTGTGTTTATGCAGACCAATTGAAAAACTTCCTGGGCTGTTCCACTTTATGATTTTGTGGATATCAAGTTACTTAATACAGATGTGACATGATTGATAAAGAATTGTAGAGGTTTTTGTACTTCAGTAAACTGATGAAAGGAAGAAAAAAATTACAATATTTTAAGTAAAAAAAAATTGTGGACACTATGTTAAAAATGATTTCAAACTATGCTCGTCCTTGGTTGAAATTGGCTTTTTGCACACAGTGGTTATTCTTGGGGGAACTACATGTGGAAAGATTGGAGCATTTTGGCATGAGCCATGATACACATTTTTTTTCCTGATGTGAGCTTAGTGATGACAAATGATTGTTTGATTACCTTTGGTTATGGAAAGATGACTGCATTTGTTTTTGCTGTTTTCACTGTGAATGCTCAAATGCTTTGTGTCAAAACAAATTGCATCCTCCCTATTCTATGGTTTTAGGCTGCTTTGTGTGACTTTGTCCTACTAACCTTTCCTTCACCCTAGCCTGATGGTCGTTGCCTTCTTTCATCTACAGGTGTGCGTTATAGCACCTCAGCATGGCTGTGGTCATCCGTTTGCAGGGCCTTCCCATTGTGGCGGGCACCATGGACATTCGTCATTTCTTCTCTGGTCTGACAATCCCGGATGGTGGTGTGCATATTGTAGGGGGTGACCATGGTGAAGCTTTTATCGTGTTTGCAACAGATGAAGATGCAAGGCTCGGAATGATGCGCACAGGGGGAACAATCAAAGGTTCCAAAGTGTCACTGTTACTTAGCAGCAAAACTGAGATGCAAAACATGATTGAGTTGAGCCGCAGGCGTTTCGAAACTGGTAATGCAGATGGAGCTTCAGGAAATAGTAATAGGCCAGGGCCTCCCACTATTGCTGGAGGAACTGAAAGGGTTAGCTTGCTAACCACTGCACCAGGTTTTAGTAATACTACTTCAACTACAGCAACCACAGCTGTTTCTGTTAATGAGCCTGTAAGCAACAAAAGTGGCCCAACCTTTGCCTCTACAACCATAGGTAACATGCCTCCAAACTTTAATAATTTCAGCAGTCCAAATCTTAGCATGGGGTCCACCATGACTACTGCCATGTCCTCCTTAAGTAGTGTGCCTCCTCCAATACCCCCTTTGCCTACGATGCCCACCTTACCACCTATGCCACCCATGCCAGTACCACCACCAGTGTCCACATTACCCCCAGTACCAGCCGTAAACCCTTTAACTTCAGTGCCACCAGTCCCTCCCATGGCGCATATGCCACACATCTCTGCACTTCCTCCTTTTAATCCTGGTGTTCCCCCGCCAGTTGGACCTGTGGCTGGTGGTCTTGCTGCCTCAGGACCACCTTTGTCTCTTGGAAACCCAAATCCAATGTTTCTTAACCCCCTAAACCCTCTAAATCCACTCAGTCTCCAGGCTCATTTGAAATCAGCTTTAATCAACCCTGATGAATTATATATACAGATTCAAGGCCTTCCTTACAATACATCTGAAATTGAAATTGGAGAATTTTTCCATGGATTAGGGGTTGACTCTATTCGGATACTGAGAGATGGTCTTGGCAGGAGCTGTGGCAGGGCTTTGGTTAAATTTTTTACTCACCAAGATTCATTTGAAGCTCTTAAACGAAACACTGGTATGATAGGCCAAAGGTATATTGAAATATCTCCTGCTTCAGAGAGGCAATGGAGAGATATCCAGGGATCATGTACAGAGCAGCTTAAAATGGGTAGTGACTCAGAACAGAGTCGGCATCATCGTGGAAGTGCGCCCTCCGCTTCCCCTTCTGGTCGAGAACGTGCTAGGTCTCGATCACCTCATAAACAGGAGTTCTGTGTGTATTTAAAGGGGCTCCCATATGAAGCGGAAAATAAACAGATATTTGAATTTTTCAAAAACCTGGACATTGTTGAAGACAGCATTTACATTGCATATGGACCCAATGGTAGAGCAACAGGAGAGGGTTTTGTTGAGTTTAGAAATGAAATGGACTACAAAGTTGCTCTTGGATGCCACATGCAGTACATGGGAAGTCGATTTATACAAGTGCACCCCATCACAAAGAAAAATATGTTTGAAAAGATTGATGCAATTCGCAAAAGAATGCAGGGCTCCCAGGGTGATCATAAAGGTAGCTCATTGGAGGGTGGAAAGGGTGCTCGAATTTGTGGTCATATAACAAATATCCCATATAATGTGTCTAAGAAAGACGTACGCCTGTTTTTGGATGGGATTCAGTTGTTTGAAGACAGCCTCAAAGTTCTAGTTGATGGCAATGGAAATGGCCTTGGCCAAGCTGTGGTGCAGTTTAAATCTGAGGATGATGCCCATAAAGCTGAACGATTACATAGGCAAAAGTTAAATGGCAGGGATGCTTTTGTCCACTTGGTGACATATGAGCAGATGAAGGAGGTTGAGAGAAACCCTCCCCCACAGTCAAAGCGGGGACAAAAGGCTCAAAACAGTTCCCTTGCACATGCGCAGGCCCAAGCTCAGGCTCAAGTGCAAGCCCAAATCCAAGCTCAAGCACAACATGCTTTCCCTGGAATGACCGGGGAGGAGTTCAGTTTTCTCCGAAATGCTGTGGGGAACCTTGGTAATGGCCCTCCATTCGTCAACCCATTTGCTGCCCCAGGTAATGGCTTAGCAGGCCCACCACCTCTACCTCCATTAGGTACAACTTTGGGTGACGTTTCACTTCCTGTTCCTCCACCTATTGTTGGGGGGCACTTACCAGGGCCTGTTCTGGAGCCCCCTGGTTTCCGACCTGGTGGCAACAGTGCACCCCCTGGTTTTGTTGGAGCTCCAGAGAACTTACGGAGCATGCAGTCATTTGATAATGGATCTTCAAGGAAAGGTGTGGGTCAAAACCGTGGTGGAAACCAAAATCGTTCAACAGGCTCTCAACCTGCTTTTGGTCCAGCTTCTGAAAATCCAAGGGCATCAACCACTGGTGGTGCGGGCAACCCACGGCCCACCATTGTCAAAATTCAAAATATGCCTTTTACTGTTACAGTTGATGAAATATTAGATTTCTTCTATGGTTATAAGGTGTTGCCTGGCTCTGTGTGCCTGCAGTTTAGTGAGAAGGGACTGCCTACAGGGGAGGCAATGGTTGCTTTTGATTCCCATGATGAAGCAATGTCTGCTGTTATGGACCTGAATGATAGGCCTATTGGTGCAAGAAAAGTAAAAATCACTATGGGATAAAGGAAATAATGACAAAAAAATGGACAGCACTGAGCTTTTTCTATTCGCAGAGCTTGGAGTGGTATAATTCCCCCCCTCCCTTCTTATTAGAGGATATGGTAGATTAATCAGTAAAGTAGATCCAAGAGAAAAAATAGATGTTGACCCTTTGTGTGATTTGTGAAGGCAAACTGATTAAGAGGTGGCTTATTGTTTGTCTTTGTCTGATGTGCTTGAGACTGGCTTCCAGTCGTGTGAGATCTGATGCTTGGTACAATTCATGAAGAGGTGTAAGAACACTTAATTGCTGCATTTTGCAAGTGTAGGCTGATGGCTATGTTGCAATGTCTTTTTATTGGCAAATGTTTTCTCTTTCTCTAATTCTTGCTCTCTTCATAGTCTCGATCCAATTCCAGTTTTTGACCATTAGCGCTACTACTTGTGCTGTATATTTTGTGGTTTATGCTCTCAAATGGGGTGTACACCTAATGCTGCCATGCATGGTGTTTATGCTCTTAAATACAACTCTTACCCTTTCTGTTTAGTTTTATATTCACAATAGGCAGTAAATGCATGAAAGTGTTTTGACAGTTGATGCTCGACTTTGAATGCAAGGTCTATAGGATGAAATTTCCTTGTGAGAAACACAAGATGAGGAATGCGATGACTTTATTCACTGTACATGGATAAGCAGCACTGTTTAATAAATGCGGCAGTGTAATGTTTTGTGTTTAAAAAAAAAAAAAAGCTTTACACTCTTCCTTTTAACTGCTCTCCACAATGTGTATGTGTATTTTACCCCCCTATTTTGCTGTGACATATGGTAGCGATTTTTTTTATTATATATTTTTTTCAAGATGCCAGCTTTACAGTTATTTTGGTGTTCAAGTTTATTTGCTGTTGTACATATCTTCCAGCGTATCTATTTTGTCAATAAAATGACATTCCTGAATTTTTGAATTTGCAAGGCATTGTATTTTTTTTTCTCCTGTCCCCCTTTCCCTGTTTCACTCTACAAATAAACAATAAAGATTGTTTTTCCTCTGCTGACTTTGTTTCACATGTGTACCCCAAAATTGTATGAAATGGACATTTTCATGACTTGTTCTGAATCGAAAAGTTGTTTCTTGAAAAGTGTCCTGCTGGCTTTCTGAGGTAATGTTGTTATGGAGTGCATCACATTTTGTAAATAACTATTTATTCATTTGGGAAGATTCTTGCTTGGGCTTCAACGATGATGAAATAAGTTTTGCTAAAGTTCATGTGCAACACGAGCTGAAAAATTTAAGCAACATGCATTTGCTTTTTTTGGTTGTAGTTTTGTGGTAGACTTGGCTATGGACAATGATGCTGTGGATTTCATGCTATCGAACCACTTTTTTTTTTTTTCAGAGAACTTTTCTGTTTATTTCTGAGTTTCAAGTTGGATTTAATATATGATTGTTCAATGTTGAACCAAGCCCTGGAACCACCTGGAATGGGTCTGTATGCGTTTACTGATTTGGGAGAAAGACTTCTTTTGGCTCATTTCATAAAGCATCTGACTAAATGTACTGGTCCAGGATCACCTCTTTTATTGTTAATGCCTCTTGAGAGTTGCATCCAGAGACAATAATTCGTAATACAAGATGCAATATTAACAGCTACTGATGATGATTCATATTTTACACCGAGTGAAAATTATTTTTGTACGTGTCGGTGTATTACTATTTGCCCTTTGACAATTGTGATTTTTATGATCTGCTTGAGTCATCTTGGTGTCACTGAAGGTAAGTTTTCACCAAAATACAGCTTTGAAAGTTAGCACTGTTTTTGTCTTTTATACAACTGAATATCTGGATATACATTTATTTAAAGTGACAAAAGATGTCACTTTTTTTGTGCCTAAACATGATATGGTCATTTACTCAGTTGGCTGTTTTGCATTCCTTTAATATGATGGACATCTATAATCTTATGAATTCCCCCTGCTTTGGCCTGTTGCTATAGACCTGGAAATGTATCTTTGCCATGTTCATGATGTACAGTCTGGAGCTGCTATCAGGCAATTTTGTGTTTTGTTCGTTGAATTCCTTTAATGTTTTCAAGTCACTTCTGACACATTTTACAATCTTGTGGGCTACATTCATGCGTTGTTAACTAAGCTGAAGTTGAAGCTGAATTTTTGTGGAATTTCTGAACTAAAAGCTAAAGAGTGGTTACCCTCTGACTGTCTTCACTGCGTAAACATGTGTAATATAGTAAAGTGTTGCTGTTCAGGACAGCTCTTCTGCTCCAGCTATTGTGCCCATGCTTTTTTTGGAGTGATGCGTAACTGAGTAAATGAAAGCTACTCACAAAGTTGACTGATTGAAATTACCATCAGTGATTTTATATAAATATAAAAACACTTTTATTCTCACTGCTGTCAAATATCATCATCCTAGTATTGGTTTTTGTGCTATAGTCTTCTAAACATCCACTAAAGCTTTTAAATGTCATGCAACTAATAGCTTCTTGGTGCCCAGTGACCTCCGGCTCAAAGTGGCAGCTTATGTTCTGAAATCCCAATGTGCGCATTTATGGCATTTTAACGAATTATTTGTAATGTCTGTGTTATGTTCATATGCTGAGTGTTTCCCTTATTATAAATATAAGGTTGTAGAGTTATTTAATTTTTAAAATGGCCAGGCATGAGGATAAGATTAATATTTTATAAGTTGACACCAAAATTATTTATTATTGCTGGCTGCTGGAGCTCTGGATTTTACCTGCGCATTGCTTTTGTCATTTGTGTTTGTTTGCCACAGTTGAATGGTGTATAAGCGTACATAGTAGCTGAAGTTGAACACTGTGTATTGATAGTGTTTCACTGTTGGATAGTTGCACTGGATAGCTGATGGAGCCTTTTAAAGTCATGATGTGCAGACGTTAAACGAGACTGCCCTGTTGTCCGATTGTATTATTTTAGCCTGCAGCCCTACACTATGAATTGTTAAGCTTATGTTTGAGGCTCATTTCTAGAGCTAATGTCGTGTGGCTGTTACTTTACTGGAAGGATTTAATTGTAAATAAATTAAACCACTTGTTTCTAAGTTTCAGTTGATCAGTAGTGTGGCTGAGAATTGCAAGTGGATTTATTTGAACTGTCCTAATGTAATATATATAATTTTTTTCTTTGTTGGCTATACAGCTATAGTTATTAACTTGTGTGTTTTTAGCCAGTAGATTAATGGATTGGAGTACAAGGCCAATACCAAGCCAAAACATGTTTAGGAAAAGGGTAAAATTGGTGTGGAGTGTGTGGAAACAGAGACCCAACACCACTGGTTTGTGTGATTTTTATTGAAATATCAAAATACCCTCTTTTTTTTTTCTTAAATGTGATAGCGTAAAATATTTAATTGTAAAATTAGCAACACTTTCCCTTAAAGGAGAATTCCACCCTGAAAGACATGTAGATATGACTTGTAATTAAATATTTCTGATGTGCTTAGCATTTTGGGCACTAATTTGTTAGTTTGGTGCTGTATTTTCATTATTCCCTTGTGGAATAAATGGCCTTGTCCTGCTCTGATGACATGGGCTACGTTGTTATTGCTAGCACAGATACAGTGTTAAATGAAAATGGCCGCTCATACTGTGAACATTGTACAGAACCCTTTCTTTATTTTTTTCCCTCAATTTATAGCAGTATTGGCTTTAGATCAGTACAGATATAGAAATAGTACTTGGTTAAATCTGTAATATTCACCATACTAACAATTGTTTTAAAAAGGTAATCAGCATGATTAACGTTAGTTGGCTAGCTTGTTGGAAAAACTACTTGGTCATGTCTGCTGCTGTTGCTTCCATTTCAGTCCAGCATGTTACATGAATGTTTGAAGTTCATTATAGTAATACATTATTAATAATCACTCAAGCCTTGAATAAACAAAAGGCATACTTTCTTCGAAGTGTTATACCCTATCCCCCAGCACAATGTACAGGCTGAAGTGGAAAATTTGTTATAACTTGTAAAATACCATTTACAAGGCATCTTGCATGCAGCACTAATCCCACTGCACTATTGTCTGTGGGTAGTCGGAAAACGTGGGCAATGTAAGAAACCATCAACCAAAGTGAAAATGAAACATGTCCATGGAAAGATGATTAAACTGAGAAAAATCAACTCAATTTCATTCCAAAATAAATTTCTGAGCCCATAGAAGATCGCAAGTTGATTAGGGTGGATTCTTCTTTTAATGATCAGATTTTCAAATGTTTTAATTTAAAGGGCCAGTTCACCCAGAAGCCTCTGGGCTAAATAGTCGCCAATTTCGATGCTGTCTATATTCCATTGTGTTAACTTTTTTGAAAAACAAATCTGCAACAGTGCAGCGACCTCCTAGGCCACAGATCATAAATTGTAATGTGAGATGGTATTTTTGTCAAAGTAGTTCTATTTTAAATCCTGTTGACCAATTCATTCCATTTTCGTTTGGTTATTCTGTTGTAATGGACCACAACCAGCCTTGGCTGTCTTGTGGGTGGCCATGAAGGAAAGAAAATATCGGATATATTGTGTTCAAAACTTCCACATATGACACATGGATGAAGAAAAATGCTTGCCTGTGCATAAAATCTTGCAGATACAGGTCAAGAGCTTCAGTAAATGTTCACATCAAACATCAGAATGAAGAAAAATTGTGATCTCTCTGACTTGAACTGTGTCGTGGTTGTTGGTGCCAGATAGGCTGGTTTGAGTATTTCAGAAACTACTGATCTCATGGGGTTTTCACACACAGCAGTCTTAAGTTTGCACAAAATGGGGTGGGGTGGGAACCCTGAGTGAGCAACCGTTTTCTGGGTGGAAATGCCTTATTGATAAGAGAGGTCAGCAGAAAATGGTCAGATCTAGGTCAAATATTGATGTTTTGTGCATGCTGAGATGATTTTCTGCTCAACATGGTTGTAAAGAGTGATTTGTATGGGTCACTGTATGCTTTCTGGCAATTTTGCTCTGACCTCTTATCAGTAAGGCAAATCCTAGATCAGCAGTTGATGAAATGCTCAAACCAGGCCATCTGGTACTCGCACCACAGTGATTTACACTTTTCCCCATTCTGATGTTTGATGTGAACGTTAACTGCAGCTTTTTCACTTGTGTCTGCATTATTTAATGCATTGTGCTGGTGCTGCCATATGGATTGATTGGATAACTGTACAAATGAGCAGTGCTCCTATTAAAGTGGACGGTGTTGGGGTGAGAGATGACGACTAAAACGTATTTACTGTAGTTAAATTTCGGTCTCAGAACATAAACGGACATGGGAAAACTGATGTTAATCCACATTGTACTTGTATGAATCCAGGGAGCTCAAACATGAGCACTGTTTCCCCCCCCCCCCAGTGATAAATACTGATAATACTGAGTTCCTTCACCTCCCTCAGTCCAGTTTAACCACCGCTTTACACACTGCTGCTTCTGGACTTGGGTGGACTCCATTTAAGCCTGCTTACGGTTTTGGATGTCCATGGTTCCATTCTCTGTGCTTTTTGTTTTCTTTTATATGATTGCATACTTGCCAACCCTCCCGATTTCGGCGGGAGGCTCCCGATTTTAGCCTCCATCTCCCGCCTCCTGATCGTATTTGTTAAAAACTGGATAATCTCCCGGTTTTGGGAAATCCCTACCGCCAAGTTAAAATACTCCCGATTATGTCCAATCAGAATCGTATGAGAAACACTGCTGACATCAACTGATTTTTAACCAATCAACGAACAGAACGACAGTCACTTCCGTAATGTAGGATTCACCCAGGCTGTCTGACATTTTTTTTTTTTACAAGCAGCCATTCATCATGGCCACTAAACCCAATACCAAGCGGCAAAAATATGAATGCAAATACCAGGTTGCATGGGAGAATGAATTTCCATGGATAAGCAAATGTTCGACCAGCCAGTTACACATTTTAAGGTAAAGATACCTTAAATCAGAATATAATGGACATTTGAGTGTGAAATTAAACTAGTCTTCCATACCATTTCAGAAACACATTGACAACTTCTAAAGTGTTTAGTGAAATTTTGCATGACTGAGAATTTGTTTGGCGAGTGTATTTGAATAGTGTGGTCGTGTCTTAGCGCCATCTTGAATTTGTGTGAAAGTTTACAAGTGAATTATCTGGAAAGTGATTTTGATAGAGTTTTAAGTGAAATATTACTAGTGAGTGTATTTTGGTAGTACTAAAATTTTGCATTCGAGTGAATTTCTTTGTGGAGTATGTTTTGATAGTATGGTAGTATTTATAGTGCCATTTTAAAATTTTGTTTGAAAACTTTCAAAGTTTGCAAATGAGCAAATTCCTTTGATGCATTCCGATAGGATTTGGATAATATGTCTAGTGCTTTTTAAAAATTCTGTTGGAAAGTGTTTAGTGAGAGAGATGCATTTTAGTAGTGCTAAGACAGTGCGGTATTTATTTAATTGTTACTATTTTGGTTAAATCTTATATAAATTAAATTTTAATATGATATAGTTCTTTGTATTTTTGCATGAGCTTCCAGAAGGAAAACACATTTGATGCAATCCAATAATACTTTCATTCACTGTGACTATTTTAAGAAATGATAAACATTTCTTCTAAAGCATCACTTGTGTTCTTTTCTGTGGATCTCTGTATGGATGCAATATTCAGGCATGAGATTTTTCAGCTAAAAATCTGATTTAAGCAGACTTCCCTTTCATTGTTATGATATTAAAATTCAAGACGAGTATTATTTCAGATGTTTCACTCTGAGCTCTCTCATGCCTGATACATGAATCCCATAACCTAGAGTAATTGATAGAACAATATCAACAATTCAAAAACTCCTTTAATTGTATACGTTTCAGATGGTTTGGAATTAATTGGGATCCACTGTTTTGATCGTTTCAACCGTGCATCATAGCCTCGTCTAATTGAAAACGTCGTTCACGCACTTTTTTTCTCCCGCATGAGAATTTTGAAAAGTTGGCAAGTATGTGATTGTTGCTTTGCGTGTGATGTGTGGTGGAGAGGAGAAGACGACAGCTGTGGCTTAGGGTGCATCAGTTGCCCTCACTTTCATACGTAAAATCTGATGCATTTTTGTTTGGGTGTTCCTTTTCACCAATAAAGACATCCTGTAAAATTTTTTGACCATATTCAAAAGTCTAATGGTGGCACCATGAGGTTCATTTTTTGCCAAAAAACAGTTTTCGCGTAAGGTTTGAATCACAATGTTGGACTCCATTTATTGATTTCTTGTGGCCCAGAGATCATGTTAAGAACCTTTGCAAGGGATTGAGAAGCATTAATGTGATTCATAATACATTTGTATTGTTTAAAAGTAGTTGAGCAATTATTCAATGAACAGCTAAAACTCAAACTGCGCTTGATGATATATTTAGAATATGTACTAAAAATGTGTATCTAAGATATTTGGTATACTCTATAAGGTGCCATAATGTTTCATGAAAAGTGATGGAAATTTTGTCATAGCAGCTTTTTCCATAACTTTGAGCTCCTGGTGCCACCATTAAACTTTTTTGAATTTTGTCAAAATATTTCACCCAGTGTGTTTTCTTACCAAAAGGAACATAAAAACAAAAATGCATCATGATCGGAGGAACTTTTCATTTTGAGGGGGCAGCTGATGCACCCTACTGTGGCTGGTATACCCGTATGTGCATGAAGCTGTCTGGACTGTAACTGTGCTCGAGTGTGGCGCTGCACAGAGGCGTGATTGACAGCTGGTTTGTCCAATAGGAAGGCTCGGTTTGTTCAGTGGTGCCAGCCCGACCAGTAACATCATGCTTGTGTGCATCACGGGACTCTGGGCCACACCTTCGTTTTACCACAGCAGCTTTGGGCACAGAAAGACTTTGGACTGCTACTGCGGAGAGGACAGTGCGTTTTTAGCAAATAATCAAGGTTAGGTTTGTGATTTTCAGTCTTATTTATTGCTTTGCTTCGTCAGGCGTGTGGGTTTAACAATACTGTACGTTTACGCCAGTTCGGAAATACTACCATCACCATGGCTTCATGTTTACCGAAACTAGTTTTATAATGTTGTTGTTTTTGCTTGCAAAACGCGCAGGTTGACGGTTTTGAGTGGATTTTGAACCGGAAGTCAGGGCCGGATGAAGAGGGGAGCTGAGCAGCTGTGGTCTGTGGGAGCTACAGTCATTGAGCGTTTTGCTATGTTCATGTGTGGCGCCGTGTATTTAATGCATTTATAATGAAGATAGAGTAAAATGGCGTCTGGTTGTGAATCCGTGAGGAGTGAAGAGACTTTGCTGAACATTAATCAAGTTGTTTTGGAAAAGAAATGTGATATGAACTTTAAGGAAGTAATTTCTGCACCTACCGGTCACTGGCGTTTTTGCTTCAAGGGTGTACAGTATTAATTATGTGCATTTTTATTTTTGTATCTAGTAAAGCAAAGTATCAGGAGCGTTAACCTGATGTACACTTTATGATTATAATTTGTAAAAGTAAATGAATTCAGGGTACCTTTTTTTTTTTTAAAGGGTTGTTTTACAATCAGGGTACAAAGTTTGTGTCACAGGGGTCCAAAATTGAAATTGTTTCAAACTGGTTCTTGTACCAGTTTTTAAGTGAAGGACGAGTTGAAGAACAGATTTCAGGTCATTTTTTGACGTGTGTATGGTAGTTGTGTGTAATCTGCTATAAGATGGGAGAAACAAATGAAGTGATTCTCGGAGAGGACTTTTTTTTTTGACAATTCAGAATCCACTACTTCCATAGTGCTTTTAAATATAAGGCTGTAAGCTTTGTTAGTTGTCTCTAATATTTATGTCCCAATATCTTGACCACATTTTAGGATCTCATCTCATTATCTCTAGCCGCTTTATCCTTCTACAGGGTCGCAGGCAAGCTGGAGCCTATCCCAGCTGACTATGGGCGAAAGGCGGGGTATCTACACCCTGGACAAGTCGCCAGGTCATCACAGGGCTGACACATAGACACAGACAACCATTCACACTCACATTCACACCTACGGTCAATTTAGAGTCACCAGTTAACCTAACCTGCATGTCTTTGGACTGTGGGGGAAACCGGAGCACCCGGAGGAAACCCACGCGGACACGGGGAGAACATGCAAACTCCACACAGAAAGGTCCTCGCCGGCCCCGGGGCTCGAACCCAGGACCTTCTTGCTGTGAGGCGACAGCGCTAACCACTACACCACCGTGCCGCCCACATTTTAGGATGAAAATCATTTTAGATATGTTTTATATTGAAAAATTAGCTGTCTCAGAGAGGACTTTTTTTTTTTTTTTGGACACAATTACATACTAATTTGATCAAAATAGTCTGAAAACTTACTGGCATTCAACATTAAAACTTAACTATGTTTCCAATGATATGGAACCAAATATTTGTTTTACGGTATAAAGAATGATTTAAGTGCATTTTGGAGCTACCTGTGGTCAAAAAAAGCACTTTTTCTAAATGACATGAGTAATTTTGCTAAATATGACACATATTGCCATACATTCACCAAAAATAATGTCACCAAATTTTTTTTTTGCATGGTTAATAGAGCTATCACAGGGCTACAATAAACAACCAAGTTTTAGTCAAGCCTTTTGATATTGAAGATAAGTGTTAAATGTGATTTTTAGCTTGCGTACCCTGATTGTAAAACAACCCTTAAAAGAGGCACATAAAAAGTTCAAGAGACATGAATGAAGAAACACCCCAGTGATTAACAGTGGTGCAATTTAGTGTCACTTTTTTTCCCCCTCCCCCTGTGTTTTGTGTCTTTTTTTTGTTTAATGCCCTCTCACTCCGGTATGATGATCATCTTCATGGGTGTGTTCATCGTAATCCTCATATATTCCCACATGGCTCAGTATTGGCCTTGGGGCACTCCTGCTTAAACCTCTGCTCAAGCAGTTGCATATAGTCTGTTCTCATCATCGTTCTCCTAGCCTGCGACACATCGACATCAAGCAGCCTTTCAACCCTATTCCAAAGCCTTCCTGGAACTCGCTGGTCGAATAGTACTTTGTTTCTGGAGCTCGCTATTGTCCATTCTGCATACCTGACCCAAATGTTTTAGATGTCGGAAGTAGCAGAAGTCACGTATAGGGGGAGAGTTTTTGTTAGTTATCTCACGAAGCTGTTCATTGCAGATCTTATAGCTCCAGTCAAGTTCTTTCTCAGCCTGAGTTTCCGAGTTAACGTTTTGCCTTTGCTATGCTTACGTTCATAGCCACCGCTCACCATTTTCCGTAGAAAATCGTGCCAGATGACCTCCACCTTGCTGAATTCATATTCTGTGAGCTCCCAAGCTTGGATGCTATAGAGAAGGCGTGATCGTACACACACGGTTCAAAATTTCACCCCAGTTGACGGTCGGATCCGCTTATCCATGAGGACGTGTTTTAACTCATTCCACTTCTCAAACACTGCACCTATTCTAGCATGAATTGATGATGTCTTCAGAGTTGCTGATGGTGTATCCCAAGTATTTGAAACTCCTGACATAATTTCTTACTTTCTCCAAGACTGATCAAACTTTCCTGGTTCGTTAGCTCTTCATCGGCATTGAACACCATTGTTTGTCTTGTCATACGACATTTGCATTCCAAACCGTTTAAATGTGTTGTCGTAGATGGTAAGTATAGACTGAAGTTCTTCTGCTGAGTTGGCAAATACAACTTCATCAGCATAAAGGAGTTCAGTGTCACGACTTGGACTGGATGGTGATGTTTTAGCACGCAGCTCTTTAGGAGACACTTCATTAGGAATACAATTTAGTTTAAATCATGTCTGTTCAGTATCCTCAGTTGGAGCGGGTTTGACCACTGCCAGATAAGTGATAATTAGCTGACTCGGACCACGCTCTGTACAAGTCATGCAGGGTTGTTCAGGTAGAAAATAAAGCTTTACATGTTTTGTGGTGTATATTGTAATGAAAAAACAATTAATAAATATGATCTTTTGTTTGAAAATTTTTTTTTTCTCGGCAAGCACAAATGTCTTGTATTATTGTGTATTCTGGCAGCGTGGTGTAGAGCAGAGGGGTCGAACGTTAAGCAGACTGCTGATGTGTGGCTGCTCATTTTCTATCGGAGCGGGAACCACACCTAGTAGTTGAATGAAAGCCATGAGCAACTGACTAGACAGGTACAATCAGGTTTGAATCATCCTACCTGGCTGAATGAAGACCTGCTGCCATGTGGCCTTTGGTAGATAATATTGGACACCTGTAAGGTATATCATTTTGGAGATGAAGCAGTTGTTTGTGCTTTTGAGGGACTTTTGTCCAGCTTGCAGGCTCGATTGTAGAATAGTCACAGAATCTCCTGTAATAGCCCTCTGTACAGTGAGTAGGGTGTGGTTTTCAAGTTTGACTGGTTTAAGCATGTCTTCTTAAATTGTCATTTTACGTACATTTATTTTAATGCTTGTTTTAGGGGAACAAAGGTTACTGTGAAATGTTTGGGAGCATTATATTAAACACTCAGTTGCGATTATCTTGACTTTACAGTGGGTCACGTTGTTTTTTTTTTTTTTAAATATAGAGCCATAAAATTTAGCACAATCATAGATTGTATAAAGGAATAGTCCCGTGTAGTAGTAGTAGTGTTCAAAAGTGAATTGTTTTTCTCTAGGGACCAAACAATAGGTGCTACACACACCCAACTTGACCATTATAAAGCACTTTCTCCCTCTATTCCGGCAAGAGAAATGATGGAACTGATTGTTTGCATTTTATGTTTTAACTCGTATCTCGAACCATGTGGCCTAGAAGTATTTTTTTTTCTCTGAATCCTCTTAATTGGACTATATAGCTCCTTTTTTTTTTTTTTTTTGACTGCATCCTTCTCAATTTATGATCTACATATTTGATTTCGAATATATATATATATATATATATATATATATATATATATATATATATATATATATATATATATCCCCCAGTCTATCTGGACCTGGACCCGGCACCAGGTATGCGCTAGCTTGTGCAACCCAAGTGGCTGGGTATTTTTACCTAATCAGCTTGTCTTTGAAGTGTGGGAAGAAACCTGAGCACCCACTCAGACATGGGGAGAACATGCAAACTCCACACAAAGGCTCCTGTCAGCTGTGAGGTTTGAACCCGGAACCTTCTTGCTGTGAGGCGACAGTGCTCTGAATGTGTGAATGAGCTGTATCTAGGAATGCTGTTCTCCTCACAAAATTTCAGAAAACTGTTTTTCAGGAGCTATGTTGGATTGAACTGAAATGTGGCATTCTGCTTCACACTGCTAATTTGTAAAGGTTTTCTTAATGCCAGCCTGATTTTGCTTAAAACCAAACAAAACCCCAAAAAAATAAACTCTCTTATACTGAGAGATAATATCTATACATGTTCAATCTTCATTTGTTCATATTTGTACTTGCATACTGTGTACAGATTTTATTTTAAAAGGAAAAACAATGTCCCTGGGCGCTGCCATCTTACTCTGTCTGAGGTTCAAATAATGTGCTCAGAGTACAAATCTGAGAGAATCTGAGATTATGGTTTAATTTACCTGCCACATGACTTACAAAGGCTGAGATCTAGTGGATACATCGCTTCTAAATTGTTGTAAAGATACCCGAGTGTCAAGCATGTAGGTGTGTCTTTAAAAAAAAAAAAAAAAAGGCACCCAATTGTTGAAGCAGTGATCAAGCATATTCCATCACCGGCAACTTGCAGTGGGGTGTGGGGAACTTTTAATTGAAGAAAATTTTAATTTTTCCCTGTATTTTTATTTGAAAGTTGTTTTTTTTTCAGTGAGAAAAGCGATCTTTTTAGATGGCAAGAAGTGCGTTGCTATGGCAAGTGTCAATTGTTTAATCATATCTGTCAGTACTGTGTATGTGTTATCTAGCTGAGATTAATATTTCATAAAAGTGAAATCTGTTGATTTCATGGATTTTGTTGCCAGTTAATCACATGGTTACAGAATTTTGTTTTAGATTTTTAGACTTGGAAGCCTTTTATTTCTCACATACATTACAGCACAGTTAAATTCTCTGTATTTCACTCATCCGAAGCAGTGAACATGCGTGCACACAGCTCGAGCATTGAGCAGCTGTGGTACAGTGCCTGTGGTGGTTTTTCTTTTTCCTTTATTTGGTGGCTCTGTTACTAAGGTAAACGGTGTATTAGCGTGCCAGCTATGTTACAAGCGGATATCTGGTTTCAGTGCAAAGGGCTGCGCCCAGGGCCTATTCTTAACAATATTATAACTTTTTTTTTTTTAAATGGGTAAATTATTGTTGTAAAGTATTATTTTTAACTAAAGCATGCAGGGAGCACACCAGGGCACTTTCTGTGATGAGCAAACAGTTTATTTTTGGGGTTTTGTTTGGCTTTAAAACATGGTTCTTATCAATCAGCTTTCTCTGGCATTTGTTCGGGTTAATGCTCAATCTTCTCAAACCTTGAATGATTGCTCCATCTAGGGGACCCACTAAAAAGTATGTTGCCACTCACATTGGTCACTGGGGGCAGTATTCTTTTCACGAATAAACAAGCATATCTTATGTAAAATAATATGTACAGAGATGATTCTTTCATTAATTTATGTCACCAAAAAATGTAATAATGGCCATATTTTCAAAACTATGGTGCCAAATTTCTCAAGCATCTTCCCCTCAATTATTATAAAAACCTCCCAGTAATTGAGATGCAGAACTTGATTTACTCAGGTATTGGACACGAAATATTTGATTGATTGATTCACACACAGCCTGAAAAGCATATTCAGGACTACATCTAGAGATGGTTTGCTGAAGTTGGATTGTGGGCGCCCTTAGGAGTAAGGGTTAAGGTCAAATACCTACCACCCACCTGTGATGCCCTAAAACCCTTGAAACATGCTCAAGTTGCGCAGTCACTCAGTTTTCTTCAGGAAATCGAATGTATTTTTATTTATTGATCGATCGATCTACTGAAATCTGTGTGTTATTGATGGTTGTATTTCCACATGCAGTAAGTTTTTCCACCGCCCTCTTTTTTTTGTTTTTTTTAAATAGATGGCGAACCAGTATGTGACCAAGATTGAACTTTGCATATCCTGCAAAAACCTTCTAGACAAAGATATTGGCTCAAAATCGGACCCGCTGTGTGTTCTTCTGGAGAGTGTGGACGATGGTAAATGGACTGAGGTATAAACATCCCCTCCCCCGAGTCTGTTATTACTGTCATTGGGCTTGTGGGGTTTAATAGGTTTTAGTTGGGGAATGGTATCTTGGTGATGCAGTTTTTATTTATTTATCTGTTTGTTTATCTTTTGTGAATTGTAGGTGGACCGCACAGAGAGAGTGAAGAACTGCCAGGACCCAGAGTTTTCTAAGAGACTCTGTATTGACTACTATTTTGAGAGGGTCCAAAAACTAAAACTAGGTGTCTACGACATTGACAACAAATCTGTTGACCTGAAAGATGACGACTACTTGGGAGGTTTTGAGTGTACCCTTGGTCAGGTATCGGCAGTTTAACACGGCACATGTTTAAAAGCTTTGAGATGATGTATACGCTAACTCTTGGTGCACCATGTGAAAATATTTGTCTGTAAAGGTGTTTGATGGAATGTTTACAATCTGCTTGTGCTAATTTCTGCCATAGGTTGTGTCAAGTAAGAAGATTACCAACCCCCTTCAGCTCAAACCAGGCAAACCAGCAGGCAAAGGCACAATAACTGTATGTCTTGATGCTTTTCCCTTCTTTAATTTGATAAGTAGCATTTAATAATTCATTCAACACTTTTTTTTTTTTTTTTATTTTATACGTGTTTTGTAATCATTGAAACATTTTAATGGTGATGTTTTGCAGGCCTTTCACTCCAAACACATACACTGGTAATTCTCACAGCATTTGCATGTTTGTGTGAAATCTTGATCTGTTTCACTTTACAGGTTCTGTATTGTAGCCTGTTTTTTTTTTTTTAACTTTTACAAGCCAAGTAGTATGTCTGTTGATGTCAATCTAAAGGGAAATGTATGTATTGCTGAAGAGTACACAGTCACTTTTCCTGTTGTTCAGCACAGTTCTTTACTCTTTCACCCCTAGTGTGCAGTGCTTTTTATGGACAGCTTTGGTGTGAGTGTTTCATTAGTGTGACTGTGTACCATCAGTATGATTTCTTAGAATTGGCGATAAAATCTGGTGTGCTGTTACGTGATCCTCTGTCTTGGGGATGATGGTGTCACAAAATAATTTGAGATGCACGTTCATAAAAATAAACGCAGCATGGTTTTTAATGATGCAAGATTATTTGTACAATGTATTTATGCGTTGTTTTGATAAACTATTGCACACTTAAAATGGAGCCATTTCTTAACTGCTTTATCAACAGTAGTGGTCTCAAAGTTTAAGGGAGTAAAAGGGTACGAGGCAGAGAATAGGAGGGTACAATTAAAAAAGCTGAAGCTCTTCACCATGAACCATAGGTGAGGAAAATGGAAAACTGGGGTTATCTGAGACACAGTTTCAAGGCATTTGGGGAGGAATTTCCAATTTACTGTAAACAGCAAAACTGAGTTTGAAGTGATGGTAATCAATACTAAAAATTTTAATAGAACTACCATACAGTAATGAATTAAAAAGAAATTTGACAATACAAAACTTTTTTTTTTTAAATATATTTTTAATGTTTACAAAATCAGGTAACAGTTACAATAACTTGATTTTGTAAACATAAAATGTTTTGTATAGTCAGATTTCTTTTTGATTCATTATTCAATTTCTGAACAATCTGAGTATTGATCTAATCCTAAAGCTTCTGTAACGGTGTCTGTAGTGATATCAGGTACTGAACTTGATTCAGGTTTTTTACATGTTCTGTCTTCCCCTTTATCTTTTCTTTGAAAGGAGCCACTCTGTTACCTTTTGCACAATTCTATTCACTTCAGATGAATTCAAATCAGGTGTTATATACTACCGTTCAAAAGTTTGGGGTCACTTTGAAATTTCCTTATTTTTGAAAGAAAAGCACTGTTCTTTTCAATGAAGATCACTTTAAACTAATCAGAAATCCACTCTATACATTGCTAATGTGGTAAATGACTATTCTAGCTGCAAATGTCTGGTTTTTGGTGCAATATCTCCATCTGTATAGAGGCCCATTTCCAGCAACTCTCACTCCAGTGTTCTAATGGTACAATGTGTTTGCTCATTGCCTCAGAAGGCTAATGGATGATTAGAAAACCCTTGTACAATCATGTTAGCACAGCTGAAAACAGTTGAGCTCTTTAGAGAAGCTATAAAACTGACCTTCCTTTGAGCAGATTGAGTTTCTGGAGCATCACATTTGTGGGGTCGATTAAATGCTCAAAATGGCCAGAAAAATGTCTCGACTATATTTTCTATTCATTTTACAACTTATGGTGGTAAATAAAAGTGTGACTTTTCATGGAAAACACAAAATTGTCTGGGTGACCCCAAACTTTTGAACGGTAGTGTGTAAAAGCATGTGATATCCCCTTTATATTAAGGAGGTTGAGTTCAAAAGATTTTTCAGATATTTTGAAAAAAAAATTAATCACAGTATTTTCATTTGGCATTGCACTATATAAGTTATAATAAGTGAATCTATGTTCACCTGGCAACGAGTGACTGTTCTTGCAGCTATATGAAAATAAATACATATAAACTCATTTATAATTTTAACTATTACCATTGGCATCGGTCATGCAGTTAATGTTAAGTCTCTATGTGACTCCCCTACAAAGATACATTGCATTCTGTTGCAAGTCAAAATATAAAGTGTCAATGTGCCAAGCATGCCGAGTGGGCGGGTTTGACCCAAAACGGGCCGTATACAATAATGGGATAGCGATCGATATTAATTTAATATTTAGCCTACCAGCATTTATACATGGACACATTTCACTCGTTAATCATAGTGATGGCTAAAATTACAGACTTACCCATGGTTCGAGGCCTTTTTGAAAACCAGGCATCTAATGTGCCACTCCGCTTCTTAGTAGCCATTTCTAGCCATGTGGTAGCGCGTCTCAATTACAGCATATGAAGGATTGTCAACACCTTGTCAGCCAATCAGATTACATCTTAGTTACAGCACATGGCTGCCTCTATTTCCTACGGACGTGTTAGTATATGGTCATTAGGCCACACCAATTCAATTAGTTGGTTCTCGGAATCGCTGCTTGAAGAAAATGCAAAATGAAAAAAAAAATCGAAATCAAACTCCCGGAAATAGAAAAGGCCACATGACGTCGAAAACCAATCAAATCACCCCTTTCACTTTCGTTAAAGACTTGTGAAGTAGCCTACTCCTGGTCAGATCTTTTTTTTTTTTTTTTTCTGTGCATTGTAGATGTTCAATTGACTGTAATTCAATCATTTATTTAGCCTCTCTGTTTACTGGTTTGCCTGTATTGTTTGGTCTATTTCCACCGCTAATTTTACCATCAGAGCATTTTTTTTTTTTTTTAATTTCGCCCGCTCGCTTCATATTTTTCCTGAAAAAATCCGAGAACCAATTAATTAAATTGGTGTGGCCTTATTTAGTTGAATAAAACTTAGTTTCACATCACACGCTGCTCAGTTTTGTACAGATATGTAAACAAATTATTATTTTTTTTATTACTCAGTGAAAAATAGACAGCAGCAAATCCTACTACAGACGGCAATTTGCCGCCGCCATCTGGCTACTTTTGAAACCTCTACAACAGCTTACCAAACTAAATAATTTAATATTTACTCTGAAACTGCGGTGCTATGTTGTTTAAAATGTACTCGCAGACTCCAGAGTTATTAATAATTTAGCAGTTAGTGATATTAGCTTACTGTCCATGTGTCCAACCAAGAGCTGAATCTGGGGACACAAAACATACCTGAATAAATTTAACTGACAGACACTTAACTCGTTTAGCCTCACCATGAAGCTGAAGATTTGTTTTGTAGGTTGCTGCAGAAGAAGTGAAGGATAACCGAGCCATTGTGCTGGAAATAGAAGCCAAAAACCTGGACAAGAAGGTAAGTGGATTATTCACATCTCTTTACTCAGTACTGCCGCCTTATAAAGTCAGTCATTGACTTTTGAAATATTTTTTCTCCCTCTGTTTTTTCCTATAATTTTGTAGGATGTGTTTGGCAAATCGGATCCTTTCCTGGAGTTCTTTAAGCAGACTGATGATGGCTCGTGGCAGCTAGTCCACAGGACTGAGGTGCAGACTCACTTCCCATTGTTATCAAAAATCTATGAATTTTACTGCCTTTTTGGCTTTGAATAATGTCTTTTCTTTCTTTCTCTCTCTCTCACACTTCTTTCAGGTCGTTAAGAATAATTTAAACCCATCTTGGAAAAAATTCCTAGTTTCTTTACATGCATTCTGTAATGGAGACCTGAACAAGCCAATTAAGGTATGAGGTCCAACAACAGGCCTTGTTCCAATACACATCCTACATTGTTACTCATAAAGCATGGTGTGAGCCAGAATGTAAAGAGTATTATTTACACGCAAACCCTTGTATTCAAAGTCCAGTTATTCAGAACCTATTCATGTGACTCTTGGTTTATTTCATGCTGTAAAACCAGTACATTCAGTATAACGGACACCATGCTCAATGGAAAATGGGAATGTGTTGCAGTAAAAAAAAAAAAAATTACAAGCATATTACATGGCTACTGAACTATTTGTAGATGCTGAAAATATAGTAGCATTAGTGCAGTCAGTACACTTGTGATATTGCAGGTTTTTTTTTTTTTTTTTTTCCTTTTCGTAATAGTAGGCATATCAGACGCTTGCTGGCCGTGCTGTGAAAATTGTGCGTGCAGACGCTCATCAAAGTTTCCAAAACTGTCACTGTTTAACTCTTGAATATCTTCTATCGTGAAGACTGTCATTAAAAAGCTTCTCTGCTTTCCAAAGAAGTTTATCTCATTAAGATATGTTCAGTACTTTGGGAGTAACTGCAAGTTGAAGTTGGTACAACAGGGTACACACTCTGCTCGCGTGACGTCAGGAAACTGCCAGTGCTTTTTGAGTCATGGGAAAGTGATCAGGCTTTCTTCTGATCAGTTTCCAACTGGATTACTCATGAATATCAATCATAACTTTTATAGGGATGTTCTCTCGCTCTCACGGTTTCTGATGAAGTGTTCAGCAAAATTTTTCATCAGCTTGCTTTGATATACTTCATGGGAGACTTTGAAGTGAGTTTTCATAGCTTTATCTGCTTTTTTTTTTTTTTTAATAAAACTGATTCATGTAAATCGCTATTTTAGAATATAACTAGTTGTTTTGATGAAAAATATTGAGATCTTAGTGGTCAGGATGGTATTTTAAAAAACCGTAAGTCAGAAACGCAAGTGTCAATTTCAATTCAATTAATTGGAATTGTTTATTGGATGTGGGTCAAGTTTTTTTTTTTTTTTTTTTCTTCCTCTTTCCTTCCTCTCGAGGTTGGCCTTGAAAGCTGTGAATATCATTTATATTCTTTAATATAAACACTAGTAGGCCTTGCTTTTGAGAAATACAAAGCCCAACAGAGCGCAAAGAGGGTATTAGAAATAATCTTTTATTTTTTGTATTGTGTACCGATTTTAATGTTTTTACCTAATTAGAATTAACGCTAATTAAATACTAATTTGCAGAACTTGTTTATACTAATTTTTCAGACTTTGTATTCAGTATACAACCATCTATGTGCCTGCCAATTTCCATGTAAACATCTTGGAAAAACAGAAGAATTATTAAGAAAAAAGCATTTTATCTCATTCATTAATGAGGCCCATTTTGGACCATGTGATCCTATATTACAATAGCGTTCTAAAAATTAAGCCATTTTTTCAGTCTTTTGATTTGTAATATCTCAAGAATGGATAAACACATTTTAATTCTGTAAAAAGTATGTTATTCTCCATTCAATTCTGAGTTCAGTGAGAGCAGTTTCAAACAATTTGGACTGAATTTGAATTTTCACCTGAAATGCCTACTAATAGATAATTGCAGTTCTGCAGAATGTGTCTCAAAGCAATAAAAATGTAGTCCACTGAGGAGAAAAAGAGGCCTACAGATAGCTGCACTCCAAGAGAAGATGAAGGTTAAGATAAACTCCGTCAATTTGAAAATTTGCACAGACTTCCATATTTTCTCTTGTGAAGTTAAAATTTGGATTTGAAGTAGCCAACCTTATGACATTCTTGATATTAAGTCTTAAACAGCCTATGGCCTGTTTTAATGATTTTGGTTGTATATTTTTCGTTTTGTCTATTTCCATGTGGTATATTAGTGTGTGTGCACGCACGTGTCTGCATGGGTATGAATCGGATGTTGGTCTACTTGTGTTGATGTTGGGCTTTGTGCTGTTTTATTTCTCCCTTCACCTGCCCGGAGACTACAGATGGAAATTAGCTAGTTGGTAAATCTGGTAGAAAACATCTCTTGTTGTTTGAGATTGACGTGTTTTGTACATGGTTCCAAATATAAATAAACTTCAAAAAAAAGAGAGAGGAAAGAGGCAATCTGGAAACTTTAAGAAAATTGCTTAGCCCTATTTGCATGTGTGTGATGTATTTTGCCTCCAGTTTTCTCAGTCAGAAGGTGTACTTATGTTAAATGCATTAAGTTAGTCCCTGTATGTCTCACTGCTAGGTGGCTTGTTCTGATAAGGATGAAGACACCAGCTCTGACCTAATAGGAGAGTTCACTTGCACTGCAGCCAGACTGTTGGAGGCTAAGGACCAGGGGGTGAGCAGCTTAATCACTCCCGTCTAAATATCTTGTCTCTGACTTGCTTCTCTTAGGTCCACTGCATTGATTATGATAGCGATGGCTCACATGATCTCATTGGCGTTTTTCAAACTAAAGTGGCTGAGCTTCTGAAAGTAGACAGTGGTTCTATGGTGAGACTGTCTTCAATAACAGCTTATTTTAATCTCTCCAGCAGCATAACCTTGGTCATGTTGTCTGTTATGAACATTGTGGTGATGTTATTAGGTGGAGTTTGAGTGTATTCATCCAGAGAAGCAGAAGAAGAAAAAGAGCTACAAGAATTCCGGCATTGTCCGCTTCAAGTATTGCAAGGTGGGTATGCTTTGCCACATATGGAGCAAAATGATATTGCACACAGACAAAAACACAGCTCAGCAAGATGTCTTCCAAAACCATTATAGTGTTCTTACGAATTAGAAGTCAGTCTATCAAACCCTATTTATGACAACCCCCCCCCCCCCAACACACACACACACACTAGGTGTCTCTTTAGATTAGGCTTGTTTGTTTAGTTGGTGTATGTTTGTATATTATGTCCAACTTTTTTATATTTGCTTGCAGATAGAGGCACAGTATTCATTCTTGGACTATGTGATGGGAGGTTGCCAAATTAATTTCACAGTAAGAAAATTTATTGCCTCTATATACAGCTTTTAAAGTCCAAAAACTTGACTATCATTGCCAAATATATTGTTGTGATTACAAAGTCATACAATAAATCTTTAACAGTACTACACCAAATACAGTACCAGTCAAAAATTTGGACACCTACTCATTCATACAGGTTTCTCTGTATTTTGAACATTTTCTACATTGTAGAACAATATTGAAGACCTCAAAACTGTTAGTGTTAACAAAATGTTTCATCTTTTAGATTCTTTAGAGTAGCCAGCATTTACAGTGGTGCTTGAAAGTTTGTGAACCCTTTAGAATTTTCTATATTTCTGCATAAATACGACCTAAAACATCAGATTTTCACACAAGTCCTAAAAGTAGATAAAGAGAACCCAGTTAAACAAATGAGACAAAAATATTACACTTGGTCATTTATTGAGGAAAATGAGCCAATATTACATATGAGTGGCAAAATTATGTGAACTCCACCAATCCACAGTCAGACAGATTGTGTACAAATGGAGGAGATTCAAGACCACTGTTACCCTCCTCAGGAGTGGTTGACCAACAAAGATCACTCCAAGAGCAAGGTGTGTAATAGTCGGCGAGGTCACAAAGGACCCCAGGGTAACTTCTAAGCAACTGAAGGCCTCTCTCACATTGGCTAATGTTCATGAGTCCACCATCAGCAGAACACTGAACAACAATGGTGTGCATGGCAGGGTTGCAAGGAGAAAGCCACTGCACTCCAAAAAGAACATTGCTGCTCATCTGCAGTTTGCTAAAGATCATGTGGACAAGCCAAAAGGCTGTTGGAAAAACGTTTTGTGGACGGATGAGACCAAAATAGAACTTTTTGGTTTAAATGAGAAGCGTTATGTTTGGAGAAAGGAAAATGCTGCATTCCAGCACAAGAACCTTATCCCATCTGTGAAATGTGGTGGTAGTATCATGATTTGGGTCTGTTTTGCTGCATCTGGGCCAGGACGGCTTGCCACCATTGATGGAAGAATGAATTCTGAATTATACCAGCGAATTCTAAAGGAAAATGTCAGGACATCTGTTCATGAACTGAATCTCAAGAGAAGGTGGGTCATGTAGCAAGACAACGACCTTAAGCACACAAGTTGTTCTACCAAAGAACGGTTAAAGAAGAATAAAGTGAATGTTTTGGAATGGCCAAGTCAAAGTCCTGACCTTAATCCAATTGAAATGTGGAAGGACCTGAAGCGAGCAGTTCATGTGAGGAAACCCACCAACATCCCAGAGTTGAAGCTGTTCTGTACGGAGGAATGGGCTAAAATTCCTCCAAGCCGGTGTGCAGGACTGATCAACAGTTACCAGAAACGTTTAGTTACAGTTTTTACTGCACAAGGGGGTCACACCAGATACTGAAAGCAAAGGTTCACATACTTTTGCCACTCAAGATATGTAAAATTGGATCATTTTCCTCAATAAATAAATGACCAAGTATTATAATTTTTTTTTGTCTCATTTGCTTAACTGGGTTCTCTTTATCTACTTTTAGGACTTGTGTGAAAATCTGATGTTTTAGGTCATTTATGCAGAAATATAGAAAATTCTAAAGGGTTCACAAACTTTCAAGCACCACTGTACCTTGATGCTTTGTGCACTATTGACATTATTTTAACTAGCTTCATGAGGGAGTTACCTGGAAAACTTTTCAATTAACAGGTGTGCCTTGTCAAAAGTGAATTCGTGGAGTTTCTTGCATTCTTAATGTGTTTTAAGATCAAACAGTAAATAATACAGTACAGGCCTAGAAATTCATATTCATATATATATTAAAAAAATTTTTTTTTTTTTTTTTTTCACCAGCCAGCCGGACTAGTTACCCTCCAAAGTAACTAGCCAAACAGAAAATCAACTAGACAGGGACACTAACGAGTGCAAACCCCGCCTTTTCCCTATTAAAATACATTGGGCGAAAATTTCGAAGTTCTGCCACGACCTTGACCTTTGACCTCCAAAATTTAATGGTTTCCTTCCTGGGTGATTGGCAACACGTACAAAATTTGGTCCAAATCGATCCATTGGTTCTTGAGATATCTTGCAGACACACAGACAGACAGATACACACACACACACACACACACACACACAGACTGACGCAGATGAAAATAATAACCCCTCCGACTACTGTCAGCGGGGTTAACTAGCCAAAATTTGTTCATGTATGAATTTTACTACTTCTGTCAAAAATAACACCAAAGAGAGTAGTTACCATTGTTCATGACTAATGTGCATTTATTTCAAGACCTGAGTATTTTGATAATGTTGTTAAATACATAAATGAGAACAACACGGAGCACCATAATATAATATCAAAAAATAATATATTGGAAAACTTGGCAACTTGGTGTATGAGTATTGAAAACAAATATACTTGCTATCATGACTATAGCACCCAAAATATGTCCAACATGCTTTCTGTATTTAACCATTTGAGAGAGAAAGCATTAGGAGCTTCATATTGACTAGGAAGCAACTTGAAAAAAATTAATTATTCCATAAAAATCGTATCCCAGCCAAGGCCTACCCTGCTCCCACGTTTGCTTAAAAGTCCTTTGTCGTTTCTCCTCGTACGCTTTATTGGCGGCCTTTTTCTCCTCTTCAGACTGAGGTCGCTTTGTCTCTGGCGGTTTCTGTACACCTTTCAGAAAATTCCACATCGCAACGTAGCCTTGGCAGGTGTAGATGTAAACAAAAACACGTGTTTAAATGGGCAATAATGTGGCCACATCTATTGAATTTGATAACGTGATTACCGCGATATTCAACGAGATGCGTTATATGCATGCGCAGTAGTGAAAAAACCAACAGCCTGATTCGGAGTTCTTCGATATTTACCGTCCTGCCGATAAACACATCGATGAACACAGACACGGCACACGCTTAATATGTGGCGGCTTTAGTTAACGGTGTGTCTGAATTAGGGATGCAACAATACTCGGTTTAAAACCGAACTGTACGGTACGCCCTACACGGTTCAGTATGCCTTTAAACTGCGGGGTTTTTTTATTTTTTATTACTATTCTTATTAATATTTTTGCGTTAGAATACGTCTCACTCCATGTGCCTGCTCCAGCATAACAAGCTACTCACAGCAGAGAACCCTTCCCCGCTACAATTAATAGCCAATCATAGGTTTATCCCGCCCCCTCCGCTGTGATACTGAGCTAAGCCAAAAGTTTGCTACGGCGAGAAACTCAGTCATGGCGACTGCTGACGAGAGGAAGAGTTATGAAGATGCTCCGGCTTCACACAAATCTGCGGTGTGGCAACATTTCAGATTTGCAGCTGACTATAATGAGGACGGAGTGAAAACGGTAAACAGAAGTAAGACTGTCTGCAAGCATTGTTTGACCCACCTCCCATACTCCACGGGAAACACGTCTAACATGGCTAGTCACCTCAGACGCCACCACCCCAGTATATCGCTTTCTGGAAGCAGAGCATTCGAGCAGGTAACCCCAATAAAAAAAACAGCAGTCTCTCTCAAATGCCATTCAACAAAAGTATACAGCAGCTCAGAAAAACACAAACACACAAGCCATGCGGTTGGCGTATATATCTGTAAAGATCTGCAGCCATTTTCTACTGTTGGAGGCGTGGGATTTCGGTACCTGATAAACTGTTGATTCACGTTACACGCTGCTCTCCCGCACGCATTTCACCAACACTATAATAATGCCTGGCCTTTATGAAACAGCGCGCAAATGTATTGAGCAAGACTTGGCTAATACACAAAGCCTCGTGCTGACCACTGATAGCTGGACATCCCGGGCAACAGGGAGTTAACTCTCAGAATGAGTTTCTGTTGTTATATCTTAAAAAAAAAAAAAGTTTCTTGTTTAAAAAAAAAAAAAAAATCCTGGCTGATGTTGATACCAGTGCACTTCTGACAGTCTTTAGTTTAACTTTTGTTTTTTTATAGACTGTTTCAGTATTGAAGACTAAGTTCCAAATTATTTAGTGTAATGCACTGGATGAATATCATGCACTTTATCATGCAGTTTCTTTTATAGCTGAAAATATTTTATTTTTACACTACACAAAGTATACCTGGCTTACTTGAATAAGTTTGAATTCTTTGTTTAAATAAAAGAAATTTTCAGGTTTTCTTGCTTTTCTAGTATTCAAATCATATCGAAACCGAACCGAAACCGTGACCCAAAAACCGAGGTATGAACCGAACCGTGGGAATAGTGAACCGTTGCATCCCTAGTCTGAATCTTTGTTTCATATATAATTTTTTTTTTTTTCTTTTCAACTAGCCAGCTGGGCTGGCTTGTGACAGGAATTACCTGCCAAATGACAAATTAAGTCGCCTCGGGCGACCGGACCACCACGAATTTCGAGCCGTGCAGTAAATAGCTCTATTCCACAATTGTAGTAATCCATTTGTCAAAAACTGCTCAACGAAGAGAAACCACGTCCATCATTACTTTAAGACATGAAGTGTTTTTAATTAATAAAAATAAAGAGAACTCACTGAATTAGAATGTGTATCCCAGCTTTTGACTGGTACTTATTGGTATTGCAAGAAGGTCCTCACATCCACTGATGCAACATAGAATATTCATTGAGTACATACAAGTGTGGAGTTGAGAATTTACAATTCTCTCCAAAAGTATTGGAAAGGCATGGTCAATGCTTTCGTTTTTGCTGTACACTGAAGACGTTTTGGGTTTGAGATCAAAAGATGAATGAGGTGATGGCTCAAATTTCAGCTTTCATTACCTGATGTTTACATCCAGATGTGTTAAACAACTTAACAAGACACTATTTGTTTGAACTCACCCATTTTTCTAGTGATCAAAAATTTTGGAACATGTGACTGTCAGGGTTTTTTTTTTTTTTTTTGTTGCTGCCCAGGTGTGCCCTGTTAGACTGATTTTGTTTAACAGTTAATAGTTCTGAATGTCTACTCTTGGTTTGAGCCCTGGGTTTTGCCTGTGAAGACTGCATTTGCTGTGGAGAAAGAAAGGATTTGCTCATGATTTGAAACATCAGTTCATTGGTCGAGCACGTTGGAGGTCGTCTCATGGCTCGGATTTGCATTGCTGCTTCAGGAATGGGCTCAATGTAACTTCTGATGGTAGCAGCAGAATAGAAGGACAGTGGTGGGTTTCCCAAAAGCCTCTTAAGGCTAAGAGCATCTTAACTTGGGGAGAGAGGGAGAGAGCTGCTCGTGCTACCATTTAATGGTGATCTTTGTGCTGGAATGCTTTTGGGAAACTTGGCACCAGTTTGGTGATGTCAGTGGGTTGCTGGCTTCATGAAGTTATTGCAAGCAAGGGATGTGCAACCAAATATTAAACGTAATTTCCTTTAATTCCTTTGAAAGCTATGTTCCTATACTTTTGCTCACTTAAATATTGGGTAGTCTGCTTCCAAAGGTGCCATTTTAAACATCTCAATGTAAGTATCAGTAAATGAAAGTTGAAATTCTGATCCATCATCTCTCATTTATCTTTTGATCTTAAACCCACATGTCTTCACTGTATAGTGTGCAGTGTATTGTGTTGTCAAGCTCCAACTGCCCTGCTAAAATTTAACCCATTGTGACAGTAGTCCAGTTCTATCGGGAAAATCTCAGACTTGTTTTGCATATAGGTGGGTATCGATTTCACCGGCTCTAACGGAGACCCTCGCTCCCCAGACTCTCTGCACTACCTCAGTCCTCAAGGGATAAACCAGTACCTTGAAGCAGTCTGGTCTGTGGGCCTTGTCATCCAAGATTATGACATGTAAGAGCAGGACTTTAGCTTCTATATTTGTGTTTCTGCTTTGGCACCATTTGAGGGCAGTACAACTTATTTAATGTGATTTTCTTCCTTTCCATAGGGATAAATTGTTTCCTGCTTTTGGGTTTGGTGCTCAGGTGCCTCCAAAGTTTGAGGTTAGTTGTGCTCCCTTGTTCTCATCTCACTAAATATACTTTTCTTAGACACGCACAGATAAATATGATCTTGTCCTACAGGTGTCGCATGAGTTTCCTCTGAATTTCGATCCCAGTAATCCTTACTGCAGAGGTACGAGTCATTAGTCTTGGCTAACTGTGTTTATATGAATGGTGATCTTTATCATTTTGTTGAGGCTTATTCCATTCTTTGTGCACGTGCAGGAGTGGAGGGCATTGTCCAGGCGTATCGCGCTATTCTGCCACAGCTGCGTCTGTATGGCCCAACTAACTTTTCCCCCATCATCAACCATGTGGCTCGTATTGCTGCAACAGCAGCTCAACAGCCAACTGCAGCGGTAAGTTCAAACCTGTAAAGCTGCTTTCACAAGGATGTTTCAGCATAAGCAATGAGTATTACTGGTTTGTTGTAGCTGTGTCTGTAGACAGAAATAATTTTTCCCCACATGACTGAGAAACTGTCGAAAGAAAATTACTGCGGATTATTTATTAATAATGCTTTCTGTGCAAGCCTGATAACATTTAGAATGGCTTTTAATCACATTTTAGAATTTGGGCTCTGAATAAGTACAGACCTATAATTGTACACTGTTTCACATTGTATATTTGTGGGTCCGTTATGTATTAGTTTTATCCATTACTGGTTTTTTTTGGTTTTTTTTTTGCGCTAATCTTTCATTTGTAAGACCACTTTTAGCATTTTATTTGTTAGCTATTAACACGCTTGTGATCTGAATCCAAACGTAAAAGGTATGAATTCCTGTGCACACATTGTGTGGCAGTGTGCTGAAATGAGGCTAGTTATACAGCTATGGATGCGAGTTGTCAAAAGCAATTCTTTTCCTCCACCTTGGTCAGCCTGGATGCTTGTGACTGAAAGTGTGCCAAACAGTCTCAGACTGGCTGATTGGTTATCTCAAGTTATAGTCTGTCCAAAAAACACTGCTGACTTGGAAACTCTTGAAGTCAGTGGCAAGAGGTGTAACATCCTTATGAAAACAGTCTAATGCAATTACCAAATTGTGACAGTCTCTGCCTGTATTTCCCAATGTTGGAAGTTTCCTTGCACCACACATTTTGGTTCTTTCTTTATGACCAAATGACCCCAAATTGTGAAAATGACAATGTTTTGTAACCCCAAACCTTGCCCTTGACCACGCTCCAGTTTTTAAAGCCCACATTTGTATAATTTAGGACTACTTTAACTGAACATTTCTGTATCTAAACATTTCATTGTCAGTTATATGTGCATCATAAGTGACTAAAATTGGATATATTCCTTGCACTGACTGTGGGAAGGGTGAAGTTGCAGTCAAAAGTTTATGGACCTGAATATCATGGCAATATTGGGATTTCAATGATTGAGCCATTCTTTTTCTGTAGCAGAATGATTATATAACCTGCATCTTTAATAGGAAAAAATACACTAAGAATTTTGTGTACAAGTTAATTAGGGCCCGAGCCCTATGGGCGAAGGCCCTATTGTTCTTGTAAGAGTTCACTATTATTAGGGCCCGAGCCCTATAGGGCGAAGGCCCTATTGTTCTTGTAAGAGTTCACTATTATTTATTTCTTCTGTCTTCTTCTTCTTCCGTCTTCTTCTTCTTCTTTATTTTTCTCCGCTGTTGGGCCATTTTCGGGGCGCTTGCCATGGGCGAAAACGCACGAAATTTGGCACCAGTTCCGAGAATTGCCACCGCTACTCAGAACCAGAAGCCCAAACTTGGCCGGGGCTCCGGGCCTCTATAGCGCCCCCTAAGTCGTTGTGATTTTGGCCTCCCGCATTAAGGTGCCTGCGTGCCATGTAGTTTGTAGTCGTGGCATGCCATTTGGTAGGCATATGTATCTCACTAAGCCAGACAAAAATGTAATGCCAATGCATTAGCCACGCCCTACAGGAAGTGAGGTAATTTCACTTTTGTGCGAAATGCATGGCCACGAAGACGGCGCAACTCCTCCTAGACCGTTCATAGGAATGTCACCAAAATTGATACACATCATCTACAGACATGGCTGACAAAAGTTACTAAATACGTTTCACGTAGGATTAACCGTTCAGAAGTTATACGTCAATCAATTTTCGATGCAAAATTTTACATGCTTAAAAATTCATAACAAATCTTCTGATTGCTCAAAACTGCTCATACTTCACACGCAAATCACTCATTGGGCTTCTGACATGTTACCCAATTTCTGTGATATTTCGCCACTGGGGGTGCTATTTTTGGGCAAAATTTCCAATCTTTCCTAAAATTCGGTCAAACTTCACGGCCACCCTCTTACTACCTCCCATGTCATGTATACCACATTTTGGAAATTTTCGTCCATGGGGGGCGCTGTTTTTGGCCGACGCAAGTGCTCCAAAACGGGTTTTTGGTAAATTATTCCATTATGCTTTTCCTTCACACCACTACCTTGTGATAGTACGTTGCTGTTGTATACACTTATTTTTCCAACTCATAATCGCTCATGTACAGCATAGCGCCACCTACTGACATGGGAAAAACCAAAAAATTTATTCTTCAAAACTCTATATCTCATCTTCTATTTACTCAATTGTCATCAAACTTCATACGCAAACTCTTCATAGCTCACCTGACATCTACACCAAATTTTGTGCACTTTCGCCCCTGGGGGTGCTGGTTATGGCAAAACTTATATTGCAGCTTCTGATCTGTCAAACTTGCCAAGCAAACTCTTTACAAGACCCTTATTGGGGCGCTTGCCACGGTCGACAACGCACGAAATTTGGCTCCTTTTTCTTAGACTGCCACCGCTACTGAGAACCAGAAGCCCAGATCCAGGCGGGCCTCAGGGCCTCTATAGCGCCCCCTAACTCGTTGTGATTTTGGCCTCCCGCAATAAGGTGCCTGGTTGCCATGTAGTTTGTAGTAGTGGCATGCCATTTGGTACGCATATGTATCTCACTAAGCCGGACAACAATGTAATGCCAATGCATTAGCCACGCCCAGCAGGAAGTGAGGTAATTTCACTTTTGTGCGAAATGCATGGCCACGAAGACGGCGCAACTCCTCCTAGACCGTTCATAGGAATGTCACCAAAATTGATACACATGATCTACGCACATGGCTGACAAAAGTTTCTAAATACGTTTCACGTAGCATAAACCGTTCAGAAGTTATACGTCAATCAATTTTCACTGCAAAATTTTACATGCTTAAAAATTCCTAACAAATCTTCTAATTGCTCAAAACTGCTCATTCTTCACACGCAAATCACTCATTGGGCTTCTGACATGTTACCCAATTTCTGTGATATTTCGCCACTGGGGGTGCTATTTTTGGGCAAAAAACCCAATCTTTCCTCAAATTTGGTCAAACTTCACGGCCACCCTCTTACTACCTCCCATGTCATGTATACCACATTTTGGGAATTTTCGTCCATGGGGGGCGCTGTTTTTGGCCGACGCATTTGCTCCAACACGGTTTTTTGGTAAATAATTCCATAATGCTTTTCCTTCACACCACTACCTTGTGGTTATGTCTCTTGCCGAAGAAGCTGTGGAAGGTATTTCGCGGGGACGCATGCCCCCGCCCCCCTTGGCCGCTGGCGCGAGGGCCCGTCGAGGCCGCTTGCGGCTTTAATTATTCTTCCGTCTTCTTCTTCTTCTTCTTCCGTCTTCTTCTTCTTCTTTATTTTTCTCCGCTGTTGGGCCATTTTCGGGGCACTTGCCATGGGCGAAAACGCACGAAATTTGGCGCCACTTCCGAGAATTGCCACCGCTACTCAGAACCAGAAGCCCAAACTTGGCCGGGGCTCAGGGCCTCTATAGCGCCCCCTAAGTTGTTGTGATTTTGGCCTCCCGCTTTAAGGTGCCTGGGTGCCATGTAGTTTGTAGTAGTGGCATGCCATTTGGTACGCATATGTGTCTCACTAAGCCGGACAAAAATGTAATGCCAATGCATTAGCCACGCCCAACAGGAAGTGAGGTAATTTCACTTTTGTGCGAAATGCATGGCCACGAAGACGGCGCAACTCCTCCTAGACCGTTCATAGGAATGTCACCAAAATTGATACACATCATCTACAGACATGGCTGACAAAAGTTACTAAATACGTTTCATGTAGGATAAAGCGTTCAGAAGTTATACGTCAATCAATTTTCGATGCAAAATTTTACATGCTTAAAAATTCATAACAAATCTTCTGATTGCTCAAAACTGCTCATACTTCAAACGCAAATCACTCATTGGGCTTCTGACATGTTACCCAATTTCTGTGATATTTCGCCACTGGGGGCGCTATTTTTGGGCAAAAATTCCAATCTTTCCTCAAATTTGGTCAAACTTCATGGCCATCCTCTTTCTACCTCCCATGTCATGTATACCACATTTTGGGAATTTTCGTCCATGGGGGGCGCTGTTTTTGGCCGACGCAATTGCTCCAAAACGGGTTTTTGGTTAATAATTGCATGATGCTTTTCCATCTCATCTTCTATTTACTCAATTGTCATCAAACTTCATACGCAAACTCTTCATAGCTCACCTGACATATACGCCAAATTTTGTGCACTTTTGCCACTGGGGGCGCTATTTTTGGGCAAAAAATCCAATCTTTCCTCAAATTTGGTCGATCTTCACGACCACCCTCTTACTACCTCCCATGTCATGTATACCACATTTTGGGAATTTTCGTCCATGGGGGGCGCTGTTATTGGCCGATGCAATTGCTCCAAAACGGGTTTTTGGGAAATAATTCCATAATGCTTTTCCTTCACACCACTACCTTGTGATAGTACGTTGCTGTTGTAGACACTTATTTCTCCAACTCATTATCGCTCATGTACAGCATAGCGCCACCTACTGACATGGGAAAAACCAAAAAAATTATTCTTCAAAAATCTATATCTCATCTTCTATTTACTCAATTGTCATCAAACTTCATACGCAAACTCTTCATAGCTCACCTGACATTTACGCCAAATTTTGTGCACTTTCGCTATTATTATTAGGCCCCGAGCACCGTACAGTGCGAGACCCTATTGTTGCCATGTGTCCAATTCTGTGCTTTGTCGCCATTGTGGGAGTAATGTCTCTTGCCGAGGACGCTGTGGAAGGTATTTCGCGGGGACGCATGCCCCCGCCCCCCTTGGCCGCTGGCGCGAGGGCCCGTCGAGGCCGCTTGCGGCCTTAATTTATTTTGGGCTTTCTGAAAACACATGGTTAATTTATACATGCAGGATCAAAAGTATAATACACCCATTTGGATTAATTCAGTGGTGCTGAAAGTTCTTAAATATCTTAACTTGCTGAGACCTTTTGACATCCTGTTGGTGATTGACTCCAGCTGATAGTGTCTATCTGCTAACACAAGGAGTGAGTCTGAGCACTCATTGGAGTGACCAATACATGGTGTAATGGTCAAAGTCCAAAGATCTCCGTGCCGATCTGAGGAAGAGGATCATAGATTTAGACAACTCCAAGAGGTCTCTTGCAGGTATTTTATAAACAGTTGCAGATTCCAAGATCATTCAGTTCATACTGTTGTATGGAAGTGTAATTTATTGGGAGATGTAGCCACTTTGCCAAACCACTTTGCTGGAAGAAGACCCAAACGGTCTTCCTCAGCTGAGAGGAAATTGGTTTACACGGTTAGGAACCATCAAGGCATAGGCCTACCATCAACTAGAAGCTGCTGGAACATTGTCGACAGTCAAGCGAATTTTACATCACCATGGACTGCGAGGCCACGGTCCAAGAAAGAAGCCCCTGCTACAATAGATAGTTTTCACTGATGTCACGACATTCCGGGGAACGCCCCCCAGCTGCCATCTTGGGGGGCAAACAAAACGGACCATCGCCACTACCGGCTATGTTATCTCGGGCGAATTTATGAAGTTATATAGTCAGTTTTCTAAAATAAAGATCAATGTTGGCAAAATCAAGCAAACAGAAGTATATAGATACATTAGACGACATCTCACGACAACGGTATGCAGCCAAACTGGCCTTGATTGGGGGAATTGACCCCTACGAAGTGGACAAAGATGCATTTTCAAGTGACTATGCAGGGCTGCCAAAGCCTGAAACTGCCAAAGCCTGCTCCAAAGCCTGAAACTGACTTCATCAAACTTTAAAGGCTGTCTGATATATACAACTTTATATATTCGCAGCGCGCCTTTTGGCGGATGCCGCCTGAATCGCGCAGATCCGATTATTTTTTTTAGGGGGGGCGTTGGAGTGTCTGATTATAATTTCAAAGTAAACTCTGTATTAAAATTACTAAATAAGCAAATCCGTTACAGTCCATGAAACAGGAAGTATAAGGATGAGGGAAAAAAAAACAGTTTAAATCGGAAAGCTGCGCACATTTGCGCAGTCCTGCACACCGCTCGGGCTGCGCAAATGTGCGCAGCTTTCCTATTTAAACTGTTTTTTTCTCATCCTTATACTTCCTGTTTCATGGACTGTAATGGATTTGCTTATTTAGTAATTTTAATACAGAATTTACTTTGAAATTATAATCAGACCCTCCAACCCCCCCCCCCCCAAAAAAAAATCGGATCTGCGCGATTCAGGCGGCATCCGCTAAAAGGCGCGCTGTTTGCATCCCAAACACAAATCAAATCATACAGAATAGACCTAAAATGTTTTTCAAAAATGACGCTTGCGTGAGTGAAGTGACAAGTTTCAAATAGAAACGTGACAGACAAGCGATATTAAGTGTACATTACAATGTAAACGTACACTCAGCGGTTCCAGTTAGGCATTCTCCAGAGATTGTTCACATGATGTTTTGGTTTCCAAAAACAAACGTAAACACAATTGATTGTTTATTTAAACAACTTAGCACTTATAAAATGATCAGAGCAGACTTTGCTGTGTTTGGAAGGCTGATAATCCTTGCGGTTGATTCTCGCAAGCCATAGATTTCTCCTTTGTCTGCTGAGTTTGTTTGCTCGCCTTCGTGCTCCCGTACAGTGGGAATTCCATAAAAGCTCCGCTTGACTTCATCATCTGACCTATTACGACAGCCGTGAATACAACAGGTGTGCACCATTGCTAGCTTTAAATAGCCTGCTTGGGTTCTTTTGAAGACTTTGTACTCGCGTGTTACAATGTGTGCTCAGTCACCCGTATGGTAAGCTGGACCCCCAAGATGGCCGCCACTAGGGAATCCCCGACTCTGACGTCTTGTGAAAACTATCTATACTGACACATTCAAGCTTAAAGTTTGTAGCTGACCACATGAACAAAGAACAAGTCTTCTGGAGGAAAGTTTTATGGTCCGATGAGACGAGTTTTTGAGTCACAATGAGTTTTTGGCCACAATGACCAGATGTACAGAGGAACACCGTACTAGCTGTTAAGCATGATGGTGGTAACATTATGCTTTGGTGCAGTTTTGCTGCCAGTGGAACTGGTCCATTGTACAAAGTGGATGGAATTATGAAGGAGGACTATCTCAGAGTTCTTTAGCATAACCTCAAACCATCCCAAACTGTGATGCAATTGGGTGTTCCAACAGGACAGAAACCAACCCCCCACCACACATCAGAGATGGATGTGGAATGGATAAAGCAGGTTAACATGAACTTTAAAACAGGTCCTGACTTCAACCCTATCGATAATATGTGGACTGTGCTTTCAAAGGGTCCATTCCAAGAAATGTACATTTAATTGAACTCTACCGACTCTGTGAAGAACAGTGGTCAAATATCCAAACAGAAGTCTGCCAGAAGCTTGTTGATGGCTGCCAAAAGCGTCGGGTCAAGTTTAGGGTTGGGAACGGAAACTCCGTTCCACATTGGAACCGAATCCAAAACGCCAGGTACTGGATACTCATTTAAAAAAAAAAAATTTGGTTCTGTGATAACCCTTTACTCCTTGCAAATGAAGGCTATATATCTACAAGGACATGTATAGCTATCTGCCAGGACCTGCCTACATGATTACATCACGCATCAACACGTGTCCATTCGTTTAGGTACGAGCTAGCATGCGTGGCTAATGATGTGTGAAAGACGAACCACAGTTAACGGTCAGAAGTTGTTTTGTCATCTAAACTGCAGCCTCGTTTTATTTGGTTCATGTGAACTTGGAGAAACAATAATACTGAAATGATGTGTGGAACACTACTGTTCAACATTTTCACATGACCCACCATTCACAGCAGATCTGTAGGGTAGCGACTACCATTGTACAGCATGGGCCCACCTTACAGTGCTTAACTGAAATTGATGGGTGGAAGCTGTTCTCCCCCCCCATTTAAATTACACAGGTGATTATTTTTAAAAATCATAGTAAAAATAATTTATTTCAAACCTCACAAATGGCATGCAAATGTAATAATGGCACAGTGCAGACTTGTCACCCATCTATACATAAAATACTTTGTTTTGAAATAGATAAAATAAATCTCAATTCCACCTTACCTTTGATAGTTTTAGACCAAACTATATTTTGTACAGCTTGTATATATGCTACTCCTGGTAACACTTTTTTTTTTAATAGATAGTAGCACAAAATCAGTCATCTTTGTTGGAACAATATTTCTTATTTTGATCTGTAAAATAAATGAATTAAAATGGGTATTTTTCTCATGATCCCATTGGTAAATCAGGTGACCCCACATGGTCACAACCCTTACATTGGCAACCTCTGGTCTGTACCAGGTAAGCTTATTTTAGCAAATAAAACAGCAGTTTACAGATCGTTAACACACAAACCTGTTGTAAAGATTTTTTTTTTCAGCTTTTTTGTGGAACTCCTTCCGCATCATATGACCAAACATGGATTTATTTCAAAGCTTATTCTTAGCCTGTCTTCACATCTAATAATCTTTTACTGCTCTCATCCTCAGCAATATTTTGTGCTGTTGATCATAACGGATGGAGAGATTACTGATCTGGACCAGACCAAGCAGGCCATAGTGAACAGCTCCAAGCTCCCCATGTCCATCATTATCGTGGGTGTCGGTGAGGCAGACTTTAAGGCCATGGAGGTACTTGATGGAGATAACGGTGTCCTTAAATCTCCCACGGGAGAACCAGTGGCAAGAGATATAGTACAGTTTGTCCCTTTCAAAGACTTTGTCAAGGTATGTCTCTCGTAGCATCCCTTAATTTGGCTACTAATTGCTTGTTAATATAAAATAATGTAATGCAGACAGATGCATGAGTGCTTGAAATTGACCAACTTTAAAGCATGATAAATTCTGCAATTTTTAAAAAACATTCTCTCTCTCTCTGGCTTCAGGGTCCCAAAGAAGCTCTGGCCAAAAGTGTTCTTGCTGAAGTGCCCAATCAGCTGGTGTCTTACTTCAAGATGAGGAATCTGATGCCTGTCAATCCTCCTGCTCCAAAAAAATAGAGGCAGGTGTTTGCAGGTTCAGTAGGACCACCAAGTTCAGGGGAAAAAATCATTACGAAGACCTTTTTATATAAGGCAATGAAAGTAAACCACCGCACAATAGCCTTCGTTAGTCTTACTTTCTGCAAACCTTTTCTGCTTTTTCACTGTAATTACACTTTTTCCAATTGAACTTTCGTCAAATGTTTAAACGGTCATCCATGATGATTTTTGAGTTCTGGATTATAGACTTGTGTAAAAAGCAATTACTACATTGTACATGCTGTACTGCTCAACAAATGCATTTTAAAGGGAACAGCAATGCCTTTTTTTTTTTTTTAAATATATATATTTTTTATAATAAATAGTGAGTTCTACAAAAAGAGCCAAGTAGAATTTGTCACCTTTGTATTAAATGACAGTGATTTGGCATGCCACAAAGTATGTTGGTCAATGTTGGAATGAAATGTTTCATCTTGTGTAGCAGTAGGCCTTCCCAAAGATACAGAAATCTTGGATGCTGGCTTAAAAGTAATTGCACTTTATAGCTCATTTATAACACATTAACTGACCATGTACACCAACCATGTTTCAATGTTTATTGGAACCTAGAGCCAAATTAGAGCTTATGAAAATTCCTTCTGTTACAGTAATGCACTTGGTTTTACATGATAAACAACCACTTAAGTTTAATCTGAAATGGAAAATATTTGGTAATATTTTGTTGTGTTCATTTGATGTTTAGCAGATCATGATCATAGCAGATCATGATCATAGCAGATCAGCTTTAGGTCTTGGAGCCTTAAATAATAATTGTTGCACTTCTCAATCACTATAGATTCTGCAATATTGCTAATATGCTTACTTTAATAATGACCCTGTCTACCCTATCTAAAGCAAAATGTTTATAAATGGCATGCAGTTATATAGCTTGTGTTCTGAACTTTATTAAAAAGTCACCAGAACTGAAACACCATTACTATGCATAATGAGTGCAGTTGTGTAGATCAGGAAGTATGTTAGTCCCTGCCACCAACATATATGCAAATGCTTGCACCTTGACATGCCTTAATTAAAGTATCACATATTCTACTCAATATATTTACACTTGTACCTCTGCTTATTGCCTTAAATAGTATGACTAGAGATCAGAATTGCTGTTAGTGGTGTTCTGTCTAGATTTGGTGTGAGCAATGATGGTTTGACAGTATTTTTCAGACATTTTCTCTTATGTGCCATTTTTTTTGTGTGGAAAAATGCCACTCAACAGTTATCATCTGCATCTCTTTTTGCTTACACAGCTGTCAGCTTTGTGCCTTTTCCCTTTTTTTTTTTTTACAAATAAAATAAATTGTCGCAGCTTTGTGGAATGTAATCATTGTGTGTGTGTTTAAGTGCAAATTTTTCTTTTTGACTTTGCATAACTTCTCTCAATAGCTAATTAATGTTATTTACAAATTTCATTGACAGTAGTGCTTGAAAGTTTGTGAACCCTTTAGAATTTTCTATATTTCTGCATAAATATGACCTAAAACATCAGATTTTCACACAAGTCCTAAAAGTAGATAAAGTGAACCCAGTTAAGCAAATGAGACAAAAAAAAATATTATACTTGGTCATTTATTTATTGAGGAAAACGATCCAATTTTACATATCTTGAGTGGCAAAAGTATGTGAACCTTTGCTTTCAGTATCTGGTGTGACCCCCTTGTGCAGCAAAAACTGCAACTAAACGTTTCTGGTAACTGTTGATCAGTCCTGCACACCGGCTTGGAGGAATTTTAGCCCATTCCTCCGTACAGAACAGCTTCAACTCTGGGATGTTGGTGGGTTTCCTCACATGAACTGCTCGCTTCAGGTCCTTCCACAACATTTCGATTGGATTAAGGTGAGGACTTTGACTTGGCCATTCCAAAACATTAACTTTATTCTTCTTTAACCATCCTTTGGTAGAACGACTTGTGTGCTTAGGGTCGTTGTCTTGCTGCATGACCCACTTTCTCTTGAGATTCAGTTTATGGACAGATGTCCTGACATTTTCCTTTAGAATTTGCTGGTATACACTATATTGCCAAAAGTATTTACTCACCCATCCAAATTATCGGAATCAGGTGTTCCAATCACTTCCATGGCCACAGGTGTATAAAATCAAGCACCTAGGCATGCAGACTGTTTTTACAGTTTGGAGCTGGCCCCTTCCTTTTCCAACATGACTGTGCACCAGTGCACAAAGCAAGGTCCATAAAGACATGGATGACAAAGTCTGGTGTGGATGAACTTGTCAGGACTCTGTGCAGGCCAGTCCTCAACCCGATAGAACATCTTTGGGATGAATTAGAGCAGAGACTGAGAGCCAGGTCTTCTCGTCCAAGTGTGTGACCTTACAAATGCGCTTCTGGAAGAATGGTCAAAAATTCCCATAAACACACTCCTAAACCTTGTGGACAGCCTTCCCAGAAGAGTTGAAGCTGTTCTAGCTGCAAAGGGTGGACTGACGTCATATTGAACCCTATGGATTAGGAATGGGATGTCACTTAAGCTCATATGTGAGTCAAGGCAGGTGAGCAAATACTTTTGGCAATATAGTGTAATTCAGAATTCATTGTTCCATCAATGATGGCAAGCCATCCTGGCCCAGATGCAGCAAAACAGGCCCAAACCATGATACTACCACCACCATGTTTCACAGATGGGATAAGGTTCTTATGCTGGAATGCAGTGTAAGTTCTATTTTGGTCTCATCCGTTCACAAAACGTTTTTCCAATAGCCTTCTGGCTTGTCCACGTGTTCTTTAGCAAACTGTAGACAAACAGCAATGTTCTTTTTGGAGAGCAGTGGCTTTCTCCTTGCAACCCTGCCATGCACACCATTGCTATTCAGTGTTCTCCTGATGGCAGACTCATGAACATTAACATTTAGCCAATGTGAGCGAGGCCTTCAGTTGCTTAGAAGTTACCCTAGGGTCCTTTGTGACCTCACCGACTATTCCACGCCTTGCTCTTGGAGTGATCTTTGTTGGTCGACTACTCCTGGGGAGGGTAACAATGGTCTTGAATTTCCTCCATTTGTATAGAGTCTGTGGATTGATGGAGTCCAAACTCTTTAGAGATGGTTTTGTAACCTTTTCCAGCCTGATGAGCATCAACAACGCTTTTTCTGATGTCCTCAGAAATCTCCTTTGTTCTTACCATGATACACTTCCACAAACATGTGCTGTGAAGATCAGACTTTGATAGATCCCTGTTCTTTAAATAAAACAGGGTGCCCACTCACACCTGATTGTCATCCCATTGATTGAAAACACCTGACTCTAATTTCACCTTCAAATTAACTGCTAATCCTAGAGGTTCACATACTTTTGCCACTCACAGATATGTAATATTTTCCTCAATAAATAAATGACCAAGTATAATATTTTTGTCTCATTTGTTTAACTGGGTTCTTTTTATCTACTTTTAGGACTTGTGTGAAAATCTGATGTTTTAGGTCATTTTTATGCAGAAATATTCTAAAGGGTTCACAAACTTTCAAGCACCACTGTATTTAATATTGAAAAGTGTTCTGTGCAACAGAAATTTCCAGTTCAGTCATCTGTTAGTCCTTACACCGTCATTGTTAGTACTTCCTACCCGTCACATTACCATGTGCAAACAGTGGGAAGTACTGAGTGTAGGTGAATTCCTTCAGGAGTCTTCTGCACGTCCTCAGTGTTCAGGTATTACACTGAGTAGCTCAGCTATTTATAGGCCTGTCCAACTAAACCAATCAGAGTAAAATAAAGCTTTTCTTTTACTCTCTCATTTCTTTGGATGAACAGAATAGATTCATGGAAGCATCATGTTAACTAGTAGGACAGGAAGATAAAGGAGATGTTTGAAGACTGTTGAAAGACAGCTTTGCATAACTGAAAGATGTCTATTGCTGTCCATCTGAGGAAGATTACGAACCTACCTGGAAAATATGATCGGAAAGTGGAATTGTCTTTTCGGGGTAAGAAGCAAAAAGGTCATCTAATGTGCATGTCTGATTAATTTTTCAACACCAGGGTGTGTTGTGATAAAAATGGTAATTACAAATTTTATGAGATTGATTGATTGTAAATTTGGCTTTTATGTATGTTGTGATGCTCAGCCATCAATTTTATATTTGGGTACATAATTTACATTTTATTCATCTAGACTTTACTCACAAAACCAAGATTCTCCAGTGTGAAAATATAGCAATTTTCAATGAGGTAAGGAAAACCTGTTGCTGTACGATTTTACGTGTGTGTGAGAGAGAGAGAGGATAGAAACTTAGTGCAGTTTTACTGTGTATAAAGCCACTTCTGACATACAGCTACATGAAGCCACAGTGTGTCGTTCCTTGATCTTTATTTAAATGTCATCTTTAAACTTTTATATTTTTATGCCCTTTACACCCATAATTCAGACGAAATCAGCATGTTGAGGAACTTTATGGGTTGTTTGACTTAACCAAACAATGCTTTATAAAAAGAAAATCTAAAATATTTCAGAAACAGTTTGAGAAAACAGCAGGCCTGCCTCTCTTGTTTGTGCTGTTTTTTTAATAGTTTCAGTGTTTGGCTTTTGGCAGGGCAGAGGTGTGGCTCTGTTCCTCACACAAACCACTCCCTCTGGGCTTAGTCACTCAAGGCACCCTCAGATTCGTCTCCGTATCAATAAATGACCAGCGCCCTGCATACATTGAGGAATGAATGTGCAATATTTACGCTGCTGTCTGTTCCAGGAGTTAAATTTTAACTTGTGTTATTAAATGTTGAGATGTTAACAAGTGTTGAAATGGAGGTGAAATTCTGTATGTTTCAACCATAATCAGATTTTGAAAGCAATTTGATTGTTTCCTAGGTATCAAGCATGTGGCCCATATCAGCAAATGGCTATTACAACAGTTACTCACTTTGACTAGGTGATAAAGCAGGAATTCTGGTTTCAGCAAGTGACCACTTCTAGTGACCTGTGCTATTCTCACAGAGTTGATGAATCTTCCAACTCTTCAAATAATAATCATCCATTCATCCATTTTTTTTATACAGTGGTGCTTGGAGGTTGTGAACCCTTTAGAATTTTCTATATTTCTGCATAAATATGACCTAAAACAACAGATTTTCACACAAGTCCTAAAAGTAGATGCAGAGAACCCAGTTAAATAAATGAGACAAAAATATTATACTTGGTCATTTATTTATTGAGGAAAATGATCCAATATGACATATCTGTGAGTAGCAAAATGATGTGAACCTCTAAGATTAGCAGTTAATTTGAAGGTGAAATTAGTCAGGTGTTTTCAATCAATGGGATGACAATCAGGTGTGAGTGGGCACCCTGTTTTATTTAAAGAACAGGGATCTATCAAAGTCTGATCTTCACAACACATGTTTGTGGAAGTGTATCATGGCATGAACAAAGGAGATTTCTGAGGACCTCAGAAAAAGGGTTGTTGATGCTCATGAGGCTGGAAAAGGTTACAAAACCATCTCTAAAGAGTTTGGACTCCACCAATCCACAGTCAGACAGATTGTGTACAATGGAAGAAATTCAAGACCATTGTTACCCTCCCCAGGAGTGGTCAACCAACAAAGATCACTCCAAGAGCAAGGTGTGGAACAGTCGGCGAGGTCACAAAGGACCCCAGGGTAACTTCTAAGCAACTGAAGGCCTCTCTCACATTGGCTAATGTTCATGAATCCTCCATCAGGAGAACACTGAACAACAATGGTGTGCATAGCAAGGTTGCAAGGAGAAAGCCACTGCTCTCCAAAAAGAGCATTGCTGCTCATCTGCAGTTTGCTAAAGATCACGTGAACAAGCCAGAAAGCTGTTGGAAAAATGTTTTGTGGACGGATGAGACCAAAATAGAACTTTTTGGTTTAAATGAGAAGTGTTGTGTTCGGAGAAAGGAAAACTCTGCATTCCAGCATAAGAACCTTATCCCATCTGTGAAACATGGTGGTGGTAGGATCATGGTTTGAGCCTGTTTTGCTGCATCTGGGCCAGGACGGCTTGCCATCATTGATGGAACAATGAATTCTGAATTATACCAGCGAATTCTAAAGGAAAATGTCAGAACATCTGTCCGTGAACTGAATCTCAAGAGAAGATGGGTCATGTAGCAAGACAACGACTCTAAGCACACAAGTCATTCTACCAAAGAATGGTTAAAGAAGAATAAAGTTAATGTTTTGGAATGGCCAAGTCAAAGTCCTGACCTTAATCCTATTAAAATGTTGTGGAAGGACCTGAAGCGAGCAGTTCATGTGAAGAAACCCACCAACATCCCAGAGTTGAAGCTGTTCTGTACGGAGGAATGGACTAACATTCCTCCAAGCCGGTGTGCAGGACTGATCAACAGTTACCGGAAATGTTTAGTTGCAGTTATTGCTGCACAAGGGGGTCACACCAGATACTGAAAGCAAAGGTTCACATACTTTTGCCACTCACAGATAAGTAGTATTGAATAATTTTCCTCAATAAATAAACAACCAAGTATAATATTACTGTCTAATTTGTTTAACTGGGTTCTCTTTATCTACTTTTAGGACTTGTGTGAAAATCTGATGATGTTTTAGGTCAAAATTATGCAGAAATATAGAAAATTCTAAAGGGTTCACAAACTTTCAAGCACCACTGTACCGCTTATCCATCAGGATCATGGGGGACGCTGGAGTTAATCCCAGCTGACATCACCCTAAGCAGGTTGCCAGTCCATTGTAGGGCTAGCACAGAGATGAACAACCATTCGCACTCATGTTCACATCTGTGGGCAATTTAGAGTAGCCAGTTGACCTAATCTGCATGTGTTTGTACTGTGGGAGGAAACCGATACAGACACAAAGAGAACATTGAAACTCCACACAGAATGGCTCCAGAGGTTTGAACCCAGAACTTTATTGCTGTAAGACGACAGGGCTAACCACTGCACCACCGTGCCACCCATATGTAATTATATACCATCACATTTATTTATTGGAGCTATTAAAACTTTATTTCTGAACCTTCCACCCATATAACCCAAACCAGTTACAAAAGGAATAAAACAAGATAGAGCGTGCAGTTATAGGAAAATAATCCATGGTGGTGTGGTGTGATGCGACCCGACACAAAAAAAGTTATTGTTACCATCCTGAAGTGGATCATTTTCCTTAACAGAACCTCACCAAGTGTTTTATTCTTCCTATACCACAGTGATTTTACTGATTATGACACAATTTATTACTGAACAACATGTCATGCTTTTTAGCTATTTAAAAATACATTTAATATTGTGGAACATTCTCCACCACCGTGACGGGTGGCACGGTGGTGTAGTGGTTAGCACTGTCGCCTCACAGCAAGAAGGTTCCGGGTTCGAGCCCAGTGGCCAATGGGGGCCTTTCTGTGTGGAGTTTGCATGTTCTCCTTGTGTCTGCGTGGGTTTCCTCCGGGTGCTCCAGTTTCCCCCACAGTTCAAAGACATGCAGTTAGGTTAACATAGGACGGCCTTGGGCTGAAGTGCCCAAGAGTGGCGGCGTGTACGTATGCAGCGGCTTTGCTCTCCTGTGATGAACTAAATTTCGTTGTACATTTGTGCAGTGACAATAAAGGCATTCTATTCAAGACAAGCTAGTTCCTGTTATCACATACTATGTTATAGTAGTATTATACACACACATATTTCTTAAAGTCTTTCCTCTCTCTTGAATTTTATAACACTACATATGTTACCAAGAAGCATCACTGACTTACAAATACTCCTCCTATAAAATGTCAAACCTCTCATCACAGAAAACTTCCCCATATTAACAAGTCTGCACTTTTCTTTGTTAAATAAGTTTTTAATTTATTCTCATCTCATCTCATTATCTCTAGCCGCTTTATCCTGTTCTACAGGGTCGCAGGCGAGCTGGAGCCTATCCCAGCTGACTACGGGCGAAAGGCGGGGTACACCCTGGACAAGTCGCCAGGTCATCACAGGGCTGACACATAGACACAGACAATCATTCACACTCACATTCACACCTACGGTCAATTTAGAGTCACCAGTTAACCTAACCTGCATGTCTTTGGACTGTGGGGGGAAACCGGAGCACCCGGAGGAAACCCACGTGGACACGGGGAGAACATGCAAACTCTGCACAGAAAGGCCCTTGCCGGCCACGGGGCTCGAACCCGGACCTTCTTGCTGTGAGGTGACAGCACTAACCACTACACCACCGTGCCGCCTGTTTTAATTTATTATTTGCCTTAATTACATGGACCATCTGCCACATGCAAGTTCCTGTGGATGAGCTGTTACTATGGAAACAATCATGTTTTATAATGAGTACATTAATGTGTTTAAACCTATCGTCAGATCCGTGCCTTTATAGAAAATTAATGAACATGCTCTGACTAATATGATTCAAGAATTCAGCGGGAAAACTATTTTCTAGTTTTGTTAAAACTGCGGTTAAATTTACCTGTCCTTATTTAATTGCTCTTCGATTTAATTGACCAATCAGATAGGCTTATAACTTAACCTAAATTTAACTTCCTGTATACCATGTATTATAATGTAACAACATGGAAAGTGGTTGGATATGATTTCCACTGCAGTCATTATAAAGCCCTTGGCTATGATTCATGGACCCTACTTGTAGAACCATTGGGATAAAGAACTGGAAGATTTAATGAACAAGTTCGACTAGTCTCAACAACTGCTTCTGTGCCTCGTTTTACTGACATTTGTGATTGTCTAGCACTTCAGATGGCCACACTATGGGAAAATAGTGAAGAATGAATTGCTTTCCATCAGTGTGTACAACTGCAGCAAGATGTTCAGTAACAGGTCAGGCTATACATATAGGCGGCCCTTTCCTGTCCTCTCCTCCCGCGAGGGTTCGGCTTGTACCTCTGATGCACTGGGGCTTGGAGTGGTCAGAGGAAGTCATCTTACCACCACCCCCTCCATTTTATTTTATTTATTTATTTTTTCTCTTGGGGGTGCGTCAGTTTGCCCGAAGTCTGTTTCTCCCTCCCTTGTCTCTTCCTCCCTTCCTCCACTCCCTCCTAGTGGGACTCATCCTAATCCCCCATGCCCCGGACTTTTCTGCTCACATATCATTTACATAATTGCTAAACTGATAATATACATATGTATTCATGTACACACACACATACACACACGCATACACTCAAACATCCCCCTCTAACACACTCACAAACACACACACACACACACACACACACACACACACACACACACACACACACACATACATATATTTTAATAAACCTCCCCCCCAGTACCATGTCCCTAGCCCTTATTGAATGTCCTATGTCCTGGTTCACTAATGTTGTATGTTTTTGTTATATTGTTTGTTACACACATCTTGGTTTTGTAGTAAATTAATAAAAAAACCAACTGCTTCTGTGCCTCGTTTTACTGACATTTGTGATTGTCTAGCACTTCAGATGGCCACACTATGGGAAAATAGTGAAGAATGAATTGCTTTCCATCAGTGTGTACAACTGCAGCAAGATGTTCAGTAACAGGTCAGGCTATACATATAGATCCATTTGAGTGAAATATATAATGTTGTCTCTCAAACATTTTCTTTGTAAAGTAATAAATATGGCTATAGTAATCATTTGATAGTTACTATATCATTCATGTGTCTTCAAGGTTTTATGATGTTTATTGCTTTACTCTGTGTGTGTGTGTGTGTGTGTGTGTGTGTGTGCGCCCACGCGTGCATCTTTGCAGGCTGCTGGGGAAGCTGGTGATCAGTCTGCAGCATGTGGTGACAGCAGGGAGGCTGATCCTGAGGGAGCCTCTCACAGACAACAACCACAGCTTGACTGATGTGAGCTTCTAAAGGGCTAAGTAAAACTATTACCCTTCCATTTGTCCACACTTATCTCTCATAACTGTTCAGTCCCAAAATCTACTCCATCTGAGTTCTAAGTGGATGTGCATTAGTATCAGAGACGAGTCTAGTGTATATTTTTGGTGGTTAAAGTGTTTTTGTGTCTTTACACGTAACCCAATATTGAGTTTCACTGCATTTTTGCTTTCAGATATATGTGGAGCTAGATGTGAGGTACCACCCTGTACAAGGTGCAGCTGGCGATTGGACCAGTGAAGACTTCCTTAAAGTGGAGGATGGTGATGAGTAAGTGACATCCATCCATGGATCCATCCATTAATCTGCATTTATCCTCTATATCTGTCTATTTACTCATGTCTTTATAGCTATGTAATTACCCTGGTCTTGGTTTATATGATGCATTTTGTACGAGTCTGTTCATCCATTCTTTTATCTCTATAGAGCAAGTCTTGTGATTAGAAACACAGGCTTTCTTGAACCTGGGTATGTATAGCCATTCGACATTTTTGTCATACCAAATTATGGACTTGCATGCTCCTTAAATTTTCACGATCGTGTAATTTTCAGAAACTTGCGGCCGCAACAGCTGGATCGAGAAGCCAGGACACTTGGCCGCAGTTTGATAAAGACTGACAATGGCGATGGAGATGATTATGATGATGACGACGACTATGATGATGATTATGATTTTTCAGACATGGATTGTGCCAATATGACATTCACCCCTATCTTCAGGTATTTTATAACAGTCTATTAATTCTTAATTTCCCTGAGGGAACCCTCCCAAAGGGATCAATAAAGTTTTCTCTTATCTAATCTAATCTATTATAATGTACGTATTTGATATTTGTTCCTGAGGAATTTCACTATTGTTTCTCATTAGATATGATACGTGAGAGCAGGCCCAGGTTCTTTTGTGGAATACTAATAAATTTACTCAATTTAAATACGTTAAAATAACCAACCATTTAAAAAGTAATAATAAAGCACCCTATGAAACTGGGATATACACTTGCATCTCTGTTAAAATCAATAAAATGATACTAGATGGCTATATTCATGTATAGACAGTTTTAGGTGAAATGTGTGCTAAAACAATATATTAATACAGATTCTGTTTCTTGACAATAATATAAAGTTCATATGATAGTGCTATTTGTGGGTTGATCTTGAAAAAAAGTGGAATGGATAAAGCATAATCTTAAAAGTTTTGTCATCCAAATGCTACATAACCAGGTTCACTGTTATGTAGGCTGTTAGTTGTATTTAACAAACAGTTGTGCTAATAGTCTAGCCTATATTTTTTAATGACCTACCTATAAGGTGTACAATCTGAAGATTCTGAAAGCAAAAGAACTTTTAAGAAGATGATTAGCAAATTAACAAGCCAAGAAGGATTGGACAAGGATTGGTCATATATTCAACCCAAGAAGGTGAATATGTGAATGAAACTAATTAGCCTATAAATCATGTTATTTCGCTAATTACATGATCATGCAAGAAAAATCGAGTCAGTGACTGGCCAACAAGCTGATAAGTTTACCTGCTGTCATCCAAGTCAATTCACTTTTAATTTCTAATGAGTTAGGAATCCTCTTTGTCAGTTATCTCACAGCTACCACCACATCTTTGGCTCCATGTTTATAATATACATTTTAAAAGGGATTAATTTTTATTACACAGAGCCTGGTTCTCACATTTCTCCTTGTATGAATATTTCTTTCAATATTCACACACGTTTATTTTCTTTAGCCGATGTGCACCTTTACCGAAGCATGAACTTGCTGTTGCTCCAAAAGTCAAGTCATTCCAGGTGAGCCACTAAATATCTCATTAGTACATGTAGAAAATCTGACACATAATGTCAACTTTATATCATTATCATGATATAAATGTTCAGTAACACACGCTGAATAAACCTGTAAGGGGTCGACTGAAAATAAAATGTAAATGAAAAGCCTTTTTATTCTGTAATATGATGTAATTCTGAGGATTCACAATCATGTATGTAAGCTGTGCTGTCTGAAGGTGGTGGATAAGATGTTGTGATCTTAGTGTTAATCCGATATCCTGTTTCAGGTGAATGTCAACGTGATAGAGGCTCAGAAGTTGGTAGGTGTAAACATCAATCCTGCTGTGTACATCACTGTAGGAGATGAGAAGAAGCATACAGTCACCCAAAAATCCACCAACTGTCCATTCTTTAATGAGGTACATGACTTCTAAAGATTAAAATATAGAGCCCTGGCCACAGAAAAGTTTTTGCTCAGGGCATTGTTTATTTATATTTATGTTGCTCTTTGTCTTTCAGAACTTCATGTTTGAGTTTCAGGAAACCCAAGATGTGCTTTTCGATAAAGTTATCCAGATTTCTGTAAGTGGTTTACAGTGTAAAGAGATACATTGGAATCAAGTTCTCTTGAAGCAGTTCATGCTCAAGTAAAGCATTTATTTGAGATTTCAGGTTGTTCACAAAAAGATGCTTGCATTTTTGATGACCCACATTGGATCCTTCAAGGTAGACATTAGCACAGTCTACCAGCAGCCAGGTATGCTGACTCATTCCAAATTAATTATTAACAAATACCAGTTTAATATCATACAATGGTCATAGTGTGAACTGGATCTAAAAAAGACATGGACAGACACTTATCTCAGTCCATCGTTTCCCATTTCCACTAAAATGTATGACATTTGTACAGAGATAACAGTATGGTGTCCACTTTAATGACGGTAATTAGGTCATCACAGTGTGGGTGCTAATTACAGGGGTCTATAAAGAATTGCATGTTAACTATAATTATTAGTCATCAAGATAGTTCATAGTTCTTCTCTCTCTCTAGACCACCGTTTCTACCAGAAATGGGCTCCACTCACAGACCCTAAGGACACACGCTCAGGGATAAAGGGCTACGTAAAGTGCACGCTGAGCATTATGATGAAGGGGGACCCTATGGGAATCGCCAGCCTGCCTCCCGCCACCAGTCAGAATGATGACATTGAGAAGTGAGTGCTAAAACATGCGCTGATGACTTAACCATTCGTCACTTAAGCATAGCTCTTCTCCTGCCATGCCTAATTTAAAAAAACAAAACAAAAACTATTCTGCATTTTCTTTGCTTCATGCAGAGGTTTAAAAGCATTTTCTTTTATACAGGAACCTAATGCTTCCTAAGAGGATGCCGGTGGAACGACCATGGGCCAAGTTCCTGCTGAAAATCTACAGAGCTGAAGATCTACCCAGCATGAATGCTGGTTTTCTGGGCAACTTCTCCAAAATGATTGGTGATAAAAAAGTCTTCATTGACCCTTATGTGCAGGTCACATTTGCTGGTCAACAGGTGCTTCCCTTATGACACTCCTTTTCACACTTTATCACCTCTAGATACAGTCAGATGAACATGTTAGTGGGAAATCACAGATGTAAAAAAACTGAATGAAGTGACATTGACTGGCATTTGTTTTCAGAACACTTAAAGGGAAATGTAATGTGACATTTATTTTATTTCATTTTCTCTCTGTACGTTATTAGGAGTTGGATCATTAAGATGTAAGCCTAATTCTCTCTCATAATTTAAATGCTTTCTGTAAGCTGCATTTTTCCAGAGTTTTCTTAAACATAAATCTTAACCAGGGCCAGTTATTACACATGCAAATCTGTGTGTACTGCAAGTTTAAACAAGCACACACACACACTAACAGAAGGTCTGTTTGTTAAATGGGCTGTGGTGCACATATTTTCTGTCTATTTGTTTCCTTATTAACTAACAGCATATACAGCAAATAGTAATGTACTTGGAACACCAAGTCAAGACTTTCCCCTCTCGCAAAGGTGTTCTAATACCATGAAACCATGGACAGTACACCCCTATTCTTTATTTAATAAACATCAGCTGCCAGTACTTTATGTATCCCAGTTCTCTCTGATTGGTAGTGGCGGTTGGATTAAGTGGAAGGTGTTGTTCTTAGGGAGAGACATCAGTGGAGAGCAGCACCATTTCACCAGTGTGGAACGAGCAGATCTCCTTTATCGAGCAGTTTCCTCCCCTTGCTCGACGAATCAAAATTAAGATCCTCGATGATGCCAACATTGGCGATGTAGCTGTGGCCACACACTTCCTTGACCTCCAGCAAATCTCAAACCCCAACAGAAATGGTAATGTTCTCCACAACATATTGCACTACAGTACAAGCTTTTTCTTTTGTATTGCTGCCCCTCTGTGTACATCAATATCCTGCTGCCTTTCTTTAAGTGTTTGCCCTCTGATATTTTGTGGAATACTCTTTTTGAGCTGTTCAGTCTGCTGTAACCTTTTAAGATTCTTTATCCACTTTATTTTACTGTCTTTCAATATATAGAGGATATTACATGGTTGCGCGAAGATATGAAGTTTATCTTCGAGTGGTGAATGTATATGTCATGAATGAACAAAATGAACAGGTGAAAATATTTTCAACACAAGAAGATAAACTTCATATCTTTGTGCAACTGTGTAATGTTCTTTATATTGTATGGACACATCCACACATACAAAAACAAATACGCAAGTTAATCAAAAGAATTTTAATTTTGAACCAGTTCACCATTTTGATAACACACAGCGAGTCAGTGTGAAAACACTGGGAGTGACATCATCAGAGTGAAATATGTCACTCAGATCCACAATGTATTTGGTCTGAAAAATGCTGGGTTTTCAACACGAGAAGATAAACTTCATATCTTCAAGCCAATATGTGATTTCCTCTTTATTATATAGACACATTCACAAACAAAAAGTACCCAAATTTATCAAAACAATCAATTGATTTCCTCACGAGTTACATATTTAACAATTAGTTGATAAAGAGCTGATAGCCGACAAGGCGTGTAGCACCGAGATGGCTATAAGCCATGTATGACGAGATTGAGTGGAATAATTGTTTTATTATATCCAGATTCAATGGATTTTGAGAAACAGAGCATTTTTTTATTATTTGCAAATTTGATAAATAAAAACTTTATACAAAACGTCCGACAAAATAATTTCCACTTAGGCGGACTTCTTAAAAACCTATCGATGGCTGCACAAATTGACTTTAAGTGTTGCTGTTTTTTTAGAAAGTGCCGGCTTGCTGTTGTGCCGAGGTATAGAATAGCTTTAGGCATTTATTTAATTCTTCCTTGGACATTTCAGTTATGTAATTTTCAAACTTCTTTGAGCTTCTTAACCAGTTGAAAAAAATTCAACAAATTTTAATAATTAATGATAATGTAAACAAACTGGTGAAATGACAGTAGCAATTTGTGAAAAATGTTATAATAATAATTCTTGAAAAATAGATAAGGTACATTCTTACCATCAAATACTTTCATTCCATATTTTGTTGCTTTTTTATATTTTTTAGGGTTTTGTTTTCGAGTAGAGTTTTTATTTCGTCCTTGGTTGGTTCAGCAACACGCTCCGCCATTTTGTTTTTCTCTACTCACGGTATGTGAGCTGATAGCCTAGTCGTAGAGTAGCCAATCAGAGTGAGCAATTGCTTATATCTAGTGAATATGGATCTAATAAAGAGATTTATATCATGGTTTTGGTTCTCCATGTCCTGGATGTAGTTTGTATGAAAAATACGAGTGGTGTATTTCCCAATAAAACACTCATGTCTATATTATATATAATCCTTACAGATTAACATTTTCATGAAATAAAATTATTTATGCTAGGTTTTCAGTTATTGTAGAAACTGGGGTCCTAAAGTAGGCTACTCTGTTTTTAAAATCTTAGAGCATAATGTGTAGCCTTGTTTCTTACCTTCCATTCCTTTCCTGACCTGGATTCTCTGCTACTATGTTATAGGGTTTAATCCAACTTTTGGGCCATCATGGATTAACCTATATGGGTCACCTCAAAACTCCACACTGCGTGACATCCATCGTGACCTGAATGAGGGCCTGAGTGAGGGCATTTTCTACCGGGGCAGAGTGCTGCTCTCTCTGACAGTGGAGGTTTACTCATCCCCTGCTGCTGCTGCAGTGGAGAGCAAAGCCATCGCCAATGTCAAGAGCACGTTGAGCAAACTTACATTCAAACGGAAAAGCAAGAAGTCCAAAGAAAAAAAGACAAAAGACAATGATGGTAAGGGCACAAGACAAGTAAATTTAATTTATTTTAATTTAATTTAGTTTAAAAGTATATTGTTTTCTAAAACTATGCCTGATTTGACTTTACCATTCATCTACACACAGTAATCCATAATGATAAACAAGGCATGTTTTGAGAAATGTTTGCAATTTTATTAAAAATCAAAAGCTGAAATATCTAATTTAGATAAGTATTCAGACCCTTGGCTAAAGGCACTCCAAATTGAGCCCAGGTTCATCCTGTTTGCTTTGATGTTGCTATCTTGAGGTTTTCCTTGAACTTGATTCCAAGAACTTTATTTTCCTTGGAATCCACTTGTGGCAATTTCAGTTAATTGGACTTGATTAAGGAAGGCACACACCAGTGTGCATATAAAGTCCCTCAATTCACAATGCATGTCAAACCAAAATCTGAGCCATGAAGTCCAAGGAACCCTTTGTGTACCTTTGTGATCAAATTGTGTCAAAACATAGATCTGAACAAGGTATTAAACCATCTGTGAAAGGGGGATGCCATGGCCTAATGGTTAGAGAAGCAGCTTTGGGACCAAAAGGTTACCGGTTCAATTCCCTGGAGGAATGGCTGAAGTGCCCTTGAGCAACTGCTTCCTAGGCTGGATAAGAATAACAGAATATCAGAACATGTAACTTCTAACAGAATATCAGAAGTCCTTCTCAGAAAAGGGAGAACCTGCCATAAGGACAACAATAAACACACTGTCAATCAGGCCTTTATGGTACAATAGAATAGAAGCCATATTTAAGCAAAAAGCATAAGGCAGGCCCTCAAATGACTCTGAGAACACAAGGAAAATGATTCTCTGGTCTGATGAGATAAAGTTTTTATTTTTTGGGCTGAACTCCAAGTGTTGTGTCTGGCAAAAACCAGGTACTGCTCATGAACTGATAATACCATTCCTATGGTGAAGCATGGTGGTGGCAGCATCATGCTCTGGGGGTATTTCTCAGAGGAAAAGGATGAATGCAGCCAAATACAGAGAGGTTCTTGAAGAAAACCTGCTTGATAGTGCACAGAACACCAGACTGTGGTAAAGGTTCACCATACAACCAAGACAATGCCAGAGTGGCTTTGGGACAAGTATCATTGAACAACTGTGAAGATACTTGAAGATGGCAGTTCACAGATGCTGCCCATTTAGTCTGATTGAGCTTGAGAGACCCCTCCTAGAACTGCCACCTTATTGTGGTGGAGGGGTTTGTGTGCTTGAATGATCCTAGGAGCTATGTTGTCAGGGGCATTATGCCCCTGTCAGGGTTTCCCAAGGCAGACAGGTCCTAGGTGACAGGCCAGACCAAGAGCAGTTCACCAAAAACCCCTATGGAGAAAAAAATCAAGGAACGTGACGTCACCCGGTATGACGCAGCCGGGGCCCCACCCTAGAGCCAGGCCCGGGGTTGGGGCTCGTATGCGAGCGCTTGGTGGCCAGGCCTTTGCCCATGGGGCCCGGCCGGGCTCAGCCAGAAGAGGTGACGTGGGCCCGACCTCCTGTGGGTTCACCACCCACAGAGGTAGCAGTAGGGGATTGGTGCAGTGTGGATTGGGTGGCAGTCGAAGGCAGGGGCCTCGACGACCTGATCCCCGGACACAGCGGCTGGCTGTTGGGACATGGAATGTCACTTTGCTGGGGGGGAAAGAGCCTGAGCTTTTGCGGGAGGTTGAGAGGTACCGGCTAGAGATAGTCGGGCTCACCTCCATGCACAGCTTGGGCTCTGGAACCCAGCTCCTCGAGAGGGGCTGGACTTTCCACTTCTCTGGAGTCGCCCGTGGTGAGCGGCGGCGGGCTGGTGTGGGCTTGCTTATAGCTCCCCAGCTCAGCTGCCATGTGTTGGAGTTTACCCCAGTGAACGAGAGGGTCGCCTCTCTGCGCCTTCAGATTGGGGAGAGGGCTCTTGCTGTTGTTTGTGCCTACGGGCCAAATAGCAGTATAGAGTATCCGGCCTTCTTGGAGTCCCTGGGAGTGGTACTGAGGGGTGCTCAGACTGGGGACTCCATTGTGCTACTGGGGGACTTCAGTGCTCACGTGGGCGACGACAGTGACACCTGGAGGGGCGTGGTTGGGAGGAACGGCCTCCCCGATCTGAACCCGAGTGGTGTTTTGTTATTGGACTTCTGTGCTAGTCACAGTTTGTCCATAACGAACACCATGTTCGAGCATAGGGGTGTCCATAAGTGCACGTGGCACCAGGACACCTTAGGTCGGAGGTCGATGATCGACTTTGTAGTCGTTTCATCTGATCTCCGGCCCTATGTCTTGGACACTCGGGTGAAGAGAGGGGCTGAGCTGTCAACTGATCACCACCTGGTGGTGAGTTGGATCCGCTGGCGGAGGAGGAAGCTGGACAGACCTGGCAGGCCCAAACGTATGGTGAGGGTCTGCTGGGAACGTCTGGCCGAGCACTCTGTTGGGGAGGTCTTTAACTCCCACCTCTGGGAGAGCTTTTCCCAGCTTCCGAGGGAGGCGGGGGACATTGAGTCTGAATGGACCATGTTCTCTACCTCCATTGTGGACGCAGCTGTTCGGAGCTGTGGCCGCAAGGTCTCCGGTGCCTGTCGTGGCGGCAATCCCCTAACCCGGTGGTGGACACCAGAAGTAAGGGATGCCATCAAGCTGAAGAAGGAGTCCTATCGGGCCATGTTGACCTCCGGGACTCCTGAGGCAGCTGACGGGTATCGGCAGGCCAGACATGCTGCAGCTCGGGCAGTTGCGGAGGCAAAAACTCGGAACTGGGAGGAGTTCGGGGAGGCCATGGAGAAGGACCATCGGTCGGCCTCGAAGAAATTCTGGCAAACCGTCCGGCGCCTCAGGAGGGGGAAGCAGTACTCTGCCAACACTGTTTACAGTGCGGGTGGGGAGCTGTTGACCTCAACTGGGGACATTGTCGGGCAGTGGAAGGAATACTTTGAGGATCTCCTCAATCCCACCATCATGTCTTCCACTGAGGAGACTGAGGCTGATGACTCCGAGGTGGACTCGTCCATTACCCAAGCCGAAGTCACTGAGGTGGTTTGCAAGCTCCTCGGTGGCAAGGCACCGGGGGTGGATGAGATCCGCCCTGAGTATCTCAAGTCTCTGGATGTTGTGGGGCTGTCTTGGTTGACACGCCTCTGCAACATCGCGTGGTGGTCGGGGACAGTGCCTCTGGAGTGGCAGACTGGGGTGGTGGTCCCTCTTTTTAAGAAAGGGGACCGGAGAGTGTGCTCCAATTATAGGGGAATCACACTTCTCAGCCTCCCAGGGAAGGTTTACTCCAGGGTACTGGAGAGGAGAATTCAACCAATAGTCGAACCTCGGATCCAGGAGGAACAATGCGGTTTTTGTCCTGGTCGCGGAACACTGAACCAGCTCTATACCCTTCATAGGGTGCTCGAGGGTTCATGGGAGTTTGCCCAACCAGTCCACATGTGCTTTGTGGATCTGGAGAAGGCATTTGACCGTGTCCCCTGTGGTATTCTGTGGGGGGTGCTTCGGGAGTATGGGGTTCGGGGCTCTTTGCTAAGGGCTGTCCGGTCCCTGTACGAACGGAGCAGGAGTCTGGTTCGCATTGCCGGCAGTAAGTCAGACCTGTTCCCAGTGCATGTTGGACTCCGGCAGGGCTGCCCTTTGTCACCGGTTCTGTTCATAATTTTTATGGACAGAATTTCTAGGTGCAGCCAGGGGCCGGAAGGAATCCTGTTTGGGAACCACAGGATTTCATCTCTGCTTTTTGCGGATGATGTTGTCCTGTTGGCTTCTTCAAACCAGGACCTTCAGCATGCACTGGGGCGGTTTGCAGTCGAGTGTGAAGCGGCTGGGATGAGAATCAGCACCTCCAAGTCCGAGGCCATGGTTCTCGACCGGAAAAGGGTGGCTTGCCCTCTCCAGGTTGGTGGAGAAGTCCTGCCTCAAGTGGAGGAGTTTAAGTATCTCGGGATCTTGTTCACGAGTGAGGGAAGGATGGAGCGTGAGATCGACAGGCGGATCGGTGCAGCCTTCGCAGTGATGCGGTCGCTTTACCGGTCCGTCGTGGTGAAGAAGGAGCTGAGCCAAAAGGCGAAGCTCTCAATTTACCGGTCGATCTACGTTCCGACTCTCACCTATGGTCATGAGCTTTGGGTAATGACCGAAAGAACAAGATCGCGGATACAAGCAGCGGAAATGAGTTTCCTTCGCAGGGTGGCTGGGCGCTCCCTTAGAGATAGGGTGAGAAGCACAGTCACTCAGGAGGAGCTCGGAGTAGAGCCGCTGCTCCTCCATATCGAGAGGAATCAGCTGAGGTGGCTCGGGCATCTTTTTTGGATGCCTCCTGGATGCCTCCCTAGGGAGGTGTTCCAGGCATGTCCCCCTGGGAGGAGGCCCCGGGGAAGACCCAGGACACGCTGGAGGGACTATGTCTCTCGGCTGGCCTGGGAACGCCTCGGTGTTCTTCCCGAGGAGCTGGCCGAGGTGTCTGGGGAAAGGGAAGTTTGGGCTTCCATGCTTAGACTGCTGCCTCCGTGACCCGGTCCCAGATAAGCGGAAGAAGACGAGACGAGACGAGCTTGAGAGAGTGGTGCCAGGGAGAATGGGAGAAACTGCCCAAATCTAGGTGTGTAAGTCTTATAGAAACTTACCCAAGAAGACATGAAGCTATAATTACTTCCAAAGGCACTTCTACAAAGTATTAAGGAAAGGTTCATGTTTTATGTTTAATAATTTATCAAAAATTTCTAAAAATCTGTTATTGCATAGTCATTATTGTTTATTATGTATAGATTAATGGCCAAAAAAAAGTCCATTTTGAATTTAATCTATAACACAAAGTGTTCAAAAACTGAAGAGGTTTGAATACTTTCCAAATGCACTGTAATAACTCTAGTTAGTGATTGTAGTCGATTCAGTGTGGCAGCTGTTAGAAGATGATGTTAACAGTGTCATTTTCAGTGATTTGAAAATAAAGCATAGTATACCTTGTGGATCAGATTAGATACTCAAAACAAAGATTTCACAAGCAAATAAAATAAGTATTTGTTTTCACATCTGGATAAAAACACTGGATAATGTGTAATTTCCTCGCATAGTAACTGAAATAATAACAGTTTTAGAAATTGTGGACTCAGAGACAAAAGTAGGGTTATCTTGCTATGGAAGGAGCCGGATTCATGATGTGTTTTGTCGAATGATTCTGTGAAAGCAGTGTTTATGCAATCTATTTTCATTTTTGTTTCTTGTCTGTGTTTCAAACATGTTTTATAGCTCAATTTTAAAACTGATAGTATGTCATCGTACTGTTCAGGCGTGCAGGGTCGCAGTGGTCCTTCTGAGGAGTCAGAGGGGGCCACAACTGAGGTTCCAGCAGCTGTCACTGTTGAAGTAGAGGAGATTCATCCTCTTCCTGAGGTCAAAAATGTTTCTGTTATAAATGCCTTATATTTATATACACTACTGGTCACTTTAATAGGAGCACCTGTACCCCTGCTCATGCAGTTGTCAATCAGCCAATTGTGGAGTAGTAGCACAATGCATAAAATCATCTGATACAGGTCATGAGCGTCAGTTAACATTCGTATAAGTCATCAGAATGACGGAAATTGAAAAAAAAAATCTTAGACTTTTACTGTGGCATGCTTGTTGGTGCCCTACAGGCCTTTAAAGTGTTTCAGAAACTGCACCTTTGGGGATTTATTTTATTATTTTATTTTTTTTTACTTACAGCAGTCCCTAAAGTTTACACAGAAACTTTTTGGTGTAAGAAAATGTCCATTGGGTGGCAGTGATGTGGGCAGAAACACCTTATTGATAAGAGAGATCAGAGGAGAATAGGCAAACTCATTTGAGCTGACAAGACGTCTACAATAACTCAAACTCTTTACAACCATGGTGAGCAGAAAAGCATGTCAGAATGTATCTCAGAACAGGAATCTGAGGCCACAGTGGACAGAGGATTGGGGGGGAAAATCACATCATCTGCCACATGAGTATCTCATTGAATTCAATGAGCAGGTATACAGGTGTTCCTGTTAAAGTGGCCAGTTCTTGTACTTGTATATATTTTCAGGGAGAGATGTTCTAATGTTTAACTTAACTTTGCAGAACTTCACAGGGGCAAAAGAGGAATTCTTGCTATTTGCATCATTCTTTGAGGTGACCATGATAGATCCATCCATAGGCTCCAGATATGTCACCTTTGAACTATCTATAGGTATGAACAAATGCCTAAAACATCTACATAGTGTCAGGTCCATAAATATTTGGACATCGACAAAGTCATTGTTATTTTAGCTGTCTATCATATATTTGATTAGAAATTAAATAATAAATATGACCTCAAAGTGCAGACTTTCAACTTTAATTTGAGGGTATTTATATCTAAAACATCTACAGGTACACCTTTTTTTTATTTGGTCCCTCCCAAGTGACCAAAGGTAATTGGACACACTGACATAAAATAAATTGTGATTTTTTTTTATACATGCTTGCATATTTTTTTTGCAATCAGTGACTGCCTGAAATCTGAAATCAGGTACTGGGTTTCTTTGCTGTTGATGCTTTATCAGGCCGTTACTGCAGCTGTCTTCAGCTCCTGCTTGCTCTTTGAGCATTTTGCTTTTGGATTTGCACTGTTGCCTCACAGCAAGAAGGTTCTGGGTTTGGGCCCAGTGTCAAATGGGGGCCTTTCTGTGTGGGGTTTGCATGTTCTCCCCGTGTCTGGGTTTCTTTGCTGTTGACGTTTTGTCAGGCCGTTACTGCAGCTGTCTTCAGCTCCTGCTTGCTCTTTGAGCATTTTGCCTTTGGATTTGCACTGTTGCCTCACAGCAAGAAGGTTCTGGGTTTGGGCCCAGTGTCAAATGGGGGCCTTTCTGTGTGGGGTTTGCACGTTCTCCCTGTGTCTGCATGGGTTTCCTCCAGGTGCTCCGGTTTCCCCCACAGTCCAAAGACTTGAGATTAGGTTAACATGGGGCTGCCTTGGGCTGAGGTGCCCTTGAGCGAGGCACCTAACCCTCAACTGCTCCCCGGGCGCTGCAGCGTGGCTGCCCACTGCTCTGGGTACGTGTGTATGCTCATTGCTCACGTGTGTGCATGTGTGTGTTCACTGCTTCAGGTGGGTTAAATGCAGAGAGGAATTTAACTGTGTTTAAGTGTACGTGTGATAAATAAAGTTGTTCTTCTTTCATGAACTGAAATTCTTTCTCAGTTGGATTCAGGTGATTGACTTGGCCATTACAGAACATTCCACATCTTTGCCATAAAACTCTTGGGTTGCTTTCAGTATGCTTCAGGTCAATGTCTATCTGCACTGTGAAGCTCTATCCAATGGGTTCTGAAGCATTTGGCTGAATCTGAGCAGATGATACAACTTGTACTCACCTATTTTCACCTATATTCTGATACAAGTTGATCATTTTCTTGTCTGTCCATAAGATGTGGTTCCAGAATTGTTCTGGCATTTATTTATTTTTTGACAAACTCTAATCTGGTCTACCTGTTTTCATCATCTGGTAAACCCTCTGTATTTACTATGGTGATGTCTTCTCTTGATTGTTGATAGTGACTTTGACACACATACGCCTACCTTCTGAAGGTTGTTCTTGATCTCACCACCTGTTGTGAATGGATCTTTACTTCACCAAAGAAAGAATTCTTTGGTCATTCACTACAGTTGTTTTCTCTCATCTTCTGCACCTTTTAGTGTTCCTGAGCTCACCAGTGCATTCTTTCTTTGAAACATTTTACTAACTGTACCGAATACTTGATTTGGCTGCATCTAGTATTGTGCTACACTCTATGGCCAAAAGTTTGTAGACACCTGACCATCACACTTTGCTTTTTAATTCAATACACTTTATTTGTATAGCACTTTTAACAGTGGACATTGTCTCAAAACAGTGTTACTGAAACATATAAATTCCAGATATTTAGTTTATATAAATTTTACATTTAAAAATTTATCCCTAATGAGCAAGGTAGAGGCAACAGAGGCAAGGAAAAACTCCGAGATGACAAGAGGAAGAAACCTTGTGAGGAAGCAGACACAAAAGGAAACTCATTCTCATCTGGGTGACATAGGATAGTGTGGTTAAAAATAATTTCTCTTCTATAACTGTATACTTTATCATCAGAAAGTGCAATTGTGTTAACAGGAACTTATTAGCAATTTATGAATATGAGCATCAGAGTCATTTCTTAATCCATCCATCATCTGTAACTGCTTATCCTATGCAGGGTTGCGGGCAAGCTGGAGCCTATCCCAGCTGACTATGGGTGAGAGGCGGGGTACACCCTGGACAAGTTGCCAAATCATCGCAGAGCTGACACAGAGACAAACAACAGTTCACACTCACATTCACACCTACAGTCAATTTAGAGCCACGAATTAGCCTGACCTGCATGTCTTTGGACTGTGGGGGGAAACTGGAGCACCCGGAGGAAACCCATGCAAACATGGGGAGAACATGTAAACTCCACACAGAAAGGCCCCCGTTGGCCACTGGGCTCAAACCCAGAACCTTCTTGCGATGAGGTGACAGTGCTAACCACTACACCACTGTGCCACCCTTTCTTAATTCATTGTAGTTTTAACTTAAAGTCTATCCTATCAAACTGATGTTATTAACTGTTCAACAATGGAAACTTAACTGTTTGTAGGAATTGTAATCCTAAGACTATCCAAGGAAGATTTTAGAATATCCCATTCCAGATTTAGTCCCCCTTTGTTGTTGCAATGACCTCCACTCTTCCGGGAAGGCTTTCCACTAGATTTTGGAGTGTGGCTGTAGGGATTTGCTCATTCAGCCACAAGAGCATTACTGACATATTGGGTGAGGAGGTCTGGTCTATAGTTGGCGTTCCAGTTCCCACTTGAGTTCTTCCACACCAACCTTGGCAAACCATGTCTTCATGGACCATGCTTTGTGCACCAGGGGATTGTCATGCTGGAACAGGTCTGAGCCCCTAAGAAACTGTAATGCTACAGCACACAAATTGCCTGCTTCCAATTTTGTTGAAACAGTTTTGGGAAGACCCACATATAAGCATGATGGTCAGGTCTCCACAAACATTTGGCTGTATAGTGTATCTCTGATGGGTTTCTTTAGATTTTTCAGCCTAACGATGGCTTGCTTCACTGGCAGTGGCAACTCTTTGGACTTCATATTGAGAGGTAACAGCAACTGAATCAAAATGCTAATTGCACACTTGAAATCAACTCTAGATCTTTTATCTCCTTACTTATAAGCAAAATAATGAAGGAATAATACACACCTTACCATGGAACATCTGAGCATCCAACTGTAAAAATACTTTTGGTTCCTCAAAAAACGGACACCACATATATATTAAAAAAAAGTGTTTTAATTCTTACACCATTCTGTGATCTGCACTTTCATCTCATATTTATTATTTAATTTCAGCTCCAATACACTGAGCTAGAAAGCTAAAATAATAACTTTGTCAATGTCCAAATATTTATGGGACTGACTGTATAATTTTCTTGTAAGTCAATCAACATATTCATGTATTTATGAATGACCATGTGTTTTTACTGTGAAAGGCAAGACAAGTTCATTTTATCACTTCTTCCTAGCCTTGTATTGTCAAATTATAATTATATGAATAATTTATTTCTAGATATAAATGAATAACTGAATGATGAAACAAGATGCTAGATGGAAACATGATGGTTGAATGTCTGAAATGTAAAATAAAAGCAAAAACAAACAAACAAAATCCTCAGAACATACTGCAGGATTATATACATTTTTTACGCTTTTCTAGGAAACTATGGCAAAACATCTGATGTGGTAGTAAAGAGTGAGAAGGGCAATGATCAGGAAGATGTGGCAGAAGATAGACAGCCTCTGCTAGAGACAGAGGATGAGCTGGAGAGACAAGAGCTGCCAGTACTGGGCTCTAGGAACCAGTCTGTTACAGTACCCAGAAGAGCACAGCCCACTGAATATGATGGGTAACACAGCAGCACTCCTAAAATCTTTTATACACCTAATAAAGAAACCAAATACACACACAAACAAAACCTCTGACATTAAGTTGGTTCTGAATCGTTAAAAAGTCTCTAAAATGGTTTGTTTGGCTTGTCAATTATTCCACTGAACTTTCTGAAGCAAACTATCAACTCTGGAGTGCTGGTGTTTGTTTATCAGTATGGAAGAGTTTAATAGACCTTTTGACCCTTAAGGGTGCTTTGATAGTGTGGCAGCGGGGGCGTGGTCAAGCGCCGGTCTGTGGCAGGAGGGCGGAGTCAGGGAAGGTAAGTGGCAGAATCACTACACCTGAGAGCAATTAACCTGTGTTTGTGTGTCTTCCCAGTGACCGCGCCCGATTTAAAGAGGAAGAGCTGAGAGCAGAGGAGAGCTGATCCCTGAACGAGGCGCTAGTGCGTGTGTGTCTCTCTGTGTATTAAAAGTATACAGATTGTTAGACTGAAAAGTTTGGCAATAAAGCCGCTATTTACCCCTGATCTCTGTCCTGCCATCCTCTGTGCTCCACCCACACGTAGGGAACGTTACAGTGGTGCTGAAACCCGGGAACCAGAGTGGAGCACCAACCAAGCAGCCCCATGGAATCCTCCCCATTCGCCGACCTGGTCCACGCCCTCGCCACGGCCCAGCAAAGCCAGCACCAGGCGCTCGTCACACTCCGGAAGGAACAAGAGCGGTGCTTCGAAGCCCTGGTGCTGGCCCAGCAGGAAGACCGCGAGGCATTCCGGCACCTCCTCGCGTCGGCGGGGTCCACCAGCGCTCCGGCCGCGGGCCCGTCTCCCCTCACCGTCACCAAGATGGGCCTGCAGGATGACCCCGAGGCGTTCATCACGCTGTTTGAACAGGTCGCAGAAGCCTCGGGGTGGCCGATGGAGCAGCGCGCGGCGCGCCTCCTCCCCCTCCTAACGGGAGAGGCACAGCTGGCCGCGCTACAGCTCCCCGCCGACCGCCGGCTGGCCTACGCGGACCTCCGCCGGGCCGTCCTCCAACAGCGCAACAGCGCCAGTGTTTCCGCGCTCTACGATTGGAGGAAGTCGGCCGGCCGTTCGCGTTTGGCCAGCAGCTCCGGGACGCCTGCTGGCGGTGGTTGAGGGCCAACGACCACGACGCCGAGGGGATCATCGACCAGGTGGTGCTGGAACAATTCATCGCCTGCTTACCAGCAGGAACCGCGGAGTGGGTCCAGTGCCACCGCCCGGCGTCGCTGGACCAGGCAGTCGAGCTGGCGGAAGATCATTTGGCGGCTGTTCCGGTGGCAGGACAGCAGATGACGTCGACCTTTCTCTCCTCTTCTCTCTCTCTCTCTCTCTCCCCCTCATTCTGTGTCCCGTCCTCGCCCCATTCCCCCACCACGGAGACGGGGGCCTGGCTCCACCCCAGCCGGCCCGCCGCATCCGCGGTGCCCTCCCGTTTCTCCCTTCTGTGTCTGTCTCTACCCCCCCTCAGGTGAGTGAGCCCCAGAACACCGGTGCAGAGGGAAAGCCCGGGCCGGTTTGCTGGTGTTGCGGGGAGCCGGGCCACCTTCAACAACAGTGCACGGCAATGGAAGTGGGCGCGGTGGTTCGGATCCCCGACGCGCCAGAGGCTGCCCTCGATCGGGCCGGAGCGTATCGCATACCGGTGAGTATCCAAGGGGCTACATATCAGGTGTTGGTGGATTCGGGTTGTAATCAGACCTCAATTCGCCAAAGCCTGGTGCAAAACGAGGCATTGGGGGAAGCACAGGGGGTGAAGGTGTTGTGTGTGCATGGGGATGTTCACAGCTACCCTTTGGTGTCGGTCCACATTTTCTTCAGAGGGGAAAAATTTATAGTGAAGGCGGCAGTTAATCCTCGCCTTACCCACTCTTTGATTTTGGGGACTGATTGGCCGGGATTTCGGGGGTTAATGATACGCTTAGTAAAGAGTGGGTCCTGCCATTTGACAGGGGGAGGTCCCGGGGTCGCTTTGGCGGGAGCAGCTGTCACAGAGCCGTCTACGTCATCTTCGCGTCAGAGTGAGGAGCCGCCGGCTCCTCCTCTCTATTGGGGAATCCCTTGCGGATTTCCCATTAGAACAATCGCGAGACGAGACTCTGCGACATGTGTTTGACCAAGTGAGAGTAATCGATGGTCAAACGCTCCCGCCGAACACCACCCCGTCCTTCCCCTATTTCTCTATTATGAAGGATAGATTATACCGAGTGACGCAGGACACTCAGACGAAAGAGCGAGTCACGCAGCTTTTAATTCCAAAGAGCCGCCGGGAATTGGTATTCCAGGCGGCTCACTTTAATCCCATGGCTGGACACCTAGGGCAGGATAAGACACTAGCCCGAATAATGGCCCGATTCTACTGGCCGGGGATTCGCGGCGATGTCCGTAGGTGGTGTACAGCGTGCCGCGAATGCCAATTAGTAAATCCAGCGGCCATTCCAAAAGCGCCTTTGCGCCCTCTACCTTTAATCGAGACCCCGTTCGAAAGAATTGGGATGGATCTCGTCGGGCCATTAGATCGGTCAGCACGAGGGTACCGCTTTATATTAGTCCTGGTGGACTATGCAACGCGATACCCGGAAGCAGTGCCTCTGTGCAATATCTCAGCATGCAGTATTGCCAAGGCACTCTTCCGCGTCATCTCCCGAGTTGGAATCCCGAAAGAGATTCTGACTGATCAAGGCACTACATTTATGTCACGGACACTGCGCAAACTGTATGGGTTATTGGGAATTAAGCCGATCCACACCAGCGTGTATCACCCACAAATGGACAGTTTAGTAGAACGGTTCAATCGCACCCTCAAAAATATCATTAAAAAATTCGTAAGTGAGGACGCACGTAATTGGGATAAGTGGCTCGAGCCCTTGTTGTTCTCAGTGCGAGAGGTCCCCCAAGCCTCCACGGGGTTCTCCCCGTTCGAATTATTGTATGGGCATAAGCCGCGCGGCATTCTAGATGTGCTGTGGGAAAATTGGAAGGAGGGACCTTCACAAAGTAAGAATGAAATTCAATACATTATGGACCTGCGCGCAAAACTCCACACGCTCACCCACTTAACCCAAGAGAATTTGCGGCAGGCCCAAGAACGGCAAGCCCGCCTGTACAACAAGGGTACACGCCTTATGGAGTTCACACCGGGAGATAAGGTACTCGTACTGTTGCCCACGTCGAGCTCTAAATTGATCGCCAAATGGCAAGGACCCTTTGAGGTCACACGGCGAGTCGGGGACGTCGACTATGAGGTGAGGCGAACGGACAGGGGTGGGGCGCTACAGATTTACCACCTCAACCTGCTTAAACTCTGGAATGAGGAGGTCCCCGTGGCGTTGGTGTCGGTGGTTCCGGAGAAGGCGGAGCTGGGGCCGGAGGTTCAAAAAGGGACATTGGCATCACGTACCTCTCCGGTCCCCTGTGGAGACCACCTCTCCCTGACCCAACTCACGGAGGTCGCCCAGTTGCAGACTGAGTTTTCGGATGTGTTCTCGCCCCTGCCCGGTCACACTAACCTCATAGAGCACCACATAGAGATGCCCCCGGGGGTGGTAGTGCGTAGCCGCCCTTACAGGCTACCCGAACACAAAAAAAAGGTGGTTCGGGAAGAACTTCAGACCATGCTCGAAATGGGCATCGTCGAGGAGTCCCACAGTGACTGGAGCAGCCCGGTGGTCTTTGTACCCAAGGCCGACGGGTCGGTCCGGTTCTGTGTGGACTATAGAAAAGTCAATGCGGTGTCTAAATTCAACGCGTACCCAATGCCTCATATTGATGAGTTGCTCGATCGACTAGGCACGGCTCGCTTTTATTCGACACTGGATTTGATGAAGGGATATTGGCAGATCCCCTTGACTCCACTATCCCGAGAAAAAACGGCCTTTTCCACACGTTTGGGTTGCACCAATTCGTCACCCTTCCGTTTGGGCTGTTTAGGGCGCCCGCTACGTTTCAGAGGCTGATGGACAGGGTCCTCTGCCCCTACGCCACCTATGCGGCCGCCTATCTCGATGACATAATCATATATAGTAATGACTGGCCGAGGCACCTTGAACACCTAAGGGCCATCCTTAGGTCGCTGAGGCGAGCGGGGCTCACAGCCAACCCAAAGAAGTGTGCGATTGGGCGGGTGGAAGTACGGTATCTGGGCTTCCACTTGGGCAATGGGCAGGTGTGTCCCCAAATTAACAAGACCGCAGCAATTGCGGCCTGCCCGAGGCCCAAGACCAAAAAGGGGGTGAGACAGTTCCTGGGGCTGGCTGGCTATTATCGTAGGTTTATACCTAATTATTCAGACGTCACCAGCCCGCTGACTGATCTCACTAAAAAGGGGGCACCAGATCTGGTCCAGTGGACGGAGCAATGCCAGCGGGCTTTTTCTGAGGTAAAGGCTGCACTGTGTGGGGGGCCACTTCTACACTCCCCTGACTTTTCTCTCCCCTTTATATTGCAGACCGATGCGTCGGACAGAGGGCTGGGGGCGGTTTTGTCCCAGGAGCTGGAGGGGGAGGACCGCCCTGTCCTGTACATCAGCAGGAAGCTGTCGGTGCGTGAGGGGCGCTACAGCACATAGAGAAAGAGTGTCTGGCCATCAAGTGGGCGGTCCTCGCCCTCTGGTACTACCTGCTGGGGCGCCCTTTCACCCTCTGTTCGGACCACGCGCCCCTCCAGTGGCTCCACCGCATGAAAGATGCCAACGTGCGGATCACCCGTTGGTATCTGGCACTCCAACCCTTTAATTTCAAGGTGGTCCACAGGCCGGGGGCGCAGATGGTTGTGGCGGACTTCCTCTCCTGTCGGGGGGGAGTCGGCTGCAGGCCGGACGGCCACCCGGCCTGAGTCGGGCCGTGGGGGTATGTGGCAGAGGGGGCGTGGTCAAGCGCCGGTCTGTGGCAGGAGGGCGGAGTCAGGGAAGGTAAGTGGCAGAATCACTACACCTGAGAGCAATTAACCTGTGTTTGTGTGTCTTCCCAGTGACCGCGCCCGATTTAAAGAGGGAGAGCTGAGAGCAGAGTAGAGCTGATCCCTGAACGAGACGCTAGTGCGTGTGTGTCTCTCTGTGTATTAAAAGTATACAGATTGTTAGACTGAAAAGTTTGGCAATAAAGCCGCTATTTACCCCTGATCTCTGTCCTGCCGTCCTCTGTGCTCCACCCACACGTAGGGAACGTTACAGATAGCCATTAGCCCATTACCAAACCAAAATAAGACAGAAATTAATGATTTTGGCTCATTCACTATTTGGCGTGGTTTGGTATCACATGGGTGAAAAGTAACAAATGACATGCACTCTTGTTACAATACTTGAGTACCTAGTTCACAATTTTAACAACAAAAAGTTTGAGTATAATTAAACAAAGTGCCAAAATAAATTTGGTTGATGTTCATGACGTGTCATGGTTATTACTTTAAAATATTTTTGGATTAGTTGTGTCTGTTGCACCCATATGAATATCTCATCTCATCTCATTATCTCTAGCCGCTTTATCCTTCTACAGGGTCGCAGGCAAGCTGGAGCCTATCCCAGCTGACTACGGGCGAAAGGCGGGGTATACCCTGGACAAGTCGCCAGGTCATCACAGGGCTGACACATAGACACAGACAACCACTCACACTCACACCCACGGTCAATTTAGAGTCACCAGTTAACCTAACCTGCATGTCTTTGGACTGTGGGGGAAACCGGAGCACCCGGAGGAAACCCACGCGGACACGGGGAGAACATGCAAACTCCACACAGAAAGGCCCTCGCCGGCCCCGGGGCTTGAACCCAGGACCTTCTTGCTGTGAGGCGACAGCGCTAACCACTACACCACCATGCCGCCCCCATATGAATATATATAAAGTAATTTGTAAAGTAATTACTGAAGTGGTTTTTCACTAGACTACTTATCACACTTCATCAGACTTCTTACTTGATTTCATTTTCTTGATCACTACTTTTACTGAAGTGAATTATTACGACAGTAGCAGTATGTCAGGATGCAGGCACTTATGGATGTATGTGCAGGGGAGAGCAGGGAAAGCAAACTGGAAACAAAGCCAAAACGCAAGACTAGAATCAAGGTCGTGGGAAAGGCGAGGGTCGATCAATCGGTAGACAGGGCAATGCAGACAGGGCTAGAGAATAACAAGAAAGATACGAGAGGGAGGATTGAGAACACAATAAAGCAGGCAGTAGAAGAAAGGCTCAATATGACAGGAATGAACACGGAACGATACCTTGCATTAAGTGAAAGTGGGAGAGGTGTTTATATAGCAGGGGCTGATGAACCAGGAAGCAAGTGACAGGTGTATTTAATAAACAGGTGATAGAGGGTGCTGTGGTTTGTGGATGTTGTAGTTCTGAGCAGCCATGTTTGTAGTTGGGTTCGGACTGGTATTCTCAACAGCCTTACTGACAGAACCCCTCCCCCCCAAGGAGCTCCCTCCAGAAGCTACATTCTTCCTAGGATGCCCTCTCCCTCTGGGTGCAGGCTTGTCGGGGTGTTGGCTGTAGAACTCCTGAGTCAGGAGAGGGTCCAGAATGTCCCTTGTTCCTACCCAGCTTTGCTCTTCAGGTCCATAGTCCTCCCAATCTACGAGGTACTCAAGCTGACCTCTCCTGCACCTAGAGCCTAGGATTCTGTTTACCTGATAGATGGATCCCCTTCTGGACAAGGTGACGGGTGGTCAGGGGTGAGCGTATTTGTAGACAGAGGACCTTGGATGGCAGATTTTAGGCAGGAGACATGATACGTGGGTGGCAAGCAACTGTGTGGTGGGAGCTCTAGCCTGTAGGAGACTTTGTTGATGCATCAGAGCACCTTGTAAGATCCGATGTAGTGTGCCTGTAGCTTCCTACAAGTATTGGGTTCCTTGAGATCCTTAGTTGACACCCAGGAGAAAACTCAGGGTTGCCGCTCCTGTGCTGGTCAAACTGGAAACAAAGCCAAACACTACAGGAACCTTGTTCACCATTCCCTATTAGTCTGCTTGCCAAGGCCAACTACTGGAATTAATATTTTAGTATTTCATATTAATATTAATATGAACATCCTGTGAACCAACCTGAAAAGATAGTCATCATAATCTTTCTTTCATTGGTCAGAAATAACAATATTTCTGACCAATGAAAGAAAGATTATTCATGGAAGTAGAAAAAAACCTTTGCCTTATCCATCCATCCGTCAATCATCTATAGAGGGATCCCGCATGACGTCACCGCGCCGCGAGATTTCGGTAGTCGCCATATTGGAAGACCAAGTACACATCTATGCAAGTACATACATACATAAAACAAACTACACCTGAAATGTAGCCAGGGCCGGTTCTGCCCTAATCTGGACCCGGGTGCAACATCGCGCAACACCCCCCCCCCCCCCCCCCCCCCCCCCAAAAAAAATACACCAGTCTAAATCAGGACAACCAGTGTTCGAACTACGGGGGTACTCGGGGGATCCGAGATCCCCTGAAACAGACATGAGATCCCTTGAAAACATGATTTGGGAAATGTTGGGGGGTCTCTAAAATATTGGCAAAATGATGTTTATTGATATAGCAATCGTGTGTAATGGGAAGCATTTGCATATCCGAAGTGTTGTGTTTACATGACAACGACTGCTGCTGCCAGGTTGGTTGTTGAGTAGCCTGACTGTTTTTTTTCTTGCGTGTGGTATCATTGTTGACGCGAGGTTGTTTTTTGAACATGCCAATGCGGACACGATTTCCCCTGATGAGTTATGACTTCAGACGCAATGCGTGTGTGGAGGTGTGGAGTCCGCGTGATATGTGCGTAAGATAGGCTTCTCATGTGTTTGGAGATCCGCGCTCCGAGACAAGCGCAAGCACCCCCCAGGGAAAAAAAGGGACCCCCCGAAAATATCGGCATAGTTCGAACACTGAGGACAACCATCACATAACTATAACTATAAACATTTTAGATCAAGTATTTTAACTAAATGGGCTATAATAAATAATCCTGCAGGCAGCCACGGTGGGCTGCCTCAGAAAAGTAACTATTCAATGACACAACTGAAAGCCTGCAGCCACAGCGGGCTGCCTCAGAAAAGTAACCATTTGTCCTACCTTAAAACTCGTTTTGCATTTTCTCCCTCCTTTTTTGTATTTTCGACCCTGCGTTTATTTTCTTTCCTTTTCTGAAAACCCGATTTGTGTCCAGACATTTTGTTCTGCTACCAACGAACTAACTCGTCAGGTCTCGTCTCTCGAGTCCACGATGAAGGGCAACAATTGATACATTTTTACAAACAGCCAATAAACAGCCAATAGGGAGGTTGCAACGTTCAGGCTCTCCTTTGCTCACAGACACTCAGTAATGCACTTATTCTCTGTCTCCTGGCAGAAAGCTCCTTAGTTTGCTCCCCTTGTGTCTCAATCACAGCTGGTATTCTGAAGAACGACTTCTTTTCACCTTTCCCATCAGCTTTGTTGGAACACCCTAACACAGCACAAAAGTTTACCATTGTAGGTTTATGATGAATCAAGTGCCTCGTGGGTTTAAATTCCGCGCGCTGCCGTTATTTCCCCCTGATCACGAGTTTGTTGGTCTTCCAATATGGCGCAGGGTCTGTTTACTTCCGGTTTCTGGTGACGTCAGTGGGAAGGGTCTATACTGCTTATCCATCAGAGTCACAGGGAAGCTGGGGTCAATCCCAGCTGACTTCTGGCAAGAGGGGGGGCCTTTGCCTTATGCGCATACAAACCACAAAAATCACTCAAGCAAAAAGAACATGGCCTTGGTTTTAAATAAATTATTATATAATGATCTAAGTAATTAGTTTGATAATGTGTGCATCACAAACCAGGTTTATTTTCTTTTTTACTTTGTCCAAATATCAGAAACACATGGCATTTCTGCAGCACTACAAATCTGTTTTTGTGGGTCAATTTAGCAGCTTGCATCTACAAAAAAATGCTACCTGCAACCCAAATTATATGCCATATTTTGTTAATGTCCTGCATGTAGATGAATTCAGGACAGCATTATTTTACTGCATGATGAAATAAAACAAGCTGTCAGTATGTTGGAGCAGTGCTGAAAACAATGCAGAAATGATCAGTCGAGTTAGTGGTGATTGTCATTGTTTGGCCCTTTTTTTTTTAGCGTTTGGCAGATGGTTTTGATGAGATCCAGATGACTCATTGTAGCAGTTTGATAGGTATGAGTGGAGCACAGAGGACGACAGGACAGAGATCAGGTTGATACACTGTTTTATTGTCACACTTTTCAGTCTAACAACTATGGTTTCAAGTTTACAGACACACACACACTCGGCGTCTGGTTCCGGGAAGAGCCCCTCTGCTCTCGCTCTCCCTCCTTAAATAGGGCGTGGTCACTGGGAAGACACACACAAACACAGGTTAATTGCCGTCAGGTGTAGTGATTCTGCCACTTACCTTCCCTGACTCCGCCCTCCTGTCGCAGACCGGCGCTTGACCACTCCCCTGCTGCCACATACCCCCACCGCCCGACTCAGGCCGGGTGGCCGTCCAGCCCGCAGCCGACTCCCCCCCCCCCCTTGACAGGAGAGGAAGTCCGCCACGACCATCTGCGCCCCCGGCCTGTGGACCACCTTGAAATTAAAGGGTTGGAGTGCCAGATACCAATGGGTGATCCGCGCGTTGGCATCTTTCATGCGGTGGAGCCACTGGAGGGGCGCGTGGTCCGAACAGAGGGTGAAATGGCGCCCCAGCAGGTAGTAACGGAGGGCGAGGACCGCCCACTTGATCGCCAGACACTCCTTTTCAATGGTGCAGTAGCGCCCCTCACGCACTGACAGCTTCCTACTGATGTAGAGGACGGGGCGGTCCTCCCCCTCCACCTCCTGGGACAAAACTGCCCCCAGCCCTCTGTCCGACGCATCGGTCTGCAACACAAAGGGGAGAGAAAAGTCAGGGGAGTGTAAAAGTGGCCCCCCACACAGTGCAGCCTTTACCTCGGAAAAAGCCCGCTGGCATTGCTCCATCCACTGGACCGGATCTGGTGCCCCCTTTTTAGTGAGATCAGTCAGCGGGCTGGTAACGTCCGAATAATTAGGTACAAACCTAAGGTAATAGCCAGCCAGCCCCAGGAACTGTCTCACCCCCTTTTTGGTCTTGGGCCTCGGGCAGGCTGCAATCGCTGCCGTCTTATTAATTTGGGGACGCACCTGCCCGTTGCCCAAGTGGAAGCCCAGATACCATACTTCCACCCACCCAATCGCACACTTCTTTGGGTTGGCTGTGAGCCCCGCTCGCCTCAGCGACCTAAGGACGGCCCTCAGATGTTCAAGGTGCCTCGGCCAGTCATTACTATAGATGATGATATAGTCTAGGTAAGCGGCCGCATAAGTGGCGTGGGGGCGGAGGACTCTGTCCATCAGCCGCTGAAACATAGCGGGCGCCCCAAACAGCCCAAATGGAAGGGTGATGAATTGGTGTAAACCAAACGGTGTGGAAAAGGCCGTTTTTTTCTCAGGATAGGGGAGTCAAGGGGATCTGCCAATATCCCTTCGTCAAATCCAGTGTCGAATAAAAGCGAGCAGTGCCTAGTCGATCGAGCAACTCATCAATACGAGGCATTGGGTACACGTCGAATTTAGACACCGCGTTGACTTTTCTGTAGTCCACACAGAACCGGACCGACCCGTCGGCCTTGGGTACCAAGACCACCGGGCTGCTCCAGTCACTGTGGGACTCCTCAACGATGCCCATTTCGAGCATGGTCTCAAGTTCTTCCCGAACCACCTTTTTTTTGTGTTCGGGTAGTCTGTAAGGGCGGCTACGCACTACTACCCCCGGGGGCGTCTCTATGTGGTGCTCTATGAGGTTAGTGCGACCGGGCAGGGGCAAGAACACATCCGAAAACTTGGTCTGCAACTGGGCGACCTCTGTGAGCTGGGTCAGGGAGAGGTGGTCTCCACAGGGGACCGGAGGGGTACGTGATGTCAATGCCCCTTTTTGAACCTCCTGCCCCAGCTCCACCTTCTCCAGAACCACCGACACCAACGCCACGGGGACCTCCTCCTTCCAGAGTTTAAGCAGATTGAGGTGGTAAATTTGTAGCGCCCCACCCCTGTCCGTTCGCCTCACCTCGTAGTCGACGTCCCCGACTCGCCGTGTGACCTCAAAGGGTCCTTGCCACTTGGCGATCAATTTGGAGCTCGAAGTGGGCAATAGTATGAGTACTTTATCTCCCTGTGTGAACTCCCTAAGGCGCGTACCCTTGTTGTACAGGTGGGCTTGCCGTTCCTGGGCCTGCCGCAAATTCTCCTGGGTTAGGTGGGTGAGCGTGTGGAGTTTTGCGCGCAGGTCCATAACGTATTGAATTTCGTTCTTGCTTTGTGAAGGTCCCTCCTCCCAATTTTCCCGCAGCACGTCTAGAATGCCGCGCGGCTTACGCCCATATAATAATTTGAAAGGGGAGAACCCCGTGGAGGCTTGGGGAACCTCTCGCACTGAGAACAACAAGGGCTCGAGCCACTTATCCCAATTACGTGCGTCCTCACTTACGAATTTTTTAATGATATTTTTGAGGGTGCGATTGAACCGTTCCACTAAACTGTCCGTTTGTGGGTGATACACACTGGTGCGGATCGGCTTAATCCCCAATAACCCATACAGTTCGCGCAGTGTCCGTGACATAAATGTAGTGCCTTGATCAGTCAGAATCTCTTTCGGGATTCCAACTCGGGAGATGACGCGGAAGAGCGCCTCTGCAATACTGTGTGCTGAGATATTGCACAGAGGCACTGTTTCCGGGTATCACGTTGCATAGTCCACCAGAACTAATATAAAGCGGTACCCCCGTGCTGACCGATCTAATGGCCCGGCGAGATTCATCCCCATTCTCTCAAATGGGGTCTCAATCAATGGAAGAGGGCGCAAAGGCGCTTTTGGAATGGCCGCTGGATTTACTAACTGGCATTCGCGGCATGCTGTACACCACTTACGAACATCACCGCGAATCCCCGGCCAATAGAATCGGGCCATTATTCGGGCTAGTGTCTTATCCTGCCCTAAGTTTCCAGCCATGGGATTAAAGTGAGCCGCCTGGAATACCAATTCCCGGCGGCTCTTCAGAATTAAAAGCTGCGTGACTCGCTCTTTAGTTTGAGTGTCCTGCGTCACTCGGTATAACCTATCCTTCATAATCGCGAAGTAGGGGAAGGGCGGGGTGGCGTTCGGCTGGAGCGTTTGACCATCGATTACTCTCACTTGGTCAAACGCATGTCGCAGAGTCTTGTCTCGCGATTGCTTTAATGGGAAATCTGCGAGGGATTCCCCAATAGAGAGAGGAGGGGCCGGCGGCTCCTCACTCTGACGCGGAGATGACGTAGACGGCTCTGTGACAGCTGCTCCCGCCAAAGCGACCCCGGGACCTCCCCCTGTGAAATGGCAGGACCCACTCTTGACTAAGTGCGTCATTAAATCCCAAAATTAAAGAGTGGGTAAGGCGAGGATTAACTGCCGCCTTCACTATAACTTTTTCCCCCCTGAAAAAAATGTGGACCGACACCAAAGGGTAGCTGTGAACGTCCCCGTGCACACATAATACCTTCACCCCCTGTGCTCCCCCCAATGCCTCGTTTTGTACCAGGCTTTGGTGAATCGAGGTCTGATTACAGCCAGAATTCACCAACGCCTGATATGTATCCCCTTGGATACTCACCGGTATGTGATACGCTCCGGCCCGATCGAGGGCGGCCTCTGGCGCATCAGGGATCCGAACCACCGTGCCCACTTCCATCGCCGTGCACTGCTGTTGAAGGTGGCCCGGCTCCCCGCAGAGCCAGCAAACCGGCCCGGGCTTTCCCTCTGCACCGGTGTTCTGGGGCTCACTCACGTGAGGGGAGGGAGAGACAGACACAGAAGGGAGAAACGGGAGGGCACTGCGGGTGCGGCGGGCCGGCTGGGGTGGTGCCGGCCCCCACCTCCGCAGTGGGGGAATGGGGCGAGGACGGGACACAGAAGGAGGGGGAGAGAGAGAGAGAAGAGGAGAGAAGAGAAGATGCCGTTTGCTGTCCTGCCGCCGGGACAGTCGCCAAATGGTCCTCCGCCAGCTCGACTGCCTGATCCAGCGACACCGGGCGGTGGCACTGGACCCACTCCGCGGTTCCTGCTGGCAAGCGAGCGATGAATTGTTCCAGCACCACCTGGTCGATGATTCCCTCGGCGTCGCGGTTGTCGGCCCTTAACCACCGCCAGCAGGCGTCCCGGAGCTGCTGGCCAAACGCGAACGGCCGGCTGACTTCCTCCAAGCGCAACGCGCGGAAGCGCTGGCGCTGCTGTTCTGGGGTGCGCCCCACGCGCTGGAGGACGGCCCGGCAGAGGTCCGCGTAGGCCAGCCGGCGGTCAGCGGGGAGCTGTAGCGCGGCCAGCTGTGCCTCTCCCGTTAGCAGGGGGAGGAGACGCGCCGCACGCTGCTCCATCGGCCACCCCGAGGCTTCTGCGACTTGCTCGAAGAGCGTGATGAATGCCTTGGGGTCGTCCTGCGGGCCCATCTTGGTGACGGTGAGGGGAGACAGGCCCGCGTTAGGAGTGCTGGTGGACCCCGCCGACGCAAGGAGGTGCCGGAACGCCTCTCGGTCTTCATGCTGGGCCAGCACCAGGGCCTCGAAGCATCGCTCTTGTTCCTTTCGGAGGATGACGAGCGCCTGGTGCTGGCTTTGCTGGGCCGTGGCGAGAGTGTGGACCAGGTCGGCGAACGGGGAGGACTCCATGGGGCTGATCGGCTGGTGCTCCACTTTCTCCCAGGTTTCAGCACCACTGTAGCAGTTCGATAGGTATGAGTGGAGCACAGAGGACGGCAGGGCAGAGATCAGGTTGATACACTGTTTTATTGTCACACTTTTCAGTCTAACAGCTATGGTTTCAAGTTTACAGACACACACACACACTCGGCGTCTGGTTCTGGGAAGAGCCCCTCTGCTCTCGCTCTCCCTCCTTAAATAGGGCGCGGTCACTGGGAAGACACACACAAACACAGGTTAATTGCCGTCAGGTGTAGTGATTCTGCCACTTACCTTCCCTGACTCCGCCCTCCTGTCGCAGACCGGCGCTTGACCACGCCCCCGCTGCCACAATCATATTTATAATACTAACATTGAATACATTTGAGAAGAGAATATCTATGTTTGATAGCTTTCATTATTTCAACAGCAGATGCAGCTTTCATTCTTTCAATAGCAGATGCAGATGTTTCAGTGTCTATCATATGCCATTACACAGTTTTATTTCACCCCTCCTGTACAACACGGGTAGTCAGAATAACCTAGATACTTTCTTGTGTGCAGTATTTAATGGCATTTTATATCATTACCATTGTATTTATATGATATATGCATGTTGTCATACAGCCAACTTTCCCCTTACTACTTCTTGTCTCATACACATTGGATTACATATACACCATATGGAGCAATCAGAAAGTAGCTTTACCCTGTGGTCAGAGCTACAAGTAACCTGTTCTCCAGTAGCCTGGCAAGAGGGATCTCTCATTTCTTCTGCCATGATGTGTGTAATTGTTTTAAATATTGTGAACAATTTTATAGTGAAGCACTTATGAACTCCAAAGTACCTTCTAGCTTTAATTTGGCTAGCCAAGTTAGCTATTTCGCACTGTCCTATTTACTAGTTATTTCTTGCTGTGATACTCACAATTGGCACTCACCTCTCATTCTCCCAGCAAGGTTGGGTTCTCGCATAGCACTCTCTCTGCATGGTTGGGTGGTTACCCTCACCATACCACTTGCTGTTATCAGTTTAATCTGCTAAGTTAACTGGATTTCTGCTAGCACACATTTCTAGGGCTGGAGTTGGTTTTCCCACCACACAATAGACACCTTGTTTTTTCCATAATACACCAAACAGTTAACCAATCCATTCTAAAAGACTTGCACTTTTGCAGCTACTATGTGAGTGTAATGGTCGGCTCCAAACACCTTTTCAAGTAGTCCTAAGGTGTGTCAGATTTTCATGACATTATAGCACATATTATTACCCAGGTGACTCTCACTACCCCTGGCAGTAAGGAAGGGTAGAATTTTTCTTTCTTCATTCTGTAGGCCAGTTGGCCTGTCAGTTGCCAGCTTCTTATGAGGCTGTCTGCATCTATCGCATGCACACTTCATCCACTGCCACCTTGCCAGGCCTGTCGCAGCTTCCCAGACACACAACCATTCACACCTATGGACAATTTAGAGTAGCCAGTTAACCTAACTGCATGTCTTAGGATTGTGGGGGAAACTGGAGCACCTGGAGGCAAATCCATGCAGACACAGGGAGAACATGTGAACTGCACACAGAAAGGCCCCTGTTGGCCACAAGGCCTGAACCCAGAACCTTCTTGCTGTGAGCTGACAGTACTAACCACTGCACCACCTTGCCGCCCAAAGGTGGAATAAAATGCTAATTATCAGCTAAACTGTGAGAACTTAGTAAGACATTTCCAGGATAGATGGCTGTATACCAGTGGTATTTATTGTAAATGCTGCATCAGATATGACTTCATGACTTTGTTGGAAAGTCTCCCCACGTGCGTCTTAGAAGCTATCCAGATAATTCTCACTGCCATGACCTGGTGTTACTTCTTAAACTGCTCTACTTTTGCAGGTCATTCTGCTGTATTCCCCTGCTTCGTGAGAAACCCTGTCTCTATGTGTGGAACTATTTTGAGGACCACACTTTCCGTTACCACAACTGCAACTGGCTGTCCAAGATGGCTGACAGACTGGCATGTTCACTGTTATATACCTTGTAAATTCCCAATTTTTCTTAAAATTAACTGAGTCAAATAATACAGTAGTTTTTAATGAGGTTTCTTTGGTATTATCTTTAGGAATTTGGCCTTGATGAGGTAGAGATGCTCTTAAAAAGACCAAGAAGTAATGCTAAGGAGCGCTTGGTGGAACTCATGTTGGAGTTTGTTTCCACCTGCAAGTAGGTATCTGCTTTGAACGAATTTATTTTCACTCATTAGAATTTTTTCACTGCACAATAAAGCACATGACGCTTCTTTCTAATTTCCAGACAGTATAGTACAAACTTGGACAGGAAACGGCAGTCTCGACCAAACAACCTGGACAAGTGCCGCACAACCTTCATCAAGAGAAACATAGTGAGATAAACTGGCATCATTCTTTATTTCTACTCAAAAGGACAATTGTTTCTTTCTTAACCATGGCTTTCAGAATTTGCTTGTTCAGTTGAATATTACTTTTGGTAGATCATTCTGGCCAAGCAGGCTCTGAGAGTACAGAGGAGGGTGACACGACGTACAGTCCAAGAGAAGCTGGCTGACGTCAGGCGCATCCTAAAGAGAATACACTTCCTGGCTAAAGAGGTGATTGTGGCCTGTGCCCTTGAAATTATATGTCAGTATTTTGAAGGGTTTATTGTGTGTATTTACCTGTGACTTATTACTTTGTGTCTTTTTTCATGTATCTTCAGCCCCAGAGCACTCTGCCTGATGTGTTCCTCTGGATGATGACTGGAGGAAGGAGGATAGCATATGCCCGGATCCCAGCACACTCCATCCTTTTCTCTCTGGTGGAGGAAGAGAAAGGCAAAAACTGTGGTAAAATCACGTCCGTTTACATGAAGGTATCTTAAGATTATTGTTTATAACTGCAAAACGTATTTCTATAGCCTAATCTTAAAAAGATTAGCAACAGCTAAAGATTCTACTAAAGATCAGCAACAACTGAGTTTTTCTTAAAAAGCATTTCAACAATGATCTCTAGACCCCTGGAGGACCACTGGGTGAGATCTTTGCAAAACTTGAAATCTACATGTGGCTTGGTGTCACCAAGTATTCAAAAAACTGTGTCACAAGCCTGCCTTCTGAATTCAGGCCCATATATGAGGAAGCAACTTTTGGGACTCCAATACCCCCAAATATGCCCCCTACTAAATTAGCTGTGGATGGTAAGTATGTTGTTTTGTGAATATGTGTTTCTAAAGTTCTTATTTCCCATAAACTAGGAATGTTAATTATGACTTACTAATTATGACCGTAATCTGTAGTTACATTCTCTTTTATAAATTTATTTTAAAAAACACCCTATAATTATTAATGATGATAATTTTTAATGGAAGCTTGTTTCATAATGTAATGCTAATCACTTCTGTATGTGCTGTGTGTGGTTTCTCCAGACAGTCGTTATTTCCAGCTCCGTGCCCACATTTACCAAGCACGTGGCATCATTGCTGCAGATGATAATGGCCTCTCAGATCCTTTCATCAAGGTTGTGTTCTCCACTCAGTGTCAAGTTACACAGGTGTGTTGAACACATTTTATACAGCTCAAACACTTGAGATCTATGTGTTTTGATAGATGTTTTTCCATTTTAAATTACTCTTCTCTGAAAGAGTGCATCACTTGTTTCTGTTTTATTTAGTGTGCAACAGACTGGAAGGCTGTTAGGGATATGAAGTATTTCATAATTCCTAAGAATATACTGTAAATTTACTGAATGGCATTTTAAATATATTTCTTGCTGAGCACACTGTGCATGTGTGTTGTAGATAATAGAGGGGACACTGTCCCCAACCTGGTGTGAGTTGCTGCTGTATGATCAAATCCTCATGGAAGGCAGTAAAGATGACTTCAGGGATGACCCCCCGGTGGTTATCATCAATATCTACGACTATAACAAACTAGTGAGCTTATCACACTCATGCACAAAACAGTACAGAACATTCTTAAATGAATACTCCAATGCTTCTGCTGAGCTCCTGCAGTTTTCACACACCACAGTCTCTAGAGTTTACATAGAATGGTGCGAAAAACAAAAAAACATTTAGTGAGTGGCAGTTTCATAGGTAGAAATGCCTTTTTGGTAAGAGAAGTCAGAGGAAAATGGTGACATTGGTTCGTGCTGCCAGGAAGGATAGAGTAACTCATCTTTACAACCGTATTATCTGATGTCTGGTGGTTACAACACCAGTGGGTTCTTTCTTTTTCAGGACATTCCAATTTGTTGTACTGGCTATGCCCAATGCTTATGCAATGGCTCTGACTGATTTTCCCCTCTTTTGTCAGCTTCAAAATGGCTTGCTTTGGCCTGATAAACAGCTCTCTGGACTTTGTCACTTTATCATTTTTTGACAACAAATGCAGTCTTCCCAGACAAAACCCAGGGCTCAATCCAAGAGTAGACATTCAGAGCTATTAATTGTTTTAGTACAAAATGGAGGTGATTATAGGAAATTGCATGCTGATTGGTCGAGAGATTCAGATTATTTCTCGATAATCACCTCGAGCGACTCGCCAAAATGGTGGCTTTGCTACCGTAAGTGAGAGAGAATTAGAAATTATGAAAGAAAATGCTGTTCCTAAAATCACTAAACATGCTTTTTTAAAAGAAGTTTGATCTAAAGCTATTCAAAGGTAAGGTGGAATTGTGATTTATGTTATCTATTTCAAAGCAAAGTATTTTGTGTAACTCACCATCGATAAGTGACACAAGTCTATACGTATTAAATTTGCATTTGAAGATTGAAATAAATGATTTTTTAAATGTGACTTCAAATTTTTTTAATAATCACCAGTGTATTTATACTAAAACAATTATCTGCCTCAGGCTCAGTGAATATCAGTGAATAATAACCTCGGCTTTATCTTGGTTATTATTCACTGATATTCACCTCACCTTCGGCAAATAATTGTTAAATACAATCAACAAGAAACACCTATCAGTCCCATGTTCCCATATTTTTGATCACTTGAAAATGTTTAAACCCTTTGGTGACTGACCCCTTGAAAATGGTTCCTCCAGGAACGATGACGTTTCAGTTGTCAAGACAACGGAAAAACTAAAATACAAGAGCATTTTGTTTTGTGCACAAGAGCATTGTGACGTATCTTTCTGTTTTTGTATTTTAGTTTTTCCGTTGTCTTGACAACTGAAACATCATCGTTCCTGGAGGAACCATTTTCCAGGGGTCAGTCACCAAAGGGTTTTAATTTATTTATTTTTAAACGCATCTAGATGCCAGTATCAGGAACTGAAAGCTGAAATTCTGATCTGTTGTCTCACATTCATCTTTTGTCTTCAGTGTATCACAACAACAGTACTTTCGGAGGGGAGTGTGTGTGTGTACACACACACACACACACACACACATATATATGTATGTACAGACACACACACACACACACACACACACACACACACACACACACACACACACACACACGTGTGTATGTGTGTGTGTGTATGTATATATGTGTGTATGTGTATATATTCCTGTGTTCCCATGATCAGGTCCCTGGTGAAAAATAAATGTGCTAAGTGTACTAATATTTAGCATACTTTTGTGTACTTGAAGCCACATTAATCATCAATATACTTCAAGTGTGTTTATGATTAGTTAACTTGAGGCAAGCTATTTTGGAACAACTAATTTTGTACTAAATATATTTTAATTGTAATTAAATTGTAGAAAAGTGCAACTTGAAGTGTATTTAGTGTACTTTTATGTGCTAAAGTGGAACAACTTAAAGTATATTTTGTATACTTTAAGTATATGACTTTATATGTACTAATATATGCTTAATTAGTACTTTGTTTGTATTATAAGTACCTTAAAAATTAGTGCACTTTAGAAATTACACATAACTTTCACTTAAAGTATATTTTAGTATAATATATTTCTATAAAGTGTAATATAATATAATTATTTTAAAGTGTGTTAAAAGTGTTACCGTGAAAGCGTGATGTTAGTATACTTTTTATATATTTACAAAAAGTACAATTTGTGTAAGTACATTTTCAATATACTATTGAAAATATGAATATACTTTAAATACAATAAAGTACATTTTTTTTTTCGCCAGGGGTAGATTTGGCATATTTTAACTGATCTGTTATGAATTAAACACAGGGTAGTCCACAGTCCCTAGGTCGAGCGTTTGCTGAACCAGAGCTGAAATTTGTGGAAGAGCCATATAAGAAACCCATGCTGAAGTTCTTTGAGTTCACAAAAGGGAAAAGCAAAGCTGGAGAGCTACTGGCTGCCTTTGAGTTAATTGAGCTGGATTACTCGGGCTTTGGAGCGGTATGTCCTTCAGTCTTCCTGCTTAATTTAACTGCTAATGTCAGTGAAGACAAAATTCTTCATATTCAGGCAGTCAAATCTGCAAGATTTGGTGTTTAATGTTACTTAGTTAACAAACTTGTTTTTCAGTGGAATGCTTATCACAGATGTGGCACCATTAATAGCATATGCATATTTTTTCCCTTTAAATGTAATGTACATGAGCAGCCAGTCCTGCCACTGGATGTGGAGCCCAGAGAGCCAGAGAACATGGAGTCAGAGAGGTGTTACATTATCCCAGAAGGAGTGCGGCCCATTCTAAGGAAATTCAGGATAGAGGTACAACAATCAAAATGTCGGTAGACCAGATAAGAGTATGGGGATGATTTTAGATAATTTTACACTGCAAATATATTCACACCTCATTGAGGTTTTACATTACTTGCATTCATCTTCTGAGTGGCTACAGAGTGCAGTGTGGTTTTCACATATGGCAGGTCCTATATTGGGGTCTGCGGGACCTGAGACGTGTGAACCTGTTTGAAGTGGAAAAACCTCAGGTTCGGATGGAATGTGCAGGGCAGATGATTGAGTCAGAAGAAATTGCAAACTACAAGCAGAACCCAAACTTCACTGAGATTGTTAAGCATTTTGATGTGGTAAGTCTTCTCAGAAAGGGGATTAAAAAAATAATCTGTGCTGCACGCTACCATTATTGTGTCACAATTTATGTTGTTCTCTTGCTATGACAGTCCTTTAATTTCTGTGATGCCACTGTAATGATTATTACAGTACTGATTATTACAGTGATTATTATTACAGAGATGATTACATGTATGCCAGTTGCATGGAGCTGAAACAGTGTGACATGTATGTTTCAGGAGCTTCCAGAGCTAGTGTACTTACATCCTCCCCTCACCATCTTTGTGATGGAGCAATGGGCATTTGGACGGCTGGTACTGGTGGGGACTCATGTTGTGCAGAGTCTCATGCACTTTGCACCCAAAGACCTGGATGACTGGAAGGAGGAGGATGAGGAGGAGCCTTGTGAGGGTATGTGAATCTGTTTAACTTAAAAAGCATACTTATGACAGCACACCTATGACAGTCACTGGCAATGACAACTGTTCTTATTTTCAGAGAAAAAACCACCAAAACAGAACACTCCTCTTCAAACAGTTATGAGCATGGATCTGAGAGGACTTCCCCTAAAAGACACAAAAATTCCCATTAACCCTATCAATCTAATCACAGTGAGTTTCACTTGCTGCATCCCCATCTCTATTATTTCTCTGACATTAATTTTCCACTTGTCTGTATAACTAGGACATCTCTCCATTATGCTGGGTTTAGAGGATTTATGCATTTTATGCTATCTTTACATGTTCATGGGTTCAGCAAAGTCATAATTGTGAAGTCTTGTTGTTTTTCCAAGTGCATTACTAATGTGCAGTGCTACTTAGCTAGATTTATATTTATTTATACATAATCCAAATAAAGGTTATAAACATAAGCCTGCATCTGTGGCCTATAAAACCAGATTAGATTTGGAATTATCTACTATCACTCACTCAGTTATCTACCATTATGTCCTTTTGTCCACCATGAGTTGGATGGGAGCTTCCAAAACAGTTGGAAGACTGTTTTGGAAGCTCCCATCTCTCATGATAGCTTCATGGGAGGATGGGTGTAAGGACATTGCTGTGTGGTGTTTAAAATAGCTCCTAATGAGTAGTTGGACTTTTTGGACCATTTATTATGACTTGAAGCTGTGCGCATGCTCAGTTTTTAGTGTCCAATAAGAAAGTGTGGACTCAAACCTGTTCATGAACGAAGGTAAAACAGAGTTCACTCATGTCTACCTGGCTGATACATCAGAGAAGGATGAGAATGACAAATCACTACGAGGAGAAGAGGAATGGAGGAAAAGTAAAATCCTGGGTTCCCTCCTCTGTAGCTCTGCTGATGTAGAGGCACGTTGCATCATGGGTAACATTGCATTTCGATCATTCTGGAAGATTTGGATCCGAAGATCTAGGATTCCTTTGGCAAAGAAGCTACAACTATACAATGCTTGTTGTGTCTCCATCATGCTATATACAGTAACTGCAACAGCTGGGCAACACCAAAGGCAGTTTTAGAGAAGCTTGACATCTGCCACCGTAAACACCTGGGTGCTATCACAGGTCATCAGTGGCCTAAGAGTATGGTAACAAATGACACCTTATACAGAATCTTCAACACAACACCTCTCTCCGTAAAAGTCAATCAACTCAGGTGGTCTGTGTTTGGACACATCTTTAGAATGCCACAAGACACACCTGCGCAAAAAGCTTTGGAATTTGCAGTATTAGGCTCCAGCAGATACAAGGCCCGTAAAGGAAGGCATTGTGTAAATCTGCTCGGCACGCTGAAGGCAGACCTCAAGCACAGAGGATGAGGTCCCCCTACAACAGAAAAGAAACTCCGAGGGCTAAGGGAGCTTGCAGGATGTGAGACGCAGTGGAAGAAGATGAAGAAAGACTGAATGCAGCTGCAGGACGCTTCCATGACTGTAGATGCAGAAAACCAGTGGATGATGATGATGATGATGAATCAGAAAGTGTTTGGTGCTCCTGCAGCGTGATTGCTCTCTGATTAATTCAGCACTGTGCACATTTGTAGAAACCCTACTGTGACTTCTCAGTGGGAATTCTTGACTCACTGCATGTCAAAATGTATGCCTGTGTGTGTGTCATTTGCAATTAGAGCCAACCTGATCATCATTCAGCACTGTTTATTTCTCATGATGAATTATTTACATACTAGAAAATCATTACATCAGCACACTTATTTTAATATCCACTCCTAATTACTGGGCTTTTGATGTTTTGCATTTTGTTTGATTTGCCATGAATACTGCTATCATACAGCAATCTTTACCTGAATCCTTCTGTCTAAGTTCTGGCTAATTTGCTGCTTAGACAAGGAAGCTTTTGTGACAGATGAACAGTTGGTCTGAACACGTAATGGCCACAATATCTAAATAGTGCAGTACCCAGAACAACAAGGAAAGCTCTGAAGGGCACTAAAATATGCAGTGCAAGTTTATCACCAGAACATGTAGTTCACACACGCCTATTATTAATTGCAAAAAAGAAGTTTTCAGAGACTCATATTTCAGTTTGGCATTCTGTGTAGGCTCCTAATGAAGGTACTTAAAGACCCAGATCTGCTTTCAGGCATTGCTGAGACCAAAGTGAACATAACATGGTAGTTCAACTAGCAAGTCATTATCAGCCCAAGAAGAATCTCTGAGAATCAGATGTAGACATAACATGCTTGCATCTCAGTGAAGAACAGTAAGCGTGAGTAATCATTGGACTATAACTTGGGGTCTGATGGAGGTAAAACCAACTCCAGTCCCACAGCTGCGTAGTGATCCAGCTAATTTGGCAGAGTAAACCAGCTCATGGGATGGGTAGAGAAAACCACACAGCCACACTAGCATTTGGATTACTGTTCACTTCAATTGGGATGTGCAGTACTCCGAGTAGATAATGCCAAGGAGAATCTGACCCAACTAAGAGAATAAGGGGTGAATTGAGGAAAATCTGATGCGAGTCTCAGTATTGTGAGTTTGCAGATTTCAACTATCTTAGCAGGCACATGCATAATAAGGTACCCATAATTACGATTAACCTTTCAGGCTCCGCTGAAAGCAGTCACTAAGAAGAAGGAAGAACTTGAAGAGGAGGAGCCAGAAAAGGAAGAGCTTGATTGGTGGTCTAAATATTATGCATCACTGGAGGAACTTGAAAAGCAGGTGCCAATGGCTTTGTTTAACATTTGATAGCGTGAATAAATACAGAAAAACAGTTCTTGTTCAAACAGTGATGAACACTTTCACGGAGTCAATTAGCTGTTTTCTGTTTCAGGAGGAAAAGGATGATGAGCTGGATGATCCACAAGATGGAGGTGAGCCTCTCACTGGTTAATTTCTTGAGTCAAGTTGCTTTTCCAGTATTGCCCAAAGAGTTGCATAGTAAAATCACAATAAAATATTTGAGTAAAACAAAATAAAAATGTCTTCTCCAAATACAATTTAATTTTTAATTTAAAAAAGTGCATTCTTAAAATGTTTATGTAATGTTACTGGATTACATGTTGCTCACATTAAAAACATAAATAAATTAATTTGCACAATTAATAAATAAACCCAAGCATATAAAAAGTACATTAGTATACTTCTCTTCAAATACATAGATCCATTAAAATATTTCAAAACAAAACTGTACATCTGTCCAAATATAGTACCAGTCAAAAGTTTGGACACACTCATCCATAGGTTTTTCTGTATTTTGATTATACATATATGGAATTATGTGGTAAACAAAAAAGTGTTTAAAAAAAAACATGATTCATATTTTAGATTCTTCAGAGTAGCCACCGTTTACCATTATGATGCTTTGCACACTATTGGCATTATCTTAACCAGCTTCATGAGGTAGTCATCTGGAATGCTTTTCAATTAGCAGGTGTGTCTCATCAAAAGTTAATTAGTGTAATTTCTTGCCTTCTTAATGTGTTTGAGATCAAACAGTAAATAGTAAATAATAAAAATACAGTAAATAGCCCTATTCCACAACTGTCGTAATCCATACGTCAAGAACCGCTCAACTAAGTAAAGAGAAACAACATCCATCATTACTTTAAAACATGAAGTGCCTTTTAATTAATAAAAATAAAGAAAAAACATTGAATTAGAAGGTGTATCCAAACTTTTGACTGATCCTGTATATATCAGTATGAGGCAAGGCAGGTTTATTTATACAGCACATATCATACACAATAACAATTCAGGGATCATTACATAAATACCAGCCAAGTGCATTAGGAGAAGGTTAAAAACAAAGTGACATGAAAAAAATGTAAAATAGGCAGAATTACTCAAGTCAGTTATACTTGAGTCTTTTCTGGCACCTGAAAAAAGAAGATTACAAAACAACTAAAATATCAATTAGACCTTGGGATACCAGTGCTAGACTTTACCCTCAAGGAGTTTATTAAATTTAGGATGAGCTAAAAACAATAAGGAGATTATTAAAAAATACAATTTAAAAGAGTAAATAGGAAATTACAAACACAGTGGGGAAAAAATCTTAAAAAAGGATGCTTTAAAACATAAATGTCAATAACAGTGCTGAAAACACGAGTTCAGAGCAGCCTCCCAACATGGCCGCTCCGGACTACAAGTCCCAAGAGTCACAGCGCCCTCTGTCACCTGACTATTAATCACTCCACCTGTCTTTCACCCAGCAATTATCAGCTCGCCTACTGCTGGGTTTCACGTGATGTCACAGCCGCCTCATTAGTTATTCAAAACTTTAGCTGGTGGTCTACCAAAGTTCAGTTGACAAAGCGTTTGTATGGCGAAGGTGCATTGCTTACAGGAAAAATGCCTTACGCTTGCATTGTTTTAGGTTGTTTGAATTGATCAAACCGTGAAACTGAAAAGTTTCTTTTGGGTTCCCCATGAACTAATAAAAAAGGATGAACGAACACAGGATTTCACAAAAAGATGTCGAGAAAGGTAGCTTTTGATCCTCTCACTGAAATCGAAGGGAGCCGAGTCGAAGCATGCTCAAGCTTGCAGTGATCACTTGGTGAAAGGTTTGTATAACCCTCTTAGCTATGTCCTTAGTCAGGGCTGCCAACTTTTCGAAATTCCTTGGAGTGAGATTTTTTTTTGGGGGGGGTCGACGGCAAAATTTTTCCGCACACCATGCAGTAAGTGGGAATTTTGTATTCAGTTTGATATTCACTTGTCCCCCTGCATTCTGGTGTTTTGTTTGTGGGTCATCCAGCTGGAGATGGAGGGGGGGGGGTTGAGATTTTGGATTTAGTAGATGTTCCTGCATTCTGGTGGATTTTTGGAGTGGCCTGCTTTGCCATACCTACATTCTTACACACCCTGACTTGCCAAGCCTTCAGCTTGTGGCCAACAAAAGCACCAAGTTTTGGCTTAAAAGCCCCCACACTAGAAAACTACAGATGACTGCCAATGTTCCTGTAGCCCTATAGACCTGTGTTTCAGATTTAAAGGCAAGTTCATGTTTGAAAATATTTCATCAGCTAAGCCTAAACACCTTCTGAATTGAAACTAAATGTTAAGTTTTTAATAACTGTTGCAAAAAATAAGATTGTCCCTCACTGACTATTCATTATGCATTTAAGGGCTTTCCCCACCACTGGGTTCAGCAGAAGATTGGCATGGGGAAAAATATCAACAGCAAAAGAACAAATAAAATGCTTAAACAGTAAGCAAAATGTGCATGTGCTACAAGAAACATTAAAATGATTAAGTTTGAACAGTCTTGAAACACAAAAAGCTGAACCTTGGCCATAGGTGGGAATGTGCACACAAAGTTGGGCTTAAAAATTTTGGTCATACTTAAATAAGCTATATTAATATATTTCTTATTAATTTATTTCTTATCTATGTTTCTTATTAGTAATAGAGCATTCGTCAGGGCCTGTTATCTGACAAATATTCTCCACCTGTCTTGCCCTCTTTGAAACCCTGTGTCCTCAGTATATTGTTCTCTGTCTTTTTTTTAATTATTCACAAGTTCAAGTTCTTTGATATTACAGGTGACCATGCTTTATTTACTTTAACTGAGCAATTACATACATTATAAATAATTAAAAATAAATACCCTGTAAATAAACAATAGGTATGGTGGCTAATGGCTCTTCTTGCATTTGTAATATTATCTCTTACTTGCTTTATTTTACAACATTTCCAGTATGGCTTCAAATAAAGTCATAAAGTATGATAACATACAGTAAACAAACTAAAAATGCGCCTTAATAAACGTGTGCTAAGGAGGTGCTCTCCCGTGCTGCTTGTTGGGGAAGATAGAGACTGTGGCACGGCAGGAGGCCTATAATGATTTAGCATGCCTAGTACACAGCTCTCGATATGGCATTAAATATTCTTACAACACTTATAGGCTAAAACGATTAAGAAACTTTATATAAGTTCATAATTACGCCAGTAACACCACACATTGTCGTGCATATGTACAAACCTGTCTGAGACACCCGTCTTCAACTCGGATACCTTCTTCTCTCTCCTCTTCCTCTAAATTGACGGTAGGCAATTATCCAACTTCCGGCGAGTGCAGCATCATTAGATGCGCCACCTACCATAGGGGAGTGTGAACAGAAGGGAACACCTCTCTGCCTGTTTAGCCGTGCGTAAGGCGTAATTGATCAATCGCAAGTGGTTGGCGCGACGCAATGGGTAGCCTAGATTAGATAGATAAACTAGATTTTTTTTCTAGCGTGAGAAATCGGAGGTATGGCGTGTGAGCGTGTGAAGACAATCAAATGCGTGTGTCTCACGCTCATTGCGTGAGAGTTGGCAGCCCAGCCTTAGTGTTTTCCAAGTACTTTTCTTGCTATGTGTGGTTATTTTACAGTACTTTTTTTTAGTCACAAAGCGCTAAAGTCCCCAGCTGTTTCTTTGCTTACTCCTCACTCCTCACAAAGTCTATATGCATGAAGGTCACAACAAAATTTTTACCCAGTCATACAGTTACAATGCACCGTGATCACTTATCTGTCTTGTTTAACTAAGATCCAGGTCTTTAAAGAGGTTTCTGATGATCTTTGTGAATGATTTACCTGAGAGATAAGTGTGAACACAAGTGAAAATCAAGTGAACTGTTGTTTGTTTACACTTCAACTTGCAGCGCTTCGTTGTAAAGACGCGAACAAAAAGCTTAAAAAAAAACATATTTACACGGGCAAAAACAGTACAGGATTCATTCGGCAGCGACTTGATACCGAGGTCTTGTACCCACCCACATACAAAAAAGTTGTAAGCCTCCATACTCTTCCACGCTTTCATCTGTTTTGCGGTGTAGAAGGATGTCTGCAACACCAGATAGTTCGAGATGTCGGGGAACTCGACTGACAGGTCATTTTTGAGATTGTATGACAAATCCTTCTTTCCCAGACTGTAGGGGTCTATTCCATGGCACATACCGTAAAATACCAAATAATAGCCCGGGCGATTATTTGTCTCAATCACGTAAGAGACCCGGCGCGTATTAGAGACTAGGCGGCTATTTGGAACAGGCGATTAATTCCTTCTTCACAAATACCTTCCCCAAAATCTACCTCAAAACGGGGAAAAAATCATTCTCAGATAGGCCTACTTTTAACCAGTATAACTTACAGTTTGTTTAGAGTTAGATTACAGATAGCACGGTGCCGACTTCGGGGAATTTTGAAGACGCAGAATGCATCTTCGCATGGCACAGTCGGGGTGGATAAAGGATAAATCACACACCTTTTCCTGTTAATGACTAGTTAAGCGCATGCTTTACAAAATAATCAAGAAACCACACCATTGTCTGTGCGCAGCACTGTGATTTAATTACTCTGCAAAGTTATGGTCACTTGCTATCACCCTCACCCATGCAGCCTCCACCCTTTGCGCTTCGCGATGTCTGTCAATCTGAAATTGCATGGAGGGCGCGACGTTGAAGCAACATAATTAGGGTGCGAAGTGTCAAACCAAAGGGTTTTTTCTTATGCTGAAAAATAAGTGACCTGCAGTGGCTACATACTGTCATCTTGCATCACGTTTCTCTCCAAGACGTCTCCCTATTTGGCCGATATGAGCCTATTCCCCGAGTGAGTTGGTACGGTGGCTCGACCCCGTAGAAAACTTAAAGTTCGGATGAAAGTTAGTTGAATAGGTTACTGACTTGTAGGCCTACATGTTGCCTGCCTGACGCGTGCTTCTGCCCAACTTGCACGACAGATTACTTGTTGAAAAGGCCCCTTGGATTAGATTGGCCACGAGCAGACTGAAATGCATGTTAGAACGCTCTCACCTTTTTTGTAAAGCGTCTTCCAGATCCGAATGGGTAAGGGCAAGTGAAATGGTATAAGGTCTTTAATAAAACTCAGTGTGTGCTTTGACGCATGCATTCGGCAATTTAGGTCGTTTAACAGAAGCAGCAGTCCAACCTTGGAAACCTGCAGTCCTCAATGTCACCACACACGCTGGCTTTCGTTGGGTATACCCAAAGGGGTGGCTAAGACATCTGTCAAAAGTTACGGAGTTGCATTCCTCAAGAAATATTACGGTAGACCAAGATTATAACATTGAAATGGCATGTTTATTATCACGTAACAAAATGTTGTAAACAGTATTATAGAAATAATTTCATTCATTCATTCATTCATTCATTCATATTGTTTCGGTAGAAAACTATGCAATGCAAAATCGTTTAAACACCAGAAAACCAGAAAAGTGCTGGGCCTCAAGATTCTAGATAGAACGTTCGGACGCTTTTTTTTTTTTTTTAGACCCCGGCGAGTATTCGGAACCGGCCTTTATTTGTCACAACACACGCGTACACCCGGCCGTTAAAGGGAACTCGGCGGTTAATTGGAACTCGGCTATTATTTGGTATTTTACGGTAGCAATCTTCTGAATATATCTAAAGCAAGTAGTGGCTTCTAGATTACGAACATACTCTGATAAATTATCGCTAGTTGTTTGCACTAGGCAGCCGTTTAGACCATCAATTATTTCACTTCCGGTAAAACTGCTAAGAAAGGTCACATGACTGAAACTCAGCAATATAAACTCAGCTCTCACTTTCCCACTTCACGAAGTATTGTCTAGTACTCTGTGTCTAACTTTACTGAGCCATTTGTTTTCCGCCTGACTTCCACTGTATGACCCGTGTTTATGTTTAGTCTTGAACTCGTCTCATTGTTCTCCCTGCGTTGTGTTGTTTGCTGATTGACTGACCCTCACTCATTTCCGGACTACGATTCCTGCTCTTTGATTTGGCTCAGTGTGCTGTTTGCGAAGCTCCCGGTCTCCTCTGCACCTGCATCCATAAGTACCTGCACTCTGACAGGATACTTCGCCGAACTATGGATGCGGCAGAGGAGTCGAAGCAGACTGCACTCAATGCTCAGGGGTGCTTGTTAGGTGAACGTCAGCAGATGCTCAGCGACCTCAACACCAGAATGGCGCAACTTGCTGCTGTAATGTCACAGGCTCTCCTAACATGCCCCACATTCCCCCGCTGGTGCAGCTCAGCTTATTCCTCTCCCAGAAAAGTTCTCTGGTAAAGTATCACAGTGTAGGGGATTTCTTCTCCAATGCTCACTATACTTCTCCTCACTCTCTGGGGTTTCTGACAAGCAGAAGATTGCAAACTTTCTCACCTTACTCACGGGTAAAGCTCTACAGTGGGCCAGCACTGTGTGGGAATGCGGTGGTGAACACACCTCGTCCTACGATTGTTTCCTAGAACTTTTTAAGTGGGTGTTTGACAATGAACATGAGGGAATAGAGGCCGGAGAGAATCTCCTAACAATTCAACAAGGGGACAGAAGAGTCACAGAGTACACCCTGGTATTTTGCACACTGGCTGCTGGTAGTGGTTGGAATGAGCCTGCGTTAAAAGCCATGTTCCACCAGGGGTTGCATCGAGAAATACTGAGCGAAATGACCTGCCGAGATGAACATTTGTCCTTAGATGCCCTCATTGATGTAGTGATTCATCTGGACCACCTAATCAAGAACAGGCCCTCACTGCGACCCTCAACAACTCCTTCTCATCCCACTGATATGCCGACACCCATGGAGGTTTCTTGCACACGATTGCAATGATCAGAGAAAGAAGACAGCGAGAGGGGCTGTACTTCTACTGTGGTGATTCCAGCCGCATCATTGCTAAATGCCCAGTCCACCCACCTCGGGGAGCCATGGCCCATCAAGCTAGTGATCAGCCCAGCCCAGTGAGTTCCGTAATCAGAAAACACAATCCTTTAGATTATCTGTGTTATTGAGTCTACCCATGTCCTCTCAGGGGCAGAAGGAAATCTCATCAACTGCTTGGTTGTCCAAAGACTCAACCTGTCCACTGACAATCTACAAAGACCCATTAAAATAAAAACTATCGACAGGGGGCCCACTAGAGAAGGACTGATCACTATGCCACTGCTCATCTCCAGATTCAGGTGGGGGCCTTCATTCTGAGTACATCTCACTCTTCAACACCTAAACAGCTAACCACAACATCATTCTAGGGCAGGGGTGTCCAAACTGATCCATAAAGGGACATGTGGCTGCAGGTTTTCATTCCAGCCATGCAGCAGCACACCTGACTTGGCTCATTCAATCAACTGAACTGTCTTCACACAGTCAAATACTTGCAGCCACACCCACCCTTGATTAAAGGGTGGGTGTGTCAGTTGATTGAATAAGCCAAATCAGGTGTGCTGCTGCATGGCTGGAATGAAAACCTGCAGCCACACAGCCCTTTATGGATCAGTTTGGACACCCCTGTTCTAGGGTATCCCTAGCTCCAACTCCATAACCCTGTAATTTCCTGGCAGTAGAAGGACATCTTACAATGGTCATCAACCTGTTTTAGGAATTGTTTACAATGCCCTCAACTGGCCATCTCATCTACCTCTGTGGAGAATCCTCTACCTGATTCTCTTGATAACATTCCAGCCTGTCATCTTGACCTGAAGGAGGTTTTCAACAAAGGTAAAGCATGTGGCTTAACCCCCTCATTGTCCCTATGATTGTGCCATCGACCTCCTCCTGAATCTATCCATTGTCCCTAAAAGAACAAGGTGCCATGGAGGATTATGTTCAAGAGGCACTGAAATAAGGTTATATCAGACCACCTACCTCTCTAGCATCTGCAAGCTTCTTTGTGGAAAAGAAGGGAGGGGATTTCTGACCCTGTATTGATTACTGTGGACTAAACCAAATCAGTGTGAAATATCCATATCCACTTCCTCTGGTGCCTTCAGCCTTGGAACAATTAAGATCATCAAAAATCTTTTCAAAACTGGACCTTCACAGTGCATAAAACCTGGTATGAATTCGAGAAGGGGATGAACAAAAGATGGTCTTTAGCACCGCTGGCCATTTTGAGTACTTGGTGATGTCTTATGGCCTTTCTTCAGCACCAAGCGTCTTCCAATGTCTGATTGATGTTTTAAGAGACATGTTGGAGAAATTCATAATTGCTTACATGGACGATATCCTGATTTACTCCCCAGACAAAGACAGTCATTTAGAACATGTCATATCTGTACTATCCTGCCTGTTTGAGAACCACCTCTTTGTCAAGGCAGAGAAGTGGCAATTTCATGTCAATCAGATCTCTTTCCTAGGGTATATAATCAGTTCTAAGGGAGTAAGCATGGACCAGGTGAAGATCTCAGCAGTCACATCATGGCCCACACCCACATCAGTGAAATAACTACAATGCTTCTTGGGCTTTGCAAATTTTTACTGGCACTTCATTTGGGGCTTCAGTACTATCGCCGCTCCCCTAACCTCTCTGTTAAAGAACTGTCCATGTCACCTCCAATGGAACCCAGCAGCTGAGGAGGCTTTCAACTGGCTCAAGGCAGCATTCACCTCTGCTCCCATTTTACAACATCAAGACCCTACCAAACCTCTACCATTGTATAGGTAGATGCATCAGAAACAGGAGTAGGTGCGCAGTGATTCAGGGAGAAGCCAAAATTGCACCCGGTTGCCTTCTTTTCCAAGAAACTCATACCTACAGAGAGAAACTATGACATTGGTAATTGAGAGCTCCTAGCCATTAAACTAGCTTTGGAAGGGTGGAGACACTGGCTGGAGGGTGCCACACACCCATTCGCAATTCTAACTGACCATAAGAACTTAGAATACCTGAAGACGGCAAAACGTTTCAACCCAAAGCAAGCCAGGTGGGTCCTGTTTTTCACTCAGTTCCGATTCACAATATCCTACCACCCCAGTTCCAGAAATACTAAGGCAGATGCTCTTTCTAGAATCCATAACCCCTCACCCCATGCCTTGGAACCCACTCCCATACTACCACCAGAATGCTTCATACAATCCATTACTTGGGACATAGATAAGAAGATCCAACAGTCCCCCCCAGATTCTTACATGGTCCACCTGACCTCAGAGGGAAGCTCATCACCTGGGCCCACTCTTCCCCTGCCCCAGGTCATTCCAGCAGTCATCACACATCAACTCATCAGGAACAAGTATTGGTGGGAGAACATGATTTCGGACATTAATCATTTTGTTTTCTCTTGTTCAGTGTGTGACCAAGCCAAGATACCACATGCCCTACCTGCCAGGAAACTATGCCCTCTCTCAGTGCCTCAGAGATCCTGGTCACACATAGCCACAGACTTTATCACGGACTTACCACCATCACAGGGAAACACAGTCATCATGGTAATCATTGACAGATTCTCCAAAGCTCAACGACTCATCCCACTACCTGGCCTACCTACTGCTTTCCAGACAGCCAAACTGATGTTTAATCATGTCTTTGGCTATTTTGGTATCCCTGAGGACATTGTAAGTGACCAGGGTCCTCAATTCATCTCTAGGTTTTGGTCCAATTTTATGGAGAGATTAGGCATATCAGTAAGCCTCATGTCCAGCTACCACCCACAGTCCAACAGTCAGGTGGAATGCGCTAACTAGGAGGTGGGTTGTTTTCTGAGAATATCCTGCATGAGAAACCAGAAGGACTGGGCACAGTTTCTCCCATGGGCCGAGTATGCACCCAGTTACCAGCCATTGACACCTGGTTCAAAAGAAGCCAACAGGTGTGGGAGGAGCTTCACTAGAGGCTGGAATTAGTAAATGCCAAGTATAAACAATACACAGATAAACACAGAACTGAGAACCCAGAGTGTGCTCCAGGAGATCAGGTATGGATCTTCACAAGGGACCTAAGGGAACCAAACAGGTGTAAGAAACTGCAAGCACGTTACTTTGGCCCATACTGCACAGGATCAATGAGGTATCCTATAGGCTAGAACTACCACCTTACAGCAGAATGGCACCTACCTTCCATGTCTCCTGCCTAAAACCAGCCATATAAGGTCCCCTAGCCATGGATACACCCACCCAGGAGCCCCTACCCCCAGACATCGAGGGTGAACCCATCTACCAGGTAACTAAGATCTTAAACTCTTGCCACAGACAGGGTCAGCTAGAATACCTGGTAGATTGGGAGGGCTTTGACCCTGAGGAACGAAGCTGGGTGACTTCCAGGGGCATATTCGACCCCCTCCTGACTCAAGAGTTCCACAGTCAACACCCTAACAAACCTGCACAGAGAAGGAGAGGGTGGCCAAGAAAGATAGTTGCTCCCAGAGGGAGCTCTTCAGGGGGGTTCTGTCAGTAATGATGCTGCAAACATGAGTTTGGAGCAGCCTTCCAGCATGGCTGCTCCAGACTACAAGTCCTAAAATTATGCTGGTAATGAGGACATCATCGTCCCGCTGCCACCCGGACATGAAGGCGTCGTCGTTGTCCCACCGCCAGGTCCTGACCAGGACCATACCAATGCACTTGACAGAGCTTGAGCCCATGCCTGAGTCCAGTTCAGAGTTCAAGCCAGAGTCCAGCCCAGAGCTTGAGTCATCCCCAGAGTTCGAGCACACTACCAGCCCTGAGTCCGAGCCAGATCCTGAGCTCAAGCTTGAGTCATCTCCTGAGCTGGAGCCAGAGTCCAGCCCACAGCTCAAGTCATCCCCACAGCCCAAGTCCAGTCCAAAGCTCGAGCCCACTTTCAATCCTGGATCTGAGCCAAGTCCAGGGTCCAAGTCAAGTCCAGAGACTGGCCGTGCTTCCTGCCCAGAGCCCAAGTCCAGTCCAGAGCCAGCATCATCTCCACAGCTTGAGCCCAAGTCCAGTACAGAGCCAGAGCCATTTTCAGAGCCCAAGACCAGTGCAAGTCAGGAGTCCAAGTTTTGTCCTGAGCCTGAACCTGAGCCCCCATTAGAGCCAAGAAGGATGGATTGTCACTCCCAAAGGGAGCTCTTTGGTGTGTGTGTGTGTTTCTGTCAGTCCTGTGCGCTGTGGCGCGTGCACCTGAAGAACTCTCAGGCACTCCCCGGGCTGCGTGCACATCAAGCGGACTCTTGCACGCATGCCGTTAATGACGCACACCTGAACATAATTAAGGAGCTATATGTGCACCTATATATAGACTGTTTAGATGCACTATTGGTGCAAAATATTATGCTACATTAGTACACATTACTGAGCCTTGTTACCCATGTTTGATATCCTGGTTTCCTGATTCCTGTACCTGTTCTTCATTCCTGTTTTCTTGTTGCCTGTGATATCCTGTTTGCACCTTGTCTGACCCTTGGCTTGTTTTATGTTTTGGATTTTGCCTGCCAATTTGAACTGTTTGCCTGTGTGTGTTTTGCACTGTAAATAGACATCACTTTTGCACATACATCTGCCTCCCACTTTGTACCTGACAGAATACTTTGACAAACGGTGGATGTAGCAGAAGTATTCCATTATGCCATTCCACGCCGCTTCCAGGTCTCCATACCTAAGCCCCTCACTTTTTATTTCTGGCGGCGTATTGGGATTGAAGCCCCAGCACCGTACTATGGAATATATCCTCCTGGGGGATTCAGTCTGCAGTGTAATATTTTCTACTTGGACCTCGAAGAACCCAAGCCACCAGAACCAATCTGGGTGAGCTTCATGATCACGCTGATTGCTGGACAAGTACGCCAATGGGTGGATTACCTGATCCGAGTAGAGTGCCCGTGCCTGTGGAGCTCACAGACTTTCTTAGCCATGCTCCAGTTCATCGATGAATCTTTAGAAAAGGAGGACCCCCATAAATTTTTTTTTTTTGGGGGGGGGCCTATCATGGCTATGGCCAATGCAGTGGCAGCGGAGGAGGCCATTGCTCCAGAGCTCCCTCCTAGAGGCTGTTGTTCCAGAGCTGGTTTCTCAGCCTGCATCAGAGCCAGCACCTGAACCAATGTCTGAACCAGAGCTGGCATCAGACCCAGCACCTGCAAGAATACCTGAACCAGAGCCTGCATCAGAATCTGTGCCTGAACAAGAACAAGCACCTGAACCAGAACCAGTGCCAGAGTCAGAGCCAGCTTTAGTGCCAGAGTCAGCACCAGAGCCAATGCCAGCATCAGAGCCAGTACCAGCTCCTGAACCAGTGCCAGAGTTGGAGTCATCTCCAGTGGCAGAGCCTGTGCCAGCATCAGAGCTAGAGTCAGTGTCCGCTCCAGAACCAGTCCCAGTGTCAGAGCTGGTGCCAATACCAGCGTCAGAGCCAGCACCAGCTCCAGAACCAGTGCTACTGCCAGAGTCGGAGTCAGAGTCAGCTCCAGTGTCTGCTCCAGCACCAGTGTCGGCTCCACAACCAGTGCCAGCACCAGAGTTGGAGTCAGAGTCAGCGCCAGTGTCTGCTCCAGAACCAGTGCCAGCACCAGAGTCTGAGCCAATGCCAGAACCTGAGCCTGTTCCAGAACCAGTGTCCAAGGACGATGGCGCTGCCTCAGTCAAGTCAAGTTTATTTGTATAGCGCTTTTAACAATAAACATTGTTGCAAAGCAGCTTTACAGAATTTGAATGACTTAAAACATGAGCTAATTTTATCCCTAATCTATCCCCAATGAGCAAGCCTGTGGCGACAGTGGCAAGGAAAAACTCCCTCAGACGACATGAGGAAGAAACCTCAAGAGGAACCAGACTCAAAAGGGAACCCATCCTCATTTGGGCAACAACAGACAGCATGACTACAACATTAACAGTTTTACCATGAAGTCAGTTTCAATTATGTCTGAGTTTCTGATGGTTTCAGGTTATGTTGCAGAATTCTAAGGTAGTCCTTTTTCATTATTTGTGCAATGCACTAAAAGGCTTTTTCTTTGTTCATGTGGCCAGCTGCAAGCTTTAGTCAAGCTTGAAGGTATCTATTTTAGACATTAGGTGTCAATTTTCTTCCTTGGAAAGTGGCCTCTCAGCCCATGGAGATGTAAAACTTGCTTGACTATAGACAGTGACACTGGGTTCCAGCAGATTCCAATTCATGGCAGTCCTGTGCCTTGCCTGGGTTGTTTCTGACAATGTGAACCAATTTTCTCTCAGCTGAGGGTGACAGTTTGGGTCTTCTTTCAGCAAAATTGCTTGGCAAAATGGCTACACTTTCCAATAACTTGTACTTGCATACAGTTGTTTGAACTGATGATCTTGGAATCTGCAGTTATTTAAAATGGCTTCAAGAGTCATTCTTGAGCTGTGTAAATCTATGATCCTCTTTCTTAAATCTGCACTGAGCTCCTTGGACTTTCCTATTGGTCACTCCAGTGAGTGCTGTCAAACAAACTCTTTTTATGTCGATAAAGAGAAGCTACCTGTACCAGCTGTAGTCAATCATAATCACTAACAAGAAGTTAAGAGGCCTTGGCAAGCTAAAAGACATTTTGGAACTTTCAGCACCACTGAATTAATAATCTAAGTAGGCATATCTAAATTTTTGATCCTGTATGTATAGTTTTGACCCTGTGTTGGTTTCAGAAAACCCAAAATAAATTAAAACTTGTGAACCAAATTCTGTGTGTGTGTGTGTGTGTGTGTGTGTGTGTGTGTGTGTGTGTGTGTGTGTTAAAATGCATGTTGTACACTCATTCTGCCACAGAAAAAGAACAGTTCAAAGAAATCACTAAAAGCCCAACACTGCCATGATATTCATGTCTGTGTATGTAAACCTCTGACCACAACTGTAGTTGTCAATGGTGACAAAGCAGCTCCAACCTTCTAAATAAGACCTAAACCAGTTAAGGACTCTTCTAGAAAGTCCTACTCAAGTTTACAACCTGTTTATACATATACTATTATCTACAGTGTCTAATACAGCACTAAGGTCTAGCATCAACAGAACTGATATTTTACCTGTCTTTGTTTAATTATATATCATTCAAAACCTTTATTAGTGGTGTAACAATACACAAAATTCAAAGTTGTTATGACACAGTGTGTCTGGATATGATACATTTTTGATACAGAAAAAATAAGAATTACTGGAATATGTCCCTTAAGGGCCGGCACGGTGGTGTAGTGGTTAGCACTGTCGCCTCACAGCAAGAAGGTCCAGGTTCGAGCCCCGTGGCCGGCAAGGGCCTTTCTGTGTGGAGTTTGCATGTTCTCCCCGTGTCCACGTGGGTTTCCTCTGGGTGCTCCGTTTTTCCCCACAGTCCAAAGACATGCAGGTTAGGTTAACTGGTGACTCTAAATTGACCGTAGGTGTGAATGTGAGTGTGAATGGTTGTCTGTGTCTATGTGTCAGCCCTGTGATGACCTGGCGACTTGTCCAGGGTGTACCCTGCCTTTCGCCCATAGTCAGCTGGGATAGGCTGCAGCTTGCCTGCGACCCTGTAGAACAGGATAAAGTGGCTAGAGATAATGAGATGAGATGTCCCTTAAGTTTTTCATTTGACTTAAACATTCATCCATCCATCATCTATAGCGCTTATCCATCAGGGCTGCAGGGAATGCTGGAGTCAGCTGACTTTGTATGAGAGGCAGGGTACACTCTAGGCAGGTCACCAGTCCATCACAGGGATAACACAGAGACAAACAACCAGTCACACTCACACCTACGAACAGTTTAGAATAACCAGTTGACCTCATCTGCATGTCTTTTGACTATGGGAGGAAACCAGAGCACCTGGAGGAAACCCACACAGGCACGAGGAGAACATACAAACTCCACACAGAAAGGCCCCAGTTGGCCATGAGGTTCGAATCCAGAACCTTCTTGCTGTGAAGTGACAGTGCTAACCACTGCACCACCATACGACCCCTAAAACATTCAATATATGCATAAAAATTCAATAACTGAAACATCATAATGACAGTGTTTGTGTGATTCATTCAGACTCATAGCAGCATATTGCAATTTAAAACAAAAGCTGTGCATGATGCGACAAAATTACTTCACATCTGTGAGTTCATGTGTGCACAACAAGGCAGACAGCACTTTACTCTGAATGTGTTACACTGCTCTGAAACGTAGCATCATCGAAAAGATGCTGAGGTTGTTTTCAGGGAAAAAAACCTTGTCACTTAGAATGGATAAAATAAATGATTGCATGATTAAAAAAAGACATTTATAAGAAAAAAGTGTATGTTGTACTTCATAATGTAAAAACTGATAACACGGTATACTGTAATAGTAATGCATGTCTTAACTGTGGTGTCTCTTCAGGTTAGTGACACAGTGCATTGGATCAAGTCCTACAGATCACAGTACCCAAGAATAATCCAACTGACATTAAGATAGTGCACAGTAAATCAATAAAAAATAAATTAATTTAAAAAATTTTTTATGTTTATGATGTTAATGTCATACAATGTGCTAGGATAAAACTAACGTCTTAATATTATGTGAACTACTACTTATTTAAAAATAAATGAGAAATTTAGTTTTAAATGTAGTATATGCAAACTGATTTCTTGAGAACAGCAAATGGTAAAAACTGGTGCTGAACTGATTCAGAGGAAGATGTAAAATAGATGAGACAGGAGGAGTACTGAAGAAGTGATAGAATAGGGCTAGTGAGAGCCCTGCTTACAATCTGGAACCCATGCTCTTTTCACCCTGATGTGCATCTGGGACAGATTGAGGGGAACCAGTCAAAATTTATGAGACATTTATTCAGAGTCTGGTCCAGATTAATTTTGCACTCACCTGCCAAAGGGCAGTCAGACTTCTTTCATGCCTAAAGTCCATGAAGGTGTATTACATTCTTAGAGCTATCTATTTGATGTTTGAGATTCAGAGAAAAAAAGAGCTGGTCTCTGACTGTCTTTGATGCTACAACCAAAAACTAAAAACATGGCCGTAACTATACGAGGACAGTGAGGTCCAGACTTAAGTCATTTGTGAAGTTTTTTTCCTATTTAATAAATGTATATACAAATGTGAACGTTTAGTGGTTTGTAAAAGGCAAATTAATCATGACATTGCTACCCAAATCAACTTGCTAGATGCAGTAAAGTTTAGCCAATTCCTATACCATTAGCCAGTGTACCCCTTGTTAGCTGCAGGACGCATGGCATTTTTAATGTCTCCATTTTCAGTATTCGCTTTGGAGAAGTGTGCTGGTCACAGTATCGGTGTGACTGTTACATTATCTTTGCAGCAGGACTATCAATGTGACCATGATGTGAAAGAAGGAACAGAGGGAGGAACCTAGTTTTCTTCGGTCTCTCTTGTTCTGCTTTTAGTCTGCACACACGCAACATACTTTTCAGTTTGAGAGATGAGCTTGGGAACTGCATGTCAAGCAGAAATGGTTGCAAGTAAAAGCTTTTATTTTTTTATAAACAAGCAAACAAGTCCCACTCATGAAGCAATGTCAAAGTTGGTTTAAGTCAAATCAATTTATTTGTATAGCGCTTTTAACAATAGACATAGTTGCAAAGCAGCTTTACAGAAAAATATAGACTTTAAACATATGAATTAATACAGTTATCCCTATTGAGCAAAATAGAGGCAGTGGCAAGGAAAAACTCACTGAGATGATATGTGGAAGAAACCTTGAGAGGAATCAGACTCAAAAAGGAACCCCTCCTCATTTGGGTGATGAAATATAGTGTGATTATAAATAACTTGCTTCTCTAAGTGTAGAGAAGGAGAAGGCCATTCCTTTAACTCCAACAACATTTTCTAGTCTATCAAGGAAAATAGTATAATAAATGGTATCAAAAGCTGCACTAAGGTCAAGCAACACAAGGATGGAGAGACAACCCTGATCAGAGTCCAGTAGTCGGTCATTTACTACTTTAACCAGTGCTGTCTCTGTGCTACATGAGGTCTAAATCCTAACTGATATACATTTCATGAATGTCCTATGTAGGTATGAGCATAACTGCTGTGCCATAGCTTTTTCTCGGATCTTAGAGATAAAGGGAAGGTTTGATATCGGCCTATTTTTGGACAGCTGACAGGGGCCAAGGTCAGTTTTTTTTAATTGGGGTCTAATAACTCCTAGTTTAAAGGTTTTAGATACATAGTCAATGCTAAAGGAAGAATTTGTTATTTTTAGAAGAGGTTTGATTGCTTCTGGTGTTATCTGTTATGGTAAGGGATCTAGCACACAAGTTGAAGATTTTGATGAGGAAATTAGTGAACTTATTTTGGTCTCTCTAAGGGGAGTAAACATTCTAATTGCTGATCTGATATAGTTATATGATAGTTATATTGTTATCTAAATGGTTACTTATCAAATTGTCTGGCTTTAAATTGTCGAAAAGTGCAATTGTGTAACCAAGAAATTCATTATAATTTTGACATGAACTCTATTTTGTTGAAATTATCAACTGTTCATTGATGGAGACTGTTCATGACAACTGTAGTTCTAAAGTTTTACCGTTTGTATCAAGTGGCCAAAGCTATCTTCTAAGTGTACTTTTAAGCTGTCCATATAGGGCCATCTTCCACAGGAGTGAAGCAATGAGAACCTCAGCCAGAAGTAGGGCATCAGGATGGATCAGGCAGGTCCAGAGAGCAGGAGAGGTCAGCATCACTGGTATCTCAGGATTGTCATGTTTAACTCGACAGAGAGAGGAAAAAAACAGATTGTTAGGTATGCATGTTGTCACCTAATGGTTAAGAACAGTGTACATTGTGTGCTGAGTGCAAGCAAGGACTCCAGCAAGACTAACTATGACAGCATAACTAAAAAGGAGAGCCAGAAGGTAACACAGACATGAGGGAGCCCTGGGACATAAAGTGGCCAACCATTCCACCATCAACAAACCTGAGTCAACGTGTAAGAGTAGTGGGGGTGTGACAGCATTCATACATCCCAGTTTATCAAAACACTCTATGCCCAAGAACCCTCCAGATCTGCTCCTTTACCTAATAACAAGCAATTAACAAAAGGCTTGACTAAACAATTTTGTTTTCAGCTGACACTTGAACACTGATACTGTGTGAGTCCCAAACACTACTTGGAAGGTTGTTCCATACCTGTGGGGCTTTGAAAGAGAAGGCTCTATCCCGCTTTAGCCTTTTACTGTTTGAGGTACCAACAAATAGCCTGCACCTTTTGATCTAAGTGGACATAGCAGGTCATAAAAGACCAGACGTTCACTCAGGTACTGTGGCAAGAGACCATTCAGGGCTTTATAGGTCAATAGTAGTATTTTATAGTCAATGAAAAATTTAATTGGGCCAATGTAGTGTGGATAAGATAGGAGTGAAATGGTCATATCTTCTGGTTCTAGTAAGGACCCTTGCTGCTGCATTCTGGACTACCTAAAGGATATTTATGCTTTACTACTACTAGAAAATCCAGACAATAAGGTATTATAATAATCCAACCTTGAGGTAACAAAGGCATGAACTAGTTTTTCTGCATTGTGTAGTGACATTTCTTATCTTAGCAATATTTTTGAGATGAAAGAAGGCTATCCTAGTAATATTATCGATATGAGTTTCAAATGAAAGACTGGAATCAATAATCACACCAAGGTCTTTTACTGCTACACATGAAGAAACAGAAAGGCCATCCAGAGTTCCTATGTAATCAGAAAGCTTAGCATGTGGTCCTAGTACAAGTACTTCTGTCTTGTCAAAATTAAGTAGAAGGAAGTCAATAAGCATCCAATGTCTAATGTCCTTTACATTTTTTCTCAATTTTATTAAACTGGTGTCTCTCATCTGGCTTTGCAGAAGCATACAACTGTGTGTCATCAGCATAACAGTGCAAGTTAATACCATGCTTATGAATAATATTACCTAGAGGTAGCATATATAAAGAAAAAAGCAGTGGGCCTAAGACAGAACCCTCTGGAACACCAAGCTTTACTTTAGTATGCATAGAGAAGTCTCCATTTACATAAATAAACGGATAATGATTAGTTAAATATGACCTGAGCCAGGAGAAGGCCATTCCTTTAACTCCAACAACATTTTCTAGTCTATCAAGGAAAATAGTATAATAAATGGTGTCAAAAGCTGCACTAAGGTCAAGCAACACAAGCATGGAGAGACAACCCTGATCAGAGTCCAGTAGTCAGTCATTTACTACTTTAACCAGTGCTGTCTCTGTGCTACATGAGGTCTAAATCCTAACTGATATACATTTCATGAATGTCCTATGTAGGTAGTTGCCATATGTACCTGATATTTTACTGATCCGTTGCCCATGTGGACGCGATATTTTTTTAAATAAAATCTCGTTGCCGTTGTCGTGTGGATGTAGCCTTAAAATCACTGTAGTCTCCTCCTATGTGTTTACAACCAGGATATGCATCTGACATCAGAATAATGTGTCTCGGGGCATCGTGGCTCAGGTGGCTGGGGTGCCGTGCCATGAATCCTGGGACCCGGGTTCGGTTCCGACCCGAGGTCATGTCCCTCCCCGTCTCTCTCTCCCTCTCATTTCCTGTCCTGTCTCTGCACTGTCCTATCCAATAAAGGTGAAAAAAGCCCCCCCCCAAAAAAAGAATAATGTGTCTCGCTCAAGTGTCTATACATTTGGGATTGTGATGTATGAGGTGGCTAATGTGGACCTCATTAGCATTTTGATTCTCTTTATGGCTTTTACTGAAAAACACCAATAGTGTACCAGTGCATGCATTTCAATCATTTTGCTTTACACTTTCTGTATCATCCATGATTTCTTCACTTGTGAAAGGAGGTAGTTCAGCTGTTTGTTCATGGTTCTTTGCATGATTATAACTGTGTCCTAAACACAAATAATTTCACCTTTAACGTTTCTTTCACCAGAGGGAGGGAACTTTAACATATCATCTTTAGAAGCAGAGGAGGATAATGCTGTGATTGTTGAGATAGAGCCACCCAAACCAAAGAGAAAGAAAATTGCTACCTTAAAGGTTCTTATTTTTTACTCCATGATTATTCCTCAGATACTGTACAATAATTGTGTTAACTAGTAACATTCAAAACAATGTCCTTTCCTCCCTACATTAGCTGTACAAGTCAGAGCTAGAAAATGAATTTGATCAGTTCATGGACTGTCTACACACCTTTCCCCTCTACAAAGGCAAGTCTAATTGTGATGATGATGATGAGGATGAAAGTGAAAGGATCATGGGAAAATACAAGGTGAATGACACATAATGAACTTTATTTAACAGGTTCATCACTTCTCCTCTGTTTGTTACATAATTTTTTGTAACTTTGAAGCTTCAGTGTTTGTATTATGGCAGTCATCACTACAATTGTTTTGTTGTGTTGCAGGGTTCTTTTCTGATTTATCCCATTGATGCTGAAGATGAGGACGTTGACTTCCAGATCACTAATGGAATCCCCAGAAATTCCCCAATCAAAATCCTTGCCCGTGTGTATGTGGTAAAGGTAAAAATGAAACTAACCAAATAAAACACTGCACTAATTATTTCGAAATTTTGCTGCTTCTTTGATTGATGTCAGCTGCCAGAACACAGAGCTGGTTGAGCTGGAGGATGGAAACAGTTTATAAATACCTACTACGAGAAAATAACAATAAGGCAATTAGGAAATCTCAACCATTTATTGATCACTGCGGTGAAGTAATAAGGGTGCTTAAAATAACTTACCAGTTGGTGGAGATGGTCAAACAGCTTGGACTGTGTTTTAGCAGTTGGTGAGACTGAGCTGGATTTTTCATCAGAGTTATGTGTGAACATGATGTGTAGACATATTGCCCAGTTGCCTATGCTTTAGCCCTTTGAGGTGTGAGTATATTTTATGTTTGATTTCTAATCTTTCAGGCTTAAATTCATGTTTCCTCTGGGTGCTCCGGTTTCCTCCAACAGTCCAAAGACATGTGGACGAGGTCAACTGGCTACTCTAAATTGTCTATAGGTGTAAATAGTTAGAGTTAGGGGAGGGTGTCAGTGTGAATGGTTGTTTGTCTCCGTGTTAGCCCTGCAAAAGATTGGAGACCTGTCCATGGTGTACCTCACTTCTTGCCTGAAGTCAACCCACAACCCTGATGGATAAGCGGAATAGATACTTGATGGATGGATGGATGTTTGGTTTATATAAACATGTATAATCTTTGCTTCAGTTTGAATTTGTATGTTTAGTTTCAAATTATTTCATGCTTAAATTCCTGAGCTTCATTTATACATACCACTAGCATCCATATATATATATATGATATTACATGGTTGTGTGAAGATATGAAGTTTATCTTCGAGTGGTGATTGTATATATTTTTCAACATGAGAAGATAAACTTCATATCTTCGTGCCACTGTGTAACGTTCTTGATATTACAGCATATGGATACATTCACAAAAAAAAATACGTAAGTTCATCAAAAGAATTTTAATTTTGAACCAGTTTGCCATTTTGACAACACGCGTTGAGTAAGCTGGAAAACACTGGGAGTGACGTCATTGGAATGAAATGCTAGAAAATATGTCACTCAGATCCGCGATGTATTTCATATGAAAAACGCGAGTTTTTCAACACGAGAAGATAAACTTGATATCTTCAAGCCAATGTGTGATTTTCTTTTCATTATATAGACACATTCACAAACAAAAAGTACCCAAATTTATCAAAACAATTCATTGATTTCCTCATGAGTGACATAGAGAGATTTATGTCAGTTTTGCCTCTCCATATCCTGGATGTAGTTTGCATGAAAAATACAAGTGGCATATTTCCCAGTAAAACACTGGTGTCCACGCACGCATGCGCGCGCGCACACACACACGCACACACTCTCTTACTTACATACATACATATATGTATGTGTGTGTGTGTGTGTGTGTGTGTGTGTGTGTGTGTGTGTGTGTGTGTATATTTATACACAAGAATTAAAATGGATTTTTGGGGGGTTAGCACCATTTGATTTACACTACTTGTATACAACTTTAAAGGTAAAAATTGTTGTTTTATTGTGACAAACAATAATTAAGATGAAAAAACAAATAAACCCAGAAATCTGGAGTGTGCATAGGTATTCACCCCCCAAAGTCAATACTTTGTAGAGCCACCTTTTGCTGCAATTACAGCTGCAGGTCGCTTGGGGTATGTCTCTATTAGCTTAGCACATCTAGCCACTGGGATTTTTGCTCTTTCCTCAAGGCAAAACTGCTCCAACTCCTTCAAGTTAGATGGGTTGTGTTGGTGTACAGCAATCTTCAAGTTATGCCACAGATTCTCAACTAGATTGAGGTCTGGGCTTTGACTAGGCCATTCCAAGACATTTAAATGTTTCCCTTTAAACCACTCCAGTGTAGATTTAGCAGTATGTTTAGGGTCATTGTCCTGCTGGAATGTGAACCTTCGTCCCAGTCTCAAACCTCTGGCTGACTCAAACAGGTTTTCCTCCAGAATTGCCCTGTATTTAGTGCCATCCATCTTTCCTTCAGTCCTGACCAGCTTTCCTGTCCCTGCAGATGAAAAATATCCCCACAGCATGATGCTGCCACCACCGTGCTTCACTGTAGGAATGGTATTCTCAGGGTGTTGGGTTTGCACCACACATGGTGTTTCCCATGATGGCCAAAAAGATCAATTTTAGTCTCATTTGGCCAGACAATCTTCTCCCATGTGTTTGGGGAGTCTGCCATATGCTGTTGGGCAAACTCCAAATGTGTTTTCTTATATATATTTTTTCTTTAAGTAATGGCTTTTTTTCTGGCCACTCTTCCATAAAGCCCCATTCTGTTATCTGTAATCAGCTTAAAGTGGTCCTATGGACAGATACTCCCATCTCTGCTGTGGATCTTTGCAGCTCCTTCAGTGTTATCTTTGGTGTCTTTGTTGCATCTCTGATTAATGCCCTCCTTACCTGGTCTGTGAGTTTTGGTGGGTGGCCTTCTCTTGTCAGGTTTATAGTGGTGACATTTTCTTTCCATTTTGCTCTAATGAATTTAATGGTGCTCCCTGGGATATTCAAAGTTTGGGATATTTTTTATAACCCTGATCTATACATCTCCAAAACTTTGTCTCTGACATATTTGGAGTGCTCCTTGGTTTTCATGTTACTTGCTTAGTAGTGTTTCAAAGTCAGGGTTCTTCCAGAACAGGTTGATTTCTACAGACATCATGTGATAGATCATGTGACACTTTGATTGCGCACAGGTTGCTCTTAACTAATTATGTGACTTATGAAGTGAATTGGTTGGAGCAGCTCTTATTTAGGGGTTTCATACAAAAGGGGGTGAATACCTATGCACACTCCAGGTTTCTGTTTTTTCATCTTAATTATTTTTTGTGTCACAATAAAACAACAATTTTCACCTTTAAATCTGTAGGCATGCTGTGTAAATCAAATGGTGTTAATCACCCAAAAACATCCATTTTAATTCCATCTTGTAATGCGACAAAACAGGACAAACACCAAGGGGGATGAATACTTTTGCAAGACACTGGATATAGTACTATGCAAAAGGCTTCGGCACCCTATTTTTTTCATACAAACTTTGTTATATATTTCTATTTTATGACTTCTGCATTATCGAGTCAGTACAAAAACATTTTAGACTTCCAAACATTTGTTTCCAGCACAAAATTAAATGCTACTGAAAAAAGTTTATATCTGATCAGCATATTACATAAGAGACCACTTTTCAGATTATAAAAGAAAACATAATGAAGGCTACTGGGTTTTGCTGCAAAATTAAGAAGCAAGTGTGACAGAAGAACTGTGGCTGGTTCTGTAAGAGGCTCAGTAAAGCCTACAGCTCATTTCCTTATAAAACTGCACTAATAGTACCTGAGATTACCATTTTTTTTTTAAAGCAAAGGGTTGTCTCACACCAAATATTGACTTTATTTCATTGATTAGGGCTTACTGCTGTTTATAGAGTTTTATGTTGAAACATTTCATTATTTTAAAGTCATTTTTGGGCTACATAATTTCTTTACATGTGCCTAAGACTTTTGCACAGTACTGTATATCACATTAGATTTATTAGTAAATTAGCATTAGCAAAAATATTATTTTTATGCTTTTTTTTCCTCTCAGAGAAAATATTTATAATTCTTCATGATGTTCTTGATGTTGTTTAAAGGCCACAAATTTGGCCCCAGCTGATCCAAATGGGAAGGCTGACCCATACGTGGTGGTGAAGGTTGGAGAGCAGCAACTAGACTCTAAGGAGCGCTACATTCCCAAACAACTGCACCCTGTGTTTGGAGAGTGAGTGTGTTTCTTTACATAGTCTCTATTTTCCTTTATTTTTTAGCATTTTTTGATCATCTTGATAAGTATTAGTAGAGTATTTGATATTAATAATATTCATTAGTGAAATAACTGAATTAAGATTTCTTTTACTGTGATTTTTTTTGCTGAAAGAGTCTTACAAACATGCACAATGGGATCCATTTTCACAACTCAGTTGTGACTTCATATCTCAAAACTGAGTTTATATTCAACAGTTGTGATTTTGTAATTACTCGGTCTAATTTTATAATAATTTAAAATCATACAATTGTGATTTCTTTTTCCAGTTACCAAACCATAACAATACAAGCGTATGGAGCAGTGTAGTGTAGAAATATAACCTAAATTAAACTGATCAGTATTCCCTGTTCACAATACCCTTGGTAACACCTGTCCATAGATTTAATCACCAATTTACCACCATCTCACCATATTTGTCAGGTTTTACTCATGCAACCATCACTGACGTTTTTGAGCATTTCTAGCATATGTATTGTTATTCTGGTTTCAGTTTTGTTTTGCCTAACTGTTGAGTTTCATTGTCTAGTACAGACTGTGGACATGTACCTGAGTCACATTTCATTATTTCTAGATTTCCCTTTTGGTTCTTCTGCTCTGATTCCTTTTACAGTGGTGCTTGAAAGTTTGTGAACCCTTTAGAATTTTCTTTATTTCTGCATAAATATGACTGAAAACATCAAATTTTCACACAAGTCCTAAAAGTAGATAGAGAACCCAGTTAAACAAATGAGACAAAAATATTATACTTGGCCATTTATTTATTGAGGAAAATTATCCAATATTACATATCTGTGAGTGGCAAAAGTATGTGAATCTTTGCTTTCAGTATCTGGTGTAACCCCCTTGTGCAGCAATAACTGCAACTAAATGTTTCCAGTAACTGCTGATTGGTCCTGCACACCGGCTTGGAGGAATTTTAGCCCATTCCTCCATAAAGAACAGCTTCAACTCTGGGATGTTGGTGGGTTTCCTCACATGAACTGCTCACTTCAGGTCCTTCCACAACATTTCCATTGGATTAAGGTCAGGACTTTGACTTGGCCATTCCAAAACATTAACTTTATTCTTCTTTAACCATTCTTTGGTAGAATGACTTGTGTGCTTAGGGTCGTTGTCTTGCTGCATGACCCACCTTCTCTTGAGATTCAGTTCATGGGCAGATGTCCTGACATTTTCCTTTAGAATTCGCTGGTATAATTCACAATTCATTGTTCCATCAATGACGGCAAGCCGTCCTGGCCCAGATGCAGCAAAACAGGCCCAAACCATGATACTACCACCACCATGTTTCACAGATGGGATAAGGTTCTTATGCTGGAATGGAGTGTTTTCCTTTCTCCAAACATAACGCTTCTCATTTAAACCAAAAGGTTCTATTTTGGTCTCATCTGTCCACAAAACATTTTTCCAGTAGCCTTCTGGCTTGTCCACGTGATCTTTAGCAAACTGCAGATGAACAGCAATGTTCTTTTTGGAGAGCAGTGGCTTTCTCCTTGCAACCCTGCCATGCACACCATTGGTGTTCAGTGTTCTTCTGATGGTGGACTCATGAACATTAACATTAGCCAATGTGAGAGAGGCCTTCAGTTGCTTAGAAGTTACCCTGGGGTCCTTTGTGACCTCACCGACTATTACACGCCTTGCTCTTGGAGTGATCTTTGTTGGTCAACCACTCCTGGGGAGGGTAACAATGGTCTTGAATTTCCTCCATTTGTACACAATTTGTCTGACTGTGGATTGGTGGAGTCCGAACTCTTTAGACATGGTTTTGTAACCTTTTCTAGCCTGATGAGCATCAACAACGCTTTTTCTGAGGTCCTCAGAAATTTCCTTTGTTCGTGCCATGATACACTTCCACAAACATGTGTTGTGAAGATCAGACTTTGATAGATCCCAGTTATTTAAATAAAACAGGGTGCCCACTCACACCTGATTGTCATCCCATTGATTGAAAACACCTGACTCAAATTTCACCTTCAAATGAACTGCTAATCCTAGAGGTTCACGTACTTTTGCCACTCACCGATATGTAATATTGGATCATTTTCCTCAATAAATAAATGGCCAAGTATAATATTTTTGTCTCATTTATTTAACTGGGTTCTCTTTATCTACTTTTAGGACTTGTGTGAAAATCTGATGTTTTAGGTCATATTTATGCAGAAATATAGAAAATTCTAAAGGGTTCACAAACTTTCAAGCACCACTGTATATCCTCCTCCTTCCCTTCCCGCGCCGTGTGGCGCATCGGGCGGTGCCGATCTCCGTTTCCGCAGCCCTCGGCCTCTCGCCTACTACATAGCTAGGGTTACAGTGGGGGGCTAGTCCTCTGGTAACCACGAGAGTTTAATTCCCCACTCGCATCTGTATTGCAGCGTGCCTTGCCAGATGGTAGTAGGTACCATTTTTATGATGGTCTTTGGTATGACCCGACCGTGAATAGAACTCCCGATCGAGAGGCGGACATGCTACCACTAGGCCACTAGCCGGTATTCCTTTTATATACCTGCCTTTATATCAAACCCTGTTATTGTCTTAAGAAATATTTTATGATTTAAAAAAAATTCTCAAATGGAGAAATTGCCAATGATGAACTAGCAGTTACACTGGTGTTCTGCTGACTCAAGTTATCCCAGAGTTCAGGCTTTGCTGTTAAGTCTCACAGATTCCCAGGCCCAAATGAACATACACATCAGTCAATGACCATAAATAATCTACGTTGTACTGTGTTTGTGCATTCTTTCAACGCCTAGCCCGCCCACTGCTCAATTATTACTCTTTGTAGCCTGTTTCGTAGTTTCTAATATAGTTGGTTGACTTCCCATATATACAGTCAAGTTCATAAACATTTCAACATTGTCTTTCAGCTTTAATTTAAGGGGATTTACATCAAAAGGTAACTGGATAGTTGTTCAGCTCTTCTTTGGTCAGGTGTGTGATATTCCCTCATTATTTCACTTACAAGTAAGCAGATAAAAATTCTAGAGTGTGCCAGTTTCATGAGGAATCTGTTTCTGTTCAGTCTCAATATGAAGTCCAAAGAGCCATCATTGCTGGTGAATCAATCCATCATTAGTCTAAAAACAAAATCCAAACAAACCCATCAGAGAAATCGAAAAAAAGTGTGGTCAAATCAATTATTTAGTGCATTCTTCAAAAGAGTTCAGCTCAAGACTATCAAAAGGACCAGAAGATCACATAAAATAACTGGTGAATGACAGACTTATTCTTTCTCTTGTGAAGAAATAAAATCCTTTTTACAACAATTAACCAGATCAAGAACAACCTCCAGGAGGTGGGTATGTCTTTTTCAAAGTCAATAATCAAGATGAGACTTCACCAGAGTAAATACAGATGGTTTGCAACAATATATAAACTGTTGGTAAGCCTAAAAGACAGGCTTAGACCAGAGGGACAGATGAAGCAAAGATCAACTTCTCCCAGAACAATGGAATGAGCAGGCCAAGGGAAGGAACAGCTCATGATTTGAAGCACACCACCTCATCTTATGGTGTGGGCATGCCAATGGAACTGATTCCCTTGTATTCATTGATGTGACTGCTGACAAAAGTATCAGGATGAATTGTGAAGTGTATAGAGTATATTATCTTCTTAGATTCTGCCAAAGGCTTCAAAACTCATTAGACAGCCCTTCACAGAGCAGATGGACAATGACCTGACAAGTAGTGGAATGTTCAAAAAAAGTGGAATGTTCTTGGAATGCCAAGTCAATCATCAGACCTGAGTTCAAGTGAGGATGCATTTCACTTGCTGATGGCAAAATTTCCTCAGAACAAACCAGAACTGATGACAGTTGCAGTAAAGGCCTAGTATCTGATGTCTGTGGATTCCAGACTTCAGGCAGATATTGACTGCAAATGATCTGAATGTATTTAAAATGACAATTTAATTTAGCATTATTTTAGTTTGTCCAATTACTTTTGGTTCATTAAAAAAGGGGTGGAAGGAGGGTTATGACCACATAAAAACTGCTGTAAATTGTACACAGTTCACCTGATTTAGATTTAAATTTAAAGCTGAAAGTCACTTTGAGCTCATATTCGTTATTTAATACTGTGTATTAAATACTTTAACACTTTAACACTATGCATCCAAAATACTGTAGGAGACAGGTAAAATAATTACTGTCAATTGTAAATGCCTAAATATTTATGGATATGACTGTGTAATACAATATAATAGTTCATTTCTTATGAAGCTCTTCATTTTTTGCTCCTTTTATTTTAATATTTTGCAAAATGCTATAAAAGTAATGTAAACTTCCTGGTCACCCAGTTGCTCACTTTTTCAGTTTTGTGTGTGTGTGTGTGTGTGTGTGTGTGTCAAGTTTTGCCTGCTTGTTGGTTTGGTTAGTTGGTTTGTGCACTTTTCCCCAACTTGAAAAGGGTGTGAACTCTAGTGGAGATTTAAGGCACTGGACTTCACTCAAGGAGATGACGCAACAGTAGTTTCCATTTGAATTTTCCTTTTTATTTAAAAGTTCATAGTTCAAAGTTCAAACGATGCTTTAATACAGGAAACAACTCATTTCCAGCGGACCGCCCTTAGGTGAAAAACCTAAGGGTAAACAAATGAAAAAAAATGGAAACAGCGGGTGTTAGTTAAATGTACAATAATTTTGTGCAAAAATGCAATCTCACTGTGCAAATATGTCCATGCAGAGACTGCAATATGCAAACATGACAATAAGTATTATCAAAAATAAACTATACAAATTTGTTAAATTACAGACCAGAACCTATAAATTAATTCTAACTACTATAGAAAAATAAACTATATGTATACAAAAATGCACATTTAAAATTAACCAAAAGCTGTAGAATTACTACCATAAGCCACCCCACTACAAATACCAGACGCTCACATTTAATAAGTAACGCGAGCCTCCGCAATGACACCAATTACTCTAAATACAACCATCCAACGGTCAGTTCAAGAAAATGCACCTCGTGCCCATGATATTAACATTACAGCAACAACAAATGCTAGACATTACAGCCAACAAGAGTGCCGAAGCAGACATCAAATCCACTGGACGTGATTTGAGCGCAAGTTACCAAACCCAAGGAATACAATAAACAAACGCTTACCGGCTGCCTCTCCAATGTTCCAGAAAGCACAAGTTACCAAACCCGAGAAATACAATAAACAAGCGCTTACCGGCTGCCTCTCCAGTGTTCCAGAATTCAGTTAGCACAAGTTTCCAATTTTCAGAGCGAGCATGTTTCTGCGTGTGTAGCCCTCACCAACGCTTCTCCAAACTGAATGCACCAAGGTAATTAAAAAACACCTACGCTCCCTTTTTCCGCCCACTCAACTAGGCCAAAGTGCGGCCAGCTGACGCTGATCAGCCGACTTGCTCCGCTCCAATTATCAACGCGCTGACTCGCGCTTTACACCACTCAAATGCCACCCATTTTTTCTATTTTTATTTATTTATTTTTCCACGCATGTTTTCCTATGAGTAACCCCAACACCACATGAAGCTTATGTTTGACTTTACACCTCCCCCTCGACCTTCCCAGTGGACATACTGGGAAGGTCGCTTGCTCAAAAGGTCAAACACAAACCCCTTCATTGACCCTCCTGCTCCTCGACAGGCAACAGAACCACCAGACGACGGACATCTCTGTGGAGGACGGTAGTTTGGATTGCCTCCTTCTGCTCGTCTGTCTTCAACTGCCTTGCACCAAAAGCTCTCACCAGTGGAACACAGTAGCTTGGGACGACTCTCACGTTTGCATCTCACGATGCCTTTGCTGTCGGGGTTGGTGCTGACCACTCTGCCCAGTCTGAATTGACCTCGCATTGCATTCTGGTCGCACAGCCAGACAATGTCTCCAACAGCCACGTTCCTCTCAGCTGTGTGCCACTTGCTTCTTACAAAGAGGTTGGGACCAGCCAGCTGACTCCAGCTTTTCCAGTACTTGCTGACCTCTGACTGCATTGCTTGAAGTCTTTTGTAAGGGTAAGTGGTGAAATCAAAAGTCTTGACATCACTACATTGGGAAGCTCTTCCCAACAAGAGAGAGAGTTAGGAGTTACATACTGGACACAGTCCTCCCGGCTCTGCATCCTGGCATCAATCGGGCGTTCATTTGCAAGGTTGGCTGCCATGTACAAAGCCGTTTGGAACTCACTGTAACTCAGCATTGATTCCTTCCCCAAACTCTGTAGTGCCTTCTTGACAATGCGGACAGCAGCCTCTGCAGCACCGTTTCTGTGTGGGGAATCAGCTGGATGGATCTTCCACTCCCATGCAGTTCCATTCCTCGCAGCAGTCTCTTCCAGGGCCCCCTTATTCTGGTTGTCCAGGAACTCAATCAAGTCAGCCAAGACTGGCTTTGCACCTATAAAGTTGGTGCCTGGGTCTGACCAGATCTTTCTTGGATGGCCCCGGACTGCTGTGAACTTTTGATAAGCCATCAGGAAAGCTTCTGTGGATGCTGCACTGGCCAGCTCGGTGTGGATGGCTCTGCTGGCCATGCAACAGAAAACCACACCCCAGACCTTCATAGTCACCCTTTTCTTGACCTCATCTTTGACCTGGTACGGCCCGAAGAGGTCCACAGTGGTGAATTCAAAAGGTGCAGCGGGCTCAGTTCTCTCGAGAGGCAGGTCAGCCATAACTTGTTGGCACTTCCTTACTCTTGATTTTCTGCAGAAGAGGCAAGAGTCAACAACTTTTTGGGCAATTCTCCTTCCTCTGATGACCCAGGCCTTCTTCCTCATTTTGAGCAGGGTCCCGGCCACTCCATCATGTGCTTCACCATGAGACTCATGAGCTAGCAATGTGGACACCCACGAGTCACCTGGTAGCAACGGAACGGCAGCATGGTCTTCTTTGAAACTCTGCACTCTTCCTCCGCACACAAGGAGTCCTGTGCCTTGTTCTTTGAAGACCACAAGCCGGTCTGTTGTGGTGCCAGGGAATTTGGCACCCTCTTGTGCATCAAGTAGAAGGTCCATCAGTGCATCTTTCCTCTCCTTGGCAGTGATGCCGTTTAGTGGAACCTCCTCCCACTTTGGCCTGTTGAGGGTTCGGTTTGGTCTGAGGAACCGTTTTGCTGCTCTCCAGACCCAGGCAATGGTTTTCAGGAGCTTGGACAAAATCACTGAACCGCTTCACATCAATGAGCCTCTGAACTGCCGATCCTATCAGCCTCTGACCACTTGCCTTCTGGTCTTGACTCTGGACTGGCACTTGCTTTACAGACTGGGACCTTGTTAGTGCAGCCACGAAAGCTTTCTTTTGCAGCTTGTTGATGCCTTCTCTTACAGCAGCAGCAATTTCCTTTGCAGACTTGATGGGCCACTCGCTCACAGGTAGAGTCAAGAACTTAGGACCAGTCTGCCATTCCGAGTCCTCATCCAGGTCTTTGGGGCCTCCACCTCTTGTAATCAGGTCTGCGATGTTCTGAGGCCCTGGGACCCACCACCAGTCCTGAACTTGTGAGTTGCTTTGGATCTCTCCAATGCGATTCGCAAAGAAGGTTTGGTATCCATAGCTCTCCCTCTGGATCGCACCAAGGACTGTCTGGCTGTCCACAAAGTGGAACCACTTCTCCACCTGGATCCTGCAGTGGGCTTCAAAGTACTTCTTAAGACGGGAGGCGAACACAGCACCACAGACTTCGGCTTTCACAGCATCACCCTTCTGGTCTAAAGGGGTCAGTTTGGCTTTTGACTCCACTAACCTCACGATGGGACCTTGACTAGAACACCACCTCAAGTACATCACTGCACCATATGCGTGCTCGCTCCCATCAGAGAATGTAACTGCAAGTGGCATCTGTGTGTGAGATGGTGGAGTCAGGGCCCTGGAGAACTGCACTTGGCAAAGCTGGACATACTCTTTAAAGAGCTCAATTGCATCTGCTCTCAGACCATCAGAGAGCGCTGTGTCCCATGTGTCTTTAGCAGAAAAACCACTGCCTTTGGCTTCCTGGAATGCTTTACGCACTAGGATTGCTCCCTTTTGCTTAGCAGGAGTGACAAGGCCAGCAGGGTCATACAGTCCAGCCACTTGACTGAGCAGCTCTCTTCTTGTCAGGGGATTTGGGGTCTGAGCTTTCACTTCCTCTTGAAGGAGGTTCTGGCCAAGCCGCATCTTTTTCCTCTTTGAGAAATTAATGGAGGACATGACATGAAGCTTGTCTTCCTGGACAATGTAGCCTAAGCCAAGTGCTTTATTGTCGTCATCACCCATTTGGTTTGGAAGGACAATAACTTGAGTTTTAGCCCCGTCTCTGGACCGTAGCTCTTCAGGAGACTCCTGCCTCCCACTTTGCCCAGAGAACACCCACGGCTTGAGCTGGAACCCTCCGGCCTTGAGGATGAGCTCTACATTTGTGGCAGTGGCTTTAAGCCGGCTTAGGTCATTGTCCGAGGTAAGAATGTCATCTACATAGCTGTCTTGTTGCTGTACTCGGCGTTCTTGCTCAAGGTGCATGAACTGAGGAAGATTGGCCGTTTCTCACATGGCAAGCTGGGCAATGCATCCTGCAGGCTTGTCTCCGATATTCACCCTTGTAATAGCATACACTCCAAGCTCTTCATCCTCAGTGTCCCGCCACAGGAACCTGTGCAGGTGTACCTCACGTTCTTCCAACCAGACAGAGTTGTACATCTTTTTGATGTCACCCAGAGCCACAAACACTCCACTTCGAAATTTCAGGAGGACTGCTCGAATGGGGTTGAGGATGTCTGGACCTTTCATGAGCATGTCGTTCAGGCTCACACCTCTGAACTTTTGGCTGCTGTTCCAAACGAGCCTGACTGGGGTTGTGATGGAGTGAGGGTTCGGTGCTATGAGGTGACTCACATACCACACAGGTCCGGCCCAGCTGGTAACTTCTTCCTGAGACAGCTTGACTACAGCTCCTCGGGAGACCATGTCATGCACTTGGGAAGCGTAGACTGCCTTCCACTTGGGCTCTTTTGCAAGCTGTCGTTCTGTTCTGAGGAATGTTGCCTCAACAGCTCCTCTATTGTTTGGAAGTGCAGCTGGCTCTTCTAGCCAGGGGTATTTAGCATGCCAATGTGGATCCTCACTGTGGTTGTCGCTTGTGACATAGGTGAGTCCCCCTCTCACTACTTCAAGTTCCCGTTCCTCTGCAAGCGTCATTTCTTTGCCCCCAGGCTGGCAGTTTCCACATCGACAGCCTCCACATCTTGGCTCGCAGGCAGCGCCAATGCTATCCCACCTCCACCACTCCCGGAAGTCTCGGCAGGTGGTCAGAGTTGCAGCCTCCTGGATGCCACAATAAGACTGGGTGGTTGGCAGCAGCTGATTGGGAAGCCTGGCTGAAAGTTCCTCATACTTGGTGGCAGCAGTTCTCATGGACCTGGCAAAGTGCGTGCCTGATGTATAGGCTGACATCGAGACATCTTCAAAAAGATCTGGGTGCGTGCCTCCAACCGTTTTCCCCAGTGGCCCGTCCCAGAGCACAAGATCTCCAATAACCCTGATTCGCTGTGGTGCCAGCTTGCCCTCTCTGGCTTATCAGAAGGTCAATTTCTTTGGGTCTAGTGAGCTCTCTTATGAGTACATCAGGGAATAATCGGTGCAGCTGTTTTGCAGTTACGCCACATTGGATGTCTGCAATATTGTCTAGTCCGTAACAGACCAACTGGTGAGACTGGAGGCTACCTTTTGAGGTCTTCACCCTGATCTTCAACAGGTACCTTTTTGTCTGCACATGGACCTTCATCCCTCCGACACCGTGGACGACGAGGGTCATCTCTTCACTACGGAGGTTGAGTCTGTCTGCTGCCTTGTGGGTGATATAATTCGTATCAGAGGCCAAGTCAATCAGGGTGCCAATCTGTTGCCCAGCGTTTGCAGTCACCTGAAGGAGCATCATTATGACTGGCAGTTCTCTCAAACCATGCTGCATGAGGAGGCTTGATGGTTCCCTTGTTGTATTAAGAGTCCGTGAGGCAGAGTTGGAAAACACATCTCGACACCGCACTGCAAGCTCTATGGGCAGGCTGCTGATGAAGTCCTCCTGCTCAGCAGTGCATCCTTTCCTCCCTGCCTTGAGGTTATCTTTCCTTCTCAGTGCAGCAGTGGTTCGAGCAGCAGCATTTGAGCAGAGGAAATAGTGGTGCTCTGGACGGCGTCCATCCTTGCAATCAGATTGTCTGCAGAGGTACGTTGGCTTGCAGAACGCTTGGCTGTCATGCACCTCCAGGCACCTTTCGCACACCCCCAGCTTCTTAACAGCAGCACCCTTCTCTGCTGGTTTCAGGGCCCGGAACTGCTTACAGAAGAACAGCTTCCTTTTGTGCTTTATGTCACCACAGACAACACATCCAGTAGGTTCAATCGCTGGACTTGGTGGCTCTGGTCCTCGCGTGCCTTGGCTCGGCTCGTGCGTCCCTCTTTGGCTCCTCCTCCTTCAAGTGCTCAAGCTGCTCATAAATGGCTTCTTGTTTTTTAAGGAAGGCCAGCAGACTGTCGAACCAGTTGCCAGGGACCACTTTGTTCTGGCCATCTGCTGCGTGCACCAGCCATTCTTTCTTCAGGGTATCAGGGAGCTTGCTTTCAATGGACTTTGTGACAAGGGGATTCTTGATCGCACCCCTGTCTCCGAGGTCACACAAATCTTGCAGAGCCTTCTCCACTGTTTGAATGAGTTCCACTATTTTACTTGGTTGATGGTTCTTAACAGCCGGCATTTTTTGCACCTCCTCCACAATCTCGATAGCAATGGTGGTTTGATTGCCAAAGCGGTTCTCCAGAATGCGGAAGATATCATCTGCCTCTTGATAGCTGGTAAGCCTCAAGTCCCGAGCGATCCTCTCCTCCAGGCTATCCAGCAGCTGGAACTTCCTCACCTCTTTGGAGCCTGAGGACTCACCTTGCTTCTGCAGAGCCTCCCAATCTTTCCTCCATCTATGGAAGTCTCGCTTATTGCCAGAGAACTTTGGGAGTGCAGTTGGTCGCAGTCTAACAGCAGGGGTGGTTGGGTTCTGTGAGATTGAGGTGACTTGATGCTGCTCTTGTTTCAGTCTCTGGTAAATGAAGTCTGCTTTTCTGGACGTGAGCATAGGGATTTGCTGGTTTAGCTCTCTCAGCCGGTCCTGGATTTCATGACTCCGTCCAGCTGGGGCCCATCTCTTCCACCGCTCAAAGGAGACCTTTGCTGCTGCGGTGAGGTCTCGGAGGTGTGCAAGCAGGAACTGGTAGCCCTCTAGATTGCTGTTGGGGTCTACTGAAGCTGTACGTTTTCCTTCGATCTCTGCCATCTGGAGTGCACTAAGCACCTCTACAGCATTCGACCACAGCATCTCTTGGAGCAGACTTTTGATCTCGTTCATTTTATCCTCACATTCAGCAGCGGTCCTTGATAGGTCAACCTTTTGACACTCATCCAAGATCGCATCACCCTCTTCCTCTTTATCTTCAAGGAGCTTGGCCTCCAGATCATCGTTGGCTTCCCAAACCTTTTCTGCTGCTTTTGAGAGGGTATTGAATAAACCTTCCAGCTCCTCCGCTGACTTGTCTTTGAACGTCCTCTGCAAGGAGTTCGCTGCTCGGGTGAATGCCCTTTTTGCCACAGCCCGATCCCTCTTCAACTCCTCCACGGTCTTCGACATGTCTCCCCCTGCAGGTTGGGTGTGGACAGCAAGGTGAATGATCTCTCCTCTCTGTCTTTTTCTTTTTCCTTCTCCTTTTTCCAGGCAACAGCAGTCAGGCTCCTGATTCTCCCTCCAGCACCTGGCTCAATATCCTTAATGGCCAGGTCTTGGTCATCAGGGCTCTGCTCTGCTTCGTTGGCTGGATGGGTTCCTTTCCGGTTCCAGTTCCTGGACTCCCAGTTTTTCACTGTCAAGTTTTGCCTGCTTGTTGGTTTGGTTTATTTGTTTGGTTGATTTATTTGTTTGGTTAGTTGGTTTGTGCACTTTTCCCCAACTTGAAAAGGGTGTGAACTCTGGTGGAGATTTAAGGCACTGGACTTCACTCAAGGAGATGACGCAACAACAGTAGTTTCCATTTGAATTTTCCTTTTTTTTCCTTTTTATTTAAAAGTTCATAGTTCAAACGATGCTTTAATACAAGAAACAACTCATTTCCAGCGGACCACCCTTAGGTGAAAAACCTAAGGGTAAACAAATGAAAAAAATGGAAACAGCGGGTGTTAGTTAAATGTACAATAATTCTGTGCAAAAATGCAATCTCTTACTGTGTAAATATGTCCATGCAGAGACTGCAATATGCAAACATGACAATAAGTATTTATCAAAAATAAACTATACAATTTGTTAAATTACAGACCTCATCTCATCTCATTATCTCTAGCCACTTTATCCTTCTACAGGGTTGCAGGCAAGCTGGAGCCTATCCCAGCTGACTACGGGCGAAAGGCGGGGTACACCCTGGACAAGTCGCCAGGTCATCACAGGGCTGACACATAGACACAGACAACCATTCACACTCACATTCACACCTACGGTCAATTTAGAGTCACCAGTTAACCTAACCTGCATGTCTTTGGACTGTGGGGGAAACCGGAGCACCCGGAGGAAACCCACGTGGACACGGGGAGAACATGCAAACTCCACACAGAAAGGCCCTCGCCGGCCCCGGGGCTCGAACCCAGGACCTTCTTGCTGTGAGGCGACAGCACCAACCACTACACCACCGTGCCACCCTAAATTACAGACCAGAACCTATAAATTAATTCTAACTACTATAGAAAAATAAACTATATGTATACAAAAATGCACATTTAAAATTAACCAAAAGCTGTAGAATTACTACCATAAGCCACCCCACTACAAATACCAGACGCTCACATTTAATAAGTAACGCGAGCCTCCGCAATGACACCAATTACTCTAAATACAACCATCCAACGGTCAGTTCAAGAAAATGCACCTCGTGCCCATGATATTAACATTACAGCAACAACAAATGCTAGACATTACAGCCAACAAGAGTGCCGAAGCAGACATCAAATCCACTGGACGTGATTTGAGCGCAAGTTACCAAACCCAAGGAATACAATAAACAAACGCTTACCGGCTGCCTCTCCAATGTTCCAGAAAGCACAAGTTACCAAACCCGAGAAATACAATAAACAAGCGCTTACCGGCTGCCGTTCCAGAATTCAGTTAGCACAAGTTTCCAATTTTCAGAGCGAGCATGTTTCTGCGTGTGTAGCCCTCACCAACGCTTCTCCAAACTGAATGCACCAAGGTAATTAAAAACACCTACGCTCCCTTTTTCCGCCCACTCAACTAGGCCAAAGTGCGGCCAGCTGACGCTGATCAGCCGACTTGCTCCGCTCCAATTATCAACGCGCTGACTCGCGCTTTACACCACTCAAATGCCACTCATTTTTTCTATTTTTATTTATTTATTTTTTTCCACGCACGTTTTCCTATGAGTAACCCCAACACCACATGAAGCTTATGTTTGACTTTACAGTGTGTGTGTGTGTGTGTGTGTTTAAGTTCCTCAAGGTTTCTTGAATAGTTAAAGGGTTCTTGACTTCCTGAAGTACAGTGGTATGCAAAAGTTTGGGCACCCCTGGTCAAAATTGCTGTTACTGTGAACAGTTAAGCAAGTTGAAGATGAAATGATCTCCAAAAGGCATAAACTTAAAGATGACTCATTCCCTTAATATTTTAAGCAAAAACAATTTTTTATTTTCATCTTTTACATTTTCTAAATGACAAAAAAGGAAAAGGGCCCGAAGCAAAAGTTTGGGCACCCTGCATGGTTAGTACCTAGTAACAACCCCTTTGGCAAGTATCACAGCTTGTAAACACTTTTTGTAGCCAGCTAATAATCTTTCAGTTCTTACCTGGGGGATTTTCACACATTCGTCCTTGCAAAAGGCTTCCAGTTCTACAAGTTTCTTGGGCTGTCTTGCATGCACTGCCCTTTTGAGATCTATCCACAGATTTTCAATGATGTTTAGGTCAGGGGACTGTGAGGGCCAGGGCAAAACCTTCAGCTTGTGCCTCTTGAGGTATTCCATTGTAGATTTTGAGGTGTGTTTTGAATCATCGTCTTATTGTAGGACCCATCCTCTTTTTAACTTCAACTTTTTTATAGATGGTGTGATGTTTGCTTCCAGAATTTGCTGGTATTTATTCAAATCCATGCTTCCCTCAACCAATGAAATGTGCCCTGTGCCACTGGCTGCAACACAACCCCAAAGCATGATCGATCCACACCCATGCTTCAGAGTTGGAGAGGTGTTCTTTTCCTGGAATTTGGCACCCTTTTTTTCTCCAAACATACCTTTGCACATTGTGGCCAAAAAGTTCTATTTTGATTTCATCAGTCCACAGGACTTGTTTCCAAAATGCATCAGGTTTGCTTAGAGGTTCATTTGCAAACTTCAGATGCTGAATTTTGTGGCTAGGATGCCGGAAAGGGTTTCTTCTGATGACTCTCCTATGAAGGTCATATTTGTTCAGGTGTCGCTGCATAGTAGAACAGTGCACCACCACTCCAGGGTCTGCTAAATCTTTCTGAAGGTCTTTTGCAGTCAAACAGGGGTTTTTATTTGCCTTTCTAGCAATCCCACGAGCAGTTCTTTCAGAAAGTTTTCTTCATCTTCCAGACCTCACTTTGATCTCCACTGTTTCTGTTAACTGCCATTTCTTAATAACATTACAATCTGAGGAAACAGCTACCTGAAAACACTTTGCTACGTTCTTGTAGCCTTCTCCTGCTTTGTGAGCATCAATTATTTTATTATTCAGAATGCGAGGGAGTTGCTTAGAGGAGCCCATGGCTGTTGATTTTAGGGACAAGTTTGAGGAGTCAGAATTTATACAGCTTTGAAATCTGCATCATCTGACCTTTCCTAATGAAGAATTTGAACAAGCCACAGCTCAATAAGCTAATTAAGGTCTGGAACCTTGGTAAAAGTTACCTGAGAACTCAAATGTATTGGGGTGCCCAAACTTTCGCATGGTGTTCCTTTTCTTTTTTCACTCTCCAATTGTACAAAACAAAAATAATACACACATCTTGCAGAAAACGCTGAAAAGAAATGTGTCGTCTTTACCTTTCTGCCTTTTGGTGATCAGTTCATCTTCTGCTCACTTAACTATTCACAGTAACAGACATTTTCAGTAAGGGTGCCCAAACTTTTGCATGCCACTGTAGTTATGCTTGGAACCTTCTGTTGTAAGGTTCTACAGTGAGCCTTTAAAGGTCCCCAATGGGACAAACTGAGGAACTCTTAAGGTGGTTATACGGAAACAGTCATTTCTAAAAGTGACCAGTCCACCGTCTATTTTGTGTGTGTAGGGTGTTTGTTTGACAGCTTGCGATCCCTGCTTTTTCTGTAGAGTGTTTGAGCTGACTGTGTCCTTTCCTCTGGAGACGGAGCTTATACTGACTGTGTTTGATCATGACTTGGTGGGATCTGATGATATGATTGGAGAAACACACATTGACCTGGAGAATCGTTTCTACAGCCACCACCGAGCTACATGTGGTATCTCACTGCATTATGACAAGTGAGTGATGGCATCTGTGGTCAATATCATCATCATCATGATCACCACTTTTCACTGGCATCTGGCCAAAACGAAAATGATCAACTTTACCCTTAAATTATTTATGAGACTCTGGAACTTTATTTTATATTGTATGTGTATATTTAGAAATAGAATAAATACAGTAGAATGTCTCACATTAAGAATGAATGGTTCTGCTGGTGATGCTGTCGAGTATATTTGATTTGATGTGTTGGTGCTAAATATAACCTAAATCAGACTAAGCTGTAGAAGTACATGTCTTGTGATGGTAGGGATGGCTATAATCAGTGGCGAGATGCCAAGAAACCGTGCACCCTCTTGGCTGAACTCTGCCGCAAGAATGGGATCCCCTCCCCGGAATACAGAGAGTCAGCAGTCAAAGTTCTCAACAAAATATTCAAAATCCCCAATGAGGATTTTCCAGAAGGTCTGTGGATTAACATATAGCTTAATGTTCAATAAAGAGTAATACATGCATGAACTGAATCATAACTCTCATATTTACATTGTTTAATATATGCTAACACACTGGTTGTTATATTAGTTATTAATCATAGTAGCTGTGGCAAGATAGTTGTTGAGTTTAAAAAACAATTCACTTCTCTCAGAGCTGCTGAAGAAGAATAAGAAGACAGAGGAGGACTATGAGGAGATGGACCAGCACAGGGCCCTGAGTGTTCTTCACCGTTGGGCAGAGATGAGAGAGTTTTGTGTGGGAGCATGTCCTCTGGTGCCTGAGCATGTGGAGGTCCGATCACTACTCAACCCAGACAAACCAGGCCTGCCCCAGGTTGGTTAAACTTTAGGTTATAAAAGATGAACTATGTTTATATAAAAGTCAGAAATAGATGTACAGGGTGTTTCAAAAATTTTTTATATCATTTCACAATCTAATAACTTTACCAATTCTCATTAAATTGACCTCAAATTTTAACAGCATGTGTGCAAACAGGTCAAAATTTTATGTTTAATGTTTTTGTTTTTATCTTTTTAAGTATAGAAATGCCATTCACTGGAAAAGAAAAGGTGTTTTGTGTTCGAGTACGCTTGAACACAGTTGAACAAGACTGTGCCACGTGCATTTATGAGAGAATTCTCTAAAAATGCACCAACTGCAATGCAGATTTGGACACGGCACAAAAAGTTCAAAGAGGAGGCTGTCTGTCTGTGTGTGTCTGTGTCTCAGGTGACACGCATATTGAAAATTTGTGAAATCGTTCATGGAATCCACATACCTTTGAATTTCTTATTCAAATTTTGAGGAATAAATCTTATATTGCTCAACATTAAGCCTGTTCAGTTTAATTTGCCTAGACTGTGTAGTTTCTGGGATATTTACATCTCAAATAATGTACATTTTTTTGAAACACCCTGTATTCTTTCAGTACAAAAGGTCTTTTGAGAATTGTGTCTTTTCCAGATGTTGTGTAGTTTGAGAATAAGCACACTTAAACAAGTCTTTATGTTTATGGCAGGGCTATGTTCATATGTGGATTGACATGTTTCCTGTGGATGTACCTGCTCCTCCACCCATCAACATCAAACCCAGACTCCCCATAAGGTACTACTCAAGTTAGAATAACTGTATTAAATAAAGAGCTGTGATTAGTATCTGTTGCTGAAGTTCTGGATATGATCTTACAGTATGTTTAGAGTCTATCAAATAAGAAATAACAATAAATACATGTAGTATGAAGAATATGAACTTATAGAACATTATATATTACTCAAAAGAGTGCATCCTATATTCTGAGCTTGGATGGAGTAAAACATGTTTCTTTTCTTCCCTGTCTCCTATTTCCATTGTCTTTCTCTTCTTTTCTTTCCAGCTATGAGCTCCGGGTCATTATTTGGAATACTGATGATGTTGTCCTGGATGATGTTAACCCCTTTACAGGAGAGCCTTCAAGTGACATTTATGTTAAAGGGTCAGTCAGAACACATATGCATAACACAATCACACAGTTTATTTGATTTAATATTTCACAATGTAATCTTTTAATGGTTTGATAGGTTCTTTGTTGATTTTTATAGGCTTGTACAATTACAGCAATGTCTGACCTTCATGGCTAACTGCCAAATTTGTGTGTGTGTGTGTGTGTGTGTGTGTGTGTGTGTGTGTGTGTGTGTGTGTGTGTGTGTGTGTGTGTGTGTGTGCGTATCCTCCAGCTGGATTAAGGGACTGGAGAATGAAAAGCAAGAGACAGATGTGCATTTTAATTCACTGACAGGAGAAGGCAATTTCAACTGGCGCTTCATCTTCTGCTTTGACTACTTACCCACAGAGAAAGAGATCACATATAAAAAGAAAGAGTCCATCTTTTCTCTAGAAGAGTCAGAGTTTCGGCAGCCTGCTGTGCTGGTGCTCCAGGTCTGGGACTATGACCGCATTGGTTCCAATGACTTCTTGGGTAAGCTGTGTGTACAGACATGAAGCAGGAATATTTAGAAAGGTGTCACTTTCTTTCCTCTCTATAGCTTTGTCAGACATTGATCCAGTAGTAAACATTTGCTGATATGGACATCACTGCTGAGCAGCTTGATAAATGAAAACTTTGTTGCATCCATTGATATGAAAAGGTTTCTGAGTAAACAGACACTTATTTGATTAAAATCTAAAATGATTGTGTTTATACAATGTGTGATAATACACTGAGTCACTAGTTTTTACCTCTGCCAACTTTGTTGGAAGAAGTTATGTTTTCACCTCTGTTTGTTTGTTTGTTTGTTTGTTTGTTTGTTTGTTTGCCTGTTCCTAATGTAACTCAAAAAGTAGTGAATGGATTTTGAGGAAATGTTGAGGAAAAGCTTGCAATGGGCCAAGGAACAATTGATTAGATTTTGATGCAAATCCGAATATGTGGCTTGGTGGAGGTATGCACTCTACCAAGTGCCCTTCTAGTTTGTTTTTGTTTTAGCTTATTGCCTACATTATAGGTGCACTCTGTAGAAATCTAGGACCAATTCTAAATAGATATTATTATAACACACTACCATGTCAGTCCATGTCATTGCTATACTCTGAAGGAACCACCATCCAAGTGATATCTAGTCAGTGGTGGTCCTGTAGTGGCCCTCTCATGTTAATGAATGGGTACAGATTAACAAATTAGACACAGATCAGGTGGGCTACAGTCAGTAAAAATTCACGTAGTAGGTTTAACTGAAAACATGGCCCATGAGTCCAGGTCCAAGAACAACTCATTGTATAACACCATCAAAGCTAGTCTTAGCATTGCTTGATATAGTCCCCTCCAAATGTATTAGAAGGGCAAGGCCAATTCTTTTGTTTTACACTGAAGAAATTCTGGTTTGCGATCAAAAGATGAATATGAGAAGATTTCATTGTCTAATATTTACATCTAGATGTGTTAAACAATTTAGAACATGGTACCATTTGTTTAAAACCCATCCATTTTCAAGTGATCAAAAATATTGGAACATGTGACTGATACCGTAGGTGCTTCTTGTTACCCAGGTATGCCCTATTAGCTTGACTGTATGAACAATTAATAGTTCTGAATATCTACTCTTGGTTTGAGCCCTGGGTTCCCATGTGAAGACTGCATTTGTTGTTAAAAAGGATAAAACAACATGAAGACTAGAGAGCTGTCTATGGGGACAAAGCAAGCTATTTTAAAGCTGAGAAATGAGGGAAAATTGACCAGGACCATGGGATGTAACCAATACAAATATGTGGAATGCCCTGAAAAAGAAATGAACCACTCATGTACTAACAACCAGATATTGAACAGATCATCCAACAAAAACTACAGCAGTTGATGACAAACATTGTGAGAGCTGTGAAGAAAAACCTAAAACTAACAGTGATATCTCCAATGACCTCTACATGGGAGGGGTGAAGGTATCACAATCCACTATTCAAAGCTGACTTTAAGAGCAGAAATATAGAGGCTATAGCACAAGATGCAAACTACTCATCAAAAGTAAGAATCAGAAGGCCAGTTTGGAATCTCATCTCATCTCATTATCTGTAGCCGCTTTATCCTGTTCTACAGGGTCGCAGGCAAGCTGGAGCCTATCCCAGCTGACTACGGGCAAAAGGCGGGGTACACCCTGGACAAGTCGCCAGGTCATCACAGGGCTGACACATAGACACAGACAACCATTCACACTCACATTCACACCTACGGTCAATTTAGAGTCACCAGTTAACCTAATCTGCATGTCTTTGGACTGTGGGGGAAACCGGAGCACCCGGAGGAAACCCACGCGGACATGGGGAGAACATGCAAACTCCACACAGAAAGGCCCTCGCCGGCCACGGGGCTCGAACCCGGACCTTCTTGCTGTGAGGCGACAGTGCTAACCAATACACCACCGTGCCGCCCCGCCAGTTTGGAATTCCACAATGAAATACAGAGATGAGCCACAAAAGTTTTGGAACCAAGATTAACCTTTACCAAAGTGATGCAAAGGCCAAAGAAAAAAAAGGGGGGATCTGCTCATGATCCAAAACATACAAGCTCATTTGTCAAGCACTGTGAAGGTAGTATCATGGCGTGGGCTTGCATGGCTGCTTCTGGAACGGATTAACTCAAAAGTTCAAAGTCCCTTCCCATGCCAGGACCTGATCTTCCCAGGCAGTCTCTTGTCCCAGTCCTAACCAGGCCCCTGAGGTGCATTGGGCGGCACCAATCTCCGTTTCAGTAGCCCTTGGCTTCTCGCCTATTACATAGCTGGGGTTACAGTGGGGGCCAGTCTTCTGGTCACCACGAGAGTTTAACTCCCTACTCACATCTGTATTGAGGCGTGCATTGCCAGATGACAGTAGGTACCATTTTGTTAATGGTCTTTGGTATGACCCAACTGCGAATAGAACTCGCGTTCTCCCAGTTGAGAGGGGGACATGCTAACCACTAGGCCAGGAATGGGTCAGGAACAGGTTAACTAATCTATCTTTACTGACAATGTAATTCATGATGGCAACAGCAGAATGAATTTAGAAATCTACAGAAGCATTCTGTCTGCCAATTTACAGAGAAATGCATCCAATCTAATTGGAAGGAACTTCATCATACAGTAAAACAATGACCCAAAATATACACCAACACAACAAAGTACTTCATCGGGGGGGAAAAGTGAAAGGCTTTAGATTGACCAAATCAGTCACCAGACCTTAACCCAACTGAGCATGCATTTCACAGTACAAGCCTGGAAAAGAAGAATGCAACAGTTTGGAGATGTCAGTGGGTCACTGGCTTGATGCAGTTATTGCAGGCAAGGAATATGCAACCAAAGTGTTATTCACTTTAATTGACATTAAGTCTGTTCCAATACTTTCATTCACTTAGTGGTTTGGCACAAAAGGTGCAATGTTCTAAATTAACACAGTTAGATGTAAATATATGGACATGAAAGCAGAAATTCTGTTTTATCATCTCAAGTTCGTCTTTTGAAACAAAATGCCTTCAGTTTATGTCAAAAACAAAAGAATAGTCCTTGCTGTTCCAGTACTTTTGGATGTCAAAGCATCTAATTTATTACTTTCCTTCATTTTATTGCAATAAATGTCAGCTCAGAATCTTTTTTTAAATTATTATTTTCATAAGGTTCCATTGAACTGCGACTGAGCGACATGGTCCGTGCAGCTAAATCCTCCGAGCACTGTACCGTGAAGATGGCTAAGGACAAGGCCAGCCCACGGTTCTCCATCTTTCGCAGCAAGAGGATGAAAGGCTGGTGGCCCCTCATCAAACTGAAGAGTCAAGAGGACATAGAGAGGGAGGAGAGAGAAGCTGAACTAGAGAAGAAGAATAAGAAGAAAAAGAAAAAGAAAAGGAGCAAACGCAGCAAGATGAAGCCAGAAGATATACAGTTTGTGGACAGCAGTGGGAACACCTTCCTCTTAATGGTATTAAATGTGCAAAGATCACTTTATTTTTCTGCTGTTATGATAATGATGATAATTATTGTCAAGAATATTGGTTTCATGGATTGTAAAACAATCTGATGACTGTGGTAAAGGCTCTCTTTTAGGAACTACTATTCACACTGTCTGCTTTTAAGGGCAAAGTTGAGGCTGAATTCCACTTAGTCACTGCTGAAGAAGCTGAGAAGAACCCTGTGGGCAAAGCACGCAAGGAACCAGAGCCACTAGATAAGCCAAAGTAAGAGATTAGTACAAGTGCCTATCTATACATTCATACAGCTACTGTGATATTCAGTTTTCTGTATCATATCTATTTTATACACTGAACCAAAACTGAAGCCACACAAGAATAACTAAAACACTCACTCACAGTGATGTTGTGAACAGCTTGTGTGATCATTGGAAAGTTTCAAGAATGTTCTGATAAATTCAAACTGATTCATTTGACTTCAACCAGCTTAGCAATCTGGTAACTTTGGAATAATAGAGTTCTATTTGTGTGAAATTATCTATAATTCTTCTCACTTTGTCTCTTACAGTCGCCCCAAGACATCTTTTAACTGGTTTGTGAACCCAATGAAGACATTTGTATTCTTTATCTGGAAGAAATACAAGAAATATATCATTGCTTTGGTTATTCTGGCAATTCTGGCACTGTTCCTTTTCCTGATCTTGTACACTCTACCCACCCACATCAGTCAGCTTATTGTAAGTGGCTAAAGTGTAAGGAAACATTTATTATGACTGATTTGTAATAGAGATGGCAACAGTAAAAACTTATCTGCTAATATTACACTGCTCAATATCATGATTTTAAGCTATTCCTTATAGACTAAATAAATGTATTTATTCCCTAATTTCCTTATTGATTGTTGATTTTAAAAAGTATGATTTTAAAATTCTAATAAATTTTAAATGTTTTTTATTCTCTGGTTAGAAATATATTGATATGTTCTGAAATTAGAGATTGCTAAAGCACTCCTGCGATGGTATTTAGTTTGGAAAATTGTAAACAGCTTGCACAGTGTGAAATATTCAGATAAACTTGCAGCCCCCACTGAAATTAAAGTTACACATTGTTAGAAATGAAACCATGTTTGGTGTGGACACGGAGACAAATAAAATATTCACAATAACAGATTTGTCTGCATAAAATGGACAACAGTCTTTGACCACAGCATGCATCTGAAGTTCATTCTGTTTTTAAAGGGATCTGCCAGTGGATTTACTCTTAAACTTATGTGAAATAAAAGTATTTGTAGATCTCAGTCAAACATTCATTTTCAGAGACCAAATAGTGTTCTAGAAAAATAAATTTTTATTAAAATATGTGATGGGCCTCCTGCAGAAGTGACGTATGCGATGATGTGTCTTAGTGGAAGCTTGGAGCAACCTGGCTGTTTATATCCTCTGCTTACATCATGGTTTTGCGAGTAGAGTTCAAAAGAATCATCTAATGGGATGCTTTCTTCTCCCAACAAAGAACACTGGATAATCTTGTGTTTGAAGACAACTGTCTCTGTCTGGATTTCAACACTGACTGGTTCATCTGTTTGCACAGCAATATCCCTCTTTCCGGTCAATTCACATTCTGAGCACATAAATGAAAATGAAACTGAAACTACCATGAAATAAAACTTTGGAACTTTCAAATGAGTGAGTTTCATGCAAAATGTTCTGAGTAATTTTCTTATCTGGAGTATACAGTTGTGTTCACAATTATTCAACCCCCACTGAAATTAAGTGTTTTGGCCAGTTTGACCAATTTTGATCATTTCAGTCATCTTATTTACAATTAAATCAAAGAGGCACTTGTAAATTAGACAAATATAACATAACATTTATAATAAAATGACCACAAATGTCTTTTCTGTGCTCACATCATTATCAGTTTTATTCAACCCCCAAGTGACATTCATTCTTAGTACTTAGTACAACATCCTTTTCCAGTTATAACATCTTTCAAGCGTGAAGCATAGCTTGACACAAGTGTCTTGCAGCGACCAACGGGTATCTTAGCCCATTCTTCATGGGCAAAAGCCTCCAGTTCAGTCACATTCTTAGGCTTGCGCGCTGCAACTGCCTTCTTTAGGTCCCACCAGAGGATCTCAATCGGATTTAAGTCTGGTGACTGCGATGGCCACTCCAGAATGTTCCAGCCCTTCATCTTCAACCATGCTCTAGTGGACTTGGATGTGTGCTTAGGATCATTGTCCTGCTGAAAGGTTCAACGTCTCCCAAGCCGCAGGTTTGTGACAGACTCCATCACATTTTCTTCCAAGATTTCCTGGTACTGAAGAGAATTCATGGTACCCTGCACACGATGAAGCTTCCCTGTACCATTAGAAGCAAAACAGCCCCAAAGCATAATTGACCCCCCGCCATGCTTCACAGTAGGCAAGGTGTTCTTTTCTTCATAGGCCTGGTTCTTCCTCCTCCAAACATAGCGCTGGTCCATGGGCCCAAACAGTTCTAATTTAGTTTCATCAGTCCACAGAACACTTTCCCAAAACTTTTGTGGCTTGTCCACATGACTTTTGGCATACTGCAGTCGACTTTTCTTATTCTTTGGAGTCAGCAAGGGGGTGCGCCTGGGAGTTCTGGCATAGAGGCCGTCATTACGCAGTGTGCGCCTTATTGTCTGTGCTGAAACCTCAATGCCCACATCTGACAGATCTTTTTTCAGTTCCTCACCAGTCACACTGGGATTTTTATCCACCTGGCGCTTCAGGTAGCGCACAGCAGTCGCCGTCAGGATCTTCTTTCTGCCACAACCAGGTAGCGTTTCCACTGTGCCCTTTGCCTTGAATTTACAGATGATGCTTCCGATAGTATCTCTTGGAATGTTTAACATTTTGGAAATCTTCTTATATCCATTGCCATTCTTGTGAAGAGAAATAACCTCTTCTCTTGTCTTCTGGGACCATTCTCTTGCCTTCACCATGTTTGTCAACACACCAGTAAATGTCTAGAAGGAGCTGAGTATCACAGTCCTTTTAAATCTGCCTAATTGGTGCTTATTATGCTTGATTGATGCTCATTGACATCCACAGGTGTTTTCAATACCTGATTGAAAACACTTGAATGAACCTCTGTTCTTAAGAGTGGTAGTCTTAAAGGGGTTGAATAATTGTGTCAATGAAGAAATCACAAAAAGGCCATTTAATACTTTATTACAAAAGCAATTGATGTCATTTTAGTTGCATTTGGTTCTTTAACAAGTCCTTGTAAGATGTCATTATGAACACAATTACAAATGTACACTGAATTCCCTAAAACCCTTTACAGCATTGGGGGTTGAATAATTTTGAACACAACTGTAGTTGACCGTACCTGAAGCTCAGTCGAATACTCCATCTCTTGATCCGTCTGTAATTGTTCTTTCATCTCAGTGTTTTCTTTGTTACTCATATTTTCTTCCAGTATATGCTGAAGAGCCTACAATGCATCAGAATGCCAATTACAATTCACCAGGTAAGACACCAATAATATACCAGGGATGGATCCAGACTGATGCACATGCAGAAATGTATGTGCACCACTTGGCATCGGTCATGGGGCGTTTGTTTACTTTACCGCTAGCCAGCTACATGGGCTATAGCCATGCTCAACCAACAGACCGGGCTGAGCTGCGGTCGTAGCGAGCCGTGGCTGCCTTCTTCGGAAAGGGCTCAGCGTGCTCTACGTCCCTGTGAAAATCCATAGTGATCTGTTAAAATTAGTGAAAATATTTCTGCAAATGTGCATCTGTCAGATTCTTGGGCTGGATCTGTCCCTGTTATACTACATAAAACCATGGTAGAACAAAGTTGAAACTAATCTCCCGGTGTTGTCAAGTTTATTTTTATAGCGCTTTTAACAATAGACATTGTCGCAAAGCAGCTTTACAGAAATTTAAAGACTTTAAACATGAGCTAATTTTATCCCTAATTTATTCCCAATGAGCAAGCCTGTGGTGACGGTGGCAAGGAAAAACTCCCTTAGATGACATGAGGAAGAAACCTTGAAAGGAACTAGACTCAAAAGGGAACCCATCCTCATTTGGGTGATAACAGACAACGTTATTATAAATAACTTGCTTCTATAACAGTGTCCTATATAGTCACAAAGTATAACTGTGAAACCAGGAAATTCATTATAGTTTTACCATGAAGTCTGTTTTGTTGAAGTTATAAACTGTTCATTGATGGAAACTTGAGCGCAAAACTGTTCATGACAACTGCAGTCCTAAAGTTAGCAAATCAACTTAGTCCTCAGCCATAAAAGCATTACTGTAAATGTCCTGAGCCATCTTCCAAATGCGACTTTCGACTGTCCATTTGGGGCTGTCCTCCATAGGAGCAATGTGATTAGACTCCAGCCAGACGTAGGGCATCAGGATGAATCAGGCAGGTCCGAGGAGCAGAAGAGGTCAGGATCTTGATCTCAGGATCGACATGTAACTCAGAGGGAGAGACAGAGTGAAGGGGGGAAGAGAAAACACAGGTTGTTAAGTATACCCTATGTCACCTGATGAGTAAGAACAGTATACATTTTGCGCTGAGTGCAAGCAGGGACTCCAGCAAAGCTAACTATGACAATGTAACTAAAAGGGGAGAGCCAGAAGGTAACACAGGCATGAGGGCACCCTGGGACATAAAGCAGCCAGCCACTACACCGTCAACAAACCCAAGTGAGCAAGTGAGTGGGGGGCTGACAGCATCCATACATCCCAGTTTATGCACATACATCCAGACAGTAAGGCATTACAATAATCCAACCTAGAGGTAACAAAAGCATGAACTAGTTTTTCTGCATCATGTACTGACATTATATTTCTTATCTTAGAAATATTTCTGAGGTGAAAGAAAGCTATCCAGGTAATGTTATCGAAATGAGTGTCAAATAAAAGACTGGAATCAGTGATCACCCCGAAGTCTTTTACTGCTGCTGAAGAAACAGAAAGGCCATCCAGAGTTACTGTGTAATCAGAAAACCTACTTCTAGCTGCATGTGGTCCTAGTACAAGTACGTCTGTCTTGTCAGAATTTAGCAGAAGGAAATTAATAAGCATCCAGTGTCTAATGTCCTTTACACATTCCTCAATTCTATTAAGCTGGTGTCTCTCATCTGGTTTTGCAGAAACATACAACTGTGTGTCATCAGAATAACAGTAGAAACTAATACCATGCTTATGAATAATATCACCCAGAGGTAACGTATATAAAGAAAAAAGCAGTAGGCAGAAAGACAGAACCTTGTGGAACACCAAGCTTTACTTCAGTATGTCTAGAAAAATCACCATTTATAATCAACATACTGATAGCGATCAGTTAATTAAGAGCTGAGCCAGGAGAGGGCCGTTCCCTTAACTCCCACAACATTTTCTAGTCTATCCAGGAGAATGGAATGATCAATGGTGTCAAATGCTGCACTAATAAGATCAAGCAACACAAGCAGCGAGACACAGCCCTGATCAGATGCCAACAGTAGGTCATTTACTACTTTAACCAGTGCTGTTTCTGTGCTATGATGAGGTCTAAATCCTGACTGATACATTTCATGGATGTTATTCCTATGTAAATAGAAGCATAACTGCTGTGCCACAGCTTTTTCTAGGATCTTGGAGATAAAGGAGAGGTTTGATATTGGCCAATAATTGGACAGCTGATGGGGTCAAGGTCAGGTATTTTTAATCAGAGGTTTGATAACTGTGAGTTTAAAGGATTTGGGTACATAGCCAATTCTAAGGGAATAATTTATTATTTTTAGAAGCGAGTCAATTACTTCTGGTATTATCTGTTTGAAGAGTCATGTAGGTAAGGGATCTAGTAAACAAGTTGAGGATTTTGATGCGGAGATTAATGAAATTAGTTCGATTTTGCTAAGGGGAGTAAAACATTCTAATTGCTGATCTGATACACTTATATTGTTAACTACAGGGTTCCTTAAATTGTCACTTAAATTGTCTGGCCTTAAATTAGTAGTTTGAATTTTTTGTTGGATATTTTCAAGTCAACTTTATTGTCAAATATGCTATACATGCTCGACATACAGCACAGATGAAATATCAGTCCTCTCTGACCCACGGTGCAAACTGGCAATGCAATAAATAAAAATAGAATAATTGAAAAAAACAAACAATATAAACAGTATAAACACTCTAGATAGGAACTAGACAGACTAAACACTCAAACAATATAAACAGTATAAATAAACAGTATAAACACTCTAGATAGGAACTAGACAGACTAAACACTCAAACAATATAAACAGTATAAATAAACAGTATAAACACTAGATAAGAACAAGACAGACTAAACACTCAAACAGACAATATAAACAGTATAAACACTCTAGATATGAACTAGACTAAACACTCATATACACACACATATAAATTGGTACAAATAACCAAACAGTCAAGGGCACTTGAGGTATAGCAGGTAAACATGAAACATGAAATAAGCAGTATAAACAAACTAGCAGCTGTTAAGGTGAGGTAGTGTGGAATAGTGCAAATGAGTGAGGTAAAGTGAGATGTGTGGTCCCTGAGTTCAGTGCGTTAATGAACGAGGTAAAGTGAGATGTGCGGTCCCTGAGTTCAGTGTGTTAATGAACGATGAGATGTGTGTGTGTGTGTGTTGGGGGGAAACTGTGAGGATGACATGTCAGATGCTGAAGGGGGGGCAGGGGGGTGTGCGAGCAGAATCTGTGGCAGGGGGCAGAGGGGGGAGGAGGGGCAGAACAGGGAGGGAGTTGAGCCTCCTGACCGCCTGGTGAAAGAAACTGTTCTTGAGCCTGCTGGTTTTGGCCTGGAGACTCCGCAGTCTCCTCCCCAACGGCAGCAGGCTGAAGAGGCTGTGAGATGGGTGGGTGGGGTCACCTGCGATCCTGATGGCTTTGCGGGTGAGGTGGGAGTTATAAATATCTATAAGAGAAGGGAGAGAGACACCGATGATCCTCTCAGCTGCTCTCACGATGCGCTGTAGAGTCTTGCAGCAGGACACGGTGCAGGCGCCGTACCACACGGTGATGCGGCTGGTCAGGATGTTCTCGATGGTGCCTCTGTAGAATGTGTGCATGATGGGGGCCGGGACTCTTGCTTGAAAAAATTCATGAAGTCGTTGCTACTACATATTACTGGTGTGCATGTGTCTGTAGTGGTCTTTTTCCTGGTTAATTTTGCTACAGCATTAAATAGGAATCTAGGATTATTTTTGTTATCTTCTATTAGGGAGGAGAGATATGTTGCAGCACTAAGAGCTTTTCTGTACTTCAAGAAGCTCTCCTTCCAAGCTAATTTGAATGCTACCAATTTTGTTTGATTTCATTTACATTCCAATTTTTGAGTGGTCTATTTTAAAGTGTGAGTGTCATCGTTATACCAGGGTGCTAATTTTTTCTCTCTAATCAAGTCAAGTCAAGTTTATTTGTATAGCGCTTTTAACAATAAACATTGTCGCAAAGCAGCTTTACAGAATTTGAACGACTTAAAACATAAGCTAATTTTATCCCTAATCTATCCCCAATGAGCAAGCCTGCGGCGACGGTGGCAAGGAAAAACTCCCTCAGACGACATGAGGAAGAAACCTCGAGAGGAACCAGACTCAAAAGGGAACCCATCCTCATTTGGGCAACAACAGACAGTATGACTATAACATTAACAGTTTTAACATGAAGTCAGTTTCGTTGATGTTGTAACTCTTCATTGATGGAAACTTGAGTGCAAAACTGTTCATGACAACTGCAGTCCTAAAGTTAGCAAGTCAACTGTAGTCCTCAGCCATAAAAGCATTACTGTAAGAGTCCAGAGCGTCCTCCAGGTGTAAATTTCAACTGTCCTCATGGGGCCATCCTCCACAGGAGTGATGCGATAAGACTCCAACCAGACACAGGGCACCAGGATGGATCAAGCAGGTCCAAGGGGCAGAAGAGGTCAGCATCTCAATCCCAGGACCGACATGTAACTCAGAGGGACAGATTTGGGGGGGGGAGGGGAAAGAGAGAGAGAGAGAGAGAGAGAGAGAAAACACAAGTTGTTAGGTATGCCCAATGTCACCTAAATAAGTAGGAACAGTATACATATTGCACTGAGTACAAGCAGGGACTCCGGCAACTAACTATGACAGCATAACTAAAAGGGGAGTCGGCGTGGCGGGTCACAGAGGACCAGAAGTTCACTCAGGTACTGTGGTGCGAGACCATTTAGTGCTTTAAAGGTCAATAGTAGTATTTTATAATCAATACGAAATTTGATTGGGAGCCACTGCAGTGTGGATAAGACAGGGGTGATGTGGTCATATTTTCTAGTTCTAGTAAGGACTCTTGCTGGTGCATTTTGAACTAACTGGAGCTTGTTTATGCACTTATTGGAACATCCAGACAGTAAGGCATTACAGTAATCCAAACTGGAGGTAACGAAAGCATGAACTAGTTTTTCCCGCATCATGTAGTGACATTAAATTTCTTATCTTAGCAATATTTCTGAGATGAAAGAAAGCTATCCGGGTAATGTTATCAATGTGAGTTTCGAACGAAAGACTGGGGTCAATAATCACCCCGAGGTCTTTTACTGCTGCACGTGAAGAAACAGAAAGGCCATCCAGAGTCACTGTGTAATCAGAAAACTTACTTCTAGCTGTATGTGGTCCTAGTACAAGTCGTGGGAGGAAAAAAACTTCCGGTCTCTGTGTTCTTCTGAAAAAAAATGTAAAATGCAGAAAAAGTAAAGTGAAAGTACAATCAAAAATGAAAAGGATACTGGAAAATTATTAGTAGAGAAGATAAAAAAGATTAGTGATTAACGCCAACACCTACGGAAAAAAGACTCATTGCAAACAACTCAGGAAACAAGAAGTACATCACACTGTAACACCACTGTGTCTGTCTCTGTTGCCACTCAACACTGCATCGGCGGATGTTTGGAGTTGAATGATGGGCAAATATTGTTGGCACGGCATCGTCTTTTCTTTCTTTTTATTCTGCTTGGCTCAAGGCAATTAACAACAGCTTGGTCGATTTAAGGGATGGTGCTTTCAGTTTGGCATCATACCCAGACTGCAGTGGCCATTCCTACTGTATGACTTCCCCATGTCACAAGTGGAAATAATGGAGAAGCTGTGGAGCAAGTTTCTGCGAAAGTGGCTGGGTGTTCCCCCTTCTTTCAGCTCTGTGAACCTGTATAGTAAGACATCAAAGCTCCGCTTACCAGTTTCATCAGTGGTTGAAGAATTCAAAGCTACCAAGGCAAGAGCAGTCAGTACAGTGCAACCAAGAAATCATTGGCGTCGTTTGCCAGGGTCGCTTGGGCCTTGGAAATTACAACACAAGGCAGTGGAGCAAGGCCAATGCTAAAGGTAGGAGAGAGCTGTTGGTGTAGAGGGTCCGAGAGGCAGCAGAAAAAGACTGGCAGGTGAAAGTGGTGGGGTTTGCCTCCCAGGGTCAGTGGATGCAGTGGGACCAAGCACTTGATCGACCGCTGTCCTGGAAGGAGCTATGGAACACTGATCAAGGCAAGCTGACCTTCTTATTGCGTGCCGTGGCTGATCTCTTGCCAACCCCAAGTAATTTAAAGATTTGGGGGAAGGAGGAAAGCTCATCATGCACATTATGTGGTGCAACACTGTGCACACTGAATCGTACCTTGACAGGATGTCCAAAAGCACTGGGAGAAGGATGATACAGGTGGAGGCATGACAAGGTACTAACAGGAATTGCCAAATGGGTGGAGTTCCAGAAAGTTAGAGCCAACAAGAACCAGGCACCTCCTCCTGTAGTCACCAAATTTCACCTTCAAGGTGACCAGGTTCCCAGGGCAAAGATGATAGCCATGAACTCACCTTCCATTTTACAGCATGCGGCCGACTGGGAGTTGCAAGTGGACTTGAGAAGGAAACTTATCTTTCCACAAGAGGTAGCAGTGACCTCACTCCGTCCTGACATGGTACTGATATCCAGGAGCACTAAGACCATCATACTAGCTGAACTTACCGTACCTTGGGAAGACAGGCTAGCCATCTCACACCAACAGAAAAAAGCAAAATACCAGGATTTGATTGACGAGGCTGTTATCAAAGGATGGCATGCAAACACTTTTCCCATTGAAGTAGGCTGTCGAGGTTTCCCAGCAACATTGGTGGACTACTTCTTGCAAAGGCTCGGCCTGGAGCCAAGACACTTGAAGAAAGCCATCAGGGAAATAGGCCTGGCAGCTGAGACCAGTTCAAGATGGCTGTGGTTAAAGAGAGCCCACAGTTGGAACCCTTCTGCAGGTGAAGGCTAACCACCCTTTGCTGCTCCACTCAGGCGAAGCGTACAGGTTAAGGGGCAAAACACAGGTGAACCTGAGACACTTGCTGATGATGCAGAAGGGTTCTCAACATTGTGGAAGCACAGACCATCCTCTTACTTAGGAGTATCAACATAGGGAGTTTCCTGTTATTCTCCAGCACCATCATCCTAGTAGCTTCAGGCTTGTAGCAAAGCATCTTTGATGTTTATCTCACTGAAGCCCCCATTAATCTTGCTTTTAATTCCGTTGATTCATTGAAACAGGATGTTTCAAAATGTTCGGAGCATAAGTAGGGCATCGCAGGCTTTTTTGAGGTCTTCCGATGGCATGAATCCATTTCTTGTAAATAGTCAGATGATTCTGGCCAGGTAAGCGGTGAAAAGATATCTTCTTGTCCTTTTTTTCATCATTTTGGAATTTATATGCTGTCCCAACTTTTTTTTGTGTTGCAGGCATCAAATTCTAACTCCATTTATATTTACAAAATACAATTAAGTTGGCCAGTAAAACTATTGAAAATCTTTTATTTGTACTTTTATCAGTTAAATAAAGGTTCATCTGAATTAACAAATCACAGATTTTTATTTTTATTGCATTTTGGAAAATATCACAACTTTTCTGGAAATGGGATTTGCAAAACAACGGGATAAAATAGAGGCTTTATTAATAGTAAGACCTTCACTCTGTTGATATTTAGTATGTAAATGTTCACTGTGGCAATTTTGTTTCAATAAGTAGACATAATTCATGGTATACTTTTTACCTCTGCCAACTTTTTTGGAGGAGGTAATGTTTTCACCTCAGTTTGGTTGTTTATTTGTCTGTTCCCAGTAACTCAAAATTTAGTGAACAGGTTTTGATGAAATTTTGAGGAAAGGTGGGCCATGGGCCAAGGAACAATTGATTAGATTTTATTGTAAATCCAGATATGTACAATCCCAATTCCATAAATTTGGGACACTGTGTAAAATGTAAATAAAAACAGAATACGATGATTTGCAAAACATGGAAACCACATATTTAATTGAAAATAGTACAGACAACATATCAAATGTTGAAACTGAGAAATTTTATTGTTTTTTAAAAATATATGCTCATTTTGAATTTGATGTCAACAACACGTTTCAGAAAAGTTGGAACAAGGGCAACAAAAGACTGAAAAAGTTGTCCTAAAAAACTAATTTGCTTAATTGGCAACAGGTCAATGACATAATTGGGTATAAAAAGAGCATCCCAGAGAGGCTGAGTCTCTCAGAAGTAAAGATGGAGAGGGGTTCACCGCTCTGTGAAAGACTACATGGCCAAACGGTGCAATAATTTAAGAATAATGTACCTCAATGTAAAGTTACAAAGAATTTGGGGCTCACAACATCTATGGTACATAACATCATTAAAAGATTCAGAGAATCTGGAGAAATCTCTGTATGCAGCAGACAAGGCTAAAAACTGACATTCGATGCCTGTGATCTTCAGGCCGTCAGGCAACACTGCATTAAAAGCAGACACGTGTCAGACTCTCACTCGCTCACTCAGGTTTGTTGACAGTGTAGTGGCTGCCTGCTTTATGTCCCAGGGTGCCCTCATGCCTGTGTTACCTTCTGGCTCTCCCCTTTTAGTTATGTTGTCATAGTTAGTTTTGCCGGAGTCTCTGCTTGCACTCAGCGCAAAATGTATACTGTTCTTACTCATTAGGTGACATTGGGCATACCTAACAACCTGTGTGTCCCCCCCTGCCCCATCTGTCCCTCTGAGTTACATGTTGATCCTGAGATCGAGATCCTGACCTCTTCTACTCCTCGGACCTGCCTGATCCATCCTGATGCCCTACGTCTGGCTAAAGTCTAATCACATTGTTCCTGTGGAGGACAGCCCCGTATGGACAGTCAAAAGTCGCATTTGGAAGATGTCTCTGGACACTTACAGTAATACTTTTATAGCTGAGGACTACAGTTAACTTGCTAACCTTAGGACAGCAGTTGTCATGAACAGTTTTGTACTCAAGTTTCCATCAATGAACAATTTATAACTTTAAAAAAAAAACAGACTTCATGTTAAAACTGTAATGAACTTCCTGGTTTCACAGTTATACTTTGTGACTATACAGGACACTGTTATAGAAAAAAGTTATTTATAATCATGTTGTCTGTTATCAGCCAAATGAGAATGGGTTCCCTTTTGAGTCTGGTTCCTCTTGAGGTTTCTTCCTTGTGTCATCTGAGGGAATTTTCCCTTGCCACCATTGCCACAGGCTTGCTCATTGGGGATACATTAGGGATAAAATTAGCTCATGTTTAAAGTCTTTAAATTTCTGTAAAGCTGCTTTGCAACAATATATATTGTTAAAAGTGCTATAAAAATAAACCTGACTTGTCTGTAGTGGAAATCACTGTATAGGCTCAGGAACACTTCAGGAAACCATTGTCTGTGAAAACAGTTCATTACTGCATCCACAAATGCAAGTTAAAACCATATATATAAACAATATCCAGAAACCCCGCTACCTTCTTTGGGCCCAAGCTCTTTTATGATGGACTGAGGCGAAGTGGAAAATTGTCCTGAATTCTGACAAATCAAAAGTAGAAATTCTTTTCAGAAATCATGGACACCACATCCTCCAGGCTGAAGAAGAGATGGACCATCCGGCTTGTTATCAGTACACAGTTCAAAAGCCAGCATCTGTGATGGTATGAGGGTGCATTAGTGCACTTGACATGGGTAACTTGTACATCTGGGAAGGCATAATTAATGCTGAATGATGTATACATGTTTCAGAGCAATATGCTGCCATCCAGACAAAATCTTTTTCAGGGAAGGCCTTCCTTATTTCAGCGAGACAATGCCAAACTGCTTTCTGCACATATTAAAACTGCATGGCTTCGTAGTAAGAGAGTCAGTGTGCTAAACTGGCCTGCCTGCAGTCCAGACCCGTCTACCATTTAAAACATTTGGCGCATTATGAAGTGCAAAATACAAAAAAGGAGACCCTGAACTGTTGAGCAACTGAAATTGTATGTTAGCCAAGAATGGGACATTTCTATTTCAAGACGACAGCAATTGGACTCCTCAGTTCCCAAATGTTTGCAGAGTGCTGTTAAAAGTAGAGGTGATGCAACACAATGGTAAACATGGCCCAGTCCCAACTTTTTTGAAATGTGTTGCTGACATCAAATTCAAAATGAGCATATCCATCCATTATCTGTAGCCGCTTATCCTGTTCTACAGGGTCGATGGAGCCTATCCCAGCTGACTATGGGCGAGAGGTGGGGTACACCCTGGACAAGTCGCCAGGTCATCGCAGGGCTGACACAGAGACAAACAACCATTCATACTCACATTCACACCTACAGTCAATTTAGAGCCACCAATTAACCTAACCTGCATGTCTTTGGGGGAAACCCACGCAGACATGGGGAGAACATGCAAACTCTGCACAGAAAGACCCTTGCCAGCCACTGTGCTCAAACCCGGGACCTTCTTGCTGTGAGGCGACAGTGATAACCACTACACCACTGTGCTGCCCCCAAAACGAGCATATATATTTTTCAAAAAACAATTAAATTTGTTTCAACATTTGATATGTTGTCTTTGTATTATTTTCAGTGAAATATAGGGTTTTCAGGATCTGCAAATCGTTATATTCTGTTTCTTATTTACGTTTTACACAGTGTCCCAAATTTATGGAATTGGGGTTGTATAAGGATTCAGGATTTTTTTTGTCTGTTCCCAACATAACTCAAAAAGTAGAGAACTGAGTTTGATGAAATTTGGTGTCTAGCTTTAGTATTATCCTTGGTTCAAGTCCTTTGATTTTGATGTTGATAATATGTGGCTTGGCGGAGGTATGAACCGAGTGCCCTTATAATTTAGCGGATGGAATGAACAGGTGTGGGCAGCACGGTGGTGTAGTGGTTAGCGCTGTCGCCTCACAGCAAGAAGGTCCGGGTTCGAGCCCCGTGGCCGGTGAGGGCCTTTCTGTGCGGAGTTTGCATGTTCTCCCCGTGTCCGCGTGGGTTTCCTCTGCGTGCTCCAGTTTCCCCCACAGTCCAAAAACATGCAGGTTAGGTTAACTGGTGACTCTAAATTGATTGTAGGTGTGAATGGGTGTCTGTGTCTATGTGTCAGCCCTGTGATGACCTGGAGACTTGTCCAGGGTGTACCCCGCCTTTCGCCCATAGTCAGCTGGGATAGGCTCCAGCTTGCCTGCGACCCTGTAGAAGGATAAAGTGGCTCGAGATATTGAGATGAGATAAGAAATGAACAGGTAGTTTGTTTTCTTTTACCTGGAGCCAGAGTGGTTTATTTAAGAATGGAAACAGATAAAAAATGAGCATTTAATATAGTTTGCAGCAGGGCTTTACATTAACTTTTTTGCTCACCAGCCACTGTGGCTAGTGGTTTTCCCGAGTCACTAGCCATTCAGCCTTTTCACTAGCCACAATTTTGTTGCCAGGAAATCGCAGTTTTTTCTTCACCATGATCCCTTAAAGTTCGGAAGATCTAGATTTAATTATGAATGGCAGCATATAATATATATCTACAGTAGCACTCAAGTATTCAGTGCTGTTAAGGTAGCTCCCTATATGAAAACATGGAACCAATTCAGGCAAAAATATAAACAGAGCATTCTGTTTATTGAACTCAAATCCAAGCCCCTTACAATATGAAACATCGAATAATATGAAAAATAACATTCAGTACAACTGAACTGATTCTAATATTAAAAGTCCAATTCAAAACATTTATCATTGAAAAACATGTGATGTTTTGATATGCAAGTATTATGTGTATGTGGCAGTGGGGGCGTGGTCAAGCGTCAGTCTGTGAATGGAGGGCGGAGCCAGGGAAGGTAAGTGGCAGAATCACTGCACCTGATGTAAGTTAACCTGTGTTTGTGTGTCTTCCCCAGTGACCGCGCCCTATAAAAGGAGAGAGAGAGCAGAGGAAGGGAGCTCTCTCCCCAACCAGAACACTTGTTCCTTCGGGAAGTCGGGCGATAAATTGTTCCAGCGCCACCAGATCGACGATTCCCTTGGCGTCGCGGTTGTCGGCCCTCAGCCACCGCCGGCAGGCGTCCCGGAGTTGCTGGCCAAAGGCGAATGGCCGGCCGACCTCCTCCAGGCGCAGAGCACAGAAGCGCTGCCGTTGTTGTTCCGGGGTGCGCCCCACACGCTGGAGGACGGCCCGGCGGAGGTCGGCGTAGACCAGCCGGCTGTCGGCGGCATACATGTCAACCTTTGGTCAATCAAACCTGTATAACCAACCTCCAAAATCCGTATAAGATGCAAATTAAAATAATTTACCTAAAATTTGAATGATAATTAACAATGATATATCCCAGTTACTTTTTATTCAATATTAATAACAATAAACCTTCAGAATGAATACAAAGCTCCAATGTTTGACAAAAACACAAAGTGTTATCAGCATAGTTACGAAGGAAATACTTCGTTGTTTGGAGACAGGTTTCACCGAGCGGCTATTATGCGCGAGACTTCATATTAGCCACAAAGTCAGGAAAATCTGTTCGTAAAATTACGTTATAATGACCAAATACAATGAAAAGTATTTTTCCAGTCTCACCTGTGAAAGGTAATCCCATGTGATCTCGTTTGGATGGTGTAGCGAGAATCGCGTGTGGGTGGAGCACAGAGGACGGCAGGACAGAGTAAAATTCAATCACTCTTTTTATTTGCTCTTTTCAGACGCATACACCACTCTCTCAGCCACGCACACAGGCACACACACACACAAGTCGTCTGGCTGGGGAGAGAGCTCCCTTCCACTCTCCCTCTCCCTCCTTAAGTAGAGGGCGGTTCACTGGGGAAAACACACACAAACACAGGTTAATTACCCTCAGGTGTAGCGATTCTGCCACTTACCTTCCCTGACTCCGCCCTCCTGTCACAGACCGGCGCTTGACCACGCCCCCGCTGCCACATACCCCCACCGCCCGACTCAGGCCGGGCGCCCGTCCGGCCCGCAACCGACTCCCCCCCCTTGAATGGGAGAGGAAGTCCGCCACGACCATCTGCGCCCCTGGCCTGTGGACCACCTTGAAGTTGAAGGGTTGGAGTGCCAGATACCAACGGGTGATCCGCGCGTTGGCATCCTTCATGCGGTGGAGCCACTGGAGGGGCGCGTGGTCCGAACAGAGGGTGAAAGAGCGCCCCAGCAGGTGTTGCAGGTGCCGCTGCCAGTCATTACTATAAATAATGATGTCGTCAAGGTAAGCGGCCGCGTAGGTGGCGTGGGGCCGGAGGACCCGGTCCATCAGCCGCTGAAACGTAGCAGGCGCCCCAAACAGCCCAAACGGAAGTGTGACGAACTGGTGTAAGCCGAACGGTGTGGAAAAGGCCGTTTTTTCCCGGGATAATGGAGTCAAGGGGATCTGCCAATATCCCTTTGTCAAATCCAGTGTCGAGTAAAAGCGAGCCGTGCCTAGTCGATCGAGCAGCTCGTCAATACGAGGCATTGGGTACGCGTCGAATTTAGACACCGCGTTGACTTTTCTATAGTCCACACAGAACCGGACCGAGCCGTCGGCCTTAGGAACCAAGACCACCGGGCTGCTCCAGTCACTGTGGGACTCCTCGACGATGCCCATTTCGAGCATGGCCTGAAGTTCTTCCCGAACCACCTTTTTTTTGTGTTCGGGTAATCTATAAGGACGGCTACGCACTATCACCCCCGGGGGCATCTCTATGTGGTGTTCTATGAGGTTAGTGCGACCGGGCAGGGGCGAGAACACATCCGAAAACTCGGCCTGCAACTGGGCGACCTCCGTGAGTTGGGTTGGGGAGAGGTGGTCTCCACAGGGGACCGGAGAGGTACGAGATGCCAATGTCCCTTTTTGGACCTCCGGCCCCAGCTCCGCCTTCTCCGGAACTACCGACACCAACGCCACGGGGACCTCCTCGTTCCAGAGTTTTAGCAGATTGAGGTGGTAGATCTGTAGCGCCCCCTCCCTGTCCATTCGCCTCACCTCATAGTCGACGTCCCCGACTCGCCGTGTGACCTCAAAGGGTCCTTGCCACTTGGCGATTAATTTGGAGCTCGACGTGGGCAACAGGACGAGTACCTTATCTCCCGGAGTGAACTCTCTAAGGCACGTGCCCTTGTTGTACAGGCGGGTTTGCCGTTCCTGGGCCTGCCGCAAATTCTCCTGAGTTAGGTGGGTGAGCGTGTGGAGTTTTGCGCGCAGATCCATAACGTACTGAATCTCGTTTTTGCTCTGTGAAGGTCCCTCCTCCCAATTTTCCCGCAGTACATCTAAGATGCCGCGCGGCTTACGCCCGTATAATAATTCAAACGGGGAGAACCCCGTGGAGGCTTGGGGGACCTCTCGCACTGCAAACAGCAAGGGTTCGAGCCACTTATCCCAGTTACGTGCGTCCTCACTTACGAATTTTTTGATAATATTCTTGAGGGTGCGATTGAACTGTTCAACTAAACCGTCCGTCTGTGGGTGATAAACGCTGGTGCGGATCGGCTTAATACCCAGTAGCCCATACAGTTCGCTCAGTGTTCGTGACGTAAACGAGGTGCCTTGGTCAGTCAGAATCTCTTTCGGGATTCCAACCCGGGAGATGACATGGAAGAGGGCCTCTGCAATACTGCGTGCTGAGATATTGCGAAGAGGCACCGCTTCCGGGTATCGCGTTGCATAGTCCACCAGAACCAATATAAAGCGGTACCCTCGTGTTGACCGATCTAATGGCCCGACGAGATCCATCCCAATTCTTTCGAATGGGGTCTCGATTAATGGTAGGGGGCGCAAGGGCACTTTTGGAATGGCCGCTGGATTTACTAACTGGCATTCGAGGCACGCCGTACACCACTTATGGACGTCGCCGCGAATCCCCGGCCAATAGAATCGGGCCATTATCCGGGCGAGTGTCTTATCCTGCCCGAGGTGTCCAGCCATGGGATTAAAGTGAGCCGCCTGGAATACCAATTCCCGGCGGCTCTTTGGAATTAACAACTGGGTGACTCGCTCTTTCGTCTGAGTGTCCTGCGTCACTCGGTATAACCTATCCTTCAAAATGGAAAAATAGGGGAAGGACGGGGTGGCGTTCGGCTGGAGCGTTTGACCATCGATTACTCTCACTTGGTCAAACGCGTGTCGCAGAGTCTCGTCTCGCGATTGTTCCAGTGGGAAATCTGCGAGGGATTCCCCAATAGAAAGAGGAGGGGCCGGGGGCTCCTCACTCTGTCGCGGAGATGACGTAGACGGCTCTGCGACCGCAGCTCCAGCCAAAGCGACACCGGGACCCTCCCCTATCAACCGGCAGGACCCACTCTTTACTAGGCGTGCCATCAAACCCCGAAATCCCGGCCAATCAGTCCCCAAGATCAAAGAGTGGGTAAGGCGAGGATTAACCGCCGCCTTCACTATTGATTTTTCCCCTCTGAAATGTATGTGGACCGACACCAACGGGTAGCTGTGAATATCCCTGTGCACACACAACACCTTCACCCCTTGTGCTCCCCCCAATGCCTCGTCTTGCACCAGGCTTTGGCGGATCGAGGTCTGATTGCAGCCTGAATCCACCAACGCCTGATATGTAGCCCCTTGTACACTTACCGGTATGCGATACGCTCCGGCCCGATCGAGGGCAGCCTCTGGCGCGTCGGGGATCCACACCACCGCCCCCACCTCCATCGCTGCACACTGTTGCTGCAGGTGGCCCGGTTCCCCACAGCACCAGCAAACCGGCCCGGGCCTTCCCTTTGCAGCTGTGTTCTGAGGCTCACTCACCTGAGGGGGGGGAGAGACAGACACAGAAGGGAGAAACAGGAGGGCACCACGGGTGCGGCGGGCCGGCTGGGGTGGAGCCAGCTCCCACCTCTGTGGTGGGGGAATGGGGCGAGGACGGGACACGGGGGGGGGAGAAAGAGAGAGAGAAGAAGAAAGAGAAGACGATGTCGTTGGTTGTCCTGCCGCCGGAACAGCCGCCAGATGATCCTCCGCCAGTCCTACGGCCTGATCCAGCGACGCCGGGCGGTGGCACTGGACCCACTCCGCGGTTCCGGCTGGTAAGCGGGCGATGAACTGTTCCAGCGCCACCTGGTCGATGATTCCCTCGGCGTCGCGATCTTCGGCCCTCAGCCACCGCCAGCAGGCGTCCCGGAGCTGCTGGCCAAACGCGAACGGGCTGCCGCCTTCCTCCATCCGCAGCGCGCAGAAGCGCTGGCGCTGCTGCTTCGGCGTGCGCCCCACGCGCTGGAGGACAGCCCGGCGAAGGTCGGCGTAGGCCAGCCGGCGATCGGCGGGGAGCTGTAGTGCGGCTAGCTGCGCCTCTCCCGTCAGGAGGGGGAGGAGGCACGCCGCGCGCTGCTCCATCGGCCACCCCGAGGCTTCGGCGACCTGCTCGAACAACGTGATGAAAGCCTCAGGGTCGTCCTGCGGGCCCATCTTGGTTAAGGTGAGGGGAGACGGGCCCGCGGCCGGGGCGCTGGGGGACCCCGCCGACGCGAGGAGACGCCGGAACGCCTCTCGATCTTCCTGCTGAGCCAGCACCAGGGCTTCGAAGCGGTGCTCCTGCTCCTTCCGGAGCGTGACGAGTGCCTGGTGCTGGCTCTGCTGAGCCATGGCGAGGGCGTGGACCAAGTCCGCGAACGGGGAGGATTCCATGGGGCTGCAGGACTGATGCTCCACCTTTCCCGGGTTTCAGCACCACTGTAGCGAGAATCGCGTGTGGGTGGAGCACAGAGGACGGCAGGACAGAGTAAAATTCAATCACTCTTTTTATTTGCTCTTTTCAGACGCATACACCACTCTCTCAGCCACGCACACAGGCACACACACACACAAGTCGTCTGGCTGGGGAGAGAGCTCCCTTCCCCTCTCCCTCTCCCTCCTTAAGTAGAGGGCGGTTCACTGGGGAAAACACACACAAACACAGGTTAATTACCCTCAGGTGTAGCGATTCTGCCACTTACCTTCCCCGACTCCGCCCTCCTGTCACAGACCGGCGCTTGACCACGCCCCCGCTGCTACAGACGGTAAACCTGTTGGTACAGTTAAACGCAGCACATGAATGAGGCATCTTTATTCTCGGCTACTGTCTAGACGCTATACCAGAGACGGTTGAAGAATCTCCACTTTGCCACATCCAATATGGCGGCGAGGATGACGTATGATTCTACGCAGAAGGCGGCGTCTATGTTTATATGTCTATGACTTCACGGTTGGCGGGATTCTCGCAATGCGGTGTGCGCATGATCAAAAGTGGAACGAAGTCTCGCTACCACAAGATAACGCGCAATTTCATAAGACTCTTTACTGGCTGTCTGTGGTATACAGTACGTTTGTAAATGTTATGCGCTCTTTTATCATCGTGGGAATTGATTATAGCTCTAAATAAATATTGAAGTTTTTTTAAAGAATCCGTATAACTTTATTTATACGCCCGTATACTACGTTTATTGAATCAAATCCATATAAAATACGGACATTCCGTATAGACCCTTTTCAGTCACGTGACCTTCATAAACGCGACCACCATTTTGGACATGTAGCGGACTTCGGCTCGAATTGGTTTGAATGCGAGGAAGGCGACAAATGGAGAACATACAAGAAAAAGGAGCGAGATGCAGAAAACACCTTCGCTATCCAGCGACGTAGGGCATTTACAGGGCGAGCAGAGGGAGAAATAACAACAGTAACGACACATTAGCAATGCCATACAGAAATAACGGTTTATGGCACAGACCCTTTCGGTTCTCGCTCATCTAGCTGCTACAATGACTGCTTAGACTGCAACAATAATACCTAACACACATTTAAGTATCCGTCGTAAAGACGTGAAACTCGTCAACTGACGAGTGTGTTCATTGATAAGCTAACACAATCTAAAAGTAGACATACCATCACACTGCCCTGGCGCTGTGTACAGTTTACCTTCTATGGTTTGTGCACTCACTATTTGCCATTACTTTCTCCAACCGTTGTTACAGATTACAGGGAACGGCCTGGATTTAAGAGACAAATACATGTTCCTCTTGTTTTGAACACTTATTTGTAGGCAGTGCTTAATTTGTAAAGTGGGAGGTCCCGGAGCGCAGAGGATGAGCGGCTCCGGTGCGGAAAAAAAGAGGGGGGGAGGGGGGCGCGGTGCGGCGCTGCGCTTCTGGGCATGTTTTGTAATAACAAAGAGCTCGAGGAAGGCCTCGGGGTCGTCGTGTGGGCCCATCTTTGTTAGGGTGAGATGGGGAGGGCCTGCGGCAGTGGACCCCGCCGACCCGAGTAGGTGCCGGAACGCCTGACGATCTTCCTGCTGCGCCAGCACCAGGGCCTCGAACCTTTGCTCCTGCTCCTTCCGGAGGGCGACCAGCGCCTGGTGCTGGCTCTGTTGGGCCGTAGCGAGGGCATGGATCAGGTCCTTGAAGGGGGAGGACTCCATGGGGCTGTTCTCCTCTGTGCTCCGGTCCCGGGTTTCAGCACCACTGTAGGAATCAGAGCGGGTGGGTGGAGCACAGAAGCACGGCAGGCCAGAACTGAGTTCTCAAAACTCCTTTTTATTTGTAGCTTTTCACACTCTCCCAGCCACGCACGCGCACACACACACGTGTTCTGGTTGGGGAGAGAGCTCCCTTCCTCTGCTCTCTCTCTCTCCTTTTATAGGGTGCGGTCACTGGGGAAGACACACAAACACAGGTTAACTTACATCAGGTGCAGTGATTCTGCCACTTACCTTCCCTGACTCCGCCCTCCATTCACAGACCGACGCTTAACCACGCCCCCGCTGCCACAGTGTATTATCAAGTATTATTATGTATATTATGTATTATCTATTAATAGTGTGTGTGAACATGTGTAGAGAGAGACATTAAATGTCCTCATTACATTCATTATCAGATGAGTCTGAATGGTCCATGAAAAATGGTCTTCGTGACCTGAGGCTTCCAGCAGGCCATAAGTTGATAGTTGGGGCGGGATCAACTTCTTTCCAATCGTGTGAACGTTTCCTAACAGCAGCTCAATCCTCTCCAGCTCAGCCGACGTCATGACAGCCAGGGACTTGAAAGCAATGCTGTCCTGTAGTGACCAGCCATCTTTGCCGGTTTTGATATTATAGTACCGATGTGTGCATTTGACTTTTCGTGGTCCTTTTATAGTTTCAAGTTTAAAATTAAAGCCGCAAGCGGCCTCGACGGGCCCTCGCGCCAGCGGCCAAGGGGGGCGGGGGCATGCGTCCCCGCGAAATACCTTCCACAGCTTCTTTGGCAAGAGACATTACTCCCACAATGGTGACAAAGCACAGAATTGGACACAGAGTACACGGTGCGCTGAGATGTTGTCATGGACAGAACATTTTATGCCATGGCTTCCCAACCAAATTAATGTATTTACCTCATCAGTCACCAAGCTATAGCTACATAGGATTGTCTTCTGTTAGACATCTATTAGTCTGTATGTAACGCTACAACACTTGCTCCCGACTGCCTACCCATTCCCCACAAGTCATGTGTGTTTAAGGCAACCAAAACAACATACTCCTGGTGCCTCATGATTGTAAACACCTCTCCTGCAACTGCTACAGTGCAATGAGCGCCCCCAGTGGTCCACAAGTCATGTGTGTTTAAGGCAACCAAAACAACATACTCCTGGTGCCTCATGATTGTAAACACCTCTCCTGCAACTGCTAGAGCGCAATGAGCGCCCCCAGTGGTGAAAGTTCACCAAATTTGGTATACATGTCAAGGGACCTATGAAGAGTTGTTTTGTAAAGTTTGATCAAGTTTGAGCAATCAGAAGCCGAGATATAAATTGTTGCCTGAAAACAGCGCCCCCAGAGGCAAAAGTTCACAAAATTTGGCACATATGTCAGGTGACCTGTTAAGAGTGTGCGTATCAAGTTTGATCAAGATTGAGAAAATAGAAGATGAGAAATTGATTTTTGAAGAATAAATTTTTTGGTTTCTCCCATGTCAGTAGGTGGCGCTATGCTACAACACTTGCTCCCGACTGCCTACCCATTCCCCACAAGTCATGTGTGTTTAAGGCAACCAAAACAACATACTCCTGGTGCCTCATGATTGTAAACACCTCTCCTGCAACTGCTACAGCGCAATGAGCGCCCCCAGTGGTGAAAGTTCACCAAATTTGGTATACATGTCAAGGGACCTAAGAAGAGTTGTTCTGTAAAGTTTGATCAAGTTTGACCAATCAGAAGCCGAGATATAAATTGCTGCCTGAAAACAGCGCCCCCAGTGGCAAAAGTTCACAAAATTTGGCACATATGTCAGGTGACCTGTTACGAGTGTGCGTATCAAGTTTGATCAAGATTGAGAAAATAGAAGATGAGATATTGATTTTTGAAGAATAAATTTTTTGGTTTCTCCCATGTCAGTAGGTGGCGCTATGCTGCACATGAGCGATTATGAGTTGGAAAAATAAGTGTCTACAACAGCAGCGTACTATCACAAGGTAGTGGTGTGAAGGAGAAGCATTATGGAATTATTTACCAAAAACCTGTTTTGGAGCAATTGCGTTGGCCAAAAACAGCGCCCCCCATGGACGAAAATTCCAAAAATGAGGTGTACATGATATGGGAGGTAGTAAGAGGGTGGCCGTGAAGTTTGACCAAATTTGAGGAAAGATTGGATTTTTTGCCCAAAAATAGCGCCCCCAGTGGCGAAATATCACAGAAATTGGGTAACATGTCAGATGCCCAATGAGTGATATGCGTGTGAAGTATGAGCAGTTTTGAGCAATTTGAAGATATGTTATGAATTTTTAAGCATGTAAAATTTTGCATTGAAAATTGATTGACGTATAACTTCTGAACGGTTTATTCTACGTGAAACGTATTTAGGAACTTTTGTCAGCCATGTCTGTAGATGATGTGTATCAATTTTGGTGACATTCCTATGAACGGTCTAGGAGGAGTTGCGCCGTTTTCGTGGCCATGCATTTCGCACAAAAGTGAAATTACCTTACTTCCTGTTGGGCGTGGCTAATGCATTGGCATTACATTTTTGTCCGGCTTAGTGAGATACATATGCGTACCAAATGGCATGCCACTACTACAAACTACATGGCAACCAGGCACCTTAATGCGGGAGGCCAAAATCACAATGAGTTAGGGGGCGCTATAGAGGCCCTGAGGCCCGCCTGGATCTGGGCTTCTGGTTCTCAGTAGCGGTGGGAGTCTAAGAAAAAGGAGCCAAATTTCGTGCGATGTCGACCATGGCAAGTGCCCCAAAAAGGGTCTTGTAAAGAGTTTGCTTGCCAAGTTTGACAAATCAGAAGCTGCAATATCATTTCTGCCATAACCCGCACCCCCAGGGGCGAAAGTGCACAAAATTTGGCGTACATGTCAGGTGAGCTATGAAGAGTTTGCGTATGAAGTTTGATGACAATTGAGTAAACAGAAGATGAGATATAGATTTTTGAAGAATAAATTTTTTGGTTTTTCCCATGTCAGTAGGTGGCGCTATGCTGTACATGAGTGATTATGAGATGGAAAAATAAGTGTCCACAACAGCAACGCACTAGCACAAGGTAGTGGTGTAAAGGAAAAGCATTATGGAATAATTTACCAAAAACCCGTTTTGGAGAAATTGCGTCGGCCAAAAACAGCGCCCCCCATGGACGAAAATTCCCAAAATGTGGTATACATGACATGGGAGGTAGTAAGAGGGTGGCCGTGAAGTTTGACCAAATTTGAGGAAAGATTGGATTTTTTGCCCAAAAATAGCGCCCCCAGTGGCGAAATATCACAGAAATTGGGTAGCATGTCAGAAGCCCAATGATTGATTAGCGTGTGAAGTATGAGCAGTGTTGAGCAATTAGAAGATTTGTTATGAATTTTTTAGCATGTAAAATTTTGAAGTGAAAATTGATTGACGTATAACTTCTGAACGGTTTATCCTACGTGAAACGTATTTAGTAACTTTTGTCAGCCATGTCTGTAGATGAGGTGTATCAATTTTGGTGACATTGCTATGAACGGTCTAGGAGGAGTTGCGCCGTCTTCGTGGCCATGCATTTCACACAAAAGTGAAATTACCTCACTTCCTGTTGGGCGTGGCTAATGCATTGGCATTACATTTTTGTCCGGCTTAGTGAGATACATATGCATACCAAATGGCATGCCACTACTACAAACTATATGGCAACCAGGCACCTTAATGCGGGAGGCCAAAATCACAATGACTTAGGGGGCGCTATAGAGGCCCTGAGCCCCGGCCAAGTGTGGGCTTTTGGTTCTGAGTAGCGGTGGCAATTCTCGGAAGTGGCGCAAAATTTCGCGCGTTTTCGCCCATGGCAAGCGCCCCGAAAATGGCCCAACAGCGGAGAAAAATAAAGAAGAAGAATAATTAAAGCCGCAAGCGGCCTCGACGGGCCCTCGCGCCAGCGGCCAAGGGGGGCGGGGGCATGCGTCCCCGCGAAATACCTTCCACAGCTTCTTCGGCAAGAGACATTACTCCCGCAATGGCGACAAAGAACAGAATTGGACACATGGCAACGATAGGGTCTCGCACTGTACGGTGCTCGGGCCCTAATAATAATAGCGCCCTAATAAGGGTCTTGTAAAGAGTTTGCTTGCCAAGTTTGACAAATCAGAAGCTGCAATATCATTTTTGCCATAACCAACACCCCCAGGGGCGAAAGTGCACAAAATTAGGCGTACATGTCAGGTGAGCTATGAAGAGTTTGCGTATGAAGTTTGATGACAATTGAGTAAATAGAAGATGAGATATAGATTTTTGAAGAATAAAATTTTTGGTTTTTCCCATGTCAGTAGGTGGCACTATGCTGTACATGAGCGATTATGAGTTGGAAAAATAAGTGTCTACAACAGCAACGCACTATCACAAGGTAGTGGTGTGAAGGGAAAGCATTATGGAATTATTTACCAAAAACCCGTTTTGGAGCAATTGCGTCGGCCAAAAACAGGGCCCCCCATGGACGAAAGTTCCCAAAATGTGGTATACATGACATGGGAGGTAGGAAGTGGGTGGCCGTGAAGTTTGACCAAATTTGAGGAAAGACTGGAATTTTTGCCCAAAAATAGCGCCCCCAGTGGCGAAATATCACAGAAAGTGGGTAACATGTCAGAAGCCCAATGAGTGATCTGCTTGTGAAGTATGAGCAGTTTTGAGCAAGTAGAAGATTTGTTATGAACTTTTAAGCATGTAAAATGTTGCATTGAAAATTGATTGACGTATAACTTCTGAACGGTTAATGCTACGTGAAACCTATTTAGTAACTTCTGTCAGCCATGTCTGTAGATGATGTGTATCAATTTTGGTGACATTCCTATGAACGGTCTAGGAGGAGGTGCGCCGTCTTCGTGGCCATGCATTTCGCACAAAAGTGAAATTACCTCACTTCCTGTTGGGCGTGGCTAATGCATAGGCATTACATTTTTGTCTGGCTTAGTGAGATACATATGCATACCAAATGGCATGCCACTACTACAAACTACATGGCAACCAGGCACCTTAATGCGGGAGGCCAAAATCACAACGAGTTAGGGGGCGCTATAGAGGCCCTGAGGCCCGCCTGGATCTGGGCTTCTGGTTCTCAGTAGCGGTGGCAGTCTAAGAAAAAGGAGCCAAATTTCGTGCGTTGTCGACCATGGCAAGCGCCCCAATAAGGGTCTTGTAAAGAGTTTGCTTGGCAAGTTTGACAAATCAGAAGCTGCAATATCATTTTTGCCATAACCAGCACCCCCAGGGGCGAAAGTGCACAAAATTTGGCGTAGACGTCAGGTGAGCTATGAAGAGTTTGCGTATGAAGTTTGATGACAATTGAGTAAATAGAAGATGAGATATAGATTTTTGAAGAATAAATTTTTTGGTTTTTCCCATGTCAGTAGGTGGCGCTATGCTGTACATGAGCGATTATGAGTTGGAAAAATAAGTGTCTACAACAGCAACGTACTATCACAAGGTGGTGGTGTGAAGGAAAAGCATAATGGAATTATTTACCAAAAACCCGTTTTGGAGCAATTGCGTCGGCCAAAAACAGCGCCCCCCATGGACGAAAATTTCCAAAACGTGGTATACATGACATGGGAGGTAGTAAGAGGGCGGCCGTGAAGTTTGACCAAAATTGAGGAAAGATTGGAATTTTTGCCCAAAAATAGCGCCCCCAGTGGCGAAATATCACAGAAATTGGGTAACATGTCAGAAGCCCAATGAGTGATTTGCGTGTGAAGTATGAGCAGTTTTGAGCAATCAGAAGATTTGTTATGAATTTTTAAGCATGTAAAATTTTGCATCGAAAATTGATTGACGTATAACTTCTGAACGGTTAATCCTACGTGAAACGTATTTAGTAACTTTTGTCAGCCATGTCTGTAGATGATGTGTATCAATTTTGGTGATATTCCTATGAACGGTCTAGGAGGAGTTGCGCCGTCTTCGTGGCCATGCATTTCGCACAAAAGTGAAATTACCTCACTTCCTGTTGGGCGTGGCTAATGCATTGGCATTACATTTTTGTCCGGCTTAGTGAGATACATACGTGTACCAAATTGCATGCCACTACTACAAACTATATGGCAACCAGGCACCTTAATGCGGGAGGCCAAAATCACAACGACTTAGGGGGCGCTATGGAGGCCCTGAGCCCCGGCCAAGTTTGGGCTTCTGGTTCTGAGTAGCGGTGGCAATTCTCGGAACTGGTGCCAAATTTCGTGCGTTTTCGCCCATGGCAAGCACCCCGAAAATGGCCCAACAGCGGAGAAAAATAAAGAAGAAGAAGAAGACGGAAGAAGAAGAAGAAGAAGAAGTCAGAAGAATAATAATAGTGAACTCTTACAAGAACAATAGGGCCTTCGCCCATAGGGCTTGGGCCCTAATTAAAGCCGCAAGCGGCCTCGACGGGCCCTCGCGCCAGCGGCCAAGGGGGGCGGGGGCATGCGTCCCCGCGAAAAACCTTCCACAGCTTCTTCGGCAAGAGACATCACTCCCACAATGGCGACAAAGCACAGAATTGGACACATGGCAACAATAGGGTCTCGCACTGTACGGTGCTTGGGGCCTAATAATAATAAAACTAATTAAAGCCGCAAGCGGCCTCGACGGGCCCTCGCGCCAGCGGCCAAGGGGGGCGGGGGCATGCGTCCCCGCGAAATACCTTCCACAGCGTCCTCGGCAAGAGACATTACTCCCACAATGGCGACAAAGCACAGAATTGGACACATGGCAACAATAGGGTCTCGCACTGTACGGTGCTCGGGGCCTAATAATAATAGCGAAAGTGCACAAAATTTGGCGTAAATGTCAGGTGAGCTATGAAGAGTTTGCGTATGAAGTTTGATGACAATTGAGTAAATAGAAGATGAGATATAGATTTTTGAAGAATAAATTTTTTGGTTTTTCCCATGTCAGTAGGTGGCGCTATGCTGTACATGAGCGATTATGAGTTGGAGAAATAAGTGTCTACAACAGCAACGTACTATCACAAGGTTGTGGCGTGAAGGAAAAGCATTATGGAATTATTTCCCAAAAACCCGTTTTGGAGCAATTGCGTCGGCCAAAAACAGCGCCCCCCATGGACGAAAATTCCCAAAATGTGGTATACATGACATGGGAGGTAGTAAGAGGGTGGCCGTGAAGTTTGACCAAATTTGAGGAAAGATTGGATTTTTTGCCCAAAAATAGCGCCCCCAGTGGCGAAAGTGCACAAAATTTGGCGTATATGTCAGGTGAGCTATGAAGAGTTTGCGTATGAAGTTTGATGACAATTGAGTAAATAGAAGATGAGATATAGATTTTTGAAGAATAAATTTTTTGGTTTTTCCCATGTCAGTAGGTGGCGCTATGCTGTACATGAGCGATTATGAGTTGGAAAAGTAAGTGTCTACAACAGCAACGTACTGTCACAAGGTAGTGGTGTGAAGGAAAAGCATCATGCAAATATTAACCAAAAACCCGTTTTGGAGCAATTGCGTTGGCCAAAAACAGCGCCCCCCATGGACGAAAATTTCCAAAATGTGGTATACATGACATGGGAGGTAGATAGAGGGTGGCCATGAAGTTTGACCAAATTTGAGGAAAGATTGGAATTTTTGCCCAAAAATAGCGCCCCCAGTGGCGAAATATCACAGAAATTGGGTAACATGTCAGAAGCCCAATGAGTGATTTGCGTGTGAAGTATGAGCAGTTTTGAGCAATCAGAAGATTTGTAATGAATTTTTAAGCATGTAAAATTTTGCATCGAAAATTGATTGACGTATAACTTCTGAACGCTATATCCTACATGAAACGTATTTAGTAACTTTTGTCAGCCATGTCTCTAGATGATGTGTATCAATTTTGGTGACATTCCTATGAACTGTCTAGGAGGAGTTGCGCTGTCTTCGTGGCCATGCATTTCGCACAAAAGTGAAATTACCTCACTTCCTGTTGGGCGTGGCTAATGCATTGGCATTACATTTTTGTCCGGCTTAGTGAGACACATATGCGTACCAAATGGCATGCCACTACTACAAACTACATGGCACCCAGGCACCTTAAAGCGGGAGGCCAAAATCACAATGACTTAGGGGGCGCTATAGAGGCCCTGAGCCCCGGCCAAGTTTGGGCTTCTGGTTCTGAGTAGCGGTGGCAATTCTCGGAAGTGGCGCCAAATTTCGTGCGTTTTTGCCCATGGCAAGTGCCCCGAAAATGGCCCAACAGCGGAGAAAAATAAAGAAGAAGAAGAAGACGGAAGAAGAAGAAGAAGAAGAAGAAGAAGACGGAAGAATAATTAAAGCCGCAAGCGGCCTCGACGGGCCCTCGCGCCAGCGGCCAAGGGGGGCGGGGGCATGCGTCCCCACGAAATACCTTCCACAGCTTCTTTGGCAAGAGACATTACTCCCACAATGGTGACAAAGCACAGAATTGGACACAGAGTACACGGTGCGCTGAGATGTTGTCATGGACAGAACATTTTATGCCATGGCTTCCCAACCAAATTAATGTATTTACCTCATCAGTCACCAAGCTATAGCTACATAGGATTGTCTTCTGTTAGACATCTATTAGTCTGTTTGTAACGCTACAACACTTGCTCCCGACTGCCTACCCATTCCCCACAAGTCATGTGTGTTTAAGGCAACCAAAACAACATACTCCTGGTACCTCATGATTGTAAACACCTCTCCTGCAACTGCTACAGCGCAATGAGCGCCCCCAGTGGTGAACATTCACCAAATTTGGTATACATGTCAAGGGACCTATGAAGAGTTGTTTTGTAAAGTTTGATCAAGTTTGACCAATCAGAAGCCGAGATATAAATTGTTGCCTGAAAACAGCGCCCCCAGTGGCAAAAGTTCACAAAATTTGGCACATATGTCAGGTGACCTGTTAAGAGTGTGCATATCAAGTTTGATCAAGATTGACTAAATAGAAGATGAGATATTGATTTTTGAAGAATAAATTTTTTGGTTTCTCCCATGTCAGTAGGTGGCGCTATGCTACAACACTTGCTCCCGACTGCCTACCCATTCCCCACAAGTCATGTGTGTTTAAGGCAACCAAAACAACATACTCCTGGTGCCTCATGATTGTAAACACCTCTCCTGCAACTGCTACAGCGCAATGAGCGCCCCCAGTGGTGAAAGTTCACCAAATTTGGTATACATGTCAAGGGACCTATGAAGAGTTGTTTTGTAAAGTTTGATCAAGTTTGAGCAATCAGAAGCCGAGATATAAATTGTTGCCTGAAAACAGCGCCCCCATTGGCAAAAGTTCACAAAATTTGGCACATATGTCAGGTGACCTGTTAAGAGTGTGCGTATCAAGTTTGATCAAGATTGAGAAAATAGAAGATGAGATATTGATTTTTGAAGAATAAATTTTTTGGTTTCTCCCATGTCAGTAGGGGGCGCTATGCTGCACATGAGCGATTATGAGTTGGAAAAATAAGTGTCTACAACAGCAACGTACTATCACAAGGTAGTGGTGTGAAGGAGAAGCATTATGGAATTATTTACCAAAAACCTGTTTTGGAGCAATTGCGTTGGCAAAAAACAGCGCCCCCCATGGACGAAAATTCCCAAAATGAGGTGTACATGACATGGGAGTTAGTAAGAGGGTGGCCGTGAAGTTTGACCAAATTTGAGGAAAGATTGGATTTTTTGCCCAAAAATAGCGCCCCCAGTGGCGAAATATCACAGAAATTGGGTAACATGTCAGATGCCCAATGAGTGATTTGCGTGTGAAGTATGAGCAGTTTTGAGCAATTTGAAGATATGTTATGAATTTTTAAGCATGTAAAATTTTGCATTGAAAATTGATTGACGTATAACTTCTGAACGGTTTATTCTACGTGAAACGTATTTAGGAACTTTTGTCAGCCATGTCTGTAGATGATGTGTATCAATTTTGGTGACATTCCTATGAACGGTCTAGGAGGAGTTGCGCCGTTTTCGTGGCCATGCATTTCGCACAAAAGTGAAATTACCTTACTTCCTGTTGGGCGTGGCTAATGCATTGGCATTACATTTTTGTCTGGCTTAGTGAGATACATATGCGTACCAAATGGCATGCCACTACTACAAACTACATGGCAACCAGGCACCTTAATGCGGGAGGCCAAAATCACAATGAGTTAGGGGGCGCTATAGAGGCCCTGAGGCCCGCCTGGATCTGGGCTTCTGGTTCTCAGTAGCGGTGGGAGTCTAAGAAAAAGGAGCCAAATTTCGTGCGATGTCGACCATGGCAAGCGCCCCAAAAAGGGTCTTGTAAAGAGTTTGCTTGCCAAGTTTGACAAATCAGAAGCTGCAATATCATTTCTGCCATAACCCGCACCCCCAGGGGCGAAAGTGCACAAAATTTGGCGTACATGTCAGGTGAGCTATGAAGAGTTTGCCTATGAAGTTTGATGACAATTGAGTAAACAGAAGATGAGATATAGATTTTTGAAGAATAAATTTTTTGGTTTTTCCCATGTCAGTAGGTGGCGCTATGCTGTACATGAGTGATTATGAGATGGAAAAATAAGTGTCCACAACAGCAACGCACTGTCACAAGGTAGTGGTGTAAAGGAAAAGCATTATGGAATAATTTACCAAAAACCCGTTTTGGAGAAATTGCGTCGGCCAAAAACAGCGCCCCCCATGGACGAAAATTCCCAAAATGTGGTATACATGACTTGGGAGGTAGGAAGAGGGTGGCCGTGAAGTTTGACCATATTTGAGGAAAGATTGGATTTTTTGCCCAAAAATAGCGCCCCCAGTGGAGAAATATCACAGAAATTGGGTAACATGTCAGAAGCCCAATGAGTGATTAGCGTGTGAAGTATGAGCAGTGTTGAGCAATTAGAAGATTTGTTATGAATTTTTTAGCATGTAAAATTTTGAAGTGAAAATTGATTGACGTATAACTTCTGAACGGTTTATCCTACGTGAAACGTATTTAGTAACTTTTGTCAGCCATGTCTCTAGATGATGTGTATCAATTTTGGTGACATTCCTATGAACGGTCTAGGAGGAGTTGCGCCGTCTTCGTGGCCATGCATTTCACACAAAAGTGAAATTACCTCACTTCCTGTTGGGCGTGGCTAATGCATTGGCAATACATTTTTGTCCGGCTTAGTGAGATACATATGCATACCAAATGGCATGCCACTACTACAAACTATATGGCAACCAGGCACCTTAATGCGGGAGGCCAAAATCACAACGACTTAGGGGGCGCTATAGAGGCCCTGAGCCCCGGCCAAGTGTGGGCTTTTGGTTCTGAGTAGCGGTGGCAATTCTCGGAAGTGGCGCCAAATTTCGCACGTTTTCGCCCATGGCAAGCGCCCCGAAAATGGCCCAACAGCGGAGAAAAATAAAGAAGAAGAATAATTAAAGCCGCAAGCGGCCTCGACGGGCCCTCGCGCCAGCGGCCAAGGGGGGCGGGGGCATGCGTCCCCGCGAAATACCTTCCACAGCTTCTTTGGCAAGAGACATTACTCCCACAATGGTGACAAAGCACAGAATTGGACACAGAGTACACGGTGCGCTGAGATGTTGTCATGGACAGAACATTTTATGCCATGGCTTCCCAACCAAATTAATGTATTTACCTCATCAGTCACCAAGCTATAGCTACATAGGATTGTCTTCTGTTAGACATCTATTAGTCTGTATGTAACGCTACAACACTTGCTCCCGACTGCCTACCCATTCCCCACAAGTCATGTGTGTTTAAGGCAACCAAAACAACATACTCCTGGTGCCTCATGATTGTAAACACCTCTCCTGCAACTGCTACAGCGCAATGAGCGCCCCCAGTGGTGAAAGTTCACCAAGTTTGGTATACATGTCAAGGGACCTATGAAGAGTTGTTTTGTAAAGTTTGATCAAGTTTGACCAATCAGAAGCCGAGATATAAATTGTTGCCTGAAAACAGCGCCCCCAGTGGCAAAAGTTCACAAAATTTGGCACATATGTCAGGTGACCTGTTAAGAGTGTGCGTATCATGTTTGATCAAGATTGAGAAAATAGAAGATGAGATATTGATTTTTGAAGAATAAATTTTTTGGTTTCTCCCATGTCAGTAGGTGGCGCTATGCTACAACACTTGCTCCCGACTGCCTACCCATTCCCCACAAGTCATGTGTGTTTAAGGCAACCAAAACAACATACTCCTGGTGCCTCATGATTGTAAACACCTCTCCTGCAACTGCTACAGTGCAATGAGCGCCCCCAGTGGTCCACAAGTCATGTGTGTTTAAGGCAACCAAAACAACATACTCCTGGTGCCTCATGATTGTAAACACCTCTCCTGCAACTGCTACAGCGCAATGAGCGCCCCCAGTGGTGAAAGTTCACCAAATTTGGTATACATGTCAAGGGACCTATGAAGAGTTGTTTTGTAAAGTTTGATCAAGTTTGACCAATCAGAAGCCGAGATATAAATTGTTGCCTGAAAACAGCGCCCCCAGTGGCAAAAGTTCACAAAATTTGGCACATATGTCAGGTGACCTGTTAAGAGTGTGCGTATCAAGTTTGATCAAGATTGAGAAAATAGAAGATGAGATATTGATTTTTGAAGAATAAATTTTTTGGTTTCTCCCATGTCAGTAGGTGGCGCTATGCTGCACATGAGCGATTATGAGTTGGAAAAATAAGTGTCTACAACAGCAACGTACTATCACAAGGTAGTGGTGTGAAGGAGAAGCATTATGGAATTATTTACCAAAAACCTGTTTTGGAGCAATTGCGTTGGCCAAAAACAGCGCCCCCCATGGACGAAAATTCCCAAAATGAGGTGTACATGACATGGGAGGAAGTAAGAGGGTGGCCGTGAAGTTTGACCAAATTTGAGGAAAGATTGGATTTTTTGCCCAAAAATAGCGCCCCCAGTGGCGAAATATCACAGAAATTGGGTAACATGTCAGATGCCCAATGAGTGATTTGCGTGTGAAGTATGAGCAGTTTTGAGCAATTTGAAGATATGTTATGAATTTTTAAGCATGTAAAATTTTGCATTGAAAATTGATTGACGTATAACTTCTGAACGGTTTATTCTACGTGAAACTTCTTTAGGAACTTTTGTCAGCCATGTCTGTAGATGATGTGTATCAATTTTGGTGACATTCCTATGAACGGTCTAGGAGGAGTTGCGCCGTTTTCGTTGCCATGCATTTCGCACAAAAGTGAAATTACCTTACTTCCTGTTGGGCGTGGCTAATGCATTGGCATTACATTTTTGTCCGGCTTAGTGAGATACATATGCGTACCAAATGGCATGCCACTACTACAAACTACATGGCAACCAGGCACCTTAATGCGGGAGGCCAAAATCACAATGAGTTAGGGGGCGCTATAGAGGCCCTGAGCCCCGGCCAAGTGTGGGCTTTTGGTTCTGAGTAGCGGTGGCAATTCTCGGAAGTGGCGCCAAATTTCGCGCGTTTTCGCCCATGGCAAGTGCCCCGAAAATGGCCCAACAGCGGAGAAAAATAAAGAAGAAGAATAATAATAGTGAACTCTTACAAGAACAATAGGGCCTTCGCCCTATAGGGCTCGGGCCCTAATTAAAGCCGCAAGCGGCCTCGACGGGCCCTCGCGCCAGCGGCCAAGGGGGGCGGGGGCATGAGTCCCCGCGAAATACCTTCCACAGCTTCTTCGGCAAGAGACATTACTCCCGCAATGGGGACAAAGAACAGAATTGGACACATGGCAACGATAGGGTCTCGCACTGTACGGTGCTCGGGCCCTAATAATAATAGTGCCCTAATAAGGGTCTTGTAAAGAGTTTGCTTGCCAAGTTTGACAAATCAGAAGCTGCAATAGCATTTATGCCATAACCAGCACCCCCAGGGGCGAAAGTGCACAAAATTAGGCGTACATGTCAGGTGAGCTATGAAGAGTTTGTGTATGAAGTTTGATGACAATTGAGTAAATAGAAGATGAGATATAGATTTTTGAAGAATAAAATTTTTGGTTTTTCCCATGTCAGTAGGTGGTGCTATGCTGTACATGAGCGATTATGAGTTGGAAAAATAAGTGTCTACAACAGCAACGCACTATCACAAGGTAGTGGTGTGAAGCAAAAGCATTATGGAATTATTTACCAAAAACCCGTTTTGGAGCAATTGCGTCGGCCAAAAACAGCGCCCCCCATGGACGAAAATTCCCAAAATGTGGTATACATGACATGGGAGGTAGGAAGAGGGTGGCCGTGAAGTTTGACCAAATTTGAGGAAAGATTGGAATTTTTGCCCAAAAATAGCGCCCCCAGTGGCGAAATATCACAGAAAGTGGGTAACATGTCAGAAGCCCAATGAGTGATCTGCGTGTGAAGTATGAGCAGTTTTGAGCAAGTAGAAGATTTGTTATGAATTTTTAAGCATGTAAAATGTTGCATTGAAAATTGATTGACGTATAACTTCTGAACGGTTTATGCTACGTGAAACCTATTTAGTAACTTTTGTCAGCCATGTCTGTAGATGATGTCTATCAATTTTGGTGACATTCCTATGAACGGTCTAGGAGGAGTTGCGCCGTCTTCGTGGCCATGCATTTCGCACAAAAGTGAAATAACCTCACTTCCTGTTGGGCGTGGCTAATGCATTGGCATTACATTTTTGTCCGGCTTAGTGAGATACATATGCATACCAAATGACATGCCACTACTACAAACTACATGGCAACCAGGCACCTTAATGCGGGAGGCCAAAATCACAACGAGTTAAGGGGCGCTATAGAGGCCCTGAGGCCCGCCTGGATCTGGGCTTCTGGTTCTCAGTAGCGGTGGCAGTCTAAGAAAAAGGAGCCAAATTTTGTGCATTGTCGACCATGGCAAGCGCCCCAATAAGGGTCTTGTAAAGAGTTTGCTTGGCAAGTTTGACAAATCAGAAGCTGCAATATCATTTTTGCCATAACCAGCACCCCCAGGGGCGAAAGTGCACAAAATTTGGCGTAGACGTCAGGTGAGCTATGAAGAGTTTGCGTATGAAGTTTGATGACAATTGAGTAAATAGAAGATGAGATATAGATTTTTGAAGAATAAATTTTTTGGTTTTTCCCATGTCAGTAGGTGGCGCTATGCTGTACATGAGCGATTATGAGTTGGAAAAATAAGTGTCTACAACAGCAACGTACTATCACAAGGAAGTGGTGTGAAGGAAAAGCATTATGGAATTATTTACCAAAAACCCGTTTTGGAGCAATTGCGTCGGCCAAAAACAGCGCCCCCCATGGACGAAAATTTCCAAAACGTGGAATACATGACATGGGCGGTAGTAAGAGGGTGGCCGTGAAGTTTGACCAAAATTGAGGAAAGATTGGAATTTTTGCCCAAAAATAGCGCCCCCAGTGGCGAAATATCACAGAAATTGGGTAACATGTCAGAAGCCCAATGAGTGATTTGCGTGTGAAGTATGAGCAGTTTTGAGCAATCAGAAGATTTGTTATGAATTTTTAAGCATGTAAAATTTTGCATCGAAAATTGATTGACGTATAACTTCTGAACGGTTAATCCTACGTGAAACGTATTTAGTAACTTTTGTCAGCCATGTCTGTAGATGAAGTATATCAATTTTGGTGACATTCCTATGAACGGTCTAGGAGGAGTTGCGCCGTCTACGTGGCCATGCATCTCGCACAAAAGTGAAATTACCTCACTTCCTGTTGGGCGTGGCTAATGCATTGGCATTACATTTTTGTCCGGCTTAGTGAGATACATATGCGTACCAAATTGCATGCCACTACTACAAACTGTATGGCAACCAGACACCTTAATGCGGGAGGCCAAAATCACAACGACTTAGGGGGCGCTATGGAGGCCCTGAGCCCTGGCCAAGTTTGGGCTTCTGGTTCTGAGTAGCGGTGGCAATTCTCGGAACTGGTGCCAAATTTCGTGCGTTTTCGCCCATGGCAAGCGCCCCGAAAATGGCCCAACAGCGGAGAAAAATAAAGAAGAAGACGGAAGAAGAAGAAGAAGACGGAAGAATAATAAAAGTGAACTCTTACAAGAACAATAGGGCCTTCGCCCATAGGGCTCGGGCCCTAATTAAAGCCGCAAGCGGCCTCGACGGGCCCTCGCGCCAGCGGCCAAGGGGGGCGGGGGCATACGTCCCCGCGAAATACCTTCCACAGCTTCTTCGGCAAGAGACATTACTCCCGCAATGGCGACAAAGCACAGAATCGGACACAGAGTACACGGTGCGCTGAGATGTTGTCATGGACAGAAAATTTTATGCCATGGCTCCCCAACCAAATTAATGTATTTACCTCCTCAGTCACCAAGCTATAGCTACATAGGATTGTCTTCTGTTAGACATCTATTAGTCTGTATGTAACGCTACAACACTTGCTCCCGACTGCCTACCCATTCCCCACAAGTCATGTGTGTTTAAGGCAACATAAACAACATACTCCTGGTGCCTCATGATTGGAAACACCTCTCCCGCAACTGATACAGCGCAATGAGTGGCCCCAGTGGTGAAAGTTCACCAAATTTGGTATACATGTCAAGGGACCTATGAAGAGTTGTTGTGTCAAGTTTGATCAAGTTTGACCAATCAGAAGCCGAGATATAAAATGTTGCCTGAAAACAGCGCCCCCAGAGGCAAAAGTTCACAAAATTTGGGAGATATGTCAGGTGACCTGTTACGAGTGTGCGTATCAAGTATGATCAAGATTGAGTAAATAGAAGATGAGATATTGATTTTTGAAGAAAAAATGTTTTGGTTTTTCCCATGTCAGAAGGTGGCGCTATGCTGTACATGAGCGATTATGAGTTGGAAAAATAAGTGTCTACAACAGCAACGTACTATCACAAGGTAGTGGTGTGAAGGAAAAGCATTAAGGAATTATTTACCAAAAACCCGTTTTGGAGCAATTGCGTCGGCCAAAAACAGCGCCCCCCATGGACGAAAATTCCCAAAATGGGGTATACATGACATGGGAGGTAGTAAGAGGGTGGCCGTGAAGTTTGACCAAATTTGAGGAAAGATTGGATTTTTTGCCCAAAAATAGCGCCCCCAGTGGCGAAATATCACAGAAATTGGGAAACATGTCAGAAGCCCAATGAGTGATTTGCGTGTGAAGTATGAGCAGTTTTGAGCAATTAGAAGATTTGTTATGAATTTTTAAGCATGTAAAATTTTGCATTGAAAATTGATTGACGTATAACTTCTGAACGGCTTATCCTACGTGAAACGTATTTAGGAACTTTTGTCAGCCATGTCTGTAGATGATGTCTATCAATTTTGGTGACATTCCTATGAACGGCCTTGGAGGAGGTGCGCCGACTTCGTGGCCATGCATTTCGCACAAAAGTGAAATTACCTCACTTCCTGTTGGGCGTGGCTAATGCATTGGCAACACATTTTTGTCCAGCTTAGTGAGATACATATGCGTACCAAATGGCATGCCACTACTACAAACTACATGGCAACCAGGCACCTTTATGCGGGAGGCCAAATTCACAACGACTTAGGGGGCGCTAAAGAGGCCCTGAGGCCCGCCTGGATCTGGGCTTCTGGTTCTCAGTAGCGGTGGCAGTCTAAGAAAAAGGAGCCAAATTTCGTGCGTTGTCGACCATGGCAAGCGCCCCAAAAAGGGTCTTGTAAAGAGTTTGCTAGCCAAGTTTGACAAATCAGAAGCTGCAATATCATTTTTGCCATAACCAGCACCCCCAGGGGCGAAAGTGCACAAAATTTGGCGTATATGTCAGGTGAGCTATGAAGAGTTTGTGTATGAAGTTTGATGACAATTGAGTAAATAGAAGATGAGATATAGATTTGTGAAGAATAAATTTTTTGGTTTTTCCCATGTCAGTAGGTGGCGCTATGCTGTACATGAGCGATAATGAGTTGGAAAAATAAGTGTCTACAACAGCAACGTACTATCACAAGGTAGTGGTGTGAAGGGAAAGCATTATGGAATAATTTACCAAAAACCCGTTTTTGAGCAATTGCGTCGGCCAAAAACAGCGCCCCCCATGGACGAAAATTCCCAAAATGTGGTATACATGACATGGGAGGTAGTAAGAGGGTGGCCGTGAAGTTTGACCAAATTTGAGGAAAGATTGGATTTTTTGCCCAAAAATAGCGCCCCCAGTGGCGAAATATCACAGAAATTGGGTAACATGTCAGAAGCCCAATGAGTGATGTGCCTGTGAATTATGAGCAGTTTTGAGCAACTAGAAGATTTGTTATGAATTTTTAAGCATGTAAAATTTTGCATCGAAAATTGATTGACGTATAACTTCTGAACGGTGTATGCTACGTGAAACGTATTTAGTAACTTTTGTCAGCCATGTCTGTAGATGATGTGTATCAATTTTGGTGACATTCCTATGAACGGTCTAGGAGGAGTTGCGCCGTCTTCGTGGCCATGCATTTCGCACAAAAGTGAAATTACCTCACTTCCTGTTGGGCGTGGCTAATGCATTGGCATTACATTTTTGTCCGGCCTACTGAGATACATATGCGTACCAAATGGCATGCCACTACTACAAACTACATGGCAACCAGGCACCTTAATGCGGGAGACCAAAATCACAACGACTTAGGGGGCGCTATAGAGGCCCTGAGCCCCGGCCAAGTTTGGGCTTTTGGGTCTGAGTAGCGGTGGCAATTCTCGGAACTGGTGCCAAATTTCGTGCGTTTTCGCCCATGGTAAGTGCCCCGAAAATGGCCCAACAGCGGAGAAAAATAAAGAAGAAGACGGAAGAAGAATAATTAAAGCCGCAAGCGGCCTCGACGGGCCCTCGCGCCAGCGGCCAAGGGGGGCGGGGGCATGCGTCCCCGCGAAATACCTTCCACAGCTTCTTCGGCAATAGACATTACTCCCACAATGGCGACAAAGCACAGAATTGGACACAGAGTACACGGTGCGCTGAGATGTTGTCATGGACAGAACATTTTATGCCATGGCTTCCCAACCAAATTAATGTATTTACCTCATCAGTCACCAAGCTATAGCTACATAGGATTGTCTTCTGTTAGACATCTATTAGTCTGTATGTAACGCTACAACACTTTCTCCCGACTGCCTACCCAATCCCCTCAAGTCATTTGTGTTTAAGGCAACCAAAACAACATACTCCTGGTGCCTCATGATTGTAAACACCTCTCCTGCAACTGCTACAGCGCAATGAGCGCCCCCAGTGGTGAAAGATCACCAAATTTGGTATACATGTCAAGGGAACTATGAAGAGTTGTTGTGTCAAGTTTGATCAAGTTTGACCAATCAGAAGCCGAGATATAAATTGTTGCCTGAAAACAGCGCCCCCAGTGGCAAAAGTTCACAAAATTTGGTAGATATGTCAGGTGACCTGTTAAGAGTGTGCGTATCAAGTTTGATCAAGATTGAGTAAATAGAAGATGAGATATTGATTTTTGAAGAATAAATTTTTTGGTTTTTCCCATGTCAGAAGTTGGCGCTATGCTGTACATGAGCGATTATGAGTTGGAAAAATACGAGTCTACAACAGCAACGTTCTATCACAAGGTAGTGGTGTGAAGGAAAAGCATTTTGGAATTATTAACCAAAAAGCCGTTTTGGAGCAACTGTGTCGGCCAAAAACAGCGCCCCCCATGAACGAAAATTCCCAAAATGTGGTATACATGACATGGGAGGTAGTAAGAGGGTGGCCGTGAAGTTTGACCAAATTTGAGGAAAGATAGGATTTTTTGTCCAAAAATAGCGCCCCCAGTGGCGAAATATCACAGAAATTGGGTAACATGTCAGAAGCCCAGTGAGTGATTTGCGTGTGAAGTATGAGCAGTTTTGAGCAAGTAGAAGATTTGTTATGAATTTTTAAGCATGTAAAATTGTGCATTGAAAATTGATTGACGTATAACTTCTGAACGGTTTATCCGACGTGAAACGTATTTAGTAGCTTTTGTCAGACCTGTCTGTAGATGATGTGTATCAATTTTGGTGACATTCCTATGAACGGTCTAGGAGGAGTTGCGCCGTCTTCGTGGCCATGCATTTCGCACAAAAGTGAAATTACCTCACTTCCTGTTGGGCGTGGCTAATGCATTGGCATGACATTTTTGTCTGGCTTAGTGAGATACATATGGGTACCAAATGGCATGCCACTACTACAAACTACATGGCAACCAGGCACCTTAATGCGGGAGGCCAAAATCACAACGAGTTAGGGGGCGCTATAGAGGCCCTGAGGCCCGCCTGGATCTGGGCTTCTGGTTCTCAGTAGCGGTGGCAGTCTAAGAAAAAGGAGCCAAATTTCGTGAGTTGTCGACCATGGCAAGCGCCCCAATAAGGGTCTTGTAAAGAGTTTGCTTGCCAAGTTTGACAAATCCGAAGCTGCAATATCATTTCTGCCATAACCAGCACCCCCAGGGGCGAAAGTGCACAAAATTTGGCGTACATGTCAGGTGAGCTATGAAGAGTTTGCGTATGAAGTTTGATGACAATTGAGAAAATAGAAGATGAGATATAGATTTTTGAAGAATAAATTTTTTGGTTTTTCCCATGTCAGTAGGTGGCGCTATGCTGTACATGAGCGATTATGAGTTGGAAAAATAAGTGTCTACAACAGCAACGCACTATCACAAGGAAGTGGTGTGAAGGAAAAGCATTATGGAATTATTTACCAAAAACCCGTTTTGGAGCAATTGCGTCGGCCAAAAACAGCGCCCCCCATGGACGAAAATTCCCAAAATGTGGTATACATGACATGGGAGGTAGGAAGAGGGTGGCCGTGAAGTTTGACCAAATTTGAGGAAAGATTGGATTTTTTGCCCAAAAATAGCGCCCCCAGTGGCGAAATGTGACAGAAATTTGGTAACATGTCAGAAGCCCCATGAGTGATCTGCCTGTGAAGTATGAGCAGTTTTGAGCAATTAGATGATTTGTTATGAATTTTTAAGCATGTAAAATTTTGAAGTGAAAATTGATTGACGTATAACTTCTGAACGGTTGATCCTACGTGAAACTTATTTAGTAACTTTTGTCAGCCATGTCTCTAGATGATGTGTATCAATTTTGGTGACATTCCTATGAACGGTCTAGGAGGAGTTGCGCCGTCTTCGTGGCGATGCATTTCGCACAAAAGTGAAATTACCTCACTTCCTGTTGGGCGTGGCTAATGCATTGGCATTACATTTTTGTCCGGCTTAGTGAGATACATATGTGTACCAAATGGCATGCCAGTACTACAAACTATATGGCAACCAGGCACCGTAACGCGGGAGGCCAAAATCACAACGACTTAGGGGGCGCTATAGAGGCCCTGAGCCCCGGCCAAGTTTGGGCTTTTGGTTCTGAGTAGCGGTGGCAATTCTCGGAACTGGTGCCAAATTTCGTGCGTTTTCGCCCATGGCAAGCGCCCCGAAAATGGCCCAACAGCGGAGAAAAATAAAGAAGAAGAAGAAGACGGAAGAAGAAGAATTAAAGCCGCAAGCGGCCTCGACGGGCCCTCGCGCCAGCGGCCAAGGGGGGCGGGGGCATGCGTCCCCGCGAAATACCTTCCACAGCTTCTTTGGCAAGAGACATTACTCCCACAATGGTGACAAAGCACAGAATTGGACACAGAGTACACGGTGCGCTGAGATGTTGTCACGGACAGAACATTTTATGCCATGGCTTCCCAACCAAATTAATGTATTTACCTCATCAGTCACCAAGCTATAGCTACATAGGATTGTCTTCTGTTAGACATCTATTAGTCTGTATGTAACGCTACAACACTTGCTCCCGACTGCCTACCCATTCCCCACAAGTCATGTGTGTTTAAGGCAACCAAAACAACATACTCCTGGTGCCTCATGATTGTAAACACCTCTCCTGCAACTGCTACAGTGCAATGAGCGCCCCCAGTGGTCCACAAGTCATGTGTGTTTAAGGCAACCAAAACAACATACTCCTGGTGCCTCATGATTGTAAACACCTCTCCTGCAACTGCTACAGTGCAATGAGCGCCCCCAGTGGTGAAAGTTCACCAAATTTGGTATACATGTCAAGGGACCTATGAAGAGTTGTTTTGTAAAGTTTGATCAAGTTTGACCAATCAGAAGCCGAGATATAAATTGTTGCCTGAAAACAGCGCCCCCAGTGGCAAAAGTTCACAAAATTTGGCACATATGTCAGGTGACCTGTTAAGAGTGTGCGTATCAAGTTTGATCAAGATTGAGAAAATAGAAGATGAGATATTGATTTTTAAAGAATAAATTTTTTGGTTTCTCCCATGTCAGTAGGTGGCGCTATGCTACAACACTTGCTCCCGACTGCCTACCCATTCCCCACAAGTCATGTGTGTTTAAGGCAACCAAAACAACATACTCCTGGTGCCTCATGATTGTAAACACCTCTCCCGCAACTGCTACAGTGCAATGAGCGCCCCCAGTGGTCCCCAAGTCATGTGTGTTTAAGGCAACCAAAACAACATACTCCTGGTGCCTCATGATTGTAAACACCTCTCCTGCAACTGCTACAGCGCAATGAGCGCCCCCAGTGGTGAAAGTTCACCAAATTTGGTATACATGTCAAGGGACCTATGAAGAGTTGTTTTGTAAAGTTTGATCAAGTTTGACCAATCAGAAGCCGAGATATAAATTGTTGCCTGAAAACAGCGCCCCCAGTGGCAAAAGTTCACAAAAGTTGGCACATATGTCAGGTGACCTGTTAAGAGTGTGCGTATCAAGTTTGATCAAGATTGAGAAAATAGAAGATGAGATATTGATTTTTGAAGAATAAATTTTTTGGTTTCTCCCATGTCAGTAGGTGGTGCTATGCTACAACACTTGCTCCCGACTGCCTACCCATTCCCCACAAGTCATGTGTGTTTAAGGCAACCAAAACAACATACTCCTGGTGCCTCATGATTGTAAACACCTCTCCTGCAACTGCTACAGCGCAATGAGCACCCCCAGTGGTGAAAGTTCACCAAATTTGGTAAACATGTCAAGGGACCTATGAAGAGTTGTTTTGTAAAGTTTGATCAAGTTTGACCAATCAGAAGCCGAGATATAAATTGTTGCCTGAAAACAGCGCCCCCAGTGGCAAAAGTTCACAAAATTTGGCACATATGTCAGGTGACCTGTTAAGAGTGTGTGTATCAAGTTTGATCAAGATTGAGAAAATAGAAGATGAGATATTGATTTTTGAAGAATAAATTTTTTGGTTTCTCCCATGTCAGTAGGTGGCGCTATGCTGCACATGAGCGATTATGAGTTGGAAAAATAAGTGTCTACAACAGCAACGTACTATCACAAGGTAGTGGTGTGAAGGAGAAGCATTATGGAATTATTTACCAAAAACCTGTTTTGGAGCAATTGCGTTGGCCAAAAACAGCGCCCCCCATGGACGAAAATTCACAAAATGAGGTGTACATGACATGGGAGGTAGTAAGAGGGTGGCCGTGAAGTTTGACCAAATTTGAGGAAAGATTGGATTTTTTGCCCAAAAATAGCGCCTCCAGTGGCGAAATATCACAGAAATTGGGTAACATGTCAGATGCCCAATGAGTGATTTGCGTGTGAAGTATGAGCAGTTTTGAGCAATTTGAAGATATGTTATGAATTTTTAAGCATGTAAAATTTTGCATTGAAAATTGATTGACGTATAACTTCTGAATGGTTTATTCTACGTGAAACGTATTTAGGACCTTTTGTCAGGCATGTCTGTAGATGATGTGTATCAATGTTGGTGACATTCCTATGACCGGTCTAGGAGGAGTTGCGCCGTTTTCGTGGCCATGCATGTCGCACAAAAGTGAAATTACCTTACTTCCTGTTGGGCGTGGCTAATGCATTGGCATTACATTTTTGTCCGGCTTAGTGAGATACATATGCGTACCAAATGGCATGCCACTACTACAAACTACATGGCAACCAGGCACCTTAATGCGGGAGGCCAAAATCACAATGAGTTAGGGGGCGCTATAGAGGCCCTGAGGCCCGCCTGGATCTGGGCTTCTGGTTCTCAGTAGCGGTGGGAGTCTAAGAAAAAGGAGCCAAATTTCGTGCGATGTCGACCATGGCAAGCGCCCCAAAAAGGGTCTTGTAAAGAGTTTGCTTGCCAAGTTTGACAAATCAGAAGCTGCAATATCATTTCTGCCATAACCCGCACCCCCAGGGGCGAAAGTGCACAAAATTTGGCGTACATGTCAGGTGAGCTATGAAGAGTTTGCGTATGAAGTTTGATGACAATTGAGTAAACAGAAGATGAGAAATAGATTTTTGAAGAATAAACTTTTTGGTTTTTCCCATGTCAGTAGGTGGCGCTATGCTGTACATGAGTGATTATGAGATGGAAAAATAAGTGTCCACAACAGCAACGCACTATCACAAGGTAGTGGTGTAAAGGAAAAGCATTATGGAATAATTTACCAAAAACCCGTTTTGGAGAAATTGCGTCGGCCAAAAACAGCGCCCCCCATGGACGAAAATTCCCAAAATGTGGTATACATGACATGGGAGGTAGGAAGAGGGTGGCCGTGAAGTTTGACCAAATTTGAGGAAAGATTGGATTTTTTGCCCAAAAATAGCGCCCCCAGTGGCGAAATATCACAGAAATTGGGTAACATGTCAGAAGCCCAATGAGTGATTAGCGTGTGAAGTATGAGCAGTGTTGAGCAATTAGAAGATTTGTTATGAATTTTTTAGCATGTAAAATTTTGAAGTGAAAATTGATTGACGTATAACTTCTGAAAGGTTTATCCTACGTGAAACGTATTTAGTAACTTTTGTCAGCCATGTCTGTAGATGATGTGTATCAATTTTGGTGACATTCCTATGAACGGTCTAGGAGGAGTTGCGCCGTCTTCGTGGCCATGCATTTCACACAAAAGTGAAATTACCTCACTTCCTGTTGGGCGTGGCTAATGCATTGGCATTACATTTTTGTCCGGCTTAGTGAGATACATATGCGTACCAAATGGCATGCCACTACTACAAACTATATGGCAACCAGGCACCTTAATGCAGGAGGCCAAAATCACAACGACTTAGGGGGCGCTATAGAGGCCCTGAGCCCCGGCCAAGTGTGGGCTTTTGGTTCTGAGTAGCGGTGGCAATTCTCGGAAGTGGCGCCAAATTTCGCGCGTTTTCGCCGATGGCAAGCGCCCCGAAAATGGCCCAACAGCGGAGAAAAATAAAGAAGAAGAATAATAATAGTGAACTCTTACAAGAACAATAGGGCCTTCGCCCTATAGGGCTCGGGCCCTAATTAAAGCCGCAAGCGGCCTCGACGGGCCCTCGCGCCAGCGGCCAAGGGGGGTGGGGGCATGCGTCCCTGCGAAAAACCTTCCACAGCTTCTGCGGCAAGAGACATTACTCCCACAATGGCGACAAAGCACAGAATTGGACACATGGCAACAATAGGGTCTCGCACTTCGTGCATTGTCGACCATGGCAAGCGCCTCAATAAGGGTCCTGAAAAGAGTTTGCTTGCCAAGTTTGACAAATCAGAAGCTGCAATATCATTTTTGCCATTATCAGCACCCCCAGGGGCGAAAGTGCACAAAATTTGGCGTATATGTCAGGTGAGCTATGAAGAGTTTGCCTATGAAGTTTGATGACAATTGAGTAAATAGAAGATGAGATATAGATTTTTGAAGAATAAATTTTTTGGTTTTTCCCATGTCAGTAGGTGGCGCTATGCTGTACATGAGCGATTATGAGTTGGAAAAATAAGTGTCTACAACAGCAACGTACAATCACAAGGTAGTGGTGTGAAGGAAAAGCATTATGGAATTATTTACCAAAAACCCGTTTTGGAGCAATTGCGTGGGCCAAAAACAGCGCCCCCCATGGACGAAAATTCCCAAAATGTGGTAGACATGACATGGGAGGTAGTAAGAGGGTGGCCGTGAAGGTTGACCAAATTTGAGGAAAGATTGGATTTTTTGCCCAAAAATAGCGCCCCCAGTGGCGAAACATCACAGAAATTGGGTCACATGTCAGAAGCCCAATGAGTGATTTGCGTGTGAAGTATGAGCAGTGTTGAGCACTTAGAAGATTTGTTATGAATTTTTAAGCATGTAAAATTCTGCATTGAAAAATGATTGACGTATAACTTCTGAACGGTTTACCCTACGTGAAACGTACTTAGCAACTTTTGTCAGCCATGTCTGTAGATGATGTGTATCAATTTTGGTGACGTTCCTATGAACGGTCTAGGAGGAGTTGCGCCGTCTTCGTGGCCATGCATTTCGCACAAAAGTGAAATTACCTCACTTCCTGTAGGGCGTGGCTAATGCATTGGCATTACATTTTTGTCCGGCCTGGTGAGATACATATGCGTACCAAAGGGCATGCCACTACTACAAACTACATGGCAACCAGGCACCTTAATGCGAGAGGCAAAAATCACAACACGTTAGGGGGCGCTATAGAGGCCCTGAGGCCCGCCTGGATCTGGGCTTCTGGTTCTCAGTAGCGGTGGCAGTCTAAGAAAAAGGAGCCAAATTTCGTGCGATGTCGACCATGGCAAGCGCCCCAATAAGGGTCTTGTAAAGAGTTTGCTTGCCAAGTTTGACAAATCAGAAGCTGCAATATCATTTCTGCCATAACCAGCACCCCCAGGGGCGAAAGTGCACAAAATTTGGCATACATGTCAGGTGAGCTATGAAGAGTTTGCATATGAAGTTTGATGACAATTGAGTAAATAGAAGATGAGATATAGATTTTTGAAGAATAAATTTTTTGGTTTTTCCCATGTCAGTAGGTGGCGCTATGCTGTACATGAGCGATTATGAGTTGGAAAAATAAGTGTCTACAACAGCAACGCACTATCACAAGATAGTGGTGTGAAGGAAAAGCATTATGGAATTATTTACGTAAAACCCGTTTTGGAGCAATTGCGTCGGCCAAAAACAGCGCCCCCCATGGACAAAAATTCCCAAAATGTGGTATACATGACATGGGAGGTAGTAAGAGGGTGGCCGTGAAGTTTGACCAAATTTGAGGAAAGATTGGATTTTTTGCCCAAAAATAGCGCCCCCAGTGGCGAAATATCACAGAAATTGCGTAACATGTCAGAAGCCCAATGACTGACTTGCGTGTGAAGTATGAGCAGTTTTGAGCAATTAGAAGATTTGTTATGAATTTTTAAGCATGTAAAATTTTGCATTGAAAATTGATTGACGTATAACATCTGAACGGTTTATGCTACGTGAAACGTATTTAGTAACTTTTGTCAGCCATGTTTGTAGATGATGTGTATCAATTTTGGTGACATTCCTATGAACGGTCTAGGAGGAGTTGCGCCGTCTTCGTGGCCATGCATTTCGCACAAAAGTGAAATTACCTCACTTCCTGTTGGGCGTGGCTAATGCATTGGCATTACATTTTTGTCCGGCTTAGTGAGATACATATGCGTACCAAATGGCATGCCACTACTACAAACTACATGGCAACCAGGCACCTTAAGGCGGGAGACCAAAATCACAACGACTTAGGGGGCGCTATAGAGGCCCTGAGCCCCGGCCAAGTTTGGGCTTTTGGTTCTGAGTAGCGGTGGCAATTCTCGGAACTGGTGCCAAATTTCGTGCGTTTTCGCCCATGGCAAGCGACCCGAAAATGGCCCAACAGCGGAGAAAAATAAAGAAGAAGAAGAAGACGGAAGAATAATAATAGTGAACTCTTACAAGAACAATAGGGCCTTCGCCCATAGGGCTCGGGCCCTAATTAAAGCCGCAAGCGGCCTCGACGGGCCCTCGCGCCAGCGGCCAAGGGGGGCGGGGGCATGCGTCCCCGGGAAAGACCTTCCACAGCTTCTTCGGCAAGAGACATTACTCCCACAATGGCGACAAAGCACAGAATTGGACACATGGCAACAATAGGGTCTCGCACTGAACGGTACTCGGGGGGCGCTATAGAGGCCCTGAGGCCCGCATGGATCAGGGCTTCTGGTTCTCAGTAGCGGTGGCAGTCTAAGAAAAAGGAGCCAAATTTCGTGCGTTGTCGACCATGGTAAGCGCCCCAATAAGGGTCTTGAAAAGAGTTTGCTTGCCAAGTTTGACAAATCAGAAGCTGCAATATCATTTTTGCCATAACCAGCACCCCCAGGGGCGAAAGTGCACAAAATTTGGCGTATGTGTCAGGTGAGCTATGAAGAGTTTGGGTATGAAGTTTGATGACAATTGAGTAAATAGAAGATGAGATATAGATTTTAGAAGAGTAAATTTTTTGGTTTTTCCCATGTCAGAAGGTGGCGCTATGCTGTACATGAGCGATTATGAGTTGGAAAAATAAGTGTCTACAACAGCAACATACTATCACAAGGTAGTGGTGTGAAGGAAAAGCATTATGGAATTATTTACCAAAAACCCGTTTTGGAGCAATTGCGTCGGCCAAAAACAGTGCCCCCCATGGACGAAAATTCCCAAAATGTGGTATACATGACAGGGGAGGTAGTAAGAGGGTGGCTGTGGAGTTTGACCAAATTTGAGGAAAGATTGGATTTCTTGCCCAAAAATAGCGCCCCCAGTGGCGAAAGTGCACAAAATTTGGCGAATATGTCAGGTGAGCTATGAAGAGTTTGCGAATGAAGTTTGATGACAATTGAGTAAATAGAAGATGAGATATAGATTTTTGAAGAATAAATTTTTTGGTTTTTCCCAAGTCAGTAGGTGGCGCTATGCTGTACATGAGCGATTATGAGTTGGAAAAATAAGAGTCTACAACAGCAACGTACTATGACAAGGTAGTGGTGTGAAGGAAAAGCATTATGGAATTATTTACCAAAAACCCGTTTTGGAGCAAATGCTTCGGCCAAAAACAGCGCCCCCCATGGACGAAAAGTCCCAAAATGTGGTATACATGACATGGGAGGTAGGAAGAGGGTGGCCGTGAAGTTTGACCAAATTTGAGGAAAGATTGGATTTTTTGCCCAAAAATAGCGCCCCCAGTGGCGAAATACCACAGAAATTGGGTAACATGTCAGAAGCCCAATGAGTGATTTGCATGTGAAGTATGAGCAGTTTTGAGCAATCAGAAGATTTGTTATGAATTTTTAAGCATGTAAAATATTGCATCAAAAATTGATTGATGTATAACTTCTGAACGGTTTATCCAACGTGAAACGTATTTAGTAACTTTTGTCAGCCATGTCTGTAGATGACGTGTATCAATTTTGGTGACATTCCTATGAACGGTCTAGGAGGAGTTGCGCCGTCTTCGTGGCCATGCATTTCGCACAAAAGTGAAATTACCTCACTTCCTGTTGGGCGTGGCTAATGCATTGGCATTAAATTTTTGTCCGGCTTAGTGAGATACATATGCGTACCAAATGGCATGCCAGTACTACAAAGTACACGGCACCCAGGCACCTTAATGCGGGAGGCCAAAATCACAACGACTTAGGGGGCGCTATAGAGGCCCTGAGCCCCGGCCAAGTTTGGGCTTTTGGTTCTGAGTAGCGGTGGCAATTCTCGGAACTGGTGCCAAATTTGGTGCGTTTTCGCCCATGGCAAGCGCCCCAAAAATGGCCCAACAGCGGAGAAAAATAAAGAAGAAGAAGAAGAAGAAGACGGAAGAATAATAATAGTGAACTCTTACAAGAACAATAGGGCCTTCGCCCTATAGGGCTCGGGCCCTAATAATAGTGAACTCTTACAAGAACAATAGGGCCTTCGCCCTATAGGGCTCGGGCCCTAATAATAATCCTTCAAAAACAATAGGGTCTCGCACTGAACGGTGCTCGGGCCCTAATAATAATAATAATAACTAGAAACTATATGCCAAGCAGGCACCTTAATGCGAGAGGCAAAAATCACAACACGTTAGGGGGCGCTATAGAGGCCCTGAGGCCCGCCTGGATCTGGGCTTCTGGTTCTCAGTAGCGGTGGCAGTCTAAGAAAAAGGAGCCAAATTTCGTGCGTTGTCGACCATGGCAAGCGCCCCAATAAGGGTCTTGTAAAGAGTTTGCTTGCCAAGTTTGACAAATCAGAAGCTGCAATATCATTTCTGCCATAACCAGCACCCCCAGGGGCGAAAGTGCACAAAATTTGGCGTGCATGTCAGGTGAGCTATGAAGAGTTTGCGTATGAAGTTTGATGACAATTGAGTAAATAGAAGATGAGATATAGATTTTTGAAGAATAAATTTTTTGGTTTTTCCCATGCCAGTAGGTGGCGCTATGCTGTACATGAGCGATTATGAGTTGGAGAAATAAGTGTCTACAACAGCAACGCACTATAACAAGGTAGTGGTGTGAAGGAAAAGCATTATGGAATTATTTACCAAAAACCCGTTTTGGAGCAATTGCGTCGGCCAAAAACAGCGCCCCCCATGGACGAAAATTCCCAAAATGTGGTATACATGACATGGGAGGTAGGAAGAGGGTGGCCGTGAAGTTTGACCAAATTTGAGGAAAGATTGGATTTTTTGCCCAAAAATAGCGCCCCCAGTGGCGAAATATCACAGAAATTGGGTAACATGTCAGAAGCCCAATGAGTGATTTGCGTGTGAAGTATGAGCAGTTTTGAGCAATTAGAAGATTTGTTATGAATTTTTAAGCATGTAAAATTTTGCATTGAAAATTGATTGACGTATAACTTCTGAACGGTTAATGCAACGTGAAACGTATTTAGAACCTTTTGTCAGCCATGTCTGTAGATGATGTCTCTCAATTTTGGTGACATTCCTATGAACGGTCTAGGAGGAGTTGCGCCGTATTCGTGGCCATGCATTTCGCACAAAAGTGAAATTACCTCACTTCCTGTTGGGCGTGGCTAATGCATTGGCATTACAGTTTTGTCCGGCTTAGTGAGATACATATGCGTACCAAATGGCATGCCACTACTACAAACTCCATGGCAACCAGGCACCTTAATGCGGGAGGCCAAAATCACAATGAGTTAGGGGGCGCTATAGAGGCCCTGAGGCCCGCCTGGATCTGGGCTTCTGGTTCTCAGTAGCGGTGGCAGTCTAAGAAAAAGGAGCCAAATTTCGTGCGTTGTCGACCATGGCAAGCGCCCCAATAATGGTCTTGTAACGAGTTTGCTTGCCAAGTTTGACAAATCAGAAGCTGCAATATCATTTCTGCCATAACCAGCACCCCCAGGGGCGAAAGTGCACAAAATTTGGCGTACATGTCAGGTGAGCTATGAAGAGTTTGCGTATGAAGTTTGATGACAATTGAGTAAATAGAAGATGAGATATAGATTTTTGAAGAATAAATTTTTTGGTTTTTCCCATGTCAGTAGGTGGCGCTATGCTGTACATGAGCGATTATGAGTTGGAAAAATAAGTGACTACAACAGCAACGCACTATCACAAGGTAGTGGTGTGAAGGAAAAGCATTATGGAATTATTTACCAAAAACCCGTTTTGGAGCAATAGCGTCGGCCAAAAGCAGCACCCCCCATGGACGAAAATTCCCAAAATGTGGTATACATGACAAGGGAGGTAGTAAGAAGGTGGCCGTGAAGTTTGACCAAATTTGAGGAAAGATTGGATTTTTTGCCCAAAAATAGCGCCCCCAGTGGCGAAATATCACAGAAATTGGGTAACATGTCCGAAGCCCAATGAGTGATTTGCGTGTGAAGTATGAGCCGTGTTGAGCAATCAGAAGATTTGTTATGAATTTTTAAGCATGTAAAATTTTGCATCGACAATTGATTGGCGTATAACTTCCGAACGGTTTATCCTACGTGAAACGTATTTAGTAACTTTTGTCAGCCATGTCTGTAGACGATGTGTATCAATTTTGGTGACATTCCTATGAACAGTCTAGGAGGAGTTGCGCCGTCTTCGTGGCCATGCATTTCGCACAAAAGTGAAATTACCTCACTTCCTGTTGGGCGTGGCTAATGCATTGGCATTACATTTTTGTCCGGCTTAGTGAGATACATATGCGTACCAAATGGCATGCCACTACTACAAACTACATGGCACCCAGGCACCTTAACGCGGGAGGCCAAAATCACAACGACTTAGGGGGCGCTATAGAGGCCCTGAGCCCCGGCCAAGTTTGGGCTTGTGGTTCTGAGTAGCGGTGGCAATTCTCGGAACTGGCGCCAAATTTCGTGCGTTTTCGCCCATGGCAAGCGCCCCGAAAATGGCCCAACAGCGGAGAAAAATAAAGAAGAAGACGAAAGAATAATAATAGTGAACTCTTACAAGAACAATAGGGCCTTCGCCCATAGGGCTCGGGCCCTAATTAAAGCCGCAAGCGGCCTCGACGGGCCCTCGCGCCAGCGGCCAAGGGGGGCGGGGGCATGCGTCCCTGCGAAAAACCTTCCACAGCTTCTGCGGCAAGAGACATTACTCCCACAATGGCGACAAAGCACAGAATTGGACACATGGCAACAATAGGGTCTTGCACTTCGTGCGTTGTCGACCATGGCAAGCGCCTCAATGAGGGTCTTGAAAAGAGTTTGCTTGCCAAGTTTGACAAATCAGAAGCTGCAATAGCATTTTTGCCATAATCAGCACCCCCAGGGGCGAAAGTGCACAAAATTTGGCGTATATGTCACGTGACCTATGAAGAGTTTGCGTATGAAGTTTGATGACAATTGAGTAAATAGAAGATGAGATATAGATTTTTGAAGAATAAATTTTTTGGTTTTTCCCATGTCAGCAGGTGGCGCTATGCTGTACATGAGCGATTATGAGTTGGAAAAATAAGTGTCTACAACAGCAACGTAAAATCACAAGGTAGTGGTGTGAAGGAAAAGCATTATGGAATTATTTACGAAAAACCCGTTTTGGAGCAATTGCGTGGGCCAAAAACAGCGCCCCCCATGGACGAAAATTCCCAAAATGTGGTATACATGACATGGGAGGTAGTAAGAGGGTGGCCGTGAAGTTTGACCAAATTTGAGGAAAGATTGGATTTTTTGCCCAAAAATAGCGCCCCCAGTGGCGAAACATCACAGAAATTGGGTAACATGTCAGAAGCCCAATGAGTGATTTGCGTGTGAAGTATGAGCAGGGTTGAGCAATTAGAAGATTTGTTATGAATTTTTAAGCATGTAAAATTCTGCATTGAAAAATGATTGACGTATAACTTCTGAACGGTTTACCCTACGTGAAACGTATTTAGCAACTTTTGTCAGCCATGTCTGTAGATGATGTGTATCAATTTTGGTGACGTTCCTATGAACGGTCTAGGAGGAGTTGCGCCGTCTTCGTGGCCATGCATTTCGCACAAAAGTGAAATTACCTCACTTCCTGTAGGGCGTGGCTAATGCATTGGCATGACATTTTTGTCCGGCTTGGTGCGATACATATGCGTACCAAAGGGCATGCCACTACTACAAACTACATGGCAACCAGGCACCTTAATGCGAGAGGCGAAAATCACAACACGTTAGGGGGCGCTATAGAGGCCCTGAGGCCCACCTGGATCTGGGCTTCTGGTTCTCAGTAGCGGTGGCAGTCTAAGGAAAAGGAGCCAAATTTCGAGCGTTGTCGACCATGGCAAGCGCCCCAATAAGGGTCTTGTAAAGAGTTTGCTTGCCAAGGTTGACAAATCAGAAGCTGCAATATCATTTCTGCCATAACCAGCACCCCCAGGGGCGAAAGTGCACAAAATTTGGCGTGTATGTCAGGTGAGCTATGAAGAGTTTGCGTATGAAGTGTGATGAAAATTGAGTAAATAGAAGATGAGATATAGATTTTTGAAGAATAAAGTTTTTGGTTTTTCCCATGTCAGTAGGTGGCGCTATGCTGTACATGAGCGATTATGAGTTGGAAAAATAAGTGTCTACAACAGCAACGTACTATCACAAGGTAGTGGTGTGAAGGAAAAGCATTATGGAATTATTAACCAAAAACCCATTTTGGAGAAATTGCGTCGGCCAAAAACAGCGCCCCCCATGGACGAAAATTCCCAAAATGTGGTATACATGACATGGGAGGTAGTAAGAGGGTGGCCGTGAAGTTTGACCAAATTTGAGGAAAGATTGGATTTTTTGCCCAAAAATAGCGCCCCCAGTGGCGAAATATCACAGAAATTGGGTAACATGTCAGAAGCCCAATGAGTGATTAGCGTGTGAAGTATGAGCAGTTTTGAGCAATTAGAAGATTTGTTATGAATTTTTTAGCATGTAAAATTTTGAAGTGAAAATTGATTGACGTATAACTTCTGAACGGTTTATCCTACGTGAAACGTATTTAGTAACTTTTGTCAGCCATGTCTGTAGATGATGTCTATCAATTTTGGTGACATTCCTATGAACGGTCTAGGAGGAGTTGCGCCGTCTTCGTGGCCATGCATTTCGCACAAAAGTGAAATTACCTCACTTCCTGTTGGGCGTGGCTAATGCATTGGCATTACATTGTTGTCCGGCTTAGTGAGATACATATGCATACCAAATGGCATGCCAGTACTACAAACTATATGGCAACCAGGCACCTTAATGCGGGAGGCCAAAATCACAACGACTTAGGGGGCGCTATAGAGGCCCTGAGCCCCGGCCAAGTTTGGGCTTTTGGTTCTGAGTAGCGGTGGAAATTCTCGGAAGTGGTGCCAAATTTCGTGCGTTTTCGCCCATGGCAAGCGCCCCGAAAATGGCCCAACAGCGGAGAAAAATAAAGAAGAAGAAGAAGAAGAAGAAGACGGAAGAATAATAATAGTGAACTCTTACAAGAACAATAGGGCCTTCGCCCTATAGGGCTCGGGCCCTAATTAAAGCCGCAAGCGGCCTCGACGGGCCCTCGCGCCAGCGGCCAAGGGGGGCGGGGGCATGCGTCCCCGCGAAATACCTTCCACAGCTTCTTTGGCAAGAGACATTACTCCCACAATGGTGGCAAAGCACAGAATTGGACACAGAGTACACGGTGCGCTGAGATGTTGTCATGGACAGAACATTTTATGCCATGGCTTCCCAACCAAATTAATGTATTTACCTCATCAGTCACCAAGCTATAGCTACATAGGATTGTCTTCTGTTAGACATCTATTAGTCTGTATGTAACGCTACAACACTTGCTCCCGACTGCCTACCCATTCCCCACAAGTCATGTGTGTTTAAGGCAACCAAAACAACATACTCCTGGTGCCTCATGATTGTAAACACCTCTCCTGCAACTGCTACAGTGCAATGAGCGCCCCCAGTGGTCCACAAGTCATGTGTGTTTAAGGCAACCAAAACAACATACTCCTGGTGCCTCATGATTGTAAACACCTCTCCTGCAACTGCTACAGCGCAATGAGCGCCCCCAGTGGTGAAAGTTCACCAAATTTGGTATACATGTCAAGGGACCTATGAAGAGTTGTTTTGTAAAGTTTGATCAAGTTTGACCAATCAGAAGCCGAGATATAAATTGTTGCCTGAAAACAGCGCCCCCAGTGGCAAAAGTTCACAAAATTTGGCACATATGTCAGGTGACCTGTTAAGAGTGTGCGTATCAAGTTTGATCAAGGTTGAGAAAATAGAAGATGAGATATTGATTTTTGAAGAATAAATTTTTTGGTTTCTCCCATGTCAGTAGGTGGCGCTATGCTACAACACTTGCTCCCGACTGCCTACCCATTCCCCACAAGTCATGTGTGTTTAAGGCAACCAAAACAACATACTCCTGGTGCCTCATGATTGTAAACACCTCTCCTGCAAATGCTACAGCGCAATGAGCGCCCCCAGTGGTGAAAGTTCACCAAATTTGGTATACATGTCAAGGGACCTATGAAGAGTTGTTTTGTAAAGGTTGATCAAGTTTGACCAATCAGAAGCCGAGATATAAATTGTTGCCTGAAAACAGTGCCCCCAGTGGCAAAAGTTCACAAAATTTGGCACATATGTCAGGTGACCTGTTAAGAGTCTGCGTATCAAGTTTGATCAAGATTGAGAAAATATAAGATGAGATATTGATTTTTGAAGAATAAATTTTTTGGTTTCTCCCATGTCAGTAGGTGGCGCTATGCTGCACATGAGCGATTATGAGTTGGAAAAATAAGTGTCTACAACAGCAACGTACTATCACAAGGTAGTGGTGTGAAGGAGAAGCATTATGGAATTATTTACCAAAAACCTGTTTTGGAGCAATTGCGTTGGCCAAAAACAGCGCCCCCCATGGACGAAAATTCCCAAAATGAGGTGTACATGACATGGGAGGTAGTAAGAGGGTGGCCGTGAAGTTTGACCAAATTTGAGGAAAGATTGGATTTTTTGCCCAAAAATAGCGCCCCCAGTGGCGAAATATCAAAGAAATTGGGTAACATGTCAGATGCCCAATGAGTGATTTGCGTGTGAAGTATGAGCAGTTTTGAGCAATTTGAAGATATGTTATGAATTTTTAAGCATGTAAAATTTTGCATTGAAAATTGATTGACGTATAACTTCTGAACGGTTTATTCTACGTGAAACGTATTTAGGAACTTTTGTCAGCCATGTCTGTAGATGATGTGTATCAATTTTGGTGACATTCCTATGAACGGTCTAGGAGGAGTTGCGCCGTCTTCGTGGCCATGCATTTCGCACAAAAGTGAAATTACCTTACTTCCTGTTGGGCGTGGCTAATGCATTGGCATTACATTTTTGTCCGGCTTAGTGAGATACATATGCGTACCAAATGGCATGCCACTACTACAAACTACATGGCAACCAGGCACCTTAATGCGGGAGGCCAAAATCACAATGAGTTAGGGGGCGCTATAGAGGCCCTGAGGCCCGCCTGGATCTGGGCTTCTGGTTCTCAGTAGCAGTGGGAGTCTAAGAAAAAGGAGCCAAATTTCGTGCGATGTCGACCATGGCAAGCGCCCCAAAAAGGGTCTTGTAAAGAGTTTGCTTGCCAATTTTGACAAATCAGAAGCTGCAATATCATTTCTGCCATAACCCGCACCCCCAGGGGCGAAAGTGCACAAAATTTGGCGTACATGTCAGGGGAGCTATGAAGAGTTTGCGTATGAAGTTTGATGACAATTGAGTAAACAGAAGATGAGATATAGATTTTTGAAGAATAAATTTTTTGGTTTTTCCCATGTCAGTAGGTGGCGCTATGCTGTACATGAGTGATTATGAGATGGAAAAATAAGTGTCCACAACAGCAACGCACTCTCACAAGGTAGTGGTGTAAAGGAAAAGCATTATGGAATAATTTACCAAAAACCCGTTTTGGAGAAATTGCGTCGGCCAAAAACAGCGCCCCCCATGGAGGAAAATTCCCAAAATGTGGTATACATGACATGGGAGGTAGTAAGAGGGTGACCGTGAAGTTTGACCAAATTTGAGGAAAGATTGGATTTTTTGCCCAAAAATAGTGCCCCCAGTGGCGAAATATCACAGAAATTGGGTAACATGTCAGAAGCCCAATGACTGAATAGCGTGTGAAGTATGAGCAGTGTTGAGCAATTAGAAGATTTGTTATGAATTTTTTAGCATGTAAAATTTTGAAGTGAAAATTGATTGACGTATAACTTCTGAACGGTTTATCCTACGTGAAACGTATTTAGTAACTTTTGTCAGCCATGTGTGTAGATGATGTCTATCAATTTTGGTGACATTCCTATGAACGGTCTAGGAGGAGTTGCGCCGTCTTTGTGGCCATGCATTTCACACAAAAGTGAAATTACCTCACTTCCTGTTGGGCGTGGCTAATGCATTGGCATTACATTTTTGTCCGGCTTAGTGAGATACATATGCGTACCAAATGGCATGCCACTACTACAAACTATATGGCAACCAGGCACCTTAATGCGGGAGGCCAAAATCACAACGACTTAGGGGGCGCTATAGAGGCCCTGAGCCCCGGCCAAGTGTGGGCTTTTGGTTCTGAGTAGCGGTGGCAATTCTCGGAAGTGGCGCCAAATTTCGCGCGTTTTCGCCCATGGCAAGCGCCCCGAAAATGGCCCAACAGCGGAGAAAAATAAAGAAGAAGAATAATTAAAGCCGCAAGCGGCCTCGACGGGCCCTCGCGCCAGCGGCCAAGGGGGGCGGGGGCATGCGTCCCCGCGAAAGACCTTCCACAGCTTCCTCGGCAAGAGACATTACTCCCACAATGGCGACAAAGCACAGAATTGGACACATGGCAACAATAGGGTCTCGCACTGTACGGTGGTCGGGGCCTAATAATAAAAATAATAATAATAATCCTTCAAAAACAATAGGGTCTTGCACTGGACGGTGCTCGGGCCCTAATAATAATAATAATAACTAGAAACTATATGCCAAGCAGGCACCTTAATGCGAGAGGCAAAAATCACAATACGTTAGGGGGCGCTATAGAGGCCCTGAGTCCCGCCTGGATCTGGGCTTCTGGTTCTCAGTAGCGGTGGCAGTCTAAGAAAAAGGAGCCAAATCTCGTGCGTTGTCGACCATGGCAAGCGCCCCAATAAGGTTCTTGTAATGAGTTTGCTTGCCAAGTTTGACAAATCAGAAGCTGCAATATCATTTTTGCCATAACCAGCACCCCCAGGGGCGAAAGTGCACAAAATTTGGCGTATATGTCAGGTGAGCTATGAAGAGTTTGCGTATGAAGTTTGATGACAAGTGAGTAAATAGAAGATGAGATATAGATTTTTCAAGAATAAATATTTTGGTTTTTCCCATGTCAGTAGGTGGCGCTATGCTGTACATGAGCGATTATGAGTTGGAAAAATAAGTGTCTACAACAGCAACGTACTATCACAAGGTAGTGGTGTGAAGGAAAAGAGGAAAGATTGGATTTTTTGCTCAAAAATAGCGCCCCCAGTGGCGAAATATCACAGAAATTGGGTAACATGTCAGAAGCCCAATGAGGGATTTGCGTGTGAAGTATGAGCAGTTTTGAGCAATTAGAAGATGTGTTATGAATTGTTAAGCATGTAAAATTTTGCATTGAAAATTGATTGACGTATAACTTCTGAACCGTTTATGCTACGTGAAACGTATTAAGTACCTTTTGGCAGCCATGTCTCAAGATGATGTGTATCAATTTTGGTGACATTCCTATGAACGGTCTAGGAGGAGTTGCGCCGTCTTCGTGGCCATGCATTTCGCACAAAAGTGAAATTACCTCACTTCCTGTTGGGCGTGGCTAATGCATTGGCATTACATTTTTGTCCGGCTAAGTGAGATACATATGCCTACCAAATGGCATGCCACTACTACAAACTACATGGCAACCAGGCACCTTAACGCGGGAGGCCAAAATCACAACGTGTTAGGGGGCGCTATAGAGGCCCTGAGGCCCACCTGGATCTGGGCTTCTGGTTCTCAGTAGCGGTGGCAGTCTAAGAAAAAGGAGCCAAATTTTGTGCGTTGTCGACCATGGCAAGCGCCCCAATAAGGGTCTTGTATAGAGTTTGCTTGCCAAGTTTGACAAATCAGAAGCTGCAATATCATTTCTGCCATAACCAGCACCCCCAGGGGCGAAAGTGCACAAAATTTGGCGTACATGTCAGGTGAGCTATGAAGAGTTTGCGTATGAAGTTTGATGACAATTGAGTAAATAGAAGATGAGATATAGATTTTTGAAGAATAAATTTTTTGGTTTTTCCCATGTCAGAAGGTGGCGCTATGCTGTACATGAGCGATTATGAGTTGGAAAAATAAGCGTCTACAACAGCAACGTACTATCACAAGGTAGTGGTGTGAAGGAAAAGCATTATGGAATTATTTACCAAAAACCCGTTTTGGAGCAAATGCGTCGGCCAGAAACAGCGCCCCCCATGGACGAAAATTCCCAAAATGTGGTATACATGACATGGGAGGTAGTAAGAGGGTGGCCGTGAAGTTTGACCAAATTTGAGGAAAGATTGGATTTTTTGCCCAAAAATAGCGCCCCCAGTGGCGAAATATCACAGATATTGGGTAACATGTCAGAAGCCCAATGAGTGATTTGCGTGTGAAGTATGAGCAGTTTTGAGCAATCAGAAGATTTGTTATGAATTTTTAAGCATGTAAAATTTTGCATCGAAAATTGATTGACGTATAACTTCTGAACGGTTTATCCTACGTGAAACGTATTTAGTAACTTTTGTCAGCCATGTCTGTAGATGATGCGTATCAATTTTGGTGACATTCCTATGAACGGTCTAGGAGGAGTTGCGCCGTCTTCGTGGCCATGCATTTCGCACAAAAGTGAAATTACCTCACTTCCTGTTGGGCGTGGCTAAAGCATTGGCATTACATTTTTGTCCGGCTTAGTGAGATACATATGCGTACCAAATGGCATGCCACTACTACGAACTACATGGCAACCAGGCAGCTTAATGCGGGAGGCCAAAATCACAACGACTTAGGGGGCGCTATAGAGGCCCTGAGCCCCGGCCAAGTTTGGGCTTTTGGGTCTGAGTAGCGGTGGCAATTCTCGGAACTGGTGCCAAATTTCGTGCGTTTTCGCCCATGGCAAGTGCCCCGAAAATGGCCCAACAGCGGAGAAAAATAAAGAAGACGGAAGAATAATAATAGTGAACTCTTACAAGAACAATAGGGCCTTCGCCCATAGGGCTCGGGCCCTAATTAAAGCCGCAAGCGGCCTCGACGGGCCCTCGCGCCAGCGGCCAAGGGGGGCGGGGGCATGCGTCCCCGCAAAATACCTTCCACAGCTTCTTCGGCAAGAGACATTACTCCCACAATGGCGACAAAGCACAGAATTGGACACATGGCAACAATAGGGTCTCGCACTGCACGGTGCTCGGGGGGCGCTATAGAGGCCCTGAGGCCCGCCTGGATCTGGGCTTCTGGTTCTCAGTAGCGGTGGCAGTCTAAGAAAAAGGAGCCAAATTTCGTGCGTTGTCGACCATGGCAAGCGCCCCAATGAGGGTCCTGTAAAGAGTTTGCTTGCCAAGTTTGACAAATCAGAAGCTGCAATATCATTTTTGCCATAACCAGCACCCCCAGGGGCGAAAGTGCACAAAATTTGGCGTAGATGTCAGGTGAGCCATGAAGAGTTTGCGTATGAAGTTTGATGACAATTGAGTAAATAGAAGATGAGACATAGATTTTTGAAGAATAAATTTTTTGGTTTTTCCCATGTCAGTAGGTGGCGCTATGCTGTACATGAGCGATTATGAGTTGGAAAAATAAGTGTCTACAACAGCAACGTACTATCACAAGGTAGTGGTGTGAAGGAAAAGCATTATGGAATTATTTACCAAAAACCCGTTTTGGAGCAATTGCGTCGGCCAAAAACAGTGCCCCCCGTGGACGAAAATTCCCAAAATGTGGTATACATGACAGGGGCGGTAGTCAGAGGGTGGCCGTGGAGTTTGACCAAATTTGAGGAAAGATTGGATTTTTTGCCCAAAAATAGCGCCCCCAGTGGCGAAAGTGCACAAAATTTGGCGTATATGACGGGTGAGCTATGAAGAGTTTGCGTATGAAGTGTGATGACAATTGAGTGAATAGAAGATGAGATACAGATTTTTGAAGAATAAATTTTTTGGTTTTTCCCATGTCAGGAGGTGGCGCTATGCTGTACATGAGCGATTATGAGTTGGAAAAATAAGTGTCTACAACAGCAACGTACTGTCACAAGGTAGTGGTGTGAAGGAAAAGCATTATGGAATTATTTACCAAAAACCCGTTTTGGAGCAATTGCGTCGGCCAAAAACAGCGCCCCCCATGGACGAAAATTCCCAAAATGTGGTATACATGACATGGGAGGTAGTAAGAGGGTGGCCGTGAAGTTTGACCAAATTTGAGGAAAGATTGGATTTTTTGCCCAAAAATAGCGCCCCCAGTGGCGAAATATCACAGAAATTGGGTAACATGTCAGAAGCCCAATGAGTGATTTGCGTGTGAAGTATGAGCAGTTTTGAGCAATCAGAAGATTTGTTATGAATTTTTAAGCATGTAAAATTTTGCATCGAAAATTGATTGACGTATAACTTCTGAACGGTTTATCCAACGTGAAACGTATTTAGTAACTTTTGTCACCCATGTCTGTAGATGATGTGTATCAATTTTGGTGACATTCCTATGAACGGTCTAGGAGGAGTTGCGCCATCTTCGTGGCCATGCATTTCGCACAAAAGTGAAATTACCTCACTTCCTGTTGGGCGTGGCTAATGCATTGGCATTACATTTTTGTCCGGCTTAGTGAGATACATATGCGTACCAAATGGCATGCCACTACTACAAACCACACGGCACCCAGGCACCTTAATGTGGGAGGCCAAAATCACAACGACTTAGGGGGCGCTATAGAGGCCCTGAGCCCCGGCCAAGTTTGGGCTTTTGGTTCTGAGTAGCGGTGGCAATTCTCGGAACTGGTGCCAAATTTGGTGCGTTTTCGCCCATGGCAAGCGCCCCGAAAATGGCCCAACAGCGGAGAAAAATAAAGAAGAAGAAGAAGAAGAAGAAGAAGACGGAAGAATAATAATAGTGAACTCTTACAAGAACAATAGGGCCTTCGCCCTATAGGGCTCGGGCCCTAATTAAAGCCGCAAGCGGCCTCGACGGGCCCTCGCGCCAGCGGCCAAGGGGGGCGGGGGCATGCGTCCCCGCGAAATGCCTTCCACAGCGTCTTCGGCAAGAGACATTACTCCCACAATGGCGACAAAGCACAGAATTGGACACAGAGTACACGGTGCGCTGAGATGTTGTCATGGACAGAACATTTTATGCCATGGCTTCCCAACCAAATTAATGTATTTACCTCATCAGTCACCAAGCTATAGCTACATAGGATTGTCTTCTGTTAGACATCTATTAGTCTGTATGTAACGCTTCAACACTTGCTCCCGACCGCCTACCCATTCCCCACAAGTCATGTGTGTTTAAGGCAACCAAAACAACATCCTCCTGGTGCCTCATGATTGTAAACACCTCTCCTGCAACTGCTACAGCGCAATGAGCGCCGCCAGTGGTGAAAGTTCACCAAATTTGGTAAACATGTCAAGGGACCTATGAAGAGTTGTTGTGTCAAGTTTGATCAAGTTTGACCAATCAGAAGCCGAGATATAAATTGTTGCCTGAAAACAGCGCCCCCAGTGGCAAAAGTTCACAAAATTTGGGAGATATGTCAGGTGACCTGTTCAGAGTGTGCGTATCAAGTTTGATCAAGATTGAGTAAATAGAAGATGAGATATTGATTTTTTAATAATAAATGTTTTGGTTTTTCCCATGTCAGTAGGTGGCGCTATGCTGTACATGAGCGATTATGAGTTGGAAAAATAAGTGTCTACAACAGCAACGTACTATCACAAGGTAGTGGTGTGAAGGAAAAGCATTATGGAATTATTTACCAAAAACCCGTTTTGGAGCAATTGCGTCGGCCAAAAACAGCGCCCCCCATGGACGAAAATTCCCAAAATGTGGTATACATGACATGGGAGGTAGTAAGAGGGTGGCCGTGAAGTTTGACCAAATTTGAGGAAAGATTGGATTTTTTGCCCAAAAATAGTGCCCCCAGTGGTGAAATATCACAGAAATTGGGTAGCATGTCAGAAGCCCAATGAGTGATTTCCGTGTGAAGTATGAGCAGTTTTGAGCAATTAGAAGATTTGTTATGAATTTTTAAGCATGTAAAATTTTGCATTGAAAATTGATTGACGTATAACTTCTGAACGGCTTATCCCACGTGAAACGTATTTAGGAACTTTTGTCAGCCATGTCTGTAGATGAAGTCTATCAATTTTGGTGACATTCCTATGAACGGCCTAGGAGGAGTTGCGCTGTCTTCGTGGCCAAGCATTTCGCACAAAAGTGAAATTACCTCACTTCCTGTTGGGCGTGGCTAATGCATTGGCATTACATTTTTGTCCGGCTTAGTGAGAGACATATGCGTACCAAATGGCATGCCACTACTACAAACTACATGGCAACCAGGCACCTTTATGCGGGAGGCCAAAATCACAACGACTTAGGGGGCGCTATAGAGGCCCTGAGGCCCGCCTGGATCTGGGCTTCTGGTTCTCAGTAGCAGTGGCAGTCTAAGAAAAAGGAGCCAAATTTCGTGCATTGTCGACCATGGCAAGCGCCCCAAAAAGGGTCTTGTAAATGGTTTGCTTGCCAGGTTTGACAAATCAGAAGCTGCAATATCATTTCTGCCATAACCAGCACCCCCAGGGGCGAAAGTGCACAAAATTTGGCGTATATGTCAGGTGAGCTATGAGGAGTTTGCGTATGAAGTTTGATGACAATTGAGTAAATAGAAGATGAGATATAGATTTTTGAAGAATAAATTTTTTGGTTTTTCCCATGTCAGTAGGTGGCGCTATGCTGTACATGAGCGATTATGAGATGGAAAAATAAGTGTCCACAACAGCAACGTACTATCACAAGGTAGTGGTGTGAAGGGAAAGCATTATGGAATTATTTACCAAAAACCCGTTTTGGAGAAATTGCGTCGGCCAAAAACAGCGCCCCCCCATGGACGAAAATTCCCAAAATGTGGTATACATGACATGGGAGGTAGTCAGAGGGAGGCCGTGAAGTTTGACCAAATTTGAGGAAAGATTGGATTTTTTGCCCAGAAGTAGCGCCCCCAGTGGCGAAATATCACAGAAATTGGGTAACATGTCAGAAGCCCAATGAGTGATTAGCGTGTGAAGTATGAGCAGTGTTGAGCAATTAGAAGATTTGTTATGAATTTTTTAGCATGTAAAATTTTGAAGTGAAAATTGATTGACGTATAACTTCTGAACGGTTTATCCTACGTGAAACGTATTTAGTAACTTTTGTCAGCCATGTCTGTAGATGATGTGTATCAATTTTGGTGACATTCCTATGAACGGTCTAGGAGGAGTTGCGCCGTCTTCGTGGCCATGCATTTTGCACAAAAGTGAAATTACCTCACTTCCTGTTGGGCGTGGCTAAGGCATTGGCATTACATTTTTGTCCGGCTTAGTGAGATACATAGGCGTACCAAATGGCATGCCACTACTACAAACTATATGGCAACCAGGCACCTTAATGCGGGAGGCCAAAATCACAACGACTTAGGGGGCGCTATAGAGGCCCTGAGCCCCGGCCAAGTTTGGGCTTTTGGTTCTGAGTAGCGGTGGCAATTCTCGGAAGTGGTGCCAAATTTCGCGCGTTTTCGACCATGGCAAGCGCCCCGAAAATGGCCCAACAGCGGAGAAAAATAAAGAAGAAGAAGAAGGAGACGGAAGAATAATAATAGTGAACTCTTACAAGAACAATAGGGCCTTCGCCCTATAGGGCTCGGGCCCTAATAATAGTGAACTCTTACAAGAACAATAGGGCCTTCGCCCTATAGGGCTCGGGCCCTAATAATAATAATCCTTCAAAAACAAGAGGGTCTTGCACTGGACGGTGCTCGGGCCCTAATAATAATAATAATAACTAGAAACTATATGCCAAGCAGGCACCTTAATGCGAGAGGCAAAAATCACAACACGTTAGGGGGCGCTATAGAGGCCCTGAGGCCCGCCTGGATCTGGGCTTCTGGTTCTCAGTAGCGGTGGCAGTCTAAGAAAAAGGAACCAAATCTCGTGCGTTGTCGACCATGGCAAGCGCCCCAATAAGGGTCTTGTAAAGAGTTTGCTTGGCAAGTTTGACAAATCAGACGCTGCAATATCATTTTTGCCATAACCAGCACCCCCAGGGGCGAAAGTGCACAAAATTTGGCGTATATGTCAGGTGAGCTATGAAGAGTTTGCGTATGAAGTTTGATGACAAGTGAGTAAATAGAAGATGAGATATAGATTTTTCAAGAATAAATATTTTGGTTTTTCCCATGTCAGTAGGTGGTGCTATGCTGTACATGAGCGATTATGAGTTGGAAAAATAAGTGTCTACAACAGCAACGTACTATCACAAGGTAGTGGTGTGAAGGAAAAGAGGAAAGATTGGATTTTTTGCCCAAAAATAGCGCCCCCAGTGGCGAAATATCACAGAAATTGGGTAACATGTCAGAAGCCCAATGAGGGATTTGTGTGTGAAGTATGAGCAGTTTTGAGCAATTAGAAGATTTGTTATGAATTGTTAAGCATGTAAAATTTTGCATTGAAAATTGATTGACGTATAACTTCTGAACGGTTTATGCTACGTGAAACGTATTAAGTACCTTTTGGCAGCCATGTCTGTAGATGATGTGTATCAATTTTGGTGACATTCCTATGAACGTTCTAGGAGGAGTTGCGCCGTCTTCGTGGCCATGCATTTCGCACAAAAGTGAAATTACCTCACTTCCTGTTGGGCGTGGCTAATGCATTGGCATTACATTTTTGTCCGGCTTAGTGAGATACATATGCGTACCAAATGGCATGCCACTACTACAAACTACATGGCAACCAGGCACCTTAATGCGGGAGACCAAAATCACAACGACTTAGGGGGCGCTATAGAGGCCCTGAGCCCCGGCCAAGTTTGGGCTTTTGGTTCTGAGTAGCGGTGGCAATTCTCGGAACTGGCGCCAAATTTCGTGCGTTTTCGCCCATGGCAAGTGCCCCGAAAATGGCCCAACAGCGGAGAAAAATAAAGAAGAAGAAGAAGAAGAAGAAGACGGAAGAATAATAATAGTGAACTCTTACAAGAACAATAGGGCCTTCGCCCTATAGGGCTCGGGCCCTAATTAAAGCCGCAAGCGGCCTCGACGGGCCCTCGCGCCAGCGGCCAAGGGGGGCGGGGGCATGCGTCCCCGCGAAATACCTTCCACAGCTTCTTTGGCAAGAGACATTACTCCCACAATGGTGACAAAGCACAGAATTGGACACAGAGTACACGGTGCGCTGAGATGTTGTCATGGACAGAACATTTTATGCCATGGCTTCTCAACCAAATTAATGTATTTACCTCATCAGTCACCAAGCTATAGCTACATAGGATTGTCTTCTGTTAGACATCTATTAGTCTGTATGTAACGCTACAACACTTGCTCCCGACTGCCTACCCATTCCCCACAAGTCATGTGTGTTTAAGGCAACCAAAACAACATACTCCTGGTGCCTCATGATTGTAAACACCTCTCCTGCAACTGCTACAGTGCAATGAGCGCCCCCAGTGGTCCACAAGTCATGTGTGTTTAAGGCAACCAAAACAACATACTCCTGGTGCCTCATGATTGTAAACACCTCTCCTGCAACTGCTACAGCGCAATGAGCGCCCCCAGTGGTGAAAGTTCACCAAATTTGTTATACATGTCAAGGGACCTATGAAGAGTTGTTTTGTAAAGTTTGATCAAGTTTGACCAATCAGAAGCCGAGATATAAATTGTTGCCTGAAAACAGCGCCCCCAGTGGCAAAAGTTCACAAAATTTGCCACATATGTCAGGTGACCTGTTAAGAGTGTGCGTATCAAGTTTGATCAAGATTGAGAAAATAAAAGATGAGATATTGATTTTTGAAGAATAAATTTTTTGGATTCTCCCATGTCAGTAGGTGGCGCTATGCTACAACACTTGCTCCCGACTGCCTACCCATTCCCCACAAGTCATGTGTGTTTAAGGCAACCAAAACAACATACTCCTGGTGCCTCATGATTGTAAACACCTCTCCTGCAACTGCTACAGCGCAATGAGCGCCCCCAGTGGTGAAAGTTCACCAAATTTGGTAAACATGTCAAGGGACCTATGAAGAGTTGTTTTGTAAAGTTTGATCAAGTTTGACCAATCAGAAGCCGAGATATAAATTGTTGCCTGAAAACAGCGCCCCCAGTGGCAAAAGTTCACAAAATTTGGCACATATGTCAGGTGACCTGTTAAGAGTGTGCGTATCAAGTTTGATCAAGATTGAGAAAATAGAAGATGAGATATTGATTTTTGAAGAATAAATTTTTTGGTTTCTCCCATGTCAGTAGGTGGCGCTATGCTGCACATGAGCGATTATGAGTTGGAAAAATAAGTGTCTACAACAGCAACGTACTATCACAAGGTAGTGGTGTGAAGGAGAAGCATTATGGAATTATTTACCAAAAACCTGTTTTGGAGCAATTGCGTTGGCCAAAAACAGCGCCCCCCATGGACGAAAATTCCCAAAATGAGGTGTACATGACATGGGAGGTAGTAAGAGGGTGGCCGTGAAGTTTGACCAAATTTGAGGAAAGATTGGATTTTTTGCCCAAAAATAGCGCCCCCAGTGGCGAAATATCACAGAAATTGGGTAACATGTCAGATGCCCAATGAGTGATTTGCATGTGAAGTATGAGCAGTTTTGAGCAATTTGAAGATATGTTAAGAATTTTTAAGCATGTAAAATTTTGCATTGAAAATTGATTGACGTATAACTTCTGAACGGTTTATTCTACGTGAAACGTATTTAGGAACTTTAGTCAGCCATGTCTGTAGATGATGTGTATCAATTTTGGTGACATTCCTATGAACGGTCTAGGAGGAGTTGCGCCGTTTTAGTGGCCATGCATTTCGCACAAAAGTGAAATTACCTTACTTCCTGTTGGGCGTGGCTAATGCATTGGCATTAGATTTTTGTCCGGCTTAGTGAGATACATATGCGTACCAAATGGCATGCCACTACTACAAACTACATGGCAACCAGGCACCTTAATGCGGGAGGCCAAAATCACAATGAGTTAGGGGGCGCTATAGAGGCCCTGAGGCCCGCCTGGATCTGGGCTTCTGGTTCTCAGTAGCGGTGGGAGTCTAAGAAAAAGGAGCCAAATTTCGTGCGATGTCGACCATGGCAAGCGCCCCAAAAAGGGTCTTGTAAAGAGTTTGCTTGCCAAGTTTGACAAATCAGAAGCTGCAATATCATTTCTGCCATAACCCGCACCCCCAGGGGCAAAAGTCCACAAAATTTGGCGTATATGTCAGGTGAGCTATGAAGAGTTTGCGTATGAAGTTTGATGACAATTGAGTAAACAGAAGATGAGATATAGATTTTTGAAGAATAAATTTTTTGGTTTTTCCCATGTCAGTAGGTGGCGCTATGCTGTACATGAGTGATTATGAGATGGAAAAATAAGTGTCCACAACAGCAACGCACTGTCACAAGGTAGTGGTGTAAAGGAAAAGCATTATGGAATAATTTACCAAAAACCCGTTTTGGAGAAATTGCGTCGGCCAAAAACAGCGCCCCCCATTGACGAAAATTCCCAAAATGTGGTATACATGACATGGGAGGTAGTAAGAGGGTGGCCGTGAAGTTTGACCAAATTTGAGGAAAGATTGGATTTTTTGCCCAAAAATAGCGCCCCCAGTGGCGAAATATCACAGAAATTGGGTAACATGTCAGAAGCCCAATGAGTGATTAGCGTGTGAAGTATGAGCAGTGTTGAGCAATTAGAAGATTTGTTATGAATTTTTTAGCATGTAAAATTTTGAAGTGAAAATTGATTGACGTATAACTTCTGAACGGTTTATCCTACGTGAAACGTATTTAGTAACTTTTGTCAGCCATGTCTGTAGATGATGTGTATCAATTTTGGTGACATTCCTATGAACGGTCTAGGAGGAGTTGCGCCGTCTTCGTGGCCATGCATTTCGCACAAAAGTGAAATTACTTCACTTCCTGTTGGGCGTGGCTAATGCATTGGCATTACATTTTTGTCCGGCTCAGTGAGATACATATGCATACCAAATGGCATGCCACTACAACAAACTATATGGCAACCAGGCACCTTAATGCGGGAGGCCAAAATCACAACGACTTAGGGGGCGCTATAGAGGCCCTGAGCCCCGGCCAAGTGTGGGCTTTTGGTTCTGAGTAGCGGTGGCAAATCTCGGAAGTGGCGCCAAATTTCGCGCGTTTTCGCCCATGGCAAGCGCCCCGAAAATGGCCCAACAGCGGAGAAAAATAAAGAAGAAGAATAATTAAAGCCGCAAGCGGCCTCGACGGGCCCTCGCGCCAGCGGCCAAGGGGGGCGGGGGCATGCGTCCCCGCGAAATGCCTTCCACACCTTCTTCGGCAAGAGACATTACTCCCACAATGGCGACAAAGCACAGAATTGGACACATGGTAACAATAGGGTTTGCCATAACCAGCACCACCAGGGGGGAAAGTGCACAAAATTTGGCGTATATGTCAGGTGAGCTATGAAGAGTTCGCGTATGAAGTTTGATGACAATTGAGTAAATAGAAGATGAGATATAGATTTTTGAAGAATAAATTTTTTGGTTTTTCCCATGTCAGTAGGTGGCGCTATGCTGTACATGAGCGATGATGAGTTGGAAAAATAAGTGTCTACAACAGCAGCGTACTATCACAAGGTAGTGGTGTGAAGGAAAAGCATTATGGAATTATTAACCGGAAACCCGTTTTGGAGCAAATGCGTTGGCCAAAAACAGCGCCCCCCATGGACGAAAATTCCCAAAATGTGGTATACATGACATGGGAGGTAGTAAGAGGGTGGCCGTGAAATTTGACCAAATCTGAGGAAAGATTGGATCTTTTGCCCAAAAATAGCGCCCCCAGTGGCGAAAGTGCACAAAATTTGGCGTATATGTCAGATGAGCTATGAAGAGTTTGCGTATGAAGTTTGATGACAATTGAGTAAACAGAAGATGAGATATAGATTTTTGAAGAATAAATTTTTTGGTTTTTCCCATGTCAGTAGGTGGCGCTATGCTGTACATGAGTGATTATGAGATGGAAAAATAAGTGTCCACAACAGCAACGCACTATCACAAGGTAGTGGTGTAAAGGAAAAGCATTATGGAATAATTTACCAAAAACCCGTTTTGGAGAAATTGCGTCGGCCAAAAACAGCGCCCCCCATTGACGAAAATTCCCAAAATGTGGTATACATGACATGGGAGGTAGTAAGAGGGTGGCCGTGAAGTTTGACCAAATTTGAGGAAAGATTGGATTTTTTGCCCAAAAATAGCGCCCCCAGTGGCGAAATATCACAGAAATTGGGTAACATGTCAGAAGCCCAATGAGTGATTAGCGTGTGAAGTATGAGCAGTGTTGAGCAATTAGAAGATTTGTTATGAATTTTTTAGCATGTAAAATTTTGAAGTGAAAATTGATTGACGTATAACTTCTGAACGGTTTATCCTACGTGAAACGTATTTAGTAACTTTTGTCAGCCATGTCTGTAGATGATGTGTATCAATTTTGGTGACATTCCTATGAACGGTCTAGGAGGAGTTGCGCCGTCTTCGTGGCCATGCATTTCGCACAAAAGTGAAATTACTTCACTTCCTGTTGGGCGTGGCTAATGCATTGGCATTACATTTTTGTCCGGCTCAGTGAGATACATATGCATACCAAATGGCATGCCACTACAACAAACTATATGGCAACCAGGCACCTTAATGCGGGAGGCCAAAATCACAACGACTTAGGGGGCGCTATAGAGGCCCTGAGCCCCGGCCAAGTGTGGGCTTTTGGTTCTGAGTAGCGGTGGCAAATCTCGGAAGTGGCGCCAAATTTCGCGCGTTTTCGCCCATGGCAAGCGCCCCGAAAATGGCCCAACAGCGGAGAAAAATAAAGAAGAAGAATAATTAAAGCCGCAAGCGGCCTCGACGGGCCCTCGCGCCAGCGGCCAAGGGGGGCGGGGGCATGCGTCCCCGCGAAATGCCTTCCACACCTTCTTCGGCAAGAGACATTACTCCCACAATGGCGACAAAGCACAGAATTGGACACATGGTAACAATAGGGTTTGCCATAACCAGCACCCCCAGGGGGGAAAGTGCACAAAATTTGGCGTATATGTCAGGTGAGCTATGAAGAGTTCGCGTATGAAGTTTGATGACAATTGAGTAAATAGAAGATGAGATATAGATTTTTGAAGAATAAATTTTTTGGTTTTTCCCATGTCAGTAGGTGGCGCTATGCTGTACATGAGCGATGATGAGTTGGAAAAATAAGTGTCTACAACAGCAGCGTACTATCACAAGGTAGTGGTGTGAAGGAAAAGCATTATGGAATTATTAACCGGAAACCCGTTTTGGAGCAAATGCGTTGGCCAAAAACAGCGCCCCCCATGGACGAAAATTCCCAAAATGTGGTATACATGACATGGGAGGTAGTAAGAGGGTGGCCGTGAAATTTGACCAAATCTGAGGAAAGATTGGATCTTTTGCCCAAAAATAGCGCCCCCAGTGGCGAAAGTGCACAAAATTTGGCGTATATGTCAGGTGAGCTATGAAGAGTTTGCGTATGAAGTTTGATGACAATTGAGTAAATAGAAGAGGAGATATAGATTTTTGAAGAATAAATTTTTTTGGTTTTTCCCATGTCAGTAGGTGGCGCTATGCTGTACATGAGCGATTATGAGTTGTAAAAATAAGTGTGTACAACAGCAACGTACTATCACAAGGTAGTGGTGTGAAGGAAAAGCATTATGGAATAATTCACCAAAAACCCGTTTTGGAGCAATTGCGTCGGCCAAAAACAGCGCCCCCCATGGACGAAAATTCCCAAAATGTGGTATACATGACATGGGAGGTAGTAAGAGGGTGGCGGTGAAGTTTGACCAAATTTGAGGAAAGATTGGATTTTTTGCCCAAAAATAGCGCCCCCAGTGGCGAAAGTGCACAAAACTTGGCGTATATGTCAGGGGAGCTATGAGGAGTTTGCGTATGAAGTTTGATGACAATTGAGTAAAGGGAAGATGAGATATAGATTTTTGAAGAATAAATTTTTTGGTTTTTCCCATGTCAGTAGGTGGCGCTATGCTGTACATGAACGATAATGAGTTGGAAAAATAAGTGTCTACAACAGCAACGTACTATCACAAGGTAGTGGCGTGAAGGAAAAGCATTATGGAATTATTTACCAAAACCCCGTTTTGGAGCAATTGCGTTGGCCAAAAACAGCGCCCCCCATGGACGAAAATCCCCAAAATGTGGTATACATGACATGGGAGGTAGGAAGAGGGTGACCATGAAGTTTGACCAAATTTGAGGAAAGATTGGATTTTTTGCCCAAAAATAGCGCCCCCAGTGGCGAAATATCACAGAAATTGGGTAACATGTCAGAAGCCCAATGAGTGATGTGCGTGTGAAGTATGAGCAGTTTTGAGCAATCAGAAGATTTGTTATGAATTTTTAAGCATGTAAAATTCTGCATTGAAAATTGATTGACGTGTAACTTCTGAACGATTTACCCTACGTGAAACGTATTTAGCAACTTTTGTCAGCCATGTCTATAGATGATGTGTATCAATTTTGGTGACGTTCCTATGAACAGTCTAGGAGGAGTTGCGCCGTCTTCGTGGCCATGCATTTCGCACAAAAGTGAAATTACCTCACTTCCTGGTGGGCGTGGCTAATGCATTGGCATTACATTTTTGTCCGGCTTATTGAGATACATATGCGTACCAAAGGGCATGCCACTACTACAAACTACATGGCAACCAGGCACCTTAATGCGAGAGGCAAAAATCACAACACGTTAGGGGGCGCTATAGAGGCCCCGAGGCCCGCCTGGATCTGGGCTTCTGGTTCTCAGTAGCGGAGGCAGTCCAAGAAAAAGGGCCAAAATTTCGAGCGTTGTCGACCATGGCAAGCGCCCCAATAAGGGTCTTGTAAAGAGTTTGCTTGCCAAGTTTGACAAATCAGAAGCTGCAATATCATTTTTGCCGTAACCAGCACCCCCAGTGGCGAAAGTGCACAAAATTTGGCGTATATGTCAGGTGAGCTATGAAGAGTTTGCGTATGAAGTTTGATGACAATTGAGTAAATAGAAGATGAGATATAGATTTTTGAAGAATAAATTTTTTGGTTTTTCCCATGTCAGTAGGTGGCGCTATGCTGTACATGAGCGATTATGAGATGGAAAAATAAGTGTCTACAACAGCAACATACTATCACAAGGTAGTGGTGTGAAGGAAAAGCATTATGGAATTATTTACCAAAAACCCGTTTTGGAGAAATTGCGTTGGCCAAAAACAGCGCCCCCCATGGTCGAAAATACCCAAAACGTGGTATACATGACATGGGAGGTAGTAAGAGGGTGGCCGTGAAGTTTGACCAAATTTGAGGAAAGATTGGAATTTTTGCCCCAAAATAGCGCCCCCAGTGGCGAAATGTCACAGAAATTGGGTAACATGTCAGAAGCCCAATGAGTGATTTGCGTGTGAAGTATGAGCAGTTTTGAGCAATTAGAAGATTTGTTATGAATTTTTTAGCATGTAAAATTTCGAAGTGAAAATTGATTGACGTATAATTTCTGAACGGTTTATCCTACGTGAAACGTATTTAGTAACTTTTGTCAGCCATGTCTGTAGATGATGTGTATCAATTTTGGTGACATTCCTATGAACGGTCTAGGAGGAGTTGCGCCGTCTTCGCGGCCATGCATTTCGCACAAAAGTGAAATTACCTCACTTCCTGTTGGGCGTGGCTAATGCATTGGCATTACATTTTTGTCCGGCTTAGGGAGAAACATATGCATACCAAATGGCATGCCACTACTACAAACTATATGGCAACCAGGCACCTTAATGCGGGAGGCCAAAATCACAACGACTTAGGGGGCGCTATAGAGGCCCTGAGCCCCGGCCAAGTTTGGGCTTCTGGTTCTGAGTAGCGGTGGCAATTCTCGGAAGTGGCGCCAAATTTCGTGCGTTTTCGCCCATGGCAAGCGCCCCGAAAATGGCCCAACAGCGGAGAAAAATAAAGAAGAAGAAGAAGACGGAAGAATAATAATAGTGAACTCTTACAAGAACAATAGGGCCTTCGCCCATAGGGCTCGGGCCCTAATTAAAGCCGCAAGCTGCCTCGACGGGCCCTCGCGCCAGCGGCCAAGGGGGGCGGGGGCATGCGTCCCCGCGAAATAACTTCCACAGCTTCTTCGGCAAGAGACATTACTCCCACAATGGCGACAAAGCACAGAATTGGACACATGGTAACAATAGGGTCTCGCACTGTACGGTGCTCGGGGGGCACTATAGAGGCCCTGAGGCCCGCCTGGATCTGGGCTTCTGGTTCTCAGTAGCGGTGGCAGTCTAAGAAAAAGGAGCCAAATTTCGTGCGTTGTCGACCATGGCAAGCGCCCCAATAAGGGTCTTGTAAAGAGTTTGCTTGCCAAGTTTGACAAATCAGAAGCTGCAATATCATTTTTGCCATAACCAGCACCCCCAGGGGCGAAAGTGCACAAAATTTGGCGTATATGTCAGGTGAGCTATGAAGAGTTTGTGTATGAAGTTTGATGACAATTGAGTAAATAGAAGATGAGATATAGATTTTTGAAGAATAAATTTTTTGGTTTTTCCCATGTCAGTAGGTGGCGCTATGCTGTACATGAGCGATCATGAGTTGGAAAAATAAGTGTCTACAACAGCAACGTACTATCACAAGGTAGTGGTGTGAAGGAAAAGCATTATGGAATTATTTACCAAAAACCCGTTATGGAGCAATTGCGTCGGCCAAAAACAGCGCCCCCCATGGACAAAAATTCCCAAAATGTGGTATACATGACATGGGAGGTAGTAAGAGGGTGGCCGTGAAGTTTGACCAAATTTGAGTAAAGATTGGATTTTTTGCCCAAAAATAGCGCCCCCAGTGGCGAAAGTGCACAAAATTTGGCGTATATGTCAGGTGAGCTATGAAGAGTTTGCGTATGAAGTTTGATGACAATTGAGTAAATAGAAGATGAGATATAGATTTTTGAAGAATAAATTTTTTGGTTTTTCACATGTCAGTAGGTGGCGCTATGCTGAACATGAGCGATTATGAGTTGGAAAAATAAGTGTCTACAACAGCAACGTACTGTCACAAGGTAGTGGTGTGAAGGAAAAGCATTATGGAATTATTAACCAAAAACCCGTTTTGGAGCAATTGCGTCGGCCAAAAACAGCGCCCCCCATGGACGAAAATTTCCAAAATGTGGTATACATGACATGGGAGGTAGAAAGAGGGTGGCCGTGAAGTTTGACCAAATTTGAGGAAAGATTGGAATTTTTGCCCAAAAATAGCGCCCCCAGTGGCGAAGTATCACAGAAATTGGGTAACATGTCAGAAGCCCAATGAGTGATTTGCGTGTGAAGTATGAGCAGTTTTGAGCAATCAGAAGATTTGTTATGAATTTTTAAGCATGTAAAATTTTGCATCGAAAATTGATTGACGTATAACTTCTGAACGGTTAACCCTACGTGAAACGTATTTAGTAACTTTTGTCAGCCATGTCTGTAGATGATGTGTATCAATTTTGGTGACATTCCTATGAACAGTCTAGGAGGAGTTGCGCCGTCTTCGTGGCCATGCATTTCGCACAAAAGTGAAATTACTTCACTTCCTGTTGGGCGTGGCTAATGCATTGGCATTACATTTTTGTCCGGCTTAGTGAGATACATATGCGTACCAAATGGCATGCCACTACTACAAACTACATGGCACCCAGGCACCTTAATGCGGGAGGCCAAAATCACAACGACTTAGGGGGCGCTATAGAGGCCCTGAGCCCCGGCCAAGTTTGGGCATCTGGTACTGAGTAGCGGTGGCAATTCTCGGAACTGGTGCCATATTAAGTGCGTTTTCGCCCATGGCAAGTGCCCCGAAAATGGCCCAACAGCGGAGAAAAATAAAGAAGAAGAAGAAGACAGAAGAAGAAGAAGAAGAAGAAGACGGAAGAATAATTAAAGCCGCAAGCGGCCTCGACGGGCCCTCGCGCCAGCGGCCAAGGGGGGCGGGGGCATGCGTCCCTGCGAAAAACCTTCCACAGCTTCTTCGGCAAGAGACATTACTCCCACAATGGCGACAAAGCACAGAAATGGACACAGAGTACACGGTGCGCTGAGATGTTGTCATGGACAGAACATTTTATGCCATGGCTTTCCAACCAAATTAATGTATTTACCTCATCAGTCACCAAGCTATAGCTACATAGGATTGTCTTCTGTTAGACATCTATTAGTCTGTATGTAACGCTACAACACTTGCTCCCGACTGCCTACCCATTCCCCACAAGTCATGTGTGTTAAAGGCAACCAAAACAACATACTCCTGGTGCCTCATGATTGTAAACACCTCTCCTGCAACTGCTACAGCGCAATGAGCGCCCCCAGTGGTGAAAGTTCACCAAATTTGGTACACATGTCAAGGGACCTATGACGAGTTGTTGTGTCAAGTTTGATCAAGTTTGACCAATCAGAAGCCGAGATATAAATTGTTGCCTGAAAACAGCGCCCCCAGTGGCAAAAGGTCACAATATTTGGGAGATATGTCAGGTGACCTGTTAAGAGTGTGCGTATCAAGTTTGATCAAGATTGAGTAAATAGAAGATGAGATATTGATTTTTGAAGAATAAATGTTTTGGTTTTTCCCATGTCAGTAGGTGGCGCTATGCTGTACATGATCGATTATGAGTTGGAAAAATAAGTGTCAACAACAGCAACGTACTATCACAAGGTAGTGGTGTGAAGGAAAAGCATTATGGAATTATTTACCAAAAATCCGTTTTGGAGCAATTGCGTCGGCCAAAAACAGTGCCCCGCATGGACGAAAATTCCCAAAATGTGGTATACATGACATGGGAGGTAGGAAGAGGGTGGCCGTGAAGTTAGACCAAATTTGAGGAAAGATTGGATTTTTTGCCCAAAAATAGCGCCCCCAGTGGTGAAATATCACAGAAATTGGGTAGCATGTCAGAAGCCCAATGAGTGATTTGCGTGTGAAGTATGAGCAGTTTTGAGCAATTAGAAGATTTGTTATGAATTTTTAAGCATGTAAAATTTTGCATTGAAAATTGATTGACGTATAACTTCTGAACGGCTTATCCTACGTGAAACGTATTTAGGAACTTTTGTCAGCCATGTCTGTAGATGATGTGTATCAATTTTGGTGACATTCCTATGAACGGCCTAGGAGGAGTTGCGCCGTCTTCGTGGCCATGCATTTCGCACAAAAGTGAAATTACCTCACTTCCTGTTGGGCGTGGCTAATGCATTGGCATTACATTTTTGTCCGGCTTAGTGAGATACATATCCATACCAAATGGCATGCAACTACTACAAACTACATGGCAACCAGGCACCTTTATGCGGGAGGCCAAAATCACAATGACTTAGGGGGCGCTATAGAGGCCTTGAGGCCCGCCTGGATCTGGGCTTCTGGTTCTCAGTAGCGGTGGCAGTCTAAGAAAAAGGAGCCAAATTTCGTGCGTTGTCGACCATGGCAAGCGCCCCAGTAAGGGTCTTGTAAAGAATTTGATTGCCAAGTTTGACAAATCAGAAGCTGCAATATCATTTTTGCCATAACCAGCACCCCCAGGGGCGAAAGTGCACAAAATTTGGCGTATATGTCAGGTGAGCTATGAAGAGTTTGCGTATGAAGTTTGATGACAATTGAGTAAATAGAAGATGAGATATAGATTTTTGAAGAATAAATTTTATGGTTTTTCCCATGTCAGTAGGTGGCGCTATGCTGTACATGAGCGATTATGAGTTGGAAAAATAAGTGTCCACAACAGCAACGTACTGTCACAAGGTAGTGGTGTGAAGGGAAAGCATTATGGAATAATTTACCAAAAACCCGTTTTGGAGCAATTGCGGCGGCCAAAAACAGCGCCCCCCATGGACGAAAATTCCCAAAATGTGGTATACAAGACATGGGAGGTAGTAAGAGGGTGGCCGTGAAGTGTGACCAAATTTGAGGAAAGATTGGATTTTTTGCCCAAAAATAGCGCCCCCAGTGGCGAAATATCACAGAAATTGGGTAGCATGTCAGAAGCCCAATGAGTGATTTGCGTGTGAAGTATGAGCAGTTTTGAGCAATTAGAAGATTTGTTATGAATTTTTTAGCATGTAAAATTTTGAAGTGAAAATTGATTGACGTATAACTTCTGAACGGTTTATCCTACGTGAAACGTATTTAGTAACTTTTGTCAGCCATGTCTGTAGATGATGTGTATCAATTTTGGTGACATTCCAATGAACGGTCTAGGAGGAGTTGCGCCGTCTTCGTGGCCATGCATTTCGCACAAAAGTGAAATTACCTCACTTCCTGTTGGGCGTGGCTAATGCATTGGCATTACATTTTTGTCCGGCTTAGTGAGATACATATGCGTACCAAATGGCATGCCAGTACTACAAACTATATGGCAACCAGGCACCTTAATGTGGGAGGCCAAAATCACAACGACTTAGGGGGCGCTACAGAGGCCCTGAGCCCCGGCCAAGTTTGGGCTTTTGGTTCTGAGTAGCGGTGGCAATTCTCGGAAGTGGTGCCAAATTTCGTGCGTTTTCGCCCATGGCAAGCACCCCGAAAATGGCCCAACAGCGGAGAAAAATAAAGAAGAAGAAGAAGAAGAAGACGGAAGAATAATAATAGTGAACTCTTACAAGAACAATAGGGCCTTCGCCATGGGCCTTCGCCCATAGGGCTCGGGCCCTAATAATAGTGAACTCTTACAAGAACAATAGGGCCTTCGCCCATAGGGCTCGGGTCCTAATAATAGTGAACTCTTACAAGAACAATAGGGCCTTCGCCCTATAGGGCTCGGGCCCTAATAATAGTGAACTCTTACAAGAACAATAGGGCCTTCGCCCTATAGGGCTCGGGCCCTAATTACTGGTGCCTGTCTTTGCCAGACTTTCTACAGTCTTCGCAGTACATGGTATTTTCGATTTTGCTATGAACTAGCCAATCTGGGCGGCACAGTGGTGTAGTGGTTAGCGCTGTCGCCTCACAGCAAGAAGGTCTCAAGTTCGAGCCCCATGGCCGGTGAGGGCCTTTCTGTGCGGAGTTTGCATGTTCTCCCCGTGTCCACGTGGGTTTCCTCTGGGTGCTCCGGTTTCCCCCACAGTCCAAAGACATGCAGGCTAGTGACTGGTGACTCTAAATTGACCGTAGGTGTGAATGTGAGTGTGAATAGTTGTCTGTGTCTATGTGTCAGCCCTGTGATGACCTGGTGACTTGTCCAGGGTGTACCCCGCCTTTCGCTCATAGTCAGCTGGGATAGGCTCCAGCTTGCCTGCGACCCTGTAGAACCAGAGCATTTTTTAAGGATTTTTCACTAGGAGACCAACTAGTCTGGGCAATACAATCACAGGCCCCAGAGTCCATGCAGCTGCACCGCTGTGGCATATTCTCTGATGCAAATTGCCGCATTACGAATCCTCGTTTCAGCCAGCATAATATCAACATAGTTAATGCAGTGCCAAGTTTTCCTTGTTAAATGTATACTTACATGGTACTTGGTTAATTAATTGCAACTGATTGAACCAAATGATAAGACATAACTTGGTTTAAAATTTGGTCTCCCAGTGAAGCTGGTTTGGCATTGACTAGGAGACCAAATCTAGCCACTGGTACCCCTTTTCCACCAAATCAGTTCCAGGGCTGGTTCGGGGCCAGTGCTGGTGCTGGTTCACAACTCGTTCAACTTGCGAGCCAGCTGAGAACCAGTTTGCTTTTCCATAGCTCGGGGTGCTAAGGGGAGCCACGTCATTACGTCGCTGTATACGTCAGTTACGTCGCTGCGTTTGCATAAACCTTGGCGCGAACATCGAAGCAACAACAACACGGAGAAGAAGAAGCAGCAACAACAACAATAATGGATGACTCGCGTTTGTACAGCTGCTGCTTCTCGTCGCTTAAAAATGGCGACCTTTCGCGGTCTTGCTATTGTTGTCGGTCTTAACAACTCTGGCCCCCCCCCACTGACATAAGCGGTTCTTTCCTCTGGCCCAGCAAAGAGTTGGTGCTAGCCTGGAACCGTTTTTTCTGGCCCCAGAGCCAGTTCTTTGTCAGTGGAAACAGAAAACCCGGTTCCAAACTGGCCCCGAACCTAGCCTGGCTAACGTGACTTCAAAGCTCTCCGAGCATTTGGTCTGGCCAAGCTATTAAGCCAAACCGTTTCCCAGAGCCCGTGGTTGACCCGCCTCCCTGAAATGCCTCAGTTTGCTACTGGTCGAAGCCAGAAAAGGCTGTGACGAAGCTTAAACCAATCACATCACTCTTTCCTCTGACGTATGCGACGCGACGGGGCTAACTGGTAGATTAAACTCTTACCGAAGCCGGTCGGGAGCAAAGCGAAAACGTCCTTCCTTTCAATAAATACCTCCAGGGCTGCTCTTTGCTCCGTTTTCAATGAGAACTTCCTGTTGAATGCTTTCAATACAGCATCTACCGCTGTGTTAAAGGCTTGCCGCTGCTCCATGTTCGTGATGTGAATGAAGCGCTTCCGGCATAGATTCTGTAAACAATCTATGGCTTCCGGTCGCAGTTCTACTACGTCACTGCCTTGAACACGCCTCTACCCAGGGCCGTTGGAGATGCTCAAAGTTGATTGGTTCCCGATTTTTCGGGAGCTTGGAAATGCTGTAGATAGCCTGCCTGGCCAGACTAATGCCGCTTTTCCACTACAAATGCGGCTGAGTCGGGCTGAGCCGTGCCATGCTGAGTCGGGCTGAGCGGGGCTGTTGGAGTTGCATTTCGACTACAACCGCGCTGAACCGTGCTGGCTGGAAGTGGGTGGACACATTGGGTGGAGTTAGCGAAAGTGGGTGGACGTCAGGTGATGTCGTTAAGCAGCGCAAACAGTGACATCAGTGAGCTTTTAAGCGGTAGTCTCACGACCCGAATAGTAAACAATAAACATGGAGGACATGGAGTCGTTAGTGTTGCTGGTCTTGGTGCTGTGGCTTGTTGTCACCGACAATGCGGACAGATACTGGCAAGAGCGTATAGATGAGGCGAGGCGCATAAGGCTTCAGAAATTCTCGTAATTCGTAATTATTCTCCTTCCGGGTTTGCGGTGTTTACAGATCCCAGCGTGCTCGCGGGGCGTGTGTGGGCATGTGAGGACACTCCTCCTCACCAATCAGTGCACAGGGGAGTGTCTGCTCACGCCCCCAGCCTCACTCCGCACGGCTTGGCTCGCTTCAGCCCCACTCCAAAACGGTGCGAGTTTTAGGGGCTAAGCAGGGCTGAAACGAGCTGAGTCGTGCTGGTTTTTGGTAGTCGAAACGCGAGCCGTGTCGGGCTGAAGCGAGCTGAAAAAGGGTAGTGGAAAAGGGCCATAAGCTCGGAACAGACCCTCGTGTTGCGTCACGCTTAGGATGGGCGGGCCCAGGCTACCCCGAACCAGCCCTGGAACTGCTTTGGTGGAAAAGGGGCATGGGAGACCATCTGGTCTCCCAGTAACTATGTTAAAAAATGCTCTGTGTAGGACAGGATAAAGCGGCTAGAGATGATATGAGATGAGATGAGAAATGAACAGGTAGTTTGTTTTCTTTTACCTGGAGCCAGAGTGGTTTATTTAAGAATGGAAACAGATCAAGAACGAGCATTTAATATAGTATGCAGCATTGTGAGATATTAACTATGACACATAGTGGAGACCTCCCCAGAATTTTGTTCACGGTTACGTCATAAACAAACAAAACAAAACACAAAACAAAACCGGGTGCAGTTATTAAAAAAGGCGGTAGTTGTGCGCTTACTCAGTGTTACTCTACGGAGCATGCGCAGTATCACTTTACTCAGCAGCGCGAGGAAGTCCCTCGTGAGCGAACATCATTGTCCTCTTTATGCACGCGCTCATCACTGACGGTCAGTTGAGCTCTCAGTGAGAGGAGGAGAACGCTCGTGCGCTTCACTCTCCTCCCCCCCCACACAGACGATGCTGTGCAGGACTCCGACTCTCACACAGGCAGCGAAGCTCATTTTCTTCACGAGTACACCTTAAACCTGTTTATTTAATTCGCGTCAATAAACAAACATACAAACAGAAAAAAAAAATGCCTGAATTGATATCTGTGGACGAGTTCATCGCGGAGACTCTGGAGGACTACAGCTCTCCAACAACGTCTTCGTTCATCACTAAAATGACCAGTTGCCGGAATTCCGTTAATCATATTGAAGAGGTAGGCTGTCACAACTACTCCCTCAGAGACACCTCACTCAGGGGAAATGTTCATTACAGCTACTCTGACAGCTTTATCTAGTCTTGCAGGATGCGTCGAGGTCGAGGTTTTAAGCCTGTCGTAATACACATATGGTTTTGGATGTAATTGTTCCTTCATTGGTGCTTTGTTTTGGTTTGGTTTTTGTTTTGCTTTCACCACCAAACTAACAGGAAGGCGATATAAAGTGGACACGCGCTCTCTTTAATTCTGACTCGGCTTCTGTTCCGCTTTAAGCAGCTTCAAGCTCTTTGTCCACTTTGTCTAACGGGTTGTGTGTGTGTGTGTGTGTTGTCTGGACATGCCTGGCGTATTTGTTTTTAATCTTTTCCGTGAGCAGTCATTACCAAATACGTCTACATTAATTGTTTTTATTAAAATACATCCTCATGGGGATCAGAATTATGCATGGCCTTTGTTATGAGCTGTGAATTTGCTCCTGTTCCATGTTATAGAGCTGAACTGAACTGAACTGAACCAGGATGCTCATTTTATCAAACCTACATTTTCTCTCACCGTTTTTTGTTTTTAAAGATTTAGAGCCATTTATCTAACTTTGCAACCTCGTCTTGGACATTTTATTTGATTGATTGTGTCAACATTTATTATAGAGCCTCAAAACAAACACAAGCATGTTGTTTTCTAGTTTTATTCAGTCTCTGATCGTTTCCTCTTTATCCATTTTTATGTTTATCTTTAAAGGACAAATATTCAGCACATAGGCTATTCCGTATGTATTTACTACTCATATTACCGGTAATCTACATTGTGTATTATGGGTATGTTTATTCTGTATAAATATGGGGTAATCCATTAAACATCCAATTTTCCCCAATACAAAAACCGACCAGGATAAAATGGTCTAAGTAATTCTCAAGCCCTTCTTATCTGTTTTGTTGTGCCATTTTTTGCACCAGATTGCAAAATGCATTCAGTGTCATGCCCAGAACAATAAGGATGGTGACTTCCTCTAATTCTAGCAGACATGTTAGATTGTCAGGTAACCATGGTGATGACCCAGGCTGTGGAAAGCAGTGTGAACTGAACAGTGTAGCACATTACATGCTTGATAATTTGAGCATCATCTGAGACGACCAATCCCGCTGCCACTAGTGAACTCGGCACACTTATAGCCTGAGGGGTTTAATGGTACAGAGAGCATGCTTGGTTAGAAAATCTATAATTCTTTATTGGTTGCAGAACTGAAGTTCTTGTGCATGTCTGAACACTAGTCATTATTCGAGACACCTCTAATTTCAGATCAGTTCAAATGGGGAAAGTTCATTAGATTAGTGCAGACTTAAAAATGTTCAACTTAAATGAATTGGTACTCATTCGGCTAAGGCAGGATACATTTATCTCTGGTTTTGTTCTGGTCTTTGCCTAGAACAGAGCTACCATGCATTTTTGGCACCACATTCATTTTTTTATTTACTTTGAAAGCTTTTTGTTGGCCCTCTCTTTGTTTAACTCCACATCACAATTTTCCTTCAATGAGGAATATGAATGGGACAGTAGAAAAATGGATGATAGGCATTTTACATTACATGAAATCAAATGTGTAAATTGAAAATGTTTGTATTACTTACACAAATATTGTATGGGGAGTTAAAACTGCTTCTTTTTATATGGTGCTTTGAGTAACAGACTTCATTTGGGATTAGCAGAGGAACCATGAGCATGAGAATGTGACATCTAAGTGGAGTGTTTAAATGATACACATCACATGGCAACAGTTACATGGAAAACTTTTTGAGTCGTGGCTTGTTTTTGCCATGGAACCCTATTGGTTTATTTGAGCTGCAGTGTTGTAGATCAGAATAATATCGCTAACACCATTACTGTAAGGGACAAATAAATGAGTTCACATTCAGATCACAAATAATTTTAAAAAAGTTGTTGAGTTTTAACCAAGAGTCCAATGAACAGGCTATTCTGTGTGTGTGTGTGTTTAATTTATTTATGTTTGCCTGACACCACTTAGTATTATCACAGACACACAACAAATCGACTGTAATTATCCACTTCCCTTTGCAAATGGAAATCCCCCAGGCTGTACTGGTGAGTTGTTCTCTCCTTCCGCTACAATGGACATGCTCACTGTCCTATCTGTTGCAAACCTCTCTCTAGACCAGAAGCATCGATTCATGATTCAATAAACCATTCAGTCTCTGGGTCAGTATCATAAAATACATTTATAAATATGCTGCACAGCTGGTAGTGGAAATGCTTTAATTATAACATTCCACCAGTTGTACAGTCACCTCTGGATCCATGTGCACAACGCTTTAATCATAGTTTCTGTTCATTTAATGAGAAAGCACATCCTTACACTAATTCATTGTGCACTCCTTTTGTAGAATTTTCTTTCTTTCTTTCTTTCTTTCTTTCTTTCTTTCTTTCTTTCTTTCTTTCTTTCTTTCTTTCTTTCTTTCTTTCTTTCTTTCTTTCTTTCTTTCTTTCTTTCTTTAGTTTTAATTTGAGGCCTGTGTGAACATAGACATTCATTTAGGCTCAGTCAGACAGGACTTAAGTCAAGTCAGTTTATTCATATAGCGTTTTAACAACACATTGTCACAAAGCAGCTTTACAGAAAAATAAAGACTTTAAACATAATAGCTAATTTTATCCCTAATAAATTTATTTATCCCTGATGAGTAAACTTGTGGCGATGGTGACAAAGAAAAACTCCCTCAGATGACATATAGAAGAGGAACCAGACTCAAAAGGAAACTCATCCTCATCTGACTGATAACAGATAGCATAATTATAAATAACTTGCTTCTATAACTGTGTCTTGTGTGGTCACAAAGTACAACTGTGTAACCAGAGAATTCATTATAGTTTTAACATGAAGTCTATTTTGTTGAAGTTATCAACTGTTATTTGATGGAGACTTGAGTGCAAGACTGTTCATGACAACCGTAGTCCTCAGCTATCGTAACAAAACTGTAAGCGCCCAGGCTCATCTTCTGACTGCGTCTTTCGACTGTCCATATGGGTCCATCCTCCACAGGAGCATGAGCATGGTCATGAGACTCCAGCCAGACGTAGGGCATCAGGATGGATCAGGCAGTTCTGAAGAGCAGGAGAGGTCACCATCACTGGTATCTCAGGATCGACATGTAACTCAACAGAGAGAGAGAATGAGAGAGAGAGAGAGAAAACACAAGTTGTTAGGTATGCCCAGTGTCACCTAATGGTTAAGAACAGTATACATTTTGCAATGAGTGTAAGCAGGGACTTTGGCAAGACTAACTATGACAGCATAACTAAAAGGGAGAGCCAGAAGGTAGAACTTAAAGATGGAGCAATTTAGAATAAGACGCAGCTTAAGCTGCTTCGGTAAAGATAAAGCAACTTAAAAATGCATGAGTAAACTGAGCCCAGGGTGAATACTGTTTTTTTGTGGAATTGGACTGAATGCATGCAAATGTCACACTGAAAGCTAGACCCCCTGGTTGGCTTGAGGAACAAAAGATTTAGCTGACCCTGTTATTCTCTCTGACCTATTTGGTCAGGAAAACATGGTGTTACAGAGATAAATACAGTCAAAGTCTGGAACTAGACATGGAAAAAAAAAGTTCCAGTGTAAAATTTCTTACGGGTATCCTGTCAGGTGAAAGAGAACAACATTGGGTTCAGTTTAAACCTTACTTATGTAACATTTAAATCATCCTGTATTATTATAATACAATATGCTTATTATATTTTAATGCACATACAGTTACTAAAATTGGCCTAGGAATATCTTGCCATCTTTTTCCTCATAACAAATTCAGTGACGCTTGAATATATGCAAATGTGAAAATTCCCACCTCCACCACTTCTCTCCTCTACACTGTGTTACTGTGTTGTTAACTACAACATACTGCAGTATCATCAGCAGGTCAGAGGCCACAATGGAGAATTACAACTGGAGTAGAAGAGGATACTGTTTTATTTTCAGCAGACTTTTGATCACTATATACAGGGCACTATATATTATGATCATTATATACAGGGCTGTTGGATAATTAAAAGATTAAGTTATTTTGTGAAAGACTTTGATCAAATGATGCACTTTTTGGTTTTCTCACTGCTATTACTGACGAACTAAAATAGACAACACCCAACATCCACATTTAAAATAACACGCTAACCACTTATATTCCTCAGTGTTATTAAGCTCTTTTTATATCCTGCTAGAAGCTTAATAAACTCTACCAGACTGTGACCTGAAACCATTGTGTGAATGCTATAGAAATAGTCAGAAAAATTAAGTTTCTGGTTATCATGAAGGCATTATTAGTCTCGAGTTGCATTGTTTTAGTTTAAGTGATTTATAATGGTAGTATAATTTGTCAGTATACCATAACAACAAAGACATGGTTGACTTAATTAAGTTAAATAAGACTTTCCAGATACCACCTTATCCTCTAATAATTGCCATATAAATCATGATCATTTCAAGCCACAAAAGAGGATTTATCAATTCAGAAGTCATGTCTGTAGTATTGGTGGCACAGACAGTTATATAGTGTCTGTTGGTTTTGTGTCATAGCCATGTGTCCCTCACCTGTGTGGGACTTTTATTTTAACTAGTCATATTTAATAAAAAAAAAACAACAACAAGAACTTAAATGTATTAGCACAGTTCATAGAATTCTGAGAAGTATTCCTGATTATTTATTCATGTTGACAATTTAAGGCTCAGAAGGCTATTAAGATGATCAGCTTTTATTATTCATTTTTCATGCAAATCAGGATTTTTCAAGATGTTTGATAGTGAAACTAAACGAAGAAGACCGTTTATGTCAAACCAAGTTTATTTGTATAGCGCTTTTAACAATAAACATTGTCGCAAAGCAGCTTTACAGAATTTGAACGACTTAAAATATGAGCTAATTTTATCCCTAATCTATCCCCGATGAGCACGCCTGTGGCGACGGTGGCAAGGAAAAACTCCCTCAGACGACATGAGGAAGAAACCTCGAGAGGAACCAGACTCAGAAGGGAACCCATCCTCATTTGGGCAACAACAGACAACATGACTATAACATTAACAGTCCTAACGTAAAGTCAGCTTCGTTGATGCTATAAACCCCCCACCGACGGAAACCCGAGCGCAAAACCGTTCATGACAACCGTGAATGGTTTATGTGTATTTTCTTGTACTGGGGCCGTGTTAAAGCCGTTATAGTGCACCTTTTGCATTTCTAAAGTGTGAACAGGTTCCTTCTCACAGTCAATAAAACAAAGGTTATGATAATATAAATGTTTGAAATGAACAGTAGAAAGACTGGTTAACTTTGAGAGGTTTATTGTTCCACACTTTTAAAACCATACAAAAACTAGCTGTATCTGAAGAATGAAACTGTTGTGAAATTTAGAAGTGCATGACTATGAAAACAGTGAAAACTAAAGCAAACAAAGACTACATGTCTGTTTCCTGCTGTTGTACATACAATATACTGAGATACTCATAACTGGTAAGAGTTATAGCTAGTGTGGACATTCATTCATTTATCCATTTATCCATTTTTTTCCATAGAATATTATCCTTATCAGGGTCATGGTGTATCTGGAGTCTATCATGGGAACACTGTACAGTGGTGCTTGAAAGTTTGTGAACCCTTTAGAATTTTCTATATTTCTGCATAAATATGACCTAAAACATCATCAGATTTTTACACAAGTCCTAAAAGTAGATAAAGAGAACCTAGTTAAACAAATAAGACAAAAATATTATACTTGGTCATTTTTTGAGGAAAATGATCCAATATTACATATCTGTGAGTGGCAAAAGTATGTGGACCTTTGCTTTCAGTATCTGGTGTGACCCCCTTGTGCAGCAATAACTGCAATTAAACGTTTCCGGTAACTGTTGATCAGTCCTGCACACCGACTTGGAGGAATTTTAGCCCATTCCTCCGTACAGAACAGCTTCAACTTTGGGATGCTGGTGGGTTTCCTCACATAAACTGCTCGCTTCAGGTCCTTCCACAACATTTCGATTGGATTAAGATCAGGACTTTGACTTGGCTATTCCAAAACATTAACTTTATTCTTCTTTAACCATTCTTTGGTAGAACGACTTGTGTGCTTAGGGTCGTTGTCTTGCTGCATGACCCACCTTCTCTTGAGATTCAGTTCATGGACAGATGTCCTGACATTTTCCTTTAGAATTCACTGGTATAATTCAGAATTCATTGTTTTGTGAATGCAGTGTTTTCCTTTCTCCAAACATAACACTTCTCATTTAAACCAAAAAGTTCTATTTTGGTCTCATCCGTCCACAACATTTTTTTTCCAGTAGCCTTCTGGCTTGTCCATGTGCTCTTTAGCAAATTGTAGACGAGCAGCAATGTTCTTTTTGGAAAGCAGTGGCTTTCTTCTTGCAACCCTGCTATGCACACCATTGTTGTTCAGTGTTCTCTTGATGGTGGACTCATGAACATTAATATTAGCCAATGTGAGAGAGGCCTTCAGTTGCTTAGAAGTTACCCTGGGGTCCTTTGTGACCTTGCCGACTATTACACGCCTTGCTTTTGGAGTGATCTTTGTTGGTCGACCACTCCTGGGGAGGGTAACAATGGTCTTGAATTCCCTCCATTTGTACACAATCTGTCTGACTGTGGATGGGTGAAGTCCAAACTCTTTAGAGATGGTTTTGTAACCTTTTCCAGCCTGATGAGCATCAACAACACTTTTTCTGAGTTCCTCAGAAATCTCCTTTGTTCGTGCCATGATACACTTCCACAAACATGTGTTGTGAAGATCAGACTTTGATAGATCCCTGTTCTTTAAATAAAACAGGGTGCCCACTCACACCTGATTGTCATCCCATTGATTGAAAACACCTGACTCTAATTTCATCTTTAAATTAACTGCTAATCCTAGAGGTTCACATACTTTTGCCACTCACAGATATGTAATATTGGATCATTTCCCTCAATAAGTAAATGACCAAGTATAATATTTTTGTCTCATTTGTTTAACTGGGCTCTCATTATCTACTTTTAGGACTTTACTTTTCTATATTCATGCAGAAATATAGAAAATTCTAAAGGGTTCGCAAACTTTCAAGCACCACTGTACATGAGGTGGGAATACACCTTGGATGAGATGACAGTCCATCGCAGGGCACCATGAACACCTAGGGGCAATGTAGAGTAGCCGATTCTCACAGCTGCATGTTTTTGGGCGGTGTGCAGAAACAGGGCAGAGGAAACCAGGGTACCTCTCAGACAGCAACCTGAGCTCAGGCTCAAACCAGGAACCCTTGAACTGTGAGGCAGTAACACGCGCTGTATCTTATTCTCCAATCTGCCTAGTATTTAGGTTTTAAAATTAAACAGTAAATCAACAGTCAATTAATTTGAATCCACTGACCTGGTAGGAAAAGCGTTTTTGCATCTTGGATTTTTGCAAGGCATAATTTTGATGTATACTGTACAAGGTGGTGTAGCTCATCCCTACCACAGCCCATGTAAAACTTTTTGTCTTTAGGTTAATCATAAATGAACTGCCACAAATAAACTATGTCTTTGGTTTCCTTTTATGTGGCAGAAATATGATGGGTGTGATATTGATGCTCTTCCTATATTTTACATTGCTCTGAAGAAAGTAAAAAAAAAATATTTGTTATTAGCATCTACATGCATATATGCAGTGGAATGAAATATTATACCTTCAGGATCATGTTGAGACAGAGTCAACAGTGTAAAGGCTCAGTACACAGGAATGTATAAAGTGCAAAGCATTGTAGCATGTGCGACAAAAACAGTGTGCAAAACTACATTTCCAGCAAGAAAATAAGATGAACACAATATATTAAATGTACAGGACAATGTGGATTAGTTTACTGTAATGACCAGCAGGAACAGAATCAGGATAAACTACACTGCATAAGTGAATAAAACAAACTGACTGCAATTTGCATGACTGTAAACTGTTGTGAAGTTGAACATCATTAGCTAGACTCTATACATAAGTAAACAGACAATCTGGAAAAACAGCCCTCACTGGTATATACGTTGTTTTTTCAGTCAAATAAAGCCTTGAACACTGAACACTGCTCTAGCAACTCTTTCCTTCATGACCTATGCAAACAGGGCTCAGATAACTCAGTGATTAAATTTTAGTCAACAGAGTTATAAAAGTGTTGTTATATTTACAAAAATGAATTGTGAGTATAGTGCTCAATGTTTGAGTAAGGCAAATGACTGACACAACTGTCAGCTTGACTTTAGTGCACTGCTGATCATGCTATTTATACAGAGTGGATGAATGGCAGGGGGAGATAACTGCAAATGGAAATTCTATTCTCATTAGGGTTGGAGATACAGCTTAGTGGATAGTCATAGTTGGTGGCTGGAAATTATGGGGTACCATTTACCTACATTGTTGTAAGATGCACTTAAATTAATTTGTACGCTCTCTGTAATGATGTCATGTTGGTAGAGTTCATCACACTATTATGGACAAAGCAGTTTGCGCTGCATGTCTCATGGTTAAATTACTGTTTGGCTTTAAGGAAAGTGCTGGGATTTTGCCATATTTTCCCGTGTATTTGGGTTCAAATATTTACTTGGGACAAAAATGATTGAAATCAGCCCAGTACTGAGTTAGAACCAGAGGTGTCAAAAGTATTACCATTTATTACTCAAGTAGAGTAGATACTATGGTTTAGAAATACTTTTCATGAAGTAAAAGTATCAACTGAAGCTTTTTACTCAAGTAAAAGTAAAAAGTATACTGATTTCTAAACTACTTTAAAGTACAAAAGTAAAAGTAATGAAAGAGGAAATAATGCTATTAAGGACAAAGGCGCAGCCTAGAAGTCCACATACAGTACATTCTCCTGACCCATTAAAATGTGTTTCATGGAGCACAAGTAATAATGACTTGTTGTCTGTAAGTGTTGTAATGGTGTAAAACTTCATACCTCAGAAGTAAGTTATCAATAAATTGCAGTTTTTTTCTTTTTCATATGGGACGTGCAGTAGAGGCAGCAGGTTCCAGTTAAAATGCAAGAAAAACACTTTCTCATCCCTACTAGTTACTGGCTCACCGAGAGAAGTCAACAGAATGTTTGTATTCCAGCAATGCGAGGCTGAACACAGGCGAGGAGAGAAAGGGCGGCCGCTGGAATGCCGACACACTACAAGCTAATATAATGTTTACTAATCTAAGACCTGTCACTTTACTCACTAACACCCACCAAGATACCATAACTGCGTTTGTAAACTTGACCTGACTCAGAAAAGAGAATGCCGCATATGGTTCATGGGGGGGGGGATTCCACTCCTGACAAATGGACGAGAGCCCGCAATTTACTAACGGTGTCGAAGTCAGAGCTCTGATTGCTGTGTGCTTGGAGCGCCCTGAGTGGCAGTTTAGACAGACCAATAGGGTGTCGTAATGACATTTTGATTATATTCCTCATCCAACCACACTCAAATTTACTGTAATGGCGCGAATTATCTTGATTGGGTTGTTTCTGGGTTTTTTTGTGTGTGATGCGAATGATCTGGATTTGATTTTTTTTCCTTTTAAAGTGTCGCAAGTGTGAAGCCGAATGAAATGCAAGTAACGAGACTATTATAAATGTAACGAAGTAAAAGTAAATGCTTGAAAATGTAACGAGTAGAGATAAAAAGTAGGTTGAAAAAGTATTACTCCAGTAAAGTAGAAAGTACCAAAATTTCTACTTAAGTAAAGTAACGAAGTATTTGTACTTCGTTACTTGACACCTCTGGTTAGAACGCATCAGAAACCAGCCCCTGTGTGATAATCGACTACAGGCACTGAATGGGGCGCTGTGTCAGAGACCGGAAGAAGAGAAAGGTTCAATGAGTGTACAACAAGTGTAGAAACAGTCATTTTCTACAGTTTCTTTACCGTTATTGAGGTAAACGGACACAGGTGTATCTCTGTAGGGATCCTTTCCATGTTGTCAGATGCATACAATAACATTATGATCCTGTCAATGGAGAAAACAAGAGGCTTACTTTGACATGGATGTTTTGCCCCATAGAATTACATTATATAGCCATTTTGCGGTTGCCAGTTATAGTGTTCGAACTCAACACTGGACCGTGCTTCAATTGTTTTTGTCTCTGGTAAATATTTGGACCAAAGCAGATATGAAAATAGGGCCCAGGTTAAGAAAATCCAGGCTGTTTCCTTTGAAACATTTAAAACATTATTGCTGTTATTTTTCCTCAATCTTCTTTTATACTATCAAGCTGCTAACACCATGTATTTAGTGGCTCATCCACTTGGTGAAACTACTGGCTTAAGAGAATGTTTCCTGCAGTGTAGATAAATAAAGATGTAATATACACCCCCACACACATCCATTACAGCAGATGAAGTGCTTTTGAAACTAAAACTAGCCTCTAATGTTGTTAATCGAAACATTTATGATCATGTCCCACCTCATAATAACAATAATGGCAGTCTCAGCTGTAATCTACCATTTATAGTGTTTTCTCATCTTATGCTCCATTTGTGTACACATCAGTGCATTGCATAACATCTATTAGTTAGAGCAAGAGTAATTCTGTTACGCAAATGTTACAACATGGATCTTTACCCAGTGTAAACTTTAGGAAGGCAAGATGTTTTTGCAACTGAATTGCTGAAACAGGAAGTGTTTCTGCAAAGGTTTGTTCCACGTTTGTTATTTTTTGGTCAATAGGCTCACAATAGTGCCAGGAGCATTTTCTGTGGAAACCCTTTTCATCATTTGTAAGAAGAATTTCATACGACTTATTGTATGCATGTAATGTTATTATTTTTTAAAATTATATACTAAGTGTAGATATGTTCAAGCTGTGATGACCTGGTGACTTGTCCAGGGTGTACCCCGCCTCTCGCCCATAGTCAGCTGGGATAGGCTCTAGCTTGCCTGCGACCCTGTAGAACAGGATAAGCGGCTATAAATAATGGATGGATGGATATGTTCAAGTGCAAAATGCAACGTGGCCAAAAAAATACATTGTTGGGACTAAGGAATAATTGTTCATAAAGAAAATATAACCTCTCATATCAGAGCAAATCAACAGTTTAGAGGGCATTAAAATGGGTGTTTTTATGTTTTGTTACTAATTGGTTTTCATGAAAAGACTTTTGTGTAAAGAATAAACCTTTTTGTAATAAAATGTGTATTTCACTGTGGTCGATTGTAGCTCCTATAGCATTTGAAAAATTGGCTGTGTCACAAAAGACCTGTTTGAATCTCTTTCTTAAATGTGAGGAAAACTCATCTAAGTGTTCCTGACATATTTGCTGTGACACATACAGTATGCATTGCCAGATAAGTTTGACAAAAGCATCTCAATTGAAAAGACGTAGTTAATTACTAATGTAGTATGGTGTAATAGTGTATGCCTGTGAAGATAATACAAATTCAAAAATAGTTCAATTCCATTCCCACCCTTTTTTATGCCTTTTGTACAGTCCTCGCTCAAATGCTTATCAAGGGCTGACGTGCGCTTAGGCTTGTATGCAAGTTTTATATATAACTTCCCCTTCTTTGCACAGAATGCAGCCTAATTACTCCTAAAAAAAAAAAAACACCTGCAAACAACTTAGCACATCTGGCCCAAAGTGATAATTTCGAGATACTATAAGTGATCATGTGCAAGTCCTGTCATATACTACTATTTAAATTATTATCACTGAACTATTGTGTTATAATAATTTGATTTCTGGGATGTAATTTAAAATTTTAATTACATAATTATATCATTTGATTACAATAATCAAACTATCTCGGTCAAGTCAAAAATCATGCAAAATCTGGGCTTTAGGCAGACCTTTACTTACAACGTGTGATCAGTCCAACTGAAACTTCCATCCATTATTCCTAACTGCTTATCCTGTGCAGGAGGGCAAGCTGGAGCCTATCCCAGCTGACTATGGGCGAGAGGCGGGGTACACCCTGGACAAGTCGCCAAATCATTGCAGAGCTGACACATAGCATTCACAACCATTCACACTCTGACCTACAGTCAATTTAGAGCCACCAGTTAGCCTAACCTGTACAGTGGTGCTTGAAAGTTTGTGAACCCTTTAGAATTTTCTATATTTCTGCATAAATATGACCTAAAACAACATCAGATTTTCACACAAGTCCTAAAAGTAGATAAAGAGAACCCAGTTAAACAAATGAGACAAAAATGTTATCCTTGGTCATTTATTTATTGAGGAAAATGATCCAATATTACATATCTGTGAGTAGCAAAAGTATGTGAACCTTTGCTTTCAGTATCTGGTGTGACCCCCTTGTGCAGCAATAACTGCAACTAAACGTTTCTGGTAACTGTTGATCAGTCCTGCACACCGACTTGGAGGAATTTTAGCCCATTCCTCCGTACAGAACAGCTTTAACTCTGGGATGTTGGTGGGTTTCCTCACATGAATTGCTCACTTCAGGTCCTTCCACAACATTTCGATTGGATTAAGGTCAGGACTTTGACTTGGCCATTCCAAAACATTAACTTTATTCTTCTTTAACCATTTTTTGGTAGAACGACTTGTGTGCTTAGGGTCATTGTCTTGCTGCATGACCCACCTTCTCTTGAGATTCAGTTCATGGACAGATGTCCTGACATTTTCTTTTAGAATTTGCTGGTATAATTCAGAATTCATTGTCCCATCAATGATGGCAAGCCGTCCTGGCCCAGATGCAGCAAACCAGGCCCAAACCATGATACTACCACCACCATGTTTCACAGATGGGATAAGGTTCTTATGCTGGAGTGCAATGTTTTCCTTTCTCCAAACATAACGCTTCTCATTTAAACCAAAAAGTTCTATTTTGGTCTCATCTGTCCACAAAACTTTTTTCCAATAGCCTTCTGGCTTGTCCATGTGCTCTTTAGCAAACTGCAGATGAGCAGCAATGTTCTTTTTGGAGAGTAGTGGCTTTCTCCTTGCAACCCTGCCATGCATACCATTGTTGTTCAGTGTTCTCCTGATGGTGGACTCATGAACATTAACATTAGCCAATGTGAAAGAGGCCTTCAGTTGCTTAGAAGTTACCCTGGGGTCCTTTGTGACCTTGCCAACTATTACACGCCTTACTCTTGGAGTGATCTTTGTTGGTCAGCCACTCCTATGGAGGGTAACAATGGTCTTGAATTTCCTCCATTTGTACACAATTTGTCTGACTGTGGACTGGTGGGGTCCAAACTCTTTAGAGATGGTCGTGTAACCTTTTCCAGCCTGATGAGCATTAACAAGGTTCACATACTTTTGCCACTCATTCAAGGTTCACATACTTTTGCCACTCACAGATATGTAATATTGGATCGTTTTCCTCAATAAATAAATGACCAAGTATAATATTTTTGTCTCATTTGTTTAACTGGGTTCTCTTTATCTACTTTTAGGACTTGTGTGAAAATCTGATGATGTTTTAGGTCATATTTATGCAGAAATATAGAACATTCTAAAGGGTTCACAAACTTTCAAACACCACTGTATGTCTTTGGACTGTAGGGGAAGCCAGAGCACCCAGAGGAAACCCATGCAGAACATGCAAACTCCACACATGAAAGGCCCCCGTCGGCTACTGGGCTCGAACCCAGAACCTTTTTGCTGTGAGGCGACAATGCTAACCACTACACCACCATGCTGCCTCTGACTGAAACCTACAATATACAAAAGGACAGCATAGTGTGTGTGTGTACTTGTACTTGCTACAAATTGAGGACTGGAATACGTTTTTTACCAACATAATTAGGACATTTTTGGGAAATGAGGACATTTTGGGTGGTCCTTACTTCTTCAAAGGGCTGTTTGAGGCCTGAGACTCAGTTTTAGAGTTGAATTTAGAATTAGGTTTAGGTTAAGGGTAAGGGGCTGGGGAATGCATTAACTCAATGAGTGTCCCCACAGAGATAGGCGTGTGTGTGTGTGTGTGTGTGTGCGTGTGCGTGTGTGTGTGTGTGTGTGTGCGCACTCTGTGTTGAATTGGTGACATATCATATAATGCAAAACTGATTATAAAGAGTACTGACTTATGTGCCATCAGAAACATTCTCCACTGTCTATAATAGTGGACCTACCTATTACAGTGAAAGTGCATGTGTTTTGTAGGCTTTGGACTGTGATCGTACAGTGTTGCAGAAAATGAAGAAAGCTTCCAAAGCCAAGCATGCCTCTGGTCAAGGTAACATTGCCACTGTTCCATAATGACACATAATAGCTTAATTTCTCCTTCATTTCAAATAGCTGTACATACAGAGAAGATGAAAGAGCATTGTCTCAGAGCAGGAAGCAGAGGACAAACCACAGTCATCAAAATACTAGGACAAGACGACACTCCCAGATGTTTCAGACAGGAATCTGATGCTTTAGAAAGAATGTCACTGCTGCCTGCTATGTTAATACTGTTAATACTGTACTAGCCCTAGCCCAAGCCATATTAATGGGGCTTTACAGTATTCAGCATGATTGCACTACAGTATGGCAGTGTTCCCAAATGACATTTTATAAGCAAAGATTATTTCAGGAACAGTTTTGATATATTAAAATACTCTACTTGTGTATTTTGGCTTCTGTGTTGTTGGGTAAGAAGTACTGACTCTGCATGTTGGGTATGGCACACTTTTAAAGATATATTTTTTATTTTTTATTTATATTCAAAACTTTTTCATTTACATTTGCTTTCCCTCAAGACCACATATCACATTTGGAGCTGTATATCAACTCCATGGAGAAGCTAGCTGCCAATTTCCACAACAACGGAGAGCAGGAGGTGGCCTCTGCCTTGAATAAGTTTGCTGAATTCTCTAAAGAGCTGTTGACACCAGTGAAGAACTTGGTGAGTCACTGAGGGAGAGAACACCCTCCAGCCAGCGCTGCGCCCACTTTGATGTTAATTATGGTGTGAATTGAAATGATGGACCTTATTTAGATAAACTTCAATTGTTAAATCTTCAAACTGTGATGCTCTCCGTTTGCAGTTTCTATCTACAACTCACAGGCTCAAATCTAAGTCTTTTATTTAAAAAAATGTGTTTTCCATACATTCTTAATTAGACTTTTCTTGCTTGATTAAGGCTTGGTCCACAATGATTCTTTACATTTAATCATTTTTCCACCCACAGTTAAAGAGCATGCTCCACAATATCAACTTCTTCCTGGACTCACTGGTCAAAGGGGATTTGAAAGAGGTCAAAGGTGTAAGTTTAAAAAGACAAATATCATGAATTTGGTCTCTCTGAAATTCTACATTTGTTCTTGAAGTTGTGTATGAAGGTTACTGTATTAGAAAACGATCCCTTTCAGAGCTACATTACACAGAGCTAATTTCTTACTGTTTAGTACAAACCCCATTTTCAGAAAAGTTGGGATATTTAACAAAATGCAACAAACACAAAAATCTGATTTGTTAATTCGCGTCAACCTTTATTTAATTGACAAAAGTACAAAGAAAAGCTTTTCAATAGTTTTACTGACCAACTTAATTGCATTTTGGAAATATAAACAAAGTTAGAATTTGATGCCTGCAACACTCTCAAAGAAAGTTGGGACAGAGGCATTATTACCATTGAGCTACATCCCCTTTCCTTTTAATAATACTTTTTAATCGTATGGGAACTGAGGATAATAATTGTTGCAGTTTTGCAATTGGAATTTTTATTCATTCTTGCTTGATACAAGATTTTAGCTTGTCTTTAGCCCAAGCCCAACAGTCCTCGGTCACCATTGTCTGATTCTCCTCTTCATGATGCGCCATACCTCCTGCTGAAATAAGCATGGACTTCCTGGGAAGAGACATTGCCTTCATGACAATATATGTCCCTAAAATCCCAGTATACGCCTCCGCGTCAACAGTACCTTCACACGCATTCAACTCACTCATGCTGTGGGCACCGATGCCCCCGATACCATCACAGATGCTGGCTTTTACACCTTTCTCTGATAATAAACTGGATAGTCATGTTCACCTTTGGCACTGAGAACTCGACATCCCATTTTCCTGAAAACAAGCTGAAATGTGGACTCATCTGACCACAGCACACGTTTCCACCGTCTTTCAGTCTGAGATGAGTGTCTAGAATTGATGAATAGCTTCCTCCTTGCCTTATACAGTTTCAGGTTGCATTTCTGGATGAAGCTGCTGACTGTGTTAAGTGACAACGGTTTTCCAAAATACTCCCGAGCCCATGTGGCTATATTTGTCATTAACATGACGGTTTCTCAGGCAGTGCCGCCTGAGGCCTTGGTCACGGACATTCAACAGTGTTTTTTACCTTGCCCTTTATGCACTGAGATGTCTCTGAATTCTCTGAATCTTTTCACAAGATTATGTACTGTAGATTTTGAAAGACCTAAATTCTCTGCAGTCTTGCATTGAAAAATGCTTTGTTTTAATCGAATAGCAACTCTCTCACAAATTTGGGCAAAAAGGGGTGAGCCACAACCCGTCCTTGCTTGCAAAGACTGAACCTTTGGTGCATGCTCCTTTTATACCCAAACATGATACCAATTACCCTGCTTATTGTGGATTGTTCCAAAATGGTGTTACTTGAAGATCCTAGAAACTTCAGTCTTATTTTGCGTCTGTCCCAACTTTTTTTTGTGTGTGTTGCAGGCATCAAATTCTAACTTCATTTATCTCATCTCATCTCATTATCTCTAGCCGATTTATCCTTCTACAGGGTCGCAGGCAAGCTGGAGCCTATCCCAGCTGACTACGGGCGAAAGGCGGGGTACACCCTGGACAAGTCGCCAGGTCATCACAGGGCTGACACATAGACACAGACAACCATTCACACCTACGGTCAATTTAGAGTCACCAGTTAACCTAACCTGCATGTCTTTGGACTGTGGGGGAAACCGGAGCACCCGGAGGAAACCCACGGGGAGAACATGCAAACTCCGCACAGAAAGGCCCTCGCCGGCCCCGGGGCTCGAACCCAGGACCTTCTTGCTGTGAGGCGACAGCGCTAACCACTACACCACCGTGTCGCCTAACTTCATTTATATTTACAAAATACAATTAAGTTGGTCAATAAAACTATTGAAAATCTTTTCCTTGTGCTTTTCTCAGTTACGCAAAGGTTCACGTGAATTAACAGATCATAGATGTTTTTTTTAAATTGCAATATGGAAAATATCCCTACTTTTCTGGAAATTGGGTTTGTATTTTTAACATGGCATCAAATATTAAATATCCCCAAATATCCTCATTTATCCTCAGATGATGCTTGAAATTTGATCTATGTGGAAAAATAAGGGACAGGGAGTGGGTTAATCATGGATCTGTTTTTCCCTCTACAAATGGAAATAGTAGTCTGATATTTGTCATGGATACTATGGAATTGCATCTAAAAACACCTGCTTGAATCATAAAGACCCTGTTGCTTACACTTAGCATCCTTTCAACACACTTAGTGCTGTATGGCTTTATAGAATACACATATGTCGTGCAATATAAAATCTGGTTCCTCTCAAGTTTTTTTCCTCATGTCATCTCCATGGAATTTATTTTTTCCTCACTACTGACATCTCTGACCTGCCCATTATGAATCTACTTCTCGATTTCTTTCAAGCTTCTTTGTGACAGTATCTATTATTCAAATCACTATACAGATAGAATAGACTTGAAATGGATTGTGTTGAAATCCCTGAATTTTATTAGATCTTTTCATGTTCTATCGTTAGATGAACAAAAAAACCCCTCCTTTTAATTATAACTTCTCTTCCCTCAGGATCTGAGGAAGCCCTTTGACAAGGCTTGGAGGGATTATGAGAGTAAATTGTGAGTACTCATAGCTCTGCTGTATTTAATTTTAATATTTTGTGATACTGCCATGCAATGTTGCTTCCAGTTATGGTGTCCAAAAGTCTTTTCCAAGATGTTAGTTAATGGGAAGAAGACATTATTATGATTTATGAGGCAACAGTATAATTGCATATACTTTGCAAAAAAAATAGAGAGAAACATAAAATCACTTTCTCTCTCTTAGGAGCAATAACTGGCTGTTCCAGGGAAAACATATACTGTAGTATGTCACGCAGCAACTGCAAACTGAGGGCTAGACTCGCAAAAAGAAATGCTAATTATAAACTTTTTAGTGACCATTTGCATGTGTGACTGTTGCCAGTTTAGTCGGTTTCTTGTTGCCTGTGATTTCCTGTTTGCACCTCGCCCGACCCTTTGCTTGTATTACATTTTGGATTTTACCTGCCGATTTGGACTGTTTGCCTGTGTGTGTTTCACTTTTGTAAATAAACTGCTTCTGCACTTACATCCGCCTCATACCTCGTACCTCACAGCTACATAAAGCCCAATGTCTGTAGTTATTTCAGTACCAAATGCTCCCCCCCACTTTAATATTTATTATAATTTAAAATATATATATATATATATATATATATATATATATATATATATATATATATATATATATATATATATAATTAAATATCTTTCACATACACAGTGGAGTTAGACATGTGCCTTGTCTCTCTGAAGCAATAAGATAGAGAAGGAGAAGAGGGAGCTGGCGAAACAGTATGGCATGGTGAGGACAGAGGTGAGCGGTGGAGAGATTGCTGAGGAGCTGGAGAAGGAACGAAGAATGTTTCAGCTGCAGATGTGTGAGGTGAGCTCTCGGCATTAAACCTCCTCTCTCTCTCCCACACACACACACACACGCACACCAAAGAGCCATTGTTATGACTGAAGTATTTGATATAACTGTATTAGCTGCCTCTCACAGACATACTGTGATGTCTAAATGATATTGACCATTACTGACTTGCACTGTTGTCTAATATCTATCTACACAGATAAACACATCTTATTGTGTTTCCTCCTCTTGTCTTCTTACATAGTACCTCATTAAAGTGAATGAAATTAAGAGCAAGAAAGGTGTGGATCTGCTCCAGAACCTTGTCAAGCACTACTACTCCCAGGGCAAGTAAGGCGATGAATGTTGCCTCTATTTTGTCCTTCACATCACATAAACCTGTATGTTTTCATTCCACATAGGTAGTGATCTATTAGGTGATGTTTTATAAGATACAGTGGTGCTTGAAAGTTTGTGAACCCTTTAGAATTTTCTATATTTCTGCATAAATATGACCTAAAACATCATCAGATTTTCACACAAGTCCTAAAAGTAGATAAAGAGAACCCAGTTAAACAAATGAGACAAAAATATTATACTTGGTCATTTATTTATTGAGGGAAATGATCCAATATTACATATCTGTGAGTGGCAAAAGTATGTGAACCTTTGCTTTCAGTATCTGGTGTGACCCCCTTGTGCAGCAATAACTGCAACTAAACATTTCTGGTAACTGTTGATCAGTCTTGCACACCGGCTTGGAGGAATTTTAGCCCATTCCTCCATAAAGAACAGCTTCAACTCTGGGATGTTGGTGGGTTTCCTCACATGAACTGCTCGCTTCAGGTCCTTCCACAACATTTCAATTGGATTAAGGTCAGGACTTTGATTTTGCCATTCCAAAACATTAACTTTATTCTTCTTTAACCATTCTTTGGTAGAATGACTTGTGGGCTTAGGATCGTTGTTTTGCTGCATGACCCACCTTCTCTTGAGATTCAGTTCATGGACAGATGTCCTGACATTTTCCTTTAGAATTTGCTGGTATAATTCAGAAATCATTGTTCCATCAACGATGGCAAGCTGTCCTGGCTCAGATACAGCAAAAGAGGCCTATACCATGATACTACCACCACCATGTTTCACAGATGGGATAAAGTTCTTATGCTGAAATACAGTGTTCTTCTTTCTCCAAACATAATGCTTCTCATTTAAACCACAAAGTTCTGTTTTGGTCTCATCCATCCACAAAACATTTTTCCAATAGCCTTCTGGCTTGTCCACATGATCTTTAGCAAACTGCAAACGAGCAGCAATGTTCTTTTTGGAGAGCAGTGGCTTTCTCCTTGCAACCCTGCCATGCACACCATTGTTGTTCAATGTTCTCCTGATGGTGGACTCATGAACATTAGCCAATGTGAGAGAGGCCTTCAGTTGCTTAGAAGTTACCCTGGGGTCCTTTGTGACTTTGACGACTATTACACGCCTTACTCTTGGAGTGATCTTTGTTGGTCGACCACTCCTGGGGAGGGTAACAACGGTCTTGAATTTCCTCCATTTATACACAATCTGTCTGACTGTGGATTGGTGGAGTCCAAACTCTTTGGAGATGGTTTTGTAACCTTTTCCAGCCTGATGAGCATCAACAACGCTTTTTCTGAAGTCCTCAGAAATCTCCTTCGTTCGTGCCATGATGCACTTCCACAAACATGTGTTGTGAAGATCGGACTTTGATCGATCCCTGTTCTTTAAATAAAACAGGGTGTCCACTCACACCTGATTGTCATCCCATTGATTGAAAACACCTGACTCTAATTTCACCTTCAAATTAACTGCTAATCCTAGAGGTTCACATACTTTTGCCACCCACAGATATGTAATATTGGATCATTTTCCTCAATAAATAAATGACCAAGAATAAGATTTGTGTCTGATTTGTTTAACTGGGTTCTCTTTATCTACTTTTAGGACTTGTGTGAAAATCTGATGATGTTTTAGGTCATATTTATGCAGAAATATAGAAAGTTCTAAAGGGTTCACAGACTTTCAAGCACCACTGTACCATGGCCATTCTTCACTGTGTTCATTATGCAGTTACATAAAATTCCTGCAACTTTTGCAAGGTCATTGTTCATTATCAGCAGCTGGGTGAATATAAATAATGTAATTAATTACTAACTTCTGAGCCATTGAATTTACTAGTTGAATGCTTTTTAAAAAGCCACAGTAATCACTTGAACACATCATGCTAATAAAATGAACATTTGTTACTAATTTTATACCTCTTTTTTCATGCAGTATATTTTCCATCACACACTATGTGCATTTGCTTGTATCATATGGCGTGTTCTACAAATTATAAATGAATGCACAGCGCATAGCGCAACTGATGATTCTAATGATTCGGTCACTGATATTGAATTTATTCCTAATTTTCTTTAAATTGCCAACATTTACATAAAAGTCTCACTTAATTGAGTCAAAACCCCTACTCTTGTGCAACGCAGGGCATGACATTCCCATGAAGCACATTAAAGGATATGAAAATGCCAGTTTGCCAATGTTTGAGGCCTGTATCTGATAATCTATGCACACACATGATGATAGAGCTCAGTAAGTTTGTCTGTGGTCCAAGTGAACCCCAGGCCACCATTTTCGAGAGGACCAGGGATCTTGTCTCTGGCTTGAAAACAGAATCCAAGCCACAGAATTACACAAGCCTGAACTGAAAATCAAAGAACTTGCCTAGAGCCACTGCATGTTATAAATCACAGAAACAATTTCTGAAGACTACAAACTACACCAATAAAAATGTAACTGGTGCACAGTGTAAATTACAGATAACTAGGTGAAGCTTCCCTACAATAGATAACATACACAGCCCTACAAAAAAGGAATGCAGAAAAACATGTCCTTTTTGGAGCTGAAGTTCATTAGCATACCTTTTTGTTCCTGTGCTGTCAAAAAAATGCTGAGTGTTATGTGTGGAATGACTGATAATACCAGAATGAATATATTCTTGTGGTTTTCTTTTTTTTTTTTTGACTTCTGTCTCTATTCAAGATTAGGTTTCATTGTATGGTAATTTTGTAAAGAAGGATGAGAGTGCTAGAGGGAGATGAGGAAAATGGTGGGTGGAGGAAGAGAGGTAGTGGTGAGGAGGAAAGAAGCAGAGAGATGGGGCTGCAGTAACAGCAATCCACTGGTGCTGATGGTAATTACATTGGTTTCCTTTGTCAGTTTCTTTCAGGAATGCTTGGTTGCCACAGAGAAGCTGAAGCAGTACATTGATACACTCACTGGAAAACTGAGCTATGTGAGTGCATTTTTACTTTAATGAAAACCTCTCTTTATTCAAATGCCCTTATAGTCAGGGTTGTACTGTGGATGAAATCAGTTATAGGCCTAGAATATACATGCACAAGCAGTCACGGTGAAATCAGCAAGAGGTTTAGTGCTCATCCATGGTAGCTGTTTCTGAATGTCTTATCGTTATTTGTCTTGACTACTAGCCTAATCTTTTTTCTTTCCTTTTGAGTGAATATCTTAAACAATGTGAGCTAACATGATGAAAATCTGTAAAAAGAGCTCTTGTCTGTCACTCAGCACAAAATATTAAAACCCAGGTGCATTGTACCGTCTAATTTCATTCAGTCAAAAGTGATCAGGTGTGTGTGTGTGTGTGTGTGTGTGTGTGTGTGTGTGTGTGTGTGAATGACTAGATCAGCTTATCAACATTCAAAAGACACCTCATTCTGCAGCTGCCACTAGCAATAAGACTCAGTTTGAATGTACGAGTGGATCAGTCATTAAGCTCTCTCGGCTCCATTTCAGGTGTTAAATGTGACTCCAGGCCAGTCATGCACTGATGGCTAAATGGTATCCAGTCTCATCCAGATGATTTTATTAGAGATCAGTAATTCATCTAGCATCAGATATTGAATTTATAATTTGGGAATACAGACACATTTAAGTTGACCAAGTCAGCATGACTCATGTTGTTGCTTTTGTTATTGTGTTCTTTCAACATATCCATGGATGGCAAACATGATTTAGCTGAGGTTTTTTATCCCCTGCTGACTGAAAGTCCTGAAGGGGGATTATGTCGTGCTGAAGGGGGATTATGTCCATCCGTCTGTCCCGGGAAGGGTGCTCACCTTCTGAACTCAACTCCTCTCACAATTTTTGGAGGAATTTCACGAAACTTGGCAGGATTCTTTGTTGTATGTCGGTACTATGCATATTGTAATTTCATTCAATTGGGCCACATTTTACCAGAGTTACAGTCCTTGATTAACAAAATTATAATTTGACAATTTCATGAGAGTGTGGTTTCCTTCTGAAATCAACTCCTCTCACAATTTTTGGAGGAATTTCACAAAACTTGACGAGGCATTGTTATATGTTGGTAGTACGCATACAGTCAAGCCAGAAAGTCTGCACACCCCTTTCACCTTCTTCACGTTTTATTACGTTACAGACTTATTCTACAATAGATTGAGTTCATTTTTTGTCACAAAATTCTACACAAAATAGCCCATAATGACAAAGTGAAAGCAGGTTTTTAGACATTTGTGCTAATTTATTAAAAATCAAAATGTAAAATATCATATGTACACAAGTGCACACACCCTTTGATATGACACCCAAAAGTGAGCTGAGGTGCATTTTGTTTCCACTGATACTGCTTGAGATGTTTCTACAACTTGATTGGAGTCCACCTGTGGTAAATTCAATTGATTGGACATGATTGGGGATCGCCAACACTTGCCTATATAAGGTCCCACAGTCGACAGTGCATATCAGAGCAAACTCCAAGCCATGAGGTCAAAGGAATTATCTGCAGACCTCAGAAACAGGATTGTGTCAAGGCATAGATCTGGAGAAGGGTACAGAAAAATTGCTGCAGCTTTACAGGTCCCAAAGAGCACAGTGGCCACCATCATTCATAAATGGAAGAAGTTTGGAACCACCAAGAATCTTCCTAGACCTGGCCAAACTGAGCAATCAGGTAAGACGGGCCTTGGCCAGGGAAGTGAGCAGGAACCCGAGGGTCACTCTGACAGAGCTCCAGCGTATCCTTGTGGAGATGGGAGAACCTTTCAGAAGATCAACCATCCAGGCAGCACTCCACAAATCAGGCCTTTATGGTAGAGTGGCCAGATGGAAGCCACTCCTTAGTACAACCCCGACTCCAAAAAAGTTGGGACAAAGTACAAATTCTAAATTAAAACGGAATGCAATGATGTGGCAGTTTCAAAATTCCATATTTTATTCAGAATAGAACATAGATGACATATCAAATGTTTAAACTGAGAAAATGTATCATTTAAAGAGAAAAATTAGGTGATTTTAAATTTCATGACAACAACACATCTCAAAAAAGTTGGGACAAGGCCATGTTTACCACTGTGAGACATCCCCTTTTCTCTTTACAACAGTCTGTAAACATCTGGGGACTGAGGAGACAAGTTGCTCAAGTTTAAGGATGGGAATGTTAACCCATTCTTGTCTAATGTAGGATTCTAGTTGCTCAACTGTCTTAGGTCTTTTTTGTCGTATCTTCCGTTTTATGATGCGCCAAATGTTTTCTATGGGTGAAAAAGCTGGACTGCAGGCTGGCCAGTTCAGTACCCGAACCTTTCTTCTACGCAGCCATGATGCTGTAATTGATGCAGTATGTGGTTTGGCATTGTCATGTTGGAAAATGCAAGGTCTTCCCTGAAAGAGACGTTGCTCTAGAACCTGGATATACCTTTCAGCATTGATGGTGTCTTTCCAGATGTGTAAGCTGCCCATGGCACACGCACTAATGCAACCCCATACCATCAGAGATGCAGGCTTCTGAACTGAACGCTGATAACAACTTGGGTCGTCCTTTTCCTCTTTAGTCCGAATGACACAGCGTCCCTGATTTCCATAAAGAACTTCAAATTTTGATTCGTCTGGCCACAGAACAGTTTTCCACTTTGCCACAGTCCATTTTAAATGAGCCTTTGGCCCAGAGAAGACATCTGCACTTCTGGATCATGTTTAGATACGGCTTCTTCTTTGAACTATAGAGTTTTAGCTGGCAACGGCGGATGGCATGGTGAATTGTGTTCACAGATAATGCTCTCTGGAAATACAGTGTTTCCCACAAACCAGGTAGCAATTTGTGGTGCTCCACTGTGCCGATGAGGGAATCGTGCGCAGTGGTGTCATGGCGGTCGGTGGAGTCGGTCATTGGGGTGTATGCAAAGTGTTTACAGCAGGCGGTGTTCAAACACACAGTATTTTTCTTCAGAGTCACCTGCTGGGACTATTTTAAAGGGCTGATGACACGTTTTTGACATCTTTGGCGATGTTTTATAACATAAAAAGTAATTCCCGATGATCCATATATTACCGTATTGGCTCGAATATAAGACGGTGTTTTTGTTGTAAAAAATAGCTCTTAAAAAGGGGGGTCGTCTTAAATTCGCGGACTAGACAAAATGCCGCCAAAAACGAAAGTGAAAGTGAGGACAGTGAGAGTGAGCAAAGTGAGGCTGCGGATCTCTGTGCTGAGTAGCTGTAATTTAGCAAACTACCCTTTCCATTGTTTCAGTTGTTTATTATTGTAAACCTTAATGTATTGTTTAATGCATTGTTTAAAACATTTGCACTGTTCTGCAAATTTATTCCATATACCCGTAGGCTATGGGAAGTTAATGCATTGACATTCTGAAGTTTATGAACTTTCAATCTAAACCTGACAAATTTGTTGAATTAATGCAATTTAAATGAAATGACTGAAATGACCTCTATTTAAATGTGAAAAACAAAAGCCTCTAATTTTAAACAGAATTTTGAAATAAATACGCGTTGTATGAATGAACATTTGGTCTTCAAAAACTTTTTCCCCAAAGATGAACTTGGAAAAGGGGGGGGGTCGTCTTACATTCAGGGTCGTCTTATATTCGGGCCAATACGGTAATTCACGAAGGCGCCTATTTTACAAGTTATGATAAAAAAACGCGGCTATTTGGGCAAATTTGACGGGGCTGCAGCACCCAGGAGACGAAAGAGGAGGAGGGGCTATATGACGTCAGCGAAAGAATCTTCCTCCTCACTTACCAGTTTGTTGTTGATGCGAGAGGTGTTCAGTTTATCATTATTATTATTATTATTATTATTATTATTATTATTATTATTATTATACATTATTATAATATTTATATATATATATATATATATATATATATATATATATATATATATATATATATATATATATATATAAAATATATATAGTTATTATGCTTTTGCGTTGTGTTGCCGGCTTTTGCTCCAAAACCCACAAGGATGGGGTAAGTTTATTCAAGTTTCCCAGAGATCCCGAGCTGCATGCGAAGTGGGTGAAGCAAGTCCGGCGCACTCGTGACAAGTGGGAGCCCTCACCAACATCCGTCCTGTGCTCTGAACACTTCGATTTGGATTGTTTTGACACCCTTCCCAGCTTAAAGGAATCTCTTGGGTGTTCAGTTCAGCACAAACGTGTGTTACTACCAACAGCAGTGCCTACAGTATTCTGGAGGGGGTCTACTAGTAGCTATGCCAGATCCAGCAGTCGCCTGGGACAAAGCGACTCCTCCAAAGACAGTCCAACTGTCAGAACATGTGTTGATAAACGACATAAGATAAAGGTACGTAGAGCTATAGAGTTCTCCGACATGATGCTAAAAATAGTAACCATGCGGTCTGCGCGGCCATCTTGGAAGTGACTCGCTCCAGAGCGCTCATAGAGTACACATCATAGAGTACACATCATAGAGTACACATTCATGATAATCATAAATGTAATCATAAAGTCGGCGTGATATCAGTCATGTATTTGCTTGTGAAAGCTTGTTTCTCAAAGCAAACACTGAGGGAAAGCTAACTTAGCCAGACAAGTAGGCTACAGATTGTCATTTGCTTACCCTGATGTAGGTTATCAAATATTTTGCTTCATTCAAGGATAAAACTAAGAAGCCATAAACTAGAAGACGTGCCTGCCAATATTATTCTAAATGTATCACGGATCAGGCATAGTCGTCAGCTTATTATGTTAGCCGTTTGCATGCTCCATTAGGAACTATGTATTCAGTGTAGCATACGGCTTACATGATATAAGGAGTGTTTACACATGCAAGACAACAATACACAATATTAAAATATTGATTCCATAACATTTTGAACAAATACGGGTTGACCTACCAATCCTTGTTATCCAGCCTTGTGGTGTTCAATGCTGGGCTGTCTGCCTGTCCGCTGTCCATCTCGGGGTCGGAGTCGCTCTCAGATTGCACAGTAACAGGTTCAAACCTGTACGGTTGGATGCACCTGTGTTCGTCATCACTTGATTCTTCCGATCTATCCCACTCACAACACAATTCTAGACTCCCAGAAGAGGAAGAGCTAGAGAGTTCACCGGCGTTTTCATGCACCATTTCCATTGAGTAGAACAGCCAGTGAACCGCAGCGTGTTCTTCCGCTGACGTCACAACATGGCCGCGAGCCACGGACCCAGTTTTCTTGCGCTGTGCAATTAAAAGTTGGATATTCGCGTAACAACAGCTTTTTTTCACGTAATTATAACAGAAATCTAAAATGTTTGCCATGTTGTATAGTTTATTTAAGAAATTGCATAGAGTCATGTTCGTGTCATCAGCCCTTTAAAGCTACAAGAAGCATTTGAGATTATTCAGTTCAGTCTAAATTATTTTAAGTTCTTTAAGAGAAGACAGCTAAAACAATTTTTACCAGAACCCTGCCTGATTTTATTCCTCGACCCAACTTTACATTACAGGGCAGGCCATTAGTTTGCTGGGCTTGATGTTGGTGGAAAACCTGTCTTTTAAATTTATGAAAATTACTCACCAAAATTGAAGTTAAAGTTTAGTTTTTAGTAAAAACTAAACTTTAACTTCAATTTTGGTGAGTAATTTTGCACCGATTGCAATTTTTTGGGCCGATTCCGATTTTCCATGGAGTGTGACCTGCCGATACTGATTTTGGCCGATTCTGATTTCATTTTTTCAAACCACTTCACAGCACACACAAAGACTATTTTCTTTTTATCTTTTCTTTAATAGAACATTCTGCCAGATTTTCAGTAATAAATTTTCAACACCTCAAAGGTTGAAAACAAACAAAAAGACATTGTTCTTTGTAAAATCTTTCTTCATGTTTGGTATTAACATATTAATTCCTGAAATAGGAAATTCACACAAACATTTTTTCTTTTCCCATCCAATATCTCATCTCATTATCTCTGGCCGCTTTATCCTTCTACAGGGTCGCAGGCAAGCTGGAGCCTATCCCAGCTGACTACGGGCGAAAGGCGGGGTACACCCTGGACAAGTCGCCAGGTCATCACAGGGCTGACACATAGACACAGACAACCATTCACACTCACATTCACACGTACGGTCAATTTAGAGTCACCAGTTAACCTAACCTGCATGTCTTTGGACTGTGGGGGAAACCGGAGCACCCGGAGGAAACCCACGCGGACACGGGGAGAACATGCAAACTCCACACAGAAAGGCCCTCGCCGGCCCCGGGGCTCGAACCCAGGACCTTCTTGCTGTGAGGCGACAGCGCTAACCACTACACCACCGTGCCGCCTTCCCATCCAATATGTGGCACAAAAACAACTCCCCCCCCCCCCCCCCCCCCCCCCCCCAATATATTATTTGCCAACTGCTATGGAACACACTTTCATAAGCCTATTTAGATCTGAAAACGTATGCCTTATAAAACAACCCATTTCTTCATTCAGTATCAAAATACAAAAATAATTTCCAGTCATACTTATACCATAGCCATTCTATCATCTTTGTCAAATGTGTATTTGTAGAGTAATTTCCAATGGAATCAAGTGCAACCAAGGTTGTAAAACAAACAAAAAGACATTTTTTTCTCTCTCTCTTTGTACAAATCTAACTAGATGTTTGGTATAATAGGCTAACGTATTAATTCCTGTAAGGGGAAATTCACACAACCACAAACATATTTTCTTCTTTTCAGATCCAATATCTGGCACAAAAAAAAGTTCACTATATTTGGATATATAATATATCCAAATATAGTGAATTTTTTTTTTGTTAACGGCGCATGCGCCGGAGCTCGTTAGGCGCACAGGACTGACACTGTTCTGCGCAAGCACAACACAATCACACTAGAAAGCGTGTTCAAGCTGCCAGTGTAGCTGCGGTCTTTTTAGTTGCAATTACGAGTATTTCCACTTTCATCTCTGTGGTACACAAGTTTTGATCTGCAGAAAATCGGCATATTTTAATTTTGACCGGCCGGTCTCCGGTCATGGCCAATCACGTGAAAATTGGCCGATTCCGATCGGCAGCCGGTCAATCGGTGCATCTCTGGTTTTTACCTTAGTTTTTTGCCTTTTTGGTGGCAATCTTTCAATCATTCTTTAGTTGACATTCAAGGAATAAATTGCAAAAAACAAGCTGGAGGTTTTTATTTTAAATATTGAACTCAACACTTACCTCAACCAATACTAAAATGAAATAAATAGTATAATGTAACAAAATAATAATCAAATAAAATATCATAATTAGATGAAAGAAACCATTTAAGGCAACACCAAGGCAACTAACAATAATGAAAAACCATTACCCTAATTGGTGCAAAGCCTGCATGCCCTATCAGAACATTTAATTCTGCGTGGCTTCCTGAAAAAAAACTCAAGTGCCCTATCGTAAGGGAAGTCATTGCTGAAGCGGGATAAATGGGATAATGCAATAAGGCCGGTTCCTCACGTCAAGCTGCTACTGTATGCATCAAAATTGGTTTATAGCCTGACTCAGGGATGTCCGTTTCATGTAAGCCAAGGAGGCTATGATAAAGCTCATCACGAGCACGACGTAGGCTACCTTTTAAAATAAGGGGTCGGAAGGCTGCGTTATTTTTTATTAGCCTAACAGGCCTACTTCCAGTCTGGGTATATGCGTAACGGCAGGCCTGTGGACACGCCTCTCCGTCTCTCTCGGTCTCTGTGTGTGCGCGTGCGCGTGAACGAGAAGAAAGAGCACTATGAATGAACGGAACGATATGCAACGGAATTTTTTTTCTTCAAAATCCCGAGTCTGATTGTGTGGCAATAGGAATCCATTGTGTGGCGCTGCGCCACACAATGGTCTATGTATGGGAAACCCTGAAATATTCCTGAGCCCATTTTGTGATTTCCAATACAGAAGTATGCCTGTATGTGATGCAGTGCCGTCTAAGGGCCCGAAGATCACGGGCACCCAGTATGGTTTTCCGGCCTTGACCCTTACACCAGAGATTCTTCCAGATTCTCTGAATCTTTTGATGATATTATACACTGTAGATGATGATATGTTCAAACTCTTTGCAGTTTTACACTGTCGAACTCTTTTCTGATATTGCTCCACTATTTGTCAGTGCAGAATTAGGGGGATTGGTGATCCTCTTCCCATCTTTACTTCTGAGAGCCGCTGCCACTCCAAGATGCTCTTTTTATACCCAGTCATGTTAATGACCTATTGCCAATTGACCTAATGAGTTGCAATTTGGTCCTCCGGCTGTTCCTTTTTTGTACCTTTAACTTTTCCAGCCTCTTATTGCCCCTGTCCCAACTTTTTTGAGATGTGTTGCTGTCATGAAATTTCAAATGAGCCAATATTTGGCATGAAATTTCAAAATGTCTCACTTTCGACATTTGATATGTTGTCTATGTTCTATTGTGAATACAATATCAGTTTTTGAGATTCGTAAATTATTGCATTCCGTTTTTATTTACAATTTGTACTTTGTCCCAACTTTTTTGGAATCGGGGTTGTAAAAGGCACATGACAGCCCGCTTGGAGTTTGCTAAAAGGCACCTATAGGACTCTCAAACCATGAGAAACAAGATTCTCTGGTTTGATGAAACCAAAATTGAACTTTTTGGCCTGAATACCAAGCATCACGTCTGGAGAAAACCAGGCACCGCTCATCACTTGGCTAATGCCATCCCTACAGTGAAGCATGGCGGTGGCAGCATCATGATGTGGGGATGTTTTTCAGCAGCGGGAATGGGGCGATTAGTTCTGATAGAGGGAAAGATGAATGCAGCTACGTACACTGAGATCCTTGAAGAAAACCTGCTCCAGAGCACTCTGGACCTTAGACTGGGGCGAAGGTTTACCTTCCAGCATGACAACGACCCGAAGCACACAGCCAAGAGAACAAAGGAATGGCTTTGGAGAAAGTCTGTGAATGTACTTGAGTGGCCCAGCCAGAGCCCAAACCTGCATCTAATTGAACATCTGTGGAAGGAGCTGAAAATGGCTGTATACCGATGTTCCCCATCCAACCTGATGGAGCTTGCAAGGATATGCCAAGAGGAATAGACAAAAATGTCCAGAAACAAGTGTGCCAAGCTTCTTTCCCAACACACCTTGAAGCTGTAATTCCTGCCAAAGGTGCATCAACCAAGTATTAGGCTAAGGGTGTGTACAGATATGTAACCCCTAAATAACCTATTTTTATCAGTAAAATAAAATTGCATGTTTTCTAAAAACCTGCTTTCACTTTGTCATTACGGGCTATTTTGTGTAGAATTTTGTGACAAAAATGAACTCAATCTATTGTAGAATAAGTCTTTAACGTAATAAAACGTGAAGAAGGTGAAAGGGGTGTGCAGACTTTCTGGCTTGACTGTGCTGTAATTTCGTTAAATTTGGTCATGTTTTACCAGAGTTACAGCCCTTATAAAATTATAATTTGACAGTTTCATGAGAGTGTGTTTTCCTTCTGAAATCAACTCCTCTCACAAATTCTGGAGGAATTTCTCGAAGCTTGGCAAAAGGCCTTGTTATATGTTGGTAATACGCATATTGAGGTTTAATTTCGTTTGTGAAAATTTTACCAGAGTTTTGACCCTTGATTAAATAACTTGTACTTTGACAATTTCATGAGGGTGTACGTTCTTCTGAAATCAACTCCTCTCACAATTTTACTTTGACAATTTCATGAGGGTGTACGTTCTTCTGAAATCAACTGCTCTCACAATTTGTGGAGGAATTTCACCAAACTTGGCAAAAGGATTTTTTTTTTATATGACAGTTATATGCTGTAGAAAGAACCTGATGTGGGTGGAGCACAGAAGCACGGCAGGAGGTTGTTTGTATCTTAATTCTTTCCTTTATTGCTGTTTTTCAGCATAAAACTCAAAACTTTCTCTCGCTTGCGCACACACACATACACACACAGGCTACAAGCAAGCCCTTGGCGCTGACCTCCCCTTCTCACTCTCCTTTTATCAGGCACAGTCACTGGAGGAGACACACAAACACACATTAATTGACAGCAGGTGTAGTGACACGACCACTCACCTTCCCTGACTCCGCCCTCCATTCACAGACTGGTGCTCGGCCACACCCCCGCTGCCACATACCCCCACCTCCTGACTCAGGCTGGGGAGCTGTCCGGCCTGAAGCTGACTCCCCTCCCCCCCTTAATGGGACAGGAAGTCCGTCACCACCATCTGCGCCCCCGGCCTGTGGACCACCTCGAATTTAAATGGCTGGAGTGCAAGATACCAACGGGTGATCTGCACATTGGCATCCTTCATGCAGTGGAGCCACTGGAGGGGCGCGTGGTCCGAACAGAGGGTGAAAGGGCGTCCCAGCAGGTAGTACCAGAGAGCGAGGACCGCCCACTTGATGGCTAGGCACATTGTGCTGTACCTGCCTTCCCGCATTGACAGCTTCCAGCTAATGTACAGCACAGGATGCTCCTCCCCCTCCACCTTCTGGGACAGAACGGCCCCCAGCCCTCTGTCCAACGCGTCTGTCTGTAAAATAAAAGGGAGAGAAAAGTCAGGGGAGTGTAACAGTGGCCCCCACACAGTGCAGCCTTTACCCTAGAGAAAGGACTGGATCTGGTGCTCCCTTTTTAGTGAGATCCGTCAGCGGGCTGGTGATGTCTGAATAATTAGGCATGAACCTCCGATAGTAGCCAGCCAGCCCCAGGAACTGTCTCACCCCCTTTTTGGTCTTGGGCCTCGGGCAGGCCGCAGTCGCTGCCGTCTTGTTAATTTGGGGACGCACCTGCCCATGGCCTAAGTGGAAACTCAGATACCGTATTTCCACCTGCCCAATCGCACATTTCTTTGGGTTGGCTGTGAGACCCGCTCGCCTCAGCGACTTTAGGACGGCCCTAAGGTGTTTGAGGTGCCGCGGCCAGTCATTGCTGTAGATGATAATATCATCGAGATACGTAGCTGTGTAGGTGGCATGGGGGCGCGGAGGACCCTGTCCATAAGCTGCTGGAATGTAGTGGGTGCCCCAAACAGCCCAAAAGGAAGTGTGATGAATTGGTGTAAGCCAAACGGTGTGGAAAAGGCCGTTTTCTCTCGGGACAGAGGAGTCAAGGGAATCTACCAATATCCCTTCGTTAAATCCAGTGTCGAATAAAAACGAGCAGCGCCTAATCGATCGAGCAACTTGTCAATGCGAGGCATTGGGTACACATCAAATTTACACACCGTGTCGACTTTCCTATAGTCCTCACAGAACTGGTCCGACCCATCGGTCTTGGGGACGAGGACCACTGGGCTCCTCCAGTCACTGTGGGACTCCTCGATTATGCCCATTTCGAGCATGGCTTCAAGTTCATTCCGGACCACCTTTTTTTTTGTGTTCGGGCAGGCGGTAAGGGCGGCTGCGCACTACCACCCCCGGGGGCGTCTCAATGTGGCGTTCTATGAGGTGGGTGCGGCCAGGCAGGGGTGAAAACATGTCGGAAAATTCTTTCTGCAACTGGGCTACCTCTGTGAGCTGGGTTGGGGAGAGGTGGTCTCCACAGGGGACCGGAGCGGTGGGCGATGTCAATTTTCTTTTTTGAACCTCCGGCCCCAGCTCCGCCTTCTCCGGAATTACCGACACCAATGCCACGCGGACCTCCTCATTCCAACGTTTTAATAGATTGAGGTGGTAAATTTGTAATGCCCCACCCCTGTCCGTTCGCCTCACCTTATAGTCGATGTCCTCGACTCGCCATGTGACCTCTAAGGGCCCTTGCCACTTGGTGACCAATTTGGAGCTCGACGTGGGCAGTAATATGAGTACTTTCTCTCCCGGTGTGAACTCCTAAGGCACGTGCCCCTGTCGTACAGTCGGACTTGACGTTCTTGTGCCTGCTGCAAATTCTCTTGGGTTAAGTGCGTGAGCGTGTGGAGTTTGGCACGCAGGTCGAGAACGTATTGAATTTTGTTCTTACTAGGTGAAGGTCCCTCCTCCCAATTTTCACGTAGCATGTCCAAAATGCCATGCGGCTTATGCCCATATAACAATTCAAACGGTGAAAACCCTGTGGAGGCTTGTGGAACCTCTCGTACTGCAAATAACAGGAGCTCGAGCCACTTATTCCAATTACGTGCATCTTCGCTTACGAACTTCCAAATTATATTTTTGAGAGTTCGATCAAATTGTTCCACTAAGCCATCTGTTTGTGGGTGATAGACGCTGGTGCAGATAGGCTTAATCCCCAGTAACCCATACAGCTCGCGCAGTGTGCATGACATGAATGTAGTGCCTTGGTCTGTCAGGATTTCTTTCAGAATCCCATCCTGGGAGATAAAGCGGAAGAGCGCTTCTGCAATACTGCGTGCTGTGATATTGTTAAGTGGCACTGCCTCTGGGTATCGCGTTGCATAAAGCAGAAGAGTGCTTCTGCAATACTTCATGCTGAGATATTGTGAAGTGGCACTGCCTCTGGGTATCGCGTTGCATAGTCTACCAGGACTAAAATAAAGCGATATCCCCGTGCTGACCGATCTAATGGCCCGACGAGATCCATCCCAATTCTTTCAAAAGGGGTCTCAATTAAAGGGAGAGGGCGCAAAGGCACTTTTGAAGTAGCTGGGGGATTTACTAATTGGCATTCGCGGCACGCCGCACACCACCGACAGACATCCCCGCGAATCCCTGGCCAATAGAACCGGGCCATTATCTGGGCTAGTGTCTTATCCTGCCCTAAGTGTCCGGCCATGGGATTAAATTGAGCCGCCTGGAATATGCTTTTGCCCTCGAAATAGAATGTGGACAGACACCAAAGGGTAGTCATGAACATCCCCGTGCACACACAACACCTTCACCACTTGTGTTCTCTCCAATGCCTTGCCTTGCACCAGGCTTTGGTGGATTGAGGTCTGGTTACAGCCGGAATCCACCAAAGCCTGGTACGTATCCCCTTGGACACTTACCGGTATATGATACACTCCGGCCCGATCGAGGGCGGTTTCTGGTGCGTCAGGGACCCGGACCACCGCGCCCACCTCCATTGCGGAGCACTGATGTTGAAGATGTCCCGGCTCCCTGCAGCGCCAGCACATCGGCCCAGGCTCTCCCTCTACACTGGTGTTACAGGAATCACTCACCTGGGGGGAAGGAGACACAGACAAGGAAGGGGAAAATGGAAGGACACCACAGGTGCGCCGGACTGACTGGGGGGGAGCCGGCCCCCGCCTCCGCGGTGGGGGAATGGGGCGAGGATGGGAAGCAGAGGGAGAGGGGGAGAGAGAGAGGAGAAGAGGAGACATGCCTCCCTGCCATCGGAACTGCCGTCATGTGGTCCCCTGCCAGCTTGATAGCTTGGTCCAGCGACGCCGGGCGATGACACTGGACCCACTCCACTGTTCCTTCCGGAAGTCGCGTGACGAATTGCTCCAGTGTCACCAGGTCGATCACTCCCTCGGCGTCGTGGTCGTCTGCCCTCAGCCACCGCCTGCAGGCATCCCGGAGTTGTTGCCCAAACGAGAACGGGTAGCCGACCTCCCCCAAATGCAGCGAGCGGAAGCGCTGCCGTTGTTGCTCTGGGGAGCGGCCGACACGCTGGAAGATGGCTCGCCGGAGGTCAGCATACACGAGCCGGCTGTCGGCGGGGAGCTGCAGCGCGGCCAGTTGCGCCTTGCCTGTCAGCAGGGGGAGGAGGCGCGCCACGCTCTGGCCAACCGGCCACCCCCAGGCCTCCGCTGCTTGCTCAAAGAGCGCGAGGAAGGCCTCCAGATCGTCATGCGGACCCATCTTCGTTAGGGTGAGGTGGGGAGGGTCCGCTCCACTGGCGGTCGTGAGCCCCGCCGACGTGAGCAGGTGCCGGAACGCCTGACGGTCTTCCTGTTGGGCCAGCACCAAGGCTTCAAACCGTTGTTCTTGCTCCTTCCGGAGGGCAACCAGCGCTTGGTGCTGGTTCTGCTGGGCCGTGGCGAGGGCATGGATCAGCTCCTTGAACGGCGAGGACTCCATGGGGCTGTTCCCTTCTGCACTCTCCCCGGTTTCGGCACCACTGTAGAAAGAACCTGATGTGGGCGAAGCACAGAAGCACGGCAGGAGGTTGTTTGTATCTTAATTCTTTCCTTTATTGCTGCTTTTCAGCACAAAACTCAAAACTCTCTCTTGCTCACGCGCGCACACACATACACACACAGGCTACAAGCAAGCCCACGGCACTGACCTCCCCTTCTCACTCTCCTTTTATCGAGCACAGTCACTGGAGGAGACACACAAACACACGTTAATTGACAACAGGTGTAGTGACACAACCACTCACCTTCCCTGACTCTGCTCTCCATTCACAGACTGATGCTCGGCCACACCCCCGCTGCCACATACGAATATTGAAATTTCGTTTAAATTGGGCAAATTTTTACCAGAGTTATGCCCTTGATTATTAACAAATGTGTACTTTGGCAATTTCATCAAGGTGTGCTTGCTTTCTGAAATCAACTTCCGTCACAATTTTTATTATCCCCTGCTGGCCCAAAGGGGGATTATGTCGTGGCGATGTCCATCCGTCCGTCCCAGGAAGGGTACTCACCTTCTGAAATTAACTCCTCTCACAATTTTTGGAGGAATTTCACGAAACTTGACAGAATCCTTTGTTATATGTTGGTAATAGGGGCGGCACGGTGGTGTAGTGGTTAGCACTGTCACCTCACAGCAAGAAGGTTCCGGGTTCGAGCCCAGTGGCCGATGGAGGCCTTTCTGTGTGGAGTTTGCATGTTCTCCCCGTGTCTGCCTGGGTTTCCTCTGGGTGCTCTGATTTCCCCCACAGTCCAAAGCCATGCAGGTTAGGTTAAAGGAATAATCCGGAGTGTTATGCTTTCTAGGTCTATTTTTGCATTATTGGGAGTGCATACGTTGAGTTGCTACCATAATCACGTCAATCAGATGTGTTGTGAGACAGTTCGTTTTTTACGATTTCAACCGGAAAGCACTTACACGGCAGTGCGAGGGGCATGTCTTTTTGCCGATACAAAACGTTAGTTTTAAAACCATTGCAAAGCTCAAAACAACATGACAGTTCTGTGGAAGTGAGTAGAGGGTTCCTACAAACAAAACGAAGTGTCCCTAGCTCTGCAAGTGCACGGACAGAGTGTGTAGAAGAGTAAATACAAAGCCAGAACCTTACCTGAAGTTGTTCTTCTCCAGACACCATCTTCAGGGGAAAGTCCGTAAAAGTCGAGTGCCGAGTGCAGAGCCCATCCCGCTGGAAATGCACAATTGTGGTATTGTGCAATTGTGACATGATTGTGGTAGCAACTCAACGTATGCACTCCCAATAATGCAAAAATAGACCTAGAAAGCATATCACTCCGGATTATTCCTTTAACTGGCTACTCTAAATTGCCCATAGGTGTGAATATGTATGTGTGAGTGTACACAAAGGAACTGGCCACCCTAGTGCTGCAATTCTGGCCAAGTTAACCAAACATGGTTCGCCTCAAGCTCAGTTTGGCAGTGACAATGATGACAATGTGTGTCTTTACCAAAACTGAGGTGCTGCTCATGTACTGTATAAAACAAGTAAAAAGTGTTCACTTCTGGAGTGATTTTGTTCACAATGGACCCAGCAGTAAAAAGAGGAGTACGTGAAAGAATAGGTTTAATTGGCTGGAGAATGTAGTGGAAAAGGGAGAGGAGTGCGAATATGCGCTGGCTGTCAGCAGAGACGATCTCAAGCTATTGTTTTATTTTGCAGTGTTCTTTTTTCTGTAAGTGTAGTTTTACATTGTTTGTTTACACTGTGTAGATCAACCAAAGAATAACAAACTATTTACAACTCTTGTTTATTACGTCATAGATTTGTGTAAAATAGTGAATCTGTACTAATAGCAGCAGTTTTCTGAGGTGATTGTGCTGTGATTGATAAAGTGCTCTTGTTATAATAACACTAATGTTGAAGTTTTGGTGGCGTGAGCTTATTTGGAGATGTTATTTTGCAGTGTTTTGATTGCTGTGGAGCATTTCAGGCATACAGTAAACTGTTGTTCCAAGCTATGTGTTTTTGCAGGAGATTATAATAATAATAATAATAATAATAATAAATTTAGGGGTGGCACGGTGGTGTAGTGGTTAGTGCTGTCGCCTCACAGCAAGAAGGTCCGGGTTCGAACCCCGTGGCCGGCGAGGGCCTTTCTGTGCGGAGTTTGCATGTTCTCCCCGTGTCCACGTGGGTTTCCTCCGGGTGCTCCGGTTTCCCCCACAGTCCAAAGACATGCAGGTTAGGTTAACTGGTGACTCTAAATTGACCGTAGGTGTGAATGTGAGTGTGAATGGTTGTGTGTCTATGTGTCGGCCCTGTGATGACCTGGCGACTTGTCCAGGGTGTACCCTGCCTTTCGCCCGTAGTCAGCTGGGATAGGCTCCAGCTTGCCTGCGACCCTGTAGCGGCTAAAGCAGCTCTAGCGCATAAAGCGGCTAGAGATAATGAGATGAGATGAGATAATTCGTTTATACAGCGCCTTTCTCAAACTCAAGGATGCTTTACAGGGTAGCAAAAAACAAAACAAAAAAACCCTTAAAACAGACATTAAATGACAACCCAACTAGACAGACACAAAATCATAAAGAGACAAGGTGAGATTTAAAATGACTCTTTAATTCTGAGATGGAAGAACTTTCCTTGAGGTTTTTGGGAAGTGAATTCCATAATTTTGTAGCTGTGACACTGAAAGCTCTACCACCCATGGAGGAAAGTGCTTATTTGGGAATTACTAATCATCCAGAATCAGTTAACATACAGGAAGTGGTATAAGGATGTAACAGGTCTTGTAAGTAGGTTGGAGCAAGGCCATGAAGGACCTTAAAATATAGAGCAGGAATTTGTACTGAATACAAAAAGAAAAGCGCAACCAATGTAAATTATATAGAATAGGGGTGATGTAAGCTGTACTTTTATTGTGAGTGAGAAGTCTGGCTGCTAAATTTTGTATGTATTGTAAATGAGCAAGTGTTCTTACTGGAGACCAAAAAGAGGGCATTGCAGTAGTCTATGTGTGATGTAATGAAGGCATGGATAAGCATTTCAGTATCATCCACTGAGAGAGAGTTACGAATGTGTGCCATATTTTAATGGTGAAAAGCTGATGTTTTTACCAGGGAGTTTACATTTGAGGGGCGGCACGGTGGTGTAGTGGTTAGCGCTGTCGCCTCACAGCAAGAAGGTCCTGGGTTCGAGCCCCATGGCCGGCGAGGGCCTTTCTGTGTGGAGTTTGCATGTTCTCCCCATGTCCGCGTGGGTTTCTTCTGGGTGCTCCGGTTTCCCCCAAAGACATGCAGGTTAGATTAACTGGTGACTCTAAATTGACCGTAGGTGTGAATGTGAGTGTGAATGGTTGTCTGTGTCTATGTGTCGGCCCTGTGATAACCTGGCGACTTGTCCAGGGTGTACCCCGCCTTTCGCCCGTAGTCAGCTGGGATAGGCTCCAGCTTGCCTGCGACCCTGTAGAACAGGATAAAGCGGCTAGAGATGATGAGATGAGATGAGATGAGTTTACATTTGAAAGAAAGTGTTTGATCAAAAATGACACTGAGGTTCTGCGTGATTTGTGTAGATTCGACAATATTACCACCAATATTAATTTTTAAGAGAAGGCTGCCTAGATAAGAGATATTTAGTACTAATGAATAGAGCGTCTGTTTTATTTGTGTTCAATTTCAGCTATTTAGACTCCAACCAAGCCTTTACGTCATGGATCCAGGCAGATAATGAAGGGGGTGGGAGAGATGAATTGCACCTAATACTAATATAGAGCTGCATATCATCAGCATAACAGAGAAATCCTAGAACATGTCGACAAATTATTTGACCAAGTGGCATTATTTATATTATAAAAAGAATGGGCCCAAAGACAGAACCTGCTGGAACACCTAGCTTACAAAGTGTGTGAAAAGTTCTGAAAAAGTGAACATGGCACCGAAAAATGCTTATCAGTTAAAAAATATCTCTTCATGTGGATCTCTTTTTTATGACTTGGACATGAAATTCATTCAGTTAAGTTTTCACAATTCCTTGCCTTGTTTCTCAGTCAAGCTTTACACCACATATTTCCACATTTTCAAAATGATTGTGCACTTTGTTTTAAGTAGATAAAGTTTGTAATCCTACTCTGTGATCACATGTGAAAAACTCAATCATACTTATCTAATAGGAAATCTTGTCGTACAAAAGAAATTATGTACAGTACCAGTCAGAAGTTTGGACACACCTTCTAATTTAACGATTTTCCTTATTTTTATTAATTAAAAGCCATTTCATGTCTTAAAGTAGTGATGGACTGTGGTTTGTCTTTACTTAGTTGAGCGGTTTCTTGACATAATATGGATTACTACAGTAATGGAATAGGGCTATTTACTGTATCTTTATTCTTTACTATTTTCTGTTTGATCTCAAACACATTAAGAAGGCAAGAAATTACATTAATTAACTTTTGACGAGGCACAATTGAAATGAAAAGCATTCCAGGTGACTACCTCATGAAGCTGGCTAAGATAATGCCAATAGTTTGCAAAGCGCCATCAAGGTAAACGGTGGCTACTTTGAAGAATCTAAAATATGAAGTATATTTTGTTTGCTTAACACTTTTTTGTTTGTAACATAATTCCATATATGTTCCATATATTATTTCATAGTTTTGATGTCTTATTGTTCTACAATGTAGAAAATAGTCAAAATACTGAAAAACCGATGAATGTGTGTGTCCAAACTTTTGATTGGTACTGTATGTCTAGTGTTGGTTTATAGGAATTTCACGTGTATTGTGTGTCTTTGTTTGTGGACATGTGTGCAGATAAAGCAAAGTCAAGATGAAGAGAAGCGGCAGCTGTTTTCTCTCAGGGACCAGCTAAGACCTGCCCTGCAGCCTGAACTTAAGGAGGTGATCACATACACACTTACCAGCTATCATTCAACACGACACTAGCATACATTTTTTATTTCAGATTTCCTAGTACAATTTACTTATAGATTCCACTGCCTCTTTTAGTGTTCTCTTATCTAACACTGTCACAACTTTTAAAGCACTTTATACTGAAATTTGTTTCGATTTCATTTGTAGCCTTCAGTATGATAGCTGATGAATATTTTAGTGGCTGAAGTAACTAGATGACTGATATATCTTAATGAGTGTGTTTTCTGTTTTTACATTTGCTGTTTTTTTGTGTGTAGTGTTAATTGTGTGTGAGCCTGTTTTGTCTTTATGATTGCGATAAAATTGGCAAATAGTATTTAATTAGTTGTTCTTAGACATTGTGTTGATTTTTTTTATAAAGGAGATTAACAATTCTAGCTTTTTTTAAACAAAGTGTTTTTATTGATTTTTCCAGTTATAAAAGATACAATTTGACATATATTTCAATACAATCCCACCCCACAAACAACCCCACCCCACTGCACCACCACGAATCCATAATACAGCACAGGTTCAGTAATAATTGTACATAATTAAAAAAAAAAAGAAAACAAACAAAATATAAAATAAAACAAACAAAATCACACACACACACACACACACACACACACACACACACACACACACACACAAAAAGGAGGGGTTACATCTACACATTTAAGATATCTGAGGCATCTATCTTTTCAACATGATCTAAAACTGGTTGCCATATAGTATAGAAATTGAGGGCACAGCCTCTTGTGGCATAACGGATTTTTTCTAAAGTCAGATGGTGCAGAAGGTTTCTGATCCACTGATTAAAGGTTGGAGGAGATTTATCTTTCCATTTAAGCAATATGAGTCTTCTAGCCAGTAGCATAGCAAAGGCTATCATGTTTTTGCTATGTCGAGTGGGGCGGAAGTCCTGCGGTACTACACCAAAAATTGCTGTTATAGCAAGAGGTTCCATGGGTATTCCTAGTAGGTCAGAAAAGAATTTGAATATAGATTGCCAGAACTCTGTTAATTTTGGGCAGATCCAGAACATTATGTGATAAAGTGGCTGTTGCTGCTCCACAGCGGTCACAGTTAGGGTCAATATTTGGTGTCAACTTTGCCAGTCTCGCTTTAGACCAGTGTAACCTATGTACAATCTTGAACTGTATTACTTTATGTCTTAAGCAAATTGAAGATGAATGTATCCCATCTAATGTGGAATCCCACACATCCTCAGTAATTTCTATGCCTAACTCTTCTTCCCACTGGTTTTTTAAACGTGTCAAGGGTTCTAAGTCATAAGAAATGAGTGACGTGTAAATTTTTCCGATAAGCCCTTTATGGTTGGAGCTAAGCTCTAAAAGAGAGTCAAGGAGAGAGCTGGGCGGCATAGATGGAAATTGAGCCGATTCTGCGGAAACAAAGTTGCGAAGTTGCAGGTACTTAATTCTAGCTTTTTAAAAGGTTTTTCTGACTCCTCTCTTATAGGTAGACACTATTATTGGGTTCTACAAGGGTTCCCTCATGAGGGACAAACTAAAGAATCTAGGATCCTATATCAGAAGTTTTTAAAAGAGTATCTGATTCACCTTCAGTAGCCACACCCAAGTGATTTGTTACAAATAAAGTAACCTATTCTGTTATATTTAGTAGTTGGGTAATGTAGCCTATACATAATATATTGTAAATATTTGTAGATGAAGTTAAAGCATGAACTTTACAAAGTTTTTGATCTGATAAGATGAGATCCTGGTAAATGGTATCATAAGTGCAATTTTGGACTAAAAGTGGGTTTATGGCAGTAGATGTTAGCAGTCTCAGTCCTTCTTGAACTCATTTCTGGTCAAAAATAACAACTGGGTTAGAACAAGAAAAAAATGGCATATTCCTAACCAAATTAGTAATACACTATAGCACTAAGCAATACACTATATCATGAACAGTTGATAACTTCAACAAAATAGACTTCATGCTAAAACTATAATGAATTTCCTTGTTACACAATTGTACTTTGTGATTATATAGGATGCAGTTATGGAAGCAAGTTATTTATACTCATGCTATCTGTTATTACCCAAATGAGGATGGGTTCCCTTTTGAGTCTGGTTCCTCTCAAGGTTTCTTCCTCATGTCGTCTGAGGGAGTTTTTCCTTGCCACCATTGCCACAGGCTTGCTCATCATGGATAAATTAGGGATAAAATTAGCTCATGTTTAAAATCTTTAATTTTCTGTAAAGCTGTTTTGTGAAAATGTTTGTTGTTAAAAGCGCTATACAAATAAACTTGACTAAGTTACAGGAAGTGCAAAATTGCGAATGGGAAGCCTGAACTGTACACTCATTGAACACTTTATTAGGAACACTATACTAATACTGGCTCTCATAAGGGTCTCCCTTTCCTCAATTTTTCATGGCATGGATTCCACAAGATGTTGGAAACATTCCTTTGAGATTCTGGTTCATGTTGACATGATTACGTCATGCAGTTCCTGTAGATTTTTAGGTGCACTTTCATGCTGTGAATCTCCCATTCTAACCCATCCCAAAAGTATTATATTGGATTTAGATCTGGTGACTGGGAAGGTCACTGAAGAACAGTGAACTCACTGTCATGTTCAGTTTGAGACGACTTTTGCTTTGTGAAATGGTGCATTATCATGCTGGACATAGCTATTAGAAGATGAGTAAATTGTGGCCATGAAGGGGATGCACATGATCAGCAACAGTGCTCAAATAAGCTGTGGCATTCAAGCAATGATTGGTAATAACGGACCCAAAATGTGCGGAGAAAACATTCCTCATACTATTACACCACCTCCACCAGCCTGGACTGTTGACACAAGGCAGGTTGGGTCCATGGATTCATATTGTTGGTGCCAAATTCTGACTCCACAATCTGTGTGCCTGAGCAGAAATTAAGCTTCATCAGACTGGCTATGTTTTTCCAGTCTTCAACTGTCCAGTTTTGGTGAGCCTGTGCCCACTGCAGCCTCAGCTTTCTGTTCTTGACTGATAGAAGTGGAACCTGACATTGTCTTCTGCTGTTGTAGCCCATGTACCTCAAGGTTTGATGTTTTCTCCTCACTACAATTATACAGAGTGGTTATATGACTTACTCTAGACGTTCTGTCTCAAATCAGTCTGGCTGTTCTGTGTTGATCTCTCTACTTAACAAGTCATTTCTGTCAACAGAACTGCAGCTCACAGGATGTTTTGTTTTTTCTTTATTGCACCATTCTGAGTAAACTGTAGAGACCTGTTGTGTGTGAAAATCTCAGATTAGCAGTTATAGAACTACTCAAATCAGCCTGTCTGTCACCAGCAATCATACCACTGTGAAAATCACTGAAATCAGGGTTTTTTCCCTCATTCTGATGGTTGATGTGAACATTACGTGAAGCTGCTAGCACGTAATAGAATAGCATGTAATAGAATAGCATGCTAGCACGTAATAGAGTAGCATGATTTTATACATTGCACTGCTGCCACATGATTGGCTGATGAGATAATGGCATGAATGACTAGGTGTACAGGTGTTCCTAATAAAGGGTTTGGTGAGTGTATATCTACTACAGTTACAGACAATATACTCTTCAATTTGAATATAATTAATTGACAACATTTATTCTTTCCCTCAATGCACTCATTCAGTCTAGGAGGGTAAGTTTATGGTTTTGTACATTTGTGGAAATTAGATCATTAGAAGTGACTACATGTCCTGCATGCCATAAATCTGTGTTTGTCGTCTAGTGTCTTCATTTATGTTACATTGTCTCATCTCATTATCTCATTATCTCTAGCTGCTTTATCCTGTTCTACAGGGTCGCAGGCAAGCTGGAGCCTATCCCAGCTGACTACGGGCGAAAGGCGGGGTACACCCTGGACAAGTCGCCAGGTCATCACAGGGCTGACACATAGACACAGACAACCATTCACACTCACATTCACACCTACGGTCAATTTAGAGTCACCAGTTAACCTAACCTGCATGTCTTTGGACTGTGGGGGAAACCGGAGCACCCGGAGGAAACCCACGCGGACACGGGGAGAACATGCAAACTCCACACAGAAAGGCCCTCGCCGGCCACGGGGCTCGAACCCGGACCTTCTTGCTGTGAGGCAACAGCGCTAACCACTACACCACCGTGCCGCCCCATGTTACATTGTATTGTTTCTAATATTGTAATATTTTTAATGGAGCCTTTTTGGTGCAAGTTACACTACATCCTGTCACTTTTTAAGTCTCTGCCTTTCTGGCCCAAATAAAGAACATAACATTAAAGGCATTTAGCAGACACTCTTATCTAGAGCAACATACCCAGAGCAGCCTGGTGGTTAGGTACCTTGCTCAAGGGCACTTCAGTCATTCCTGCTGATCCAGGGAATTGAACCAATGACATTTTGGTCCCAAACCATGGTCTCTAACCATTAGGCCATAGTTTCCTCCAAGCAGTATCACTGACTTGCATGTAGAGATGGTGCCAACTTAATCTGTGCTCTCTCTCTCTCTCTTTCTCTCTCTCTCTCTCTCTCTCTCTCCATTGTAGGACTCCTTATGTAAACAGACTGTGTACAGCATGCATCAACTTCAAGGCAACAAGCAATATGGAACAGAGAAATCAGGCTATCTCTATAAGAAGAGTGATGGGTAAATAAATGTGATTATTTCCACACTGATTCATACCTGTTAATGGTTGTGTTTTAGAATTACTTTTTTTTCTGAGCAGATTTTGTTCACGTCTGACTGTACAATTTATCTTCAAGTTCCTACATTGGCACTTATTTGATCCTGTTGTCAATATTACAATAGGATGGGATTAAAATATCAGAACTGATATCAGGGAAATGGAAAACTAGCCTTTTCTGGCCTCTGTGTTAAGATTAGTGGGTTGTGATTCATATGGTGTGTGTGTGTTGTAATCATAATCCTGCCTGTTACAGGTTGAGAAAGATGTGGCAGAAAAGGAAGTGCACTGTGCAGAACTGCTATCTCACCATCGCTCATGGAACTGTAAGCAGAACCACTTTATTAAATTTAGTATCCAACTCTACAGTTTTATATATTTGAGTATTTGCTGTTTTTGTTTAATGAAAAAAAAATTCTTACACAGACGTGGTGTATATTACACATCATATTATCCATCAGACAATTATCTATCAACTACTTGTTTTCATGGACAACAAATAAAGCTTGAAGGCATTTTCACTTTAATAAGTGTTTCATATTGTGCCCTCTCTAAGCCAAACAAATCACCAGCCAAACTGAATCTCCTGACCTGTCAGGTCAAACCCAGTCTGGAGGACAAGAAATGTTTTGACCTCATCTCTCGTAAGTAATAATTAGAAAGCACTCTCTTCTCCAAATGCTATGATTTAATACACTGTGTTATAACCTGCAATGAAAGGAATATCAAATCCCTGATGATAATCGTGCATCTGGTTGTACTTTTATAATGACATCAGTCACATTGTTTATAATAGCACTGGCTATTATTACCCCATGTATGAGAGTATTATATTATATACAAACAGGTAAAAAAAAGCTCTATTTCTAAACCTCTATGTAATTATTTAATTGAGAGTTTAAGTCAGAGGGGTCCCTCCTCTCTCACAGGGTCTCCGCGGATCCTTAAAAAGTCTTATTTTTAATATGTGTTTTTTAAGGTCTTAAAAAGCATTATATTTCGCTATTTTTTGAGCTATGGTATTAAATTTCACATGGGAGGTATTAAATTTCATCCGGGTAGCCTACGGTAAATGAAAAAAAAACATATGTCTGGATTTTTTTTTCCGCGCTAACGTTATTTATTCAACCAGCGTCGTTTGTTATCAAGATGCTGAACAAGTAGCACAAGAGCCGTTGTGTGTCTAGCACTAGTTCTAATAGCGCAGGAACCACGCCACTGGGGGCAGTGTGTTCTTTTATCCATGTAGTAGACAGTGATGGGAATAACGGCGTTAGAAATAAACGGCGTTACTAACGGCGTTACTTTTTTTTTAGTAACGAGTAATCTAACTAATTACTTTTTACATCGTTATAACGCCGTTCCCGTTACTTACAATAAACTACTATGCGTTACTTTATTAAAGCTGTTTTCATCTGGCACGCTGCTCGTTCAGCCTTTCTTTACTCTGCTTTAGTGTGGGGCGGGGAGACACGAGACAACGGCACAGTAAGCCAATCAGAGTAGATTTGGACAACATACGTAGGTAGGCCACGCCTACTGCACTACTGCGCGCTCTTTCAATCGGAAGACCCAGCGATGGCGAGCGGTCAGCCCAGCACTGCGCTTTCACACTGGAAATACAGCCATTACTTGAAATAAAAGGCAAGAGTGTTTACGTGCAATGCACATTATGTCGAGGAACAAAGCGTTTGTTCTCGTCAGTGGCCAGTAATTAGTAACATAATTTTAATAACTACAGAAATATATTACATTTGATAGATGTCTTATCTCACATTCTCTCACAAAAATATTAATATAGTGTAGATAACGTTACTAATTGGTTCTGTTAAGTGTCCATTTCAGTCATTAAACACATTTAACATTCACTTTTATTATGATTACACTAATTGAATTTGATTTTTTTTTTGAGGGGGAACAAAATGTAACGGAATAATTACTTTCTCTGGTAATTAGTTACTTTTATGACAAAGTAACTCCGTTACTAACTCAGTTACTTTTTGGGAAAAGTAACTAGTAACTATAACTAATTACTTTTTGAAAGTAACGTGCCCAACACTGGTAGTAGAACCATTGAGAGTAGAGCAGACGAGGAAGAAGTGGTTGAACTTGAACATGAACGGAGATGGGGAAGTGTAAGTTTAGTAACAAGTGGCTTGAGGAGCCAAAATACAAAAGTTGGTTAACAACAGCAACTTCAGAATATGAAGCGAGATGTAAGGTATGTCGGAAAGACATCAAGTTAACAACAATGGGCTGTAAAGCCCTTGACGCTCACTCGAAAGGGGAAAAGCATATGCGCTATGCTGCTAGTCGGGCAACAACAGTCCCCAGAGGCAGTTCGATCAGTAGTCAAACTTCCTTGCTTCCTCACTGTTTGTTCATGGCAGTACCCTACTATTAAAATATTGAGAAAGCAGTTAATGTTCTGTTTTGTTAACTGAAGATCAATTTGTTTCCTCACTGTTTGTTTACAGCAGTACCCTACTATTAAAATATCGAGAAGGCAGCTAATGTTCTGTTTTGTAAACTGAAGATGCACATTTTTAATTAAAAAAAATGCTTTGAACTTAACCTAGAGTGTGCTTTTTTTTTTTACTGTACGTATTTGTTCCGCGGTAGTGGTCTTATTTTTTATACTCAGTGGTCTTAAAATGGTCTTAAAAAGTATTATTTTTGCTGGTCAGAAATGTGCAGAGACCCTGTCTCAGTAGACCTTTCAAAACTAAGATGGATGCTTTTTTTTTTTTTAGTGTTTACAAGTTGTTTAGTGTTTACCATGTCACCCCCAATTTAGGGTTAAAGTTGTGTTAACACAGGAGTTGCCTGTTTCCTTATCTAAAATTTGTTTACTGCCAGTGTTTAACAAGTGCTCCATGGTCCTGTTTGTTCATGTGTGTCTTTGTTGCAGATAATCGCACTTATCACTTTCTCACAGAAGATGAGCCTGAATGTGTCGCGTAAGTCATAATTCCAGGAATAGAAATGCATTTTTTTTGCATTGTTTTGTATGCTAGAAGGCTCAGCACACATCTCAGTGCAGATTTGTCTGTTGTAGTCCCGTATAGATCTGGGCAAAGAAAATATTAATCATAAAAACATTGAAATTGTTTGCATAATCTTTATTTTGTATGGCAACCTACATACAAAGAAGTACATGTAAACACAATACATTCAAGTGGTACTCAAAGTTGCATATAGATATTTGTAAAACAATAAGACCACATCAGTTCATCTTTAGGAACTGATTTATTCCGGTCAGGGTCATGGTGGAATCTGAAGCCTTTCCTGGGACCTTGAGTGTGAGGTGGGATAATGAGACACCAGTCCATTGCAGAGCACCTTGAAAACGCACACACGTGCGCGCACACACACCTACCCCTACCGGCGAGTTGGAAAGCTGAAGGAAACCTTGACTGGTAACCTGAGCTCGAAGCAGGATCAAAGCAGAGAACAAAGAGCCATGAGGCAGCAAGGCTACCTACTGCACAAATGTATTAACCAATAAGCCTATCCATCCATCTATTATCTATGCTGCTTATCCATCAGGGTCATGGGTGAGCTGGAGCCAATCCAGCTGAATTCGGGCAAGAGGCAGGGTACGTTCTGGACAGGTCGCCAAGCTATCACAGGGCTAACACACATACAAACAACCATTCACACTCACATTCACACCTGTGGGCAATTTGGAGTATGACTATGTCGATTAAAATCGTTAGAAAATAAGAATCAGCCAAAACCAATAAAGTTATTAAATATAAACTAAACTAAAAGATAGTAAATAAACACTGGTAAGATGCATTTAAACTCTACAACAATAGACATATAATCCAGTTATTCCTTCAAAACTTATTTTTTTTTAGTGAGACTTACTGGAAAGTGGCACAGTAATGGGAGGCAGGAATGTAAGTCTTTGGACTGTGGGGGAAACCGGAGCACACCCACGCGGAGAACATGCAAACTCCGCACAGAAAGGCCCTCGCCGGCCCCGGGGCTCGAACCCAGGACCTTCTTGCTGTGAGGCGACAGCGCTAACCACTACACCACAAGAGTGGCGCTGTGACATTACTAAAATTGTAAAACAAAGGACTCTTAGATGGGTTGGAGTTTAAGGGTTTAAGGTGATGAAATGTTTGTGTTTAAATCCGAAAAGTATTGTGTTTACGGCGGCACGGTGGTGTAGTGGTTAGCGCTGTCGCCTCACAGCAAGAAGGTCCTGGGTTCGAGCCCCGGGGCCGGCGAGGGCCTTTCTGTGCGGAGTTTGCATGTTCTCCCCGTGTCCGCGTGGGTTTCCTCCGGGTGCTCCGGTTTCCCCCACAGTCCAAAGACATGCAGGTTAGGTTAACTGGTGACTCTAAATTGACCGTAGGTGTGAGTGTGAATGGTTGTCTGTGTCTATGTGTCAGCCCTGTGATGACCTGGCGACTTGTCCAGGGTGTACCCCGCCTTTCGCCCGTAGTCAGCTGGGATAGGCTCCAGCTTGCCTGCGACCCTGTAGAAGGATAAAGCGGCTAGAGATAATGAGATGAGATGAGAAGTATTGTGTTTACCCAGCCAGGCAGTGAAGAAGTGTGTGCTGTGTCATATTGATTGATTGATTGATTGATTGATTTTATTTGACATTCTCAGTTCTTGTATAAAAAAATAAATACATGATTTAGTTTCAAATAAACCACACCACATACTTAAACTAAAAACAGAGAGTCAGGATAACACAATAAAGCTCGAAAGCTTATTTCCATTGTGGTCCTTTGATGTTGGATGGCAGCAGATGTAAAAATGACAAGAGTGGCGCTGTGACATTACTAAAATTGTAAAACAAAATTACATAGACAGTATACACATCAGATTAACATTGTATACATACTATATAAGTGCAAGCCCTACACTATCTGATCTCTAAACCATGTTTTCACAGCACGTTTAAACCCATCCAAACTAATGATTACCTTAATATTACCTGGTAACTTATTCCACAGACTAGTTGCAACATATAAAAAGGAGTCCTTCCCTATTTTAGTTTGCACTCTTGGAGGAACAAAATCTGTGGAACACCCCCTAGTGAAGTAACTATGAACGTCCCTCACTCTACTAAAAAAATTATTTAAATATTTAGGGACATCTCCATTTACAATCTTATATACCATGCTCAATTAAATTTGAGAAACTCTATCCTCTACCCTCAACCATCCCAGCCGCTTAAAATGATGAGGATCAAGGTGAGTTCTTGGGGGCAGATTCAAAATGGTCCTTACTAATTTATTTTGTGAGGTCTGGAGCTTGTTCTTGAAATACCTAGTAAGGCCATTATACCAAGAGCAACAGGCATAATCATAGTAGGGTTGAATTATAGCGCCTGCTAAGGTCACCATAGCCTTCTTATCCAGATATATGGAAATTCTGGCCAGAAAACGTACTCGTTGATTTACTTTAGTAATTACTTTCTGGGCTTGACCAGCTCCAGACAACTGACTATCCAGTACACACCCAAGATAACTGACTGAGTCCTTAGCATTAAGTGCAGTGTCACCAACTAATACTTCAAAGCCTGGGGTTTTGTTCAACTTAACTCTAGACCCAAACAAGATGGATTCAATTTTTCCTATATGAAGAGATAATCTATTAAATGATAGCCAGTGGCTGACTTTTAAAAGCTCAGTACTTAAGGTTGATTCAACAGTGAGCTTGTCCTTGTGTGAAAACACTAGTGCAGAATCATCAGCAAATAAAAACAGTTCACATGAACAAACTGATTTAAGATCATTAATGTATAAAAGAAAAAGAAGAGGACCTAAAACACTCCCCTGAGGGACCCCACATTGCACAGTTTGTGGCTGGGATAAAGTTTCCCCAACATCCACCACTTGTTTCCTATTCCTCAAATATGAGTCAAACCATCTAACTGCTGTGTTGTTAAAGCCAATAGCCCTCAATTTTGACAGTAAGATACTATGATCTACCGTATCAAAAGCCTTTTGCAAATCCAACATGACCATACCACAGAAATTTCCCTTGTCAACCTCCTTTCTGATATAGTCAGTTAGGTACAATAAACATGTGTCAGTGGAGTGTAATTTACGAAATCCTGATTGGAATTCATATAATAAATTGTGAGATAAAAGATATTTATTTACCTGCTCAAAAACAAGTCTTTCAATTATTTTTGATAGAGTACACAAAATGGAGACGGGTCTATAATTACCCCGCTCCAGTTTGCTCCCCTTCTTATAAAGTGGAATCACTTTTGCCAGCTTAAGATCTTTAGGAAAGTATCCATACTCAATAGACATGTTTATAATGTGAGTAATACTTGGAGTAATGTTCTCCGCAGCATCTTTCAAGAATCGAGGTGGAATATTATCAAGACCTGTAGCTTTAGAGCTCATCTCATCATTATCTCTAGCCGCTTTATCCTTCTACAGGGTCGCAGGCAAGCTGGAGCCTATCCCAGCTGACTACGGGCGAAAGGCGGGGTACACCCTGGACAAGTCGCCAGGTCATCACAGGGCTGACACATAGACACAGACAACCATTCACACTCACATTCACACCTACGGTCAATTTAGAGTCACCAGTTAACCTAACCTGCATGTCTTTGGACTGTGGGGGAAACCGGAGCACCCGGAGGAAACCCACGCGGACACGGGGAGAACATGCAAACTCCGCACAGAAAGGCCCTCGCCGGACACGGGGCTCGAACCCAGACCTTCTTGCTGTGAGGCGACAGCGCTAACCACTACACCACCGTGCCGCCAGCTTTAGAGCTATCTAATTTATTAAGTTTCATAAGTACATTTGCCTCTGACACCTTCTCTAACAAAAATTTGTTTGCCTGAACCCCTTGCTGGGAATAAAACTCCGAAACTTTACTTTCTTCATATTGTTTCGACATGGCAGGAAGCTTTTCAACCAGCTTACTAGCAATTGTTGAGAAATATGTGTTAAAACTGTTTGCTACTTTATCCTTGTCTGATATAATCTTATTTCCAAGGTCTAGATTAATATTACATGTTTAGTTTTCAGCCTTTTATTATAGCCCAACTCTTTCAATAACTGCCATAACTTTTTCGAGTCATGTTTATACTCCATAATTTTCTCATTAAAATAGGTCTTTTTAGAACAAACCACTAATCTACTCACTTCATTTCTCAATTTTTTATACTCTGTCCAACTTTGATCATCCTTATTTTTCCTAACTTGTTCATATAGTCTGTTTCTCCTCCGTATGGCCTCAAGTATACCATCATTTATCCAAGGTTCTGTTCTCTGTTTTACTCTTACAACTCTAAAAGGTGCAATTTTGTCTATAGATTGCAAAAATAATAATTTAAAATTAAAGCCGCAAGCGGCCTCGACGGGCCCTCGCGCCAGCGGCCAAGGGGGGCGGGGGCATGCGTCCCCGCGAAATACCTTCCACAGCTTCTTTGGCAAGAGACATTACTCCCACAATGGTGACAAAGCACAGAATTGGACACAGAGTACACGGTGCGCTGAGATGTTGTCATGGACAGAACATTTTATGCCATGGCTTCCCAACCAAATTAATGTATTTACCTCATCAGTCACCAAGCTATAGCTACATAGGATTGTCTTCTGTTAGACATCTATTAGTCTGTATGTAACGCTACAACACTTGCTCCCGACTGCCTACCCATTCCCCACAAGTCATGTGTGTTTAAGGCAACCAAAACAACATACTCCTGGTGCCTCATGATTGTAAACACCTCTCCTGCAACTGCTACAGCGCAATGAGAGCCCCCAGTGGTGAAAGTTCACCAAATTTGGTATACATGTCAAGGGACCTATGAAGAGTTGTTTTGTAAAGTTTGATCAAGTTTGACCAATCAGAAGCCGAGATATAAATTGTTGCCTGAAAACAGCGCCCCCAGTGGCAAAAGTTCACAAAATTTGGCACATATGTCAGGTGACCTGTTAAGAGTGTGCGTATCAAGTTTGATCAAGATTGAGAAAATAGAAGATGAGATATTGATTTTTGAAGAATAAATTTTTTGGTTTCTCCCATGTCAGTAGGTGGCGCTATGCTGCACATGAGCGATTATGAGTTGGAAAAATAAGTGGCTACAACAGCAACGTACTATCACAAGGTAGTGGTGTGAAGGAGAAGCATTATGGAATTATTTACCAAAAACCTGTTTCGGAGCAATTGCGTTGGCCAAAAACAGCGCCCCCCATGGACGAAAATTCCCAAAATGTGGTGTACATGACATGGGAGGTATTAAGAGGGTGGCCGTGAAGTTTGACCAAATTTGAGGAAAGATTGGATTTTTTGCCCAAAAATAGCGCCCCCAGTGGCGAAATATCACAGAAATTGGGTAACATGTCAGATGCCCAATGAGTGATTTGCGTGTGAAGTATGAGCAGTTTTGAGCAATTTGAAGATATGTTATGAATTTTTAAGCATGTAAAATTTTGCATGGAAAATTGATTGACGTATAACTTCTGAACGGTATATTCTACGTGAAACGTATTTAGGAACTTTTGTCAGCCATGTCTCTAGATGATGTGTATCAATTTTGGTGACATTCCTATGAACGGTCTAGGAGGAGTTGCGCCGTCTTCGTGGCCATGCATTTCGCACAAAAGTGAAATTACCTCACTTCCTGTTGGGCGTGGCTAATGCATTGGCATTACATTTTTGTCCGGCTTAGTGAGATACATATGCGTACCAAATGGCATGCCACTACTACAAACTACATGGCAACCAGGCACCGTAATGCGGGAGGCCAAAATCACAATGAGTTAGGGGGCGCTATAGAGGCCCTGAGGCCCGCCTGGATCTGGGCTTCTGGTTCTCAGTAGTGGTGGGAGTCTAAGAAAAAGGAGCCAAATTTCATGCGATGTCGACCATGGCAAGCGCCCCAAAAAGGGTCTTGTAAAGAGTTTGCTTGCCAAGTTTGACAAATCAGAAGCTGCAATATCATTTCTGCCATAACCAGCACCCCCAGGGGCGAAAGTGCACAAAATTTGGCGTTCATGTCAGGTGAGCTATGAAGAGTTTGCGTATGAAGTTTGATGACAATTGAGTAAACAGAAGATGAGATATAGATTTTTGAAGAATAAATTTTTTGGTTTTTCCCATGTCAGTAGGTGGCGCTATGCTGTACATGAGTGATTATGAGATGGAAAAATAAGTGTCCCCAACAGCAACGCACTATCACAAGGTAGTGGTGTGAAGGAAAAGCATTATGGAATTATTTACCAAAAACCCGTTTTGGAGAAATTGCGTCGGCCAAAAACAGCGCCCCCCATGGACGAAAATTCCCAAAATGTGGTATACATGACATGGGAGGTAGTAAGAGGGTGGCCGTGAAGTTTGACCAAATTTGAGGAAAGATTGGATTTTTTGCCCAAAAATAGCGCCCCCAGTGGCGAAATATCACAGAAATTGGGTAACATGTCAGAAGCCCAATGAGTGATTAGCGTGTGAAGTATGAGCAGTGTTGAGCAATTAGAAGATTAGTTATGAATTTTTTAGCATGTAAACTTTTGAAGTGAAAATTGATTGACGTATAACTTCTGAACGGTTTATCCTACGTGAAACGTATTTAGTAACTTTTGTCAGCCATGTCTGTAGATGAAGTGTATCAATTTTGGTGACATTCCTATGAACGGTCTAGGAGGAGTTGCGCCGTCTTCGTGGCCATGCATTTCACACAAAAGTGAAATTACCTCACTTCCTGTTGGGCGTGGCTAATGAAATGGCATTACATTTTTGTCCGGCTTAGTGAGATACATATGCATACCAAATGGCATGCCACTACTACAAACTACATGGCAACCAGGCACCTTAATGCGGGAGGCCAAAATCACAACGACTTAGGGGGCGCTATAGAGGCCCTGAGCCCCGGCCAAGTGTGGGCTTTTGGTTCTGAGTAGCGGTGGCAATTCTCGGAAGTGGCGCCAAATTTCGCGCGTTTTCGCCCATGGCAAGCGCCCCGAAAATGGCCCAACAGCGGAGAAAAATAAAGAAGAAGAAGAAGAAGACGGAAGAATAATAATAGTGAACTCTTACAAGAACAATAGGGCCTTCGCCCATAGGGCTCGGGCCCTAATAATGCCAAGCCTGATCAACATCTTTACATTGCAACACAGATGACCAGTTTACTTCATTTAAGCAATTTATAAATGCCTCTTTGCTATACCCTTTCATATATCTAATTTTTATGGTATTGTGAGCACTAAATACTGTTTTCTTTACTTTTCTGGTGCAAAAAATCATAGAATGATCACTTAACCCGTAGTGTATTACCCCACTGTTTATAATTCTTGATTTGTCAGAAACTAGAACAAGATCAATCGTGGTTTGAGTAGAAATGCAAACACGCGTCGGTTCTTTAATCAGCTGATGTAGGCTAAGACTACTACAAAAGTTCCTCAGAGCTTTAGACATTGAAAGTTCATCTCTGGAAACATCCGTATTAAAGTCCCCCAACACGATAACTTCCAAATTTATGAAGTCCAAACATTTTGAACATACATCATCCAACAGGTCATAAAAGTTTGTCTGATCGGGAGGCCGATAACAAACTCCCACTAGTATTGGTTTACTTTTAGGCAAAAGAACATTTACCCATATAGCTTCAATCTGGTCCTCATGCATATCCTCTCTTTCATTAAAACAAATATCCGATCTTAAATAAATACAGACGCCTCCACCTTTTCGGTTTCGATCTTTCCTAATTAAACAGTAATTCTGTATTTCAATTTCAGCGTCCTTTATCGATTCATCCAGCCACATCTCAGTAAAACATAAAAGTCCCACCTTATTACTTTTACAGATAAGTCTGAGCTCATTAATCTTAGGTAAAAGACTCCTGATGTTAAGATGAAGCAGATGTCTTGAAGAGAACTTTTTTGTTAATTCCAGTGTGCATGCACACACACACACACACACACACACACACACACACACACACACACACACACACACACACTTCTGTAGAAAAGCAGGTCTTTGACATAGTAAATAGATCGTCCTCAAATGAGTTTCCCTGTGATGTGATTGTACTGTTTTTGTGACTGAAATTCTCATGCTTTCAATTGATTTGATGCTAAATGCCAGAGCTGAAGAGTAGTAAAAAGGAGTGCTGATAACCACAGAACTGGAGAAAGGCTACTAGAATGAAAAATAACACAATACGATTACTTTTCCAGTTCTTAAACATAATAATGCAATAAGTGCTTTATGCACAATCCATCCATTTTGGCATATCACTACAGTGACGTGGCCTCTCTGATGGCTTCAGCCACCATAGTCTCTAGGGAACATTACAGTAGTGGTTTCCCATTGCCTTCTATTGGATTATTATAGAAGTTTTCTCTTCTCAAACACTAACACTCACATTCACACCTGTGGATAATTTAGAGCCACCGATTAGCTGTAATTAGATTATAATCTATTATAATCTTCTGAAATGTTTGGATGGATTAGCTTCCTTGATACACATCTTTCATGAATGTCATTCATGTGTACAGTGTCTTGCAAAAGTATTCATCCCCCTTGGTGTTTGTCCAGTTTTGTCGCATTACAAGCTGGAATTAAAATGGATTTTTAGGAGGTTATCACCATTTGATTTACACAACATGCCTACAACTTTAAATGCCATGTGTGGCGTAAACCCAACACCCTGAGAACACCATTTCTACAATGAAGCACGGTGGTGGCAGCATCATGCTGTGGGGATATTTTTCATCTGCAGGGACAGGAAAACTGGTCAGGACTGAAGGAAAGATGGATGGCACTAAATACAGTTAATTCTGGAGGAAAACCTGTTTGAGTCAGCCAGAGGTTTGAGACTGGGACGAAGGTTCACATTCCAGCAGGACAATGACCCTAAACATACTGCTAAAGCTACACTGGAGTGGTTTAAAGGGAAACATTTAAATGTCTTAGAATGGCCTAATCAAAGCCCAGACCTCAATCCAAGTGAGAGTCTGTGGCATAACTTGAAGATTGCTGTACACCAACGCAACCCATTTAAGTTGAAGGAGTTGGAGCACTTTTGCCTTGAGGAATGGGCAAAAATCCCATGTGCTAAGCTAATAGAGACATACCCCAAGAGACTTACAGCTGTAACTGCAGCAAAAGGTGGCTTTACAAAGTATTGACTTGGGGTGTGTGTTTGTGTGTGTGTGTGAATACCTATGCACACTCCAGATTTCTGTTTTTTCATCTTAATTATTGTCTGTGTCACAATAAGACAACAATTTGCACCTTTAAAGTGATAGGCATGTTGTGTAAATCAAATGGTGCTAACCTCCCAAAAATTCATTTTACTTCTGGCTTGTAATGCAATAAAACAGGACAAATACGAAGGGGTGTGTGTGTGAATACTTTTGCAAGATACTGTATGTACGGTATATGTGTGTGTATTTATTGTTCAGGTGGATTTCAGTGCTGACCAACAGTAAGCAGGAGGCACTGAATGTGGCTTTAGATGAGCACAAACAGAGTGGAGGAAGCAGTGTGGAGGATTTGACCCGTGCGATCACTGAGGACATCCTCCGCATGCCGGGTAACAACGTCTGCTGCGACTGCGGTGCTCCAGGTGCTCCAACTATACAACACACTGATTTCAGCGGTCTGAGTGCTACTGCCACAAGAACACTTTATCTCTGTTGCTGACTTTTAAAAGCAGTATATATAAACGTAAAATGCAAACAGCTGTACTAAAATCTGGAAGTAGATTTAGATTCCAATTGAACAAGCCAGATGTGACAGATGACATGAAGAACCCTTAAGATGAACCAGACTCAAAAGGGAACTCATCCTCCTCTGAGTGATGCCACATACTGCCATTTTGATTATTATAGTGTACAGTGTATATAGTGTATAGTGTAGAGAAATGGCAAATAGGTGTACCTGTTTTGAAATTACATGGAATGATCACAGTATGATTAAAATTATGAGTAGGATTACTGAGATGGGCAGAGGACAGTCTCTATGATTACAGCAACATTCTTTAGAAGGTGCAATTCTACAGAAACAGGAAGGTAAGTATCGAAAGCTCCAGATGAAGGAACAGAGCAGGCTAGAGCATCAAACAAGTACACTCTGGAATATCAGTCCTGCCATTACACTGTCAGTAAACCTGAGATCATCTTGTTTATAAGTTTATATTTTTATATTGTTCATAAGTGGTTTACTCAGGCTGACTGTTGATAGCCGACATTAATCCAAATCCTCTTAGAGGCCATGAGTTGTTCATGCAATCCTAACATCATCTTTTCTAGCTTCGTAGTTATACAACAGGAAAGAGATATAAGGAGAAAGAGACATACAAACTGTAAAAAAAAAAAGTGTAAATTTTTACATTAATACAGTGTCTTGCAAAAGTATTCATCCCCCTTTGTGTTTGTCCTGTTTTGTCACATTACAAGCTGGAATTAAAATGGATTTTTGGGAGGTTAGCACCATTACACAACATGCTTACAACTTTAAAGGTGCAAATTGTTGTTTTACTGTGACACAAACAATAATTAAGATGAAAAAAAAAAAAGTCTGGAGTGTGCATAGGTATTCACCCCCCAAAGTCAATACTTTGTAGAGTCACCTTTTGCTGCAAATACAGTTGCAAGTGTCTTGGGGTATTTTTTTATAACCCAACCCTGATCCATACTTCTCCACAACTTTGTCTCTGACATGTTTGGAGTGGCTCCGGTTTCCCCCACAGTCCAAAGACATGCAGGTTAGGTTAACTGGTGACTCTAAATTGACCGTAGGTGTGAATGTGAGTGTGAATGGTTGTCTGTGTCTATGTGTCAGCCCTGTGATGACCTGGCGACTTGTCCAGGGTGTACCCCGCCTTTCGCCCGTAGTCAGCTGGGATAGGCTCCAGCTTGCCTGCGACCCTGTAGAAGGATAAAGCGGCTAGAGATAATGAGATGAGATGTTTGGAGTGCTCCTTGATTTTCATGTTGCTTGCTTAGTAGTGTTGCAGAGTCAGGGTCCTTCCAGAACAGGTTGATTCACAGACATCATGTGACAAATCATGTGACACTTTGATTGCACACAGGTGGCTCTTAATCAACTAATTATGTGACTTATGAAATGAATTGGTTGGACCAGCTCTTATTTAGGGGTTTCATACAAAAGGGGGTGAATACTTATGCACACTTCACATTTCTGTTTTTTCATCTTAATTATTGTGTCACAATAAAACAACCATTTTCACCTTTAACGTTGTAGGCATGCTGTTTAAATCAAATGGTGCTAACTCCCCAAAAATCCATTTTAACCCTTTGGTGACTGACCCCTTGAAAATGGTTCCTCCAGGAACGATGACGTTTCAGTTGTCAAGACAACGGAAAAACTAAAATACAAAAACAGAAAGATACGTCACAATGCTCTTGTGCACAAAACAAAATGCTCTTGTATTTTAGTTTTTCTGTTGTCTTGACAACTGAAACGTCATCGTTCCTGGAGGAACCATTTTCAAGGGGTCAGTCACCAAAGGGTTAATTCCATCTTGTAATGCGACAAAACAAGACAAACACCAAGGGGGATGAATACTTTTGCAAGACACTGTAGTATATGTACTAGAGAACCTCCCCACCCACCTGCTTTAGTCCTATGGTGAACAGGCTGTTCATGTCCTAACAAGTGCAAAATACATGGGCTTCTACATGGTTGATTAACTTAATCGTGATGTTTTCTTGAGGAGGCAATGCACAGCTTACAGGCTGTCCAGAGAGAAGCCACATGCCAGAAAAAAGCTCACAAAATACTGACAAGATGTTAGGGTATTCTTTTACATCTTCCTGATTTACATTAAGGCAGCATGGTGGTGCAGTGGTTAACACTGTCTCCTCATAGCAAAGGGGGAAGCTACATACACCCACTTAGATTATTAATTCAGTGGTGTTGAATATTTCAAAATGTCTTAACTTGCCATGGCCTTTTAACTTCCTGTTAGTGATCATGACTGACTACAGCTGGTAGCTTCCCACTGCACATTAGATTTTGTAGCTACTATGTATCAATTATATGATCAGTATTATATGATAAGTATTTTCTGAATTAATTGTTTTAGATTTAAATGTTTATCGAATGTATTTTATTCTCACTTTTACATTCTGCTTTATTCAATCACCGGATTACAAGTGACAATGTTTTCTTAAGGACAATCACTGTGAAAATATTAATGAAGTTATTATACTACAGTCATTCAAGTAGATTTTTCTCTGGTCTAGTTGGTCATTCACCAACCTACTGCATCTTTTAGTAAAAGACATAGGTTATTTAAGAACCTAATTAAATCAAACAAGGAAGAATATGGCCTATTTCCTAAGAAATTAACTTTGCACAATTTAGAAATTCAATTTAGCTTTAATTAAATGTCCTCATTGAATTTCAGTCAGAATCTTTGCTATGAAAAAACTGTAGGCCTTTTATCGCTTGAGCCCCCTACAAAATCTGTGTGTGCAGACTATCGCATCATAAAGCCAGTGATGGCTGGTCATGATGTTTAATGGAAGGGCAAATACAGTTCTACGACTTATCAGTAACTCGCTCTTACTGTTTTTGAAACTTATAGCATGGGTTCACCCTATAGCATGGGTTCACCCTATACAGGCATAAGCATAAATCTAATATACTTAGACACAATAATTCTGGAACTGACTTTATTTTAGCTATTGACTGAGAGCACTAAATATTCTCAAATTATGCTGCATTGTTTTCAGATCCTACATGGGTCTCTACAAACCTGGGCATCCTGACATGTATCGAATGCTCAGGGATTCATCGGGAGATGGGTGTCCATTACTCTCGCATCCAGTCCCTCTCTCTGGATAAACTGGCCACTTCTGAACTCTTGGTCAGGTTCTTTACCAACTAAACATAGACATAAATTCTGTAAACATAAAGTTTATTTGAACTTACCTTACTCATTTTCTGACAGATTTGTGGATTCTCCCTCTTTTTTTTGTCTCTTTCTCTGTGTCTTTGTTCAGCTGGCGAGAAATGTCGGGAATTCAGGGTTTAACGAAATTGTGGAGGCCAATCTCCTCAGCCCATCTCTGAAACCGTCTGCAGAAAGTGACATGTAAGTAAGAACTCATCTATTACAGCTACTTGTGTCTTGTTTGCTGGCTGTGTTTCCATCGTCAACCCCACCCTGTCCGTTGAAACTACAGTCCTCTCTGTACGTATTGGAACACTAATTTTGGAAGGCCAATTAGTGGGTTTTAGATCAAAAGATGAATAAGAGATGATGGATCAGAATTTCAGCTGATTCCTGATATTTACATCTAGATGTGTTAGAGAGTTGCTGTTCCAATACTTTTGGAGGGGACTGTGCATGTGTATCATAAGTTGCCTTTTAAGGGAAAGGGCAAAGATGAGCAGCCATGTTCTGGATGGTGACAGAGCTCATTTATAGGCCAGGATCTTTTATTTTCTTCTTATAATTATCTTGTCACATGTAAATGATATAAAAGCATTTTTCATGATGCACAAAAATGTGTTTGCGTGTAGGTCGATACGTAAAGAATTCATCCTGGCTAAGTATGTTGAGAGTCAGTTTGCTCAGCGGAGTGGCGGTTCCCCAGACACCCTGCGTCGGCGTTTACAGGAGGCCGTACATACGCGAGACATTTTCAGCCTTCTGCAGCTGTACACAGAAAAGCTTGACCTCAGCCTGCCTGTGCCCAGCCCGCTGCAGGTACACACACACACACACACACACACACACACACACACACACACAGCTCCCTCTGCCCAGTCCTGTATGGACATGCATATAAGTTAGGAATTTTAAGAAAATTCTATTTGAACTCTTTCATATAGTATCCGTGGCCTTTTAACATGTTTTCCCACAGTGTTGAACATTTTTTCACACATACAAGTTTAAAAAAAAATTAAAATAAAAAAGCCTACCTGTTGGTGAAAAGGAGGTTCAAAATCTCATCTCATCTCGTTATCTCTAGCCGCTTTATCCTGTTCTACAGGGTCGCAGGCAAGCTGGAGCCTATCCCAGCTGACTACGGGCGAAAGGCGGGGTACACCCCGGACAAGTCGCCAGGTCATCACAGGGCTGACACATAGACACAGACAACCATTCACACTCACACCTACGGTCAATTCAGAGTCACCAGTTAACCTAACCTGCATGTCTTTGGACTGTGGGGGAAACCGGAGCACCCGGAGGAAACCCACGCGGACACGGGGAGAACATGCAAACTCCGCACAGAAAGGCCCTCGTCGGCCACGGGGCTTGAGCCCGGACCTTCTTGCTGTGAGACGACAGCGCTAACCACTACACCACCATGCCACCCGGGGTTCAAAATGCTTACCTTTATTTGCATTATTTGTTTTATTTAAGAAAAAAATTAATATACATAAGTAGTTTCCTCTCAAACTAATTATATAGCCGTTTACTACAAGAGTAGAAAAACATTTACTATAAATTTTTGCCCTTTTTAATTACAGACTAGAGTCTAGTGCTTGGAAAAACCTAGCATTAATTTTTTTGGTCTTTTAAGTTATGAATCGTTATGTCAAGTATGCGAGGGAGGCGGATGCATGTGCAGAAGTGTTTATATATACATGAAGTGCATAAAATGCACACAAAGGCAAACAGTCCAAATCGGCAGGCAAGATCATAAACGAGAAAAGAGGCAACGGGTCGGTCGAGGCACAAACAGTATGTTGGAGGCAAAGTGAGAATGAGAACTAGAAACAGGAATAGGAGTCGAGAAACCAGGAAAACCACAAACACAGAAGGAAAGGCTCGGTAATGTGCACTGAACGTGGCGTAATACTTTGCATCAGTGCAGTCCTTAAATAGCCCAACACATAGTTCTCTAATTGAGTTCAGGTGTGCCTTGTTCATGGCATGCGTGCTGGAGCTTACTCGGCGCGTGCACAGCCTGAGGCGCGCCTTCAGGTGCACGTGCCACAGTGCGCAGGACTGACAGAACCCCCTCCCAAAGAGCTCCCTCTGGGAGCGAAAATTCATCATACTAGGCCCCGGTGGGGGCTCAGGCTCTGGACATGACTTGGGTTCTTGGCTAGGAGTAGGCTTGACCTCAGGAATTGACTCAGGCTCTGGACTGGACTTGGACTCGACCTCTGAAGATGATGTAGGCTCTGGACTGGACTCGACCTCTGAAGATGGCTCTGGACTGGACTCGAGCTCTGAAGATGGCTCTGGACTGGGCTGTGGCTCTGTAGAGGACTCTGGACTGGGCTCGAGCTCTGTAGAGAACTCTGGACTGGGCTCGGGCTCTGTAGAGGGCTTTGGATATGGCTTGGCCTCTGTAGAGGGTTCTGGAGATGGCTCGGCCTCTGTAGAGGACTCTGGACTGAGCTCGGGCTCTGTAGAGGACTCTGGAGCAGGCTTGGGCTCTGTAGAGGGCTCTGGACTGGGCTTGGGCTCTGGAGAGGGCTCTGAAGATGGCTCGGCCTCTGGCTCGTGCTCTGGAGATGGCTCAGGACTGGGCTCAGGCTCTGGAGATTGCTTGGGCTCTGAAGATTGGGCTCTGGTGCTGACTCTGGCTCTGCCTCTGGCACAGGAGCAGACGCTGGCTCTGACTCTGGCTGCGCCTCTGGCATGGGAGCAGACACTGGCACTGACTCTGGCTGCACCTCTGGCTCGGGAGCAGACACTGGCGCTGACTCTGGCTCAACCTCTAGCTCGGGAGCAGACACTGGCGCTGACTCTGGCTCTGCCTCTGGATCGGGAGCAGACGCTGGCGCTGACTCTGGCTCGGGAGCAGACACTGGCGCTGACTCTGGCTCCGCCTCTGGCTCGGGAGCAGACACTGGTGCTGACTCTGGCTCCGCCTCTGGCTCAGGAGCAGACAATAGCACAGGAACAGGAACAGATGCTGGCACAGGTTCAGGCATGGATTCAGGTGCTGGTTCTGGCTGAGAAACCAGCTCAAAAGAGACAGCCTCATCTGCTGTCTCTATCAGCCACTGGGAGGAGCTCTGGAGCGACAATGTCCTCAGCTGAGTCGGCCACTGGAGAGAGCTCGGGAGCAACAGTCACCTCAGCTGAGTCGGCCACTGGAGGGAGCTCGGGAGTGACGTTCTCCTCAGCTGAGTCGGCCACTGGAGTGATTGCCTTTAGGAGGCGCTATAGAGCAACAGCCTCCTCTGCTGAGTCAACCACTGGCCTGATTGCCCCTCCCCAAAAATTTTCAAGGGGTTTCTCCTTTAGTAATGATTCATAGATAAACTTGAGCATGGCAAAGAAAGTCTGAGAGTTTCAAAGGCACGGGTGTTCCACCCGAATCAGATATTCCACCCATCTGTGTGCTCACCCAGATGGGTTCAGGTGGCTTGGGCTCTAGGAAGTCATCATAGAGAACCCCATACTGGATGTGGAATCCACATGGGTGATATTCTCCATCGTAGGGTGTAGGAGGGTAAACATTGGTACGTCGGCGGAAATATGAGGCTAGCGGCAGGGACAAGGAAACCCGGAAGCAGCATGGGATCGCGAACTGATGCACGTCTGCTACATCCATTGTATGGCAAAATATTCTGTCAAGTACGCGAGGGAGGCGGATGTATGTGCAGAAGTGTTTATTATAATACAGTGCGATATATACATGAAGTGCTAAAACACACACAAAGGCAAATAGTCCAAATCGTCAGGCAAGGTCATAAACGAGAAAACGGGCAAAGGGTCGGTCGAGGCACAAACAGTATGTCGGAGGCAAAACGAGAATGAGAACTAGAAACAGGAACAGGAGTCTAGAAACCAGGAAAACCACAAACACGGGAGGAAAGGCTCGGTAATGCGCACTGAACGTGGCATAATACTTTACATCACCTTTGCATCAGTGCAGTCCTTAAATAGCCCAACACATAGTTCTCTAATTGAGTTCAGGTGCGCCTTGTTCACGGCGCACGTGCTGGAGCTCACTCAGCGCGTGTAGCCCGAGGCGTGCCTTCAGGTGCACGTGCCACAGCGTGCAGGACTGACAGAACCCCCTCCCAAAGAGCTCCCTCCGGGAGCGAAAATCCATCATACTAGGCCCCGGTGGGGGTTCAGGCTCAGGCTCTGGACACAACTTGGGTTCTTGGCTAGGAGTGGGCTTGACCTCGGGAATTGACTCGAGCTCTGGACTGGACTTGGACTCGAGCTCTGAAGATGACATGGGCTCTGGGCTGGACTCAAGCTCTGAAGATGGCTCTGGACTGGGCTCGAGCTCTGTAGAGGACTCTGGACTGGGCTCGGGCTCTGTAGAGAACTCTGGACTGGGCTCGAGCTCTGTAGAGGACTCTGGAGTGGGCTCGAGCTCTGTAGAGGACTCTGGACTGGGCTCGGGCTCTGTAGAGGACTCTGGAGCGGGCTCGGGCTCTGTAGAGGGCTCTGGACTGGGCTTGGGCTCTGTAGAGGGCTCTGGAGATGGCTCTGGAGATGGCTCAGGATTGGGCTTGGGCTCTGGAGATGGCTCAGAACTGCCCTCGGGCTTAGGCTCTGGAGATGGCTTGGGCTCTGGCTCTGGAGATGGCTCAGGCTCTGAAGGTGACATGGACTCTGGACTGTGCTCGGGCTCTGAAGATGGCTCAGACTGTGGACTTGGCTCGCCGAGTGAGCTCCATCACGCACGCAGCCCAAGGCCTTCAGGTGCACGCGCCACAGCGCCCAGGACTGACTCATTGCAGATTTTCCAAGTTCTTTTTATCATTATTCCTTCAAGTTATTTGCATGTTTTGCTTCTTTGATAAGAGAGTCTGCCAAAAGAGTAAATGTAAAAATTAAAATGAAAAATGTCTTTCTATACTTTGACTGTTGTGGAGAAATTGGTGGTCTGATTTAAGATCCATGTAACTCATTGTATTTGATAACATTGTGGCCCAGAATTCAGTGATTTGTTGCTGTTGACTGGTACAGCTGTCGAAATGTTTGCCATGTCACTGTGACTATGCTAAAGCAATCTGTTGCTAGGAATTTAAAAAAAAAAAACCCTTAACTGGCCCTGCCCTCCAGGCGGAAAGGATGGCTTTCCTCTCTTCCCTTTGGATCTTCTCCTTTAAAAGTGTTCAGCTCCCCTGTAACATTGCACGGGCAGCAGTGTGAAAAGATGCAGTAGATGCCTTCATCCTTCCATGATAGTAGTGATCACATTGAGTAGGTGGAAATTAGAAAGAAATTAAAAGATACAATATTATTTCAGTGTAAATGAGTAACTAGCACCTATATACAGGTGATTTTGTCAATGAAGGGTGTAATTTATTATGTCTCTCATCTACAAGGAAAAACGAGAGACTGCACTGCATCTGGCCGTCTTATTGGCTGATCGGACCTCACTGCACATGGTGGACTTCCTGATACACAACTGGTGAGATTGTGGTTATGCATTACTATACTTGGACATTTAAATCTGATATTGCTCAATATAGCTCAGGCATGACTGCAGTATATACAGTGCTCAGCGTAAATGAGTACACCCCCTTTGAAAAGTAACATTTTAAACAATATCTCAATGAACACAATTTCCAAAATGTTGACAAGACAAAGTTTACTATAACATCTGTTTAACTTATAACATGAAAGTAAGGTTAATAATATAACTTAGATTACACATTTTTTTCAGTTTTACTCAAATTAGGGTGGTGCAAAAATGAGTACACCCCACAACAAAAACTACTGTATGGCCTCCATGATTTTTAATGACAGCACCAATTCTTCTAGGCATGGAATGAACAAGTTGGCGACATTTTGCAACAGCCGTCTTTTTCCATTCTTCAACAATGACCTCTTTTTTTTGTCTCAAAAAAGCCCAGAACATTATAAAAGACACCTACCATCTCGGTCACTCCCTGTTTGAATTGCTGCCTTCAGGCAGACGGTACAGATCAATACATGCAATGACAAATAGACTCAGACACAGTTTTTATCCAACTGCAATATTAACCCTCAATGCTGCTAAATAATGTGCAGTGCAAAACCTGACTGTGAAACAGACCGATGTAATGACAAAGTATGCATGTCTGCAGATCTATGTTCATATGGTTACTGCCTGTTTGTACTGTCTTTTTTTTGATGACTGGGTGTGTTCGTAATGACATTTCATTACGAACACACTTGCAGGAAGTATGCATGTCTGTAGATGTATGTTCATAACAACAACTGTGTGTCTGTACTGTCTTTTTTTTGCAATGACTGGGTGTGTTTGACTGTGTGTTCATGTATGCTGCTAATACTGTTACATGTTTTCTATGCATTCTTTTTAACTTAAATTATATTTTAGAGACTCAGTGAATGAGGCACTGACTGGAGAGCACTTTAAATTTTGTTGTACTTGTGACAATGACAATAAAGACCTATTCTATTCTATTCTATTCTATTCTATTCTATTCTCTTTTAGTGACTGGATGCTGGATGGAGAGTGATGCTCAACTTGTCGCTTCAAAGTTCCCCAAATAAAATAATTTCTTTACATCACAAAGGTGAAGGCTACAAGAAGATCAGCAAAGCTTTACTTATCAGTCAGAATACTGTAGCAAAAGTGGTACAAAAATTTAAGAAAGATGGATCTGCAGCCATCTCACAGGTCCAGGTCATCCACAGAAGTTAACACCTCGACAGGAGCGTCTTCTGATGAGAAGGGTTGAAGAAAATCGGCATGCAAGTTCACTGCAGTTATCTAAAGAAGTAGAAAGCCAAACTGGGGTGACTATTTTCCGTGACACAATATGGCGTACACTGCAGAGGAATGGCATACATGGATGCCGTCCACGAAAGAAGCCTCTCCTAAAGCCCAGGCACAAAAAAGCCCACCTAGAGTTTGCCAGGGTCCATGCTGACAAAGATGAAGACTACTGGGACTCTATACTCTGGAGTGATGAGACCAATATAAATGTTTTTGGAACTGATGGCTTCAAAACTGTATGGCGTCGCAAAGGTGAGGAATACAAAGAAAAATGCATGGTACCTACAGTGAAACATGATGGTGGCAGTGTCCTTATGTGGGGCTGCATGAGTGCTGCTGGTGTTGGGGAGCTGCATTTCATTGATGGCATCATGAATTCACAGATGTATTGCTCTATACTGAAAGAGAAGATGCTACCATCACTCCATGCCCTTGGTCGTCGTGCACTTTTCCAACATGGCTAAACACACATCTAAGGCCACTGTTGGATTTCTGAAGAAGAACAGGGTGAAAGTGATTCAGTGGCCAAGTACGTCTCCTGATCTGAACCCAATCGAACACCTATGGGGAATTCTGAAGAGACAAGTTGAGTATCACTCTCCATCCAGCATCCAGTCACTAAAAGAGGTCATTGTTGAAGAATGGAAAAAGATTGATGTTGCAAAATGTCACCAACTTGTTCATTCCATGCCTAGAAGACTTGGTGCTGTCATTAAAAATCATGGAGGCCATACAAAGTACTAGATGTAGTAGTTTTTTGTTGTGGGGTGTACTCATTTTTGCACCACCCTAATTTGAGTAAAACTGAAAATATGTGTAATCTAAGTTATATTATTAACCTTACTTTCATGTTATAAGTTAAACAGATGTTATATTAAACTTTGTCTTGTCAACATTTTGGAAATTGTTTGTGTTCATTGAGATATTGTTTAAAATGTTACTTTTCAAAGGGTGTGTACTCATTTACGCTGAGCACTGTACCATGCTGTATCTCACACTTTATCTGTAAAATATGTCTCATTTCATGTTCCACTGAGCCATGCAAAATGCCACTACAGCCCTCTGTTGAAAGCATTCTTTTATAAAATCATTTTGAGAAATGAGAAATCAGTAATTTAAAAATAAAATGGAGTACCATCTGGCCATTCCAACAGTTTAGTGAACGCCCAAGGTGAATTGTCTGAAGCTGTAGCTTTAGTTTAAGGGAAGTGAGCATAGTGAAAAAGAGAGAGCAAGAGACAGACAGTGAGAAAGAAATGAACAGTGAAAGATACAAAAGCACAAGTCAGTGCCAGAAAATAAGAATTAGCACCTTGACAAAATGTTTCATCATTTGTCTCATTTCTTTCAGTAATAATCTAGATGCGCAGACTGTGAAGGGAAACACTGCACTGCACTACTGCTCTCTGCACAATAAAACGGAGTGCCTGAAGCTCTTGCTGAAGGCCAAAGCCAATACACTTATCAGTGAGAAAACCTGCCTTTCTTTCTGTCTTTTCATTCACCAGTTACTTTATAATGTATTTCATTCAATAACAAATATCATGCAGTTTCCTTGTTTGAGGAAAAATGTTCATAGCACAATCATGAGTAGAATTTTCTCAAAGAATAAGGCCGATTGTAAATAATGGTGAGGAGTTGATGGAAACTGTTCTGCTGTTCTAGAAAATGAAAATGGTGAGACAGCCCTGGATACTGCTCGAAGACTGAAGCACACTCACTGTGAAGAGCTGGTACATACCATTTCAATTCTTTTTTTTCTTACAGGTTGGGTGACAACTCACATTTCTCAAGAACCAGTCAGGCGTTCATTCAGCTGTTGAATGTAGTCTAATTTTGTCTTCTCAAATAAAAAAGGGCTATACTGAGGTTGACTGATACAACACAAATTGTCTTACATATATTATGGTACATTGATAAATAAAAACAGTTTATCAATTATGAAAATATAGTGACTACTGCATTTATTATTCAGATTCAGCAGGCTCAGAATAACCAGTTCAACATGCATGTTCACGTTGAGTATGAGTGGAGACTGCGGCAAGATGACTGGTACGAAAGTGATGATGACCTGGAAGATAAGGTCAGGCTCTCCAAAAAAGCATGTTACTTAAAAATAAGCTTGGAGTCATAGCAGTTGTGAAGGAAAATTATATGCCCTATTTCCATCAATGAAAGACAAAAAACCTGCTTGTTACACCTTTAAACATTTATCAGATTTTTTTTCTGGAATTACGAACATACTTTAATATTTTGAAACGTGTGAAGATACACTACCGTTCAAAAGTTTGGGGTCACCCAGACAATTTTGTGTTTTCCATGAAAAGTCACACTTTTATTTACCACCATAAGTTGTAAAATGAATAGAAAATATAGTCAAGACATTTTTCTGGCCATTTTGAGCATTTAATCGACCCCACAAATGTGATGCTCCAGAAACTCAATCTGCTCAAAGGAAGGTCAGTTTTATAGCTTCTCTAAAGAGCTCAACTGTTTTCAGCTGTGCTAACATGATTGTACGAGGGTTTTCTAATCATCCATTAGCCTTCTGAGGCAATGAGCAAACACATTGTACCCTTAGAACACTGGAGTGATAGTTGCTGGAAATGGGCCTCTATACACCTATGTAGATATTGCACCAAAATCCAGACATTTGCAGCTAGAATAGTCATTTACCACATTAGCAACGTATAGAGTGTATTTCTGATTAGTTTAAAGTGATCTTCATTGAAAAGAACAGTGCTTTTCTTTCAAAAATAAGGAAATTTCAAAGTGACCCCAAACTTTTGAACGGTAGTGTACTTTCTCATTGTAGAAAGTATGTAAAGATTTTTCTCATTGAATATTATTCCTCAGAATTATTCTCTATATTGTGTATATTTGCTGTTTTGCTGAGTATTAAACTGATTCACCTCTGTGTGCAGTCAGGTCCTGTGAAAAAGGATCGCTTTGTCCGTCCACTCAGTGTGTACCACAGCAGCAGTTCAACTCATAATCGTGGAGGAGGAGCAGGAGGAGGAGGGATCCTCAATGTAGGTCGCAGGCTGCCTGTGCCAGGAAACGAGAACAAGAGAGAAACGTATGCTATTCCCAGCCCACAGACACGTAGCTTGGACAGTCCTCCACCTCCACCACCATCTTCACCAGCACCTCCTCTCCCCCCAAGAGTGAGAGGTAAGATAAAATACCCATACTCTGTCTGTCACCTGTGTAGTGTTTTTCAGAAGTATTCATCCCCCTTGGTGTTTGTCCTGTTTTGTCACATTACAAGCTGGAATTAAAATTGACTTTTGGGGAATTAGCACCACTTGATTTACACAACTTGCCTACAATGTTAAAGGTGAAAATTGTTGTTTTATTTTGACACAAACAATAATTAAGATGAAAAAAAACAGAAATCTGGAGTGTGCATAGGTATTCACCCCCTTTTGTATGAAACCCCTAAATAAGAGCTGGTCCAACCAGTTCACTTCATAAGTCATATAAATAGTTGCTTAAGATCCACCTGTGTGCAATCAAAGTGTCACATGATCTGTCACATGATGTCTGTATAAATCAACCTGTTCTGGAAGGACCCTGACTCTGCAACACTACTAAGAAAGCAATATGAAAACCAAGGAGCACACCAAACAGGTCAGAGACGAAGTTGTGGAGAAGTATGGATCAGGGTTGGGTTATAAAAAATATCCCAAACTTTGAATATCCCAGGGAACACCATTAAATCCATTGTAATAAAATGGAAAGAATATGGCACTACTATAAACCTGACAAGAGAAGGCCACCCACCAAAACTCGCAGACCAGGCAAGCAAGGCATTAATCAGAGATGCAACAAAGACACCAAAGATAACACTGAAGGAGTTCCAAAGATCCACAGCGGAGATGGGAGTATCTGTCCATAAGACCACTTTAAGCCGTACACTCATCAGAACAGGGCTTTATGGAAGAGTGGCCAGAAAAAAGCCATTGTGTAAATAAAACAATTTGGAGTTTGCCCAACAGCATGTGGCAGACTCCCCAAACACATGGAAGAAGATTCTCTGGTCAAATGAGACTAAAATTTATCTTTTTGGCCATCATGGGAAACCCTATGTGTGGCGCAAACCCAACACCCTGAGAACACCATTCCTACAGTGAAGCATGTTGGTGGCAGCATCATGCTGTAGGGATATTTTTCATCTGCAGGGACAGGAAAGCTGGTCAGGACTGAAGGAAAATTGATGGCACTAAATACAGGGCAATTCCTAAGGAAAACCTGTTTGAGTCAGCCAGATGTTTGAGACTGGGACGAAGGTTCACATTCCAGCAGGACAATGACCCTAAACATACTGCTGAAGCTACAATGGAGTGGTTTAAAGGGAAACATTTACAACCCCGATTCCAAAAAAGTTGGGACAAAGTACAAATTGTAAGTAAAAACGGAATGCAATGATGTGGAAGTTTCAAAATTCCATATTTTATTCAGAATAGAACATAGATGACATATCAAATGTTTAAACTGAGAAAATGTATCATTTAAAGAGAAAAATTAGGTGATTTTAAATTTCATGACAACAACATCTCAAAAAAGTTGGGACAAGGCCATGTTTACCACTGTGAGACATCCTCTTTTCTCTTTACAACAGTCTGTAAACGTCTGGGGACTGAGGAGACAAGTTGCTCAAGTTTAGGGATGGGAATGTTAACCCATTCTTGTCTAATGTAGGATTCTAGTTGCTCAACTGTCTTAGGTCTTTTTTGTCGTATCTTCCGTTTTATGATGTGCCAAGTGTTTTCTATGGGTGAAAGATCTGGACTGCAGGCTGGCCAGTTCAGTACCCGGACCCTTCTTCTACGCAGCCATGATGCTGTAATTGATGCAGTATGTGGTTTGGCATTGTCATGTTGGAAAATGCAAGGTCTTCCCTGAAAGAGACGTCGTCTGGATGGGAGCATATGTTGCTCTAGAACCTGGATATACCTTTCAGCACTGATGGTGTCTTTCCAGATGTGTAAGCTGCCCATGCCACACGCACTAATGCAACCCCATACCATCAGAGATGCAGGCTTCTGAACTGATTGCTGATAACAACTTGGGTCGTCCTTCTCCTCTTTAGTCCGAATGACACGGCGTCCCCGATTTCCATAAAGAACTTCAAATTTTGATTTGTCTGACCACAGAACAGTTTTCCACTTTGCCACAGTCCATTTTAAATGAGCCTTGGCCCAGAGAAGACGTCTGCGCTTCTGGATCATGTTTAGATACGGCTTCTTCTTTGAACTATAGAGTTTTAGCTGGCAACGGCGGATGGCACGGTGAACTGTGTTCACAGATAATGTTCTCTGGAAATATTCCTGAGCTCATTTTGTGATTTCCAATACAGAAGCATGCCTGTATGTGATGCAGTGCTATCTAAGGGCCCGAAGATCACGGGCACCCAGTATGGTTTTCCGGCTTTGACCCTTACGTACAGAGATTCTTCCAGATTCTCTGAATCTTTTGATGATATTATGCACTGTAGATGATGATATGTTCAAACTCTTTGCAATTTTACACTGTCGAACTCCTTTCTGATATTGCTCCACTACTTGTCGGCGCAGAATTAGGGGGATTGGTGATCCTCTTCCCATCTTTACTTCTGAGAGCCGCTGCCACTCCAAGATGCTCTTTTTATACCCAGTCATGTTAATGACCTATTGCCAATTGACCTCATGAGTTGCAATTTGGTCCTCCAGCTGTTCCTTTTTTGTACCTTTAACTTTTCCAGCCTCTTATTGCCCCTGTCCCAACTTTTTTGAGATGTTGCTGTCATGAAATTTCAAATGAGCCAATATTTGGCATGAAATTTCAAAATGTCTCACTTTTGACATTTGATATGTTGTCTATGTTCTATTGTGAATACAATATCAGTTTTTGAGATTTGTCAATTATTGCATTCCATTTTTATTTACAATTTGTACTTTGTCCCAACTTTTTTTGGAATCGGGGTTGTAAATGTCTTGGAATGACCTAATCAAAGTCAGACCTCAATCCAGTTGAGAGTCTGTAGCATAACTTGAAGATTGCTGTACACCAACACAACCCATCTAACTTGAAGGAGTTGGAGCAGTTTTGCCTTGAGGAATGGGCAAAAACCCCAGTGGCTAGATGTGCTGTTAATAGAGACATGCCCCAAGAGACTTGCAGCTGTAATTGCAACAAAAGATGGCTATACAAAGTCTTGACTTTGGGGGTAAATAACTATGCACACTCCAGATTTCTGTTTTTTCATCTTAATTATTATTTTTGTCAAAATAAAACAACAATTTGCACCTTTAAAGTTGTACACAAGTTGTGTAAATCAAATGGTGCTAATCCCCCAAAATCCATTTTAATTCTAGCTTGTAATGCAACAAAACAGGACAAACACAAAGGGAGATGAATACTTTTGCAAGACACTGTACACCCTTTCTGCTGAACTACATATTGTTCATAAATTTTGTTTGTTTTTGTTTGTTTTTTTAAAAGCGGGCAGCAGGTCTGTTCTAGTTGGGAGACAAGTTAACCTCAGGGGCAGACAAATGGAGAAATAGCCAGCATTGCAGTCAGTTTTTCAGAATCTTTTGAAATTATGGGATTGTTAAAAGTCTAGAAAGATTTTTAAAATGGCAAACTGCACCTGTAAAGCATTGTTAGGGATATAAAGTTGTTAAGTCAAATCAATTTTATTTGTATAGTGCTTTTAACAATAGATGTCGCAAAGCAACTTTACAGAAAAATAAAGATTTTAAACATAAGAACTAATATAAATTTATCCCTAATAAATATATCCCTAATGAGCAAGCCTGAGGCAACAGTGGTAAGGAAAATCTCCCTGAGATGACATCAGGAAGAAGCTTTGAGAGCAACAAGACTCAAAAGGGAACCCATCCTCGTTTGGGTGATAACAAATAGCATGATTATAAATAACTCACTTCTATAAGTATGTCCTCCCTGGTAAAAAAGTGCAATTGTGTAACCAGGAAATTCATTATAGTTTTAGCATGAAGTCTGTTTTGTTGAAGTTATCAGCTGTTCATTGATGGAGACTTGAGTGCAAAACTGTTCATGACAGCTGCAGTCCTGAAGTTATCATGGCAAATGTCGTCCTCAACCATCATAGCTAAACTGTAAGTGTCCAGAGCCATCTTCTAACTGCATCTTTAGGCTGTACATATGGGGCCATCCTTGCAAGAGCGAAGTGATGAGAACTCCAGCCAGAACTAAGGCACCAGGATGGATTAGGTAGGTCAGAATGGATTAGAGTTTCAAAGATGGCGGCGCATAAGAACGCAGCGGCTTTGCTCTCCTCGATGTGGTTGTTCCTTTTGTCTGTCTTGTTTGTTTTTTCGTTGGCGGGAACCTTGACATACAAACGACGGGACTTTTTAAGGATTGGGACATTGTGTGGTGACTTGGATTTTACCAAAATTTTTGCATCAACTATCTGCCGCTGGAGATTGCTCGACCAGCGGGGTATTCATGGATCACCATACCAGGTGGAAGATGTAAGAGGCGACGCAGGGAACGATGCCAGAAGCGCGGCTGCAGAGCCGGCATTCAGGCCCCACTGAGGAAAGCCCCGCACAGGCCAGCACTACCCAGCATCTTCCTGACCAACGCCAGATTGCTTAGTAACAAGATGGATGAGCTAATGATCATCAATGCACAAAAATCAGTGCAAAACTGCTTTCTGATGGTGATTACGGAGACGTGGCTGCACTCAGGAATCCCAGACGAGGCTATCATGCTAATGGGACATACAGCGCACCGGGTTGACAGAAAAGGCGAGTCCGGTAAAAGCAGAGGAGGAGGGCTGTGCATCTACTCTAACAACAGGTGGTGTACAAACACTACGGTGATTTAAAGACACTGCTAACCTGATCTGGAGTTTGTCACACTGAGATACTGGCCTTTCTATCTGCTGCGTGAGTTCACTGTTGTTATTGTCATGGCTGTTTACATACCACCCAGCGCTAACGCTAATGTAGCATTAAACATCTTGCTAACAGCCATTAGCATACTGCAGTCTGTGTATCCCAATGGAATTTTTATTGTGGCTGGGGACTTGTAAACATGTAAACCTACGGACTGTCCTCCCTAAATTCTACCAGCATGTTACATGTCCAACGAGAGGTCAAAACACACTGGACCATGTATACATTAGGGAAGGATATAAAGTCTCTGCTTATCCTCACTTAGGCCAGTCTGACATTTATCTCTCTTTTTCACCCCAGCGTATAGACATCTCATTAAGAAAACTATGCCTAGTGAGACACGCGAGGATTTGGCCTGAGAATTCAATTCCACAACTGCAGGACTGCTTTGAGTGCACCAATTGGGACCTATTTGCACAACAGGATTTAGAGGACTATACATCCATGGTTTTGTTTTACATTCTAACCTGTATTGAAAATGTCACTGTTGAGAAACAGATACAATGTTATCAAAACAACAAACAGTGGCTGACCAGAGATGTCAAGCAGCTGCTGAGGGACCGTGACACAGCCTTTAGGTCTGGCAACATGGAAGCGTACAGCGTTGCCAGATCCAACCTAAAAAGGAGCATCAAAGAGGCAAAAGCAGCCTACAGGAGGAAAATCGAGGGACACTTCAGTGAGGGGGACCCCCGGCGTGTCTGGCAGGGAATCCAGCACCTCACAAACTTTAAGAGCTCCACAGATTCAAACACCAGTACCAGCAGGAACCTCGCTGAGGAGCTCAACCATTTCTTTGCATGTTTTGAGGTGACTGAGGCAGAGACTGGGTCCATACTGTTATCACCCATGAGCAACCCGGCACTCACAGTGAGTATGGAGAAGGTCAGGAGAGTGCTTCATGGTGTGAACCCCAGGAAGGCTGCTGGTCCCGACAGTATCCCAGGAAGAGTACTGAAGGGCTGCACGGACCAGCTGACTGAGGTATTCACTTCTATCTTCAATCTCTCTCTGTCCTCCTGTACTGTCCCCAAATGCTTCAAATCTGCCATTGTGCCCATCCCTAAGAAACCATCTGTCAGCAGCCTCTCTGACTACAGACCTGTGGCTCTTACCTCAATGGTTATGAAGTGCTTTGAAAGGCTGGTACTAAAACACATCAAAACCTCTCTCCCTCCCAGTTTGGATCAGCATCAATTTGCATACAGAACCAACAGGTCGACAGGAGATGCCATCAACACAGCCCTCCACAGCAGGTTGATGCATGTGGAATGACCCGGCTCATATGTAAGAATGTTGTTTGTGGACTTCAGTTCTGTTTTTAATACTATCATGCCCAGCAGAATGATGTCCAAACTTTACAGTCTGGGTGTCAGTCATCACATCTGCAAATGGATCAAGGACTTTCTAACAGACTGTCCACAGTCAGTTAGGCTGGGGTTCCACCACTACTCAGTCCTGGCCCTCAGCACTGGTGCCCCCCAGGGCTGTGTACCGAGTCCTTTGCTATACACCCTATACACCCATGACTGTACACCTGTCCACGACAGCAACATCATTATTAAGTTCGTGGACGACACTACTGTGGTAGAACTGATGCATAATAACAACGAGACTGCCTACAGGGATGAAGTCCAGAAACTCACTGCTTGGTGTTCTGACAACAACCTGGTACTCAACTCCTTGAAAACAAAGGAGTTGATGATAGATTTTCAGAGGAAGAGGGAGGAACCTGCCCCTCTCTACATCAAAGGGGACATTGTGGAGAGGGTCAGTGACTTCAGATTCTTGGGAACAGATCTCTCAGGGCCTCATATGGACTATTAACAAAGTAAACTGGGATGCATAGATGCTACCTTCCCCTTCATGCATTCAAACAGGGACTCCGGCAAGATTAATTATGACAAGGGGAGAGCCAGAAGGTAATGCAGACACAAGGGAACCAGGGGAAAAAAAGTGGCCAGCCACTCAACTGTCAACAAACCTGAGTGAATGCATGGGGGGGAGCATCTATGCATCCCAGTTTACTAAAACACTCTATGCCCAAGAACCTTCCAGATCTACTCCTTTACCTAATAAAAAACTATTCACAAAAGACTTGACTAAACAGATAAATTTTCAGTCTAGACTTAAACACTGAGGCTGTGTCTGTGTCCCGAACACTACAGTGATGCTTGATTACTACAGTGATTCACACAAGTCCTAAAAGTAGATAAAGAGAACTCAATTAAACAAATGAGACAAAAATATTATACTTGGTAACTTATTTATTGAGGAAAATGATCCAATATTAATTATCTGTGAGTGGCAAAAGTACGTGAACCTCTAGGATTAGCAGTTAATTTGAAGGTGAAATTAGAGTCAGGTGTTTTCAATCAATGGGATGACAATCAGGTGTGAGTGGGCACCCTGTTTTATTTAAAGGACAAGGATCTATCAAAGTCTGATCTTCACAACACATGTTTGTGGAAGTGTATCATGGCACGAACAAAGGAGATTTCTGAGGACCTCAGAAAAAGCGTTGTTGATGCTCATCAGGCTGGAAAAGGTTACAAAACCATCTCTAAAGAGTTTGGACTCCACCAATCCACAGTCAGACAGATTGTGTACAAATGGAGGAATTTCAAGACCATTGTTACCCTCCCCAGGAGTGGTTGACCAACAAAGATCACTCCAAGAGCAAGGCGTGTAAGGGTAGTATCTCACTGGGCTGTGACAGCCTGTGACTAGTTGGAGACACAACAATTGCGATAAAATATGTGAATTAGCGACAATTTTCACTTGGAATCACACTGAATTGATATTTGCATATTTTATCGCAATTGTTGTGTCTCCAACTAGTCGCAGGCTGTCGCAGCCCAGTGAGATACACTCGCACTTCCTGTCTCACAGAAACTGACTTGAGAATGGTTCCTGATGGCTTTGCGACACCAGCGACACATTTATGGCTATTTTGAGAGAAATTTTATCGCACGAATTTTTTGAACATGTTCAAAATTTCAGCGACGAAGGAGCGACACTTTGTGACTCATGCGAGGAAATTGAGAAGCCCCGCGAATGTTTCAAGACACTTTTGAAACTCTCGCGTGAATGAAGTTCGCAATTTGTCGCAAGCTGTCGCAGCCCAGTGAGACTGGCTTAATAGTCATCGAGGTCACAAAGGACCCCAGGGTAACTTCTAAGCAAATGAATGCCTCTCTCACATTGGCTAATGTTAATGTTCATGAGTCCACCCTCAGGAGAACACTGAACAACAATGGTGTGCATGGCAGGGTTGCAAGGAGAAAGCCACTGCTCTCCAAAAAGAACATTGCTGCTCATCTGCAGTTTGTTAAAGATCACATGGACAAGCCAGAAGGCTATTGGAAAAATTTTTGTGGATAGATGAGACCAAAATAGAACTTTTTGGTTTAAATGAGAAGCGTTACGTTTGGAGAAAGGAAAACACTGACAACGTTTTCCTTTCAAGACAATGACCCTAAGCACACAAGTCGTTCTACCAAAGAATGGTTAAAGAAGAATAAAGTTAATGTTTTGGAATGGCCAAGTCAAAGTCCTGACCTTTATCCAATCAAAATGTTGTAGAAGGGCCTGAAGCGAGCTTTTCATGTGAGGAAACCCACCAACATCCCAGAGTTGAAGCTGTTCTGTACGGAGGAATGGGCTAAAATTCCTCCAAGCCGGTGTGCAGGACTGATCAACAGTTACCGGAAACGTTTAGTTGCAGTTATTGCTGCACAAAGGGATCACACCAGATACTGAAAGCAAAGGTTCACATACTTTTGCCATGCACAGCTATGTAATATTGAATCATTTTCCTCAAAAAATAAATGACCAAGTATATTTTTGTCTCATTTGTTTAACTGGGTTCTCTCTATCTATTTTTATTACTTGTGTAAAATCTGATGATGTTTTAGGTCATATTTATGCAGAAATATAGAAATTCTAAATGGTTCACAAACTTTCAAGCACCACTGTTCTTGGAAGGCTGTACCATAACTGTGGAGCTTTGTAAGAGAAGGCTCTGTCCCCTGCTGTAGCCTTCACTATTTGCAGTACCAACAAATAGCCTGCACCTTTTGATGTAAGTAGGTGTGGTGGGTCATAAAATACCAGAATTTCACACAGATACTGTGGCATGAGACCATTCAGTGGTTTATAGGAAATTTGATTGGGAGCCAGTGCAGTGTGGATAAGGTCGGGGTGATATGGTCATATCTTTTGATTCTAGTAAGGACTCTCCCTGCTGCATTTTAGACTAACTGGAGCTTGTTTATGCACCTACTGGAACATCCAGACAGTAAGGCATTAGAATATTCCAACCTAGAGGTAACAAAAGCATGAACAAGGTTTCTTTGCATCATATTTCTTATCCTAGCAGTATTTCTGAGATGAAAGAAGGCTATCCTCTTAATGTTATCTGAATGAGTTTCAAATGAAATACTGGAGTCAATGATCACTGCAAAGTCTTTTATTTACTTCTGCACATGAAGAAACACAAAGGCCATCCAGAGTTTCCTGTAATCAGAAAACTTACTTCTAGCTGGATGTGGTCCTTGTACAAGTATTTCTGTCTTGGCAAAATTAAGCAGAAAGAAGTTAATAAGCATCTAGTGTCTAATGTCCTTTCAAAGACATTTTGAATGAGATGAGATAATGATCTGATTGATGTATCTAGACTGTGGAAGTGTGACTGTATTTTGTATATTTAATCCAAATGTTAGTATTGGATTGAGAGTGTGACCACCACTATGACGTTCTGATTAATCATCTAGAATGGACATGAATGCTGTTAATAACACTAATAAGTAATGTGTTTCCTCTTGTGGCTTACTGTATAGAAATCATAAGATTAAAATATTTATTACAGTGTTTAACCCTCTGAGGTCTGAGGATATTTTCTGGCACTCTAATGATTTTGGCATACTCTGATTTTGTTGTCAGTTTCAACAAATCTAAGCAGTATTTTCACAGTCATGTGACTTTTTTTGTATTCAGCACAAGTTCAGCTACAATATGTAGTATGTATGTCATGATTGTACTTTAAAAAAACAGATAAATGAAGATGTTGTAAAAAAGCAGTTTTAGAACTGTGTTGGAATGTGTGAAAAAACATTACCTTACATATTGTGAGGAACCGTTTTGATCACTTGAGGTGATTCTGTTCAATCCTCAGAATGTATCAAGCACAAAAACTTAAATCTGTTCCACGGATTTGGACAATTAACTGCCCATCAAACATTTATGTCCTATTGTTTTGGGATAGTGGGTTGGCAGTGGGAGGGTTATTCAATGGGATGAGGAAAAAATTCAATTCAGTGAGAAGAGTGAAAATCCCTCGCACTGCCAACTTTTGATCCCATCAGATTAACTCTTAATCCCATAAAATTGAGTTCATAATGGGTAAGGTAATGCTTTTTCCACACATTTCAATACAATTCTAAAACTGCTTTTTACAAAAGCTTCATTTATCTGGTATTTGACTTTATTTTGGCATTTGACTCTCTTCAGTGTGTCTTGAAATTAACTCTTGTACTATTTTACTCAGTTCAGAGCCACAATCAAATCTGTTACACAATTACTCTGTAATTTTTACTGCCATTCCAACTCCAAATTTTACTCTCTAAACTCAAATTCGAGCAAAATTAACTATTCTTGAGGAAAATATTTTTAACTCTGGAAAAATTGCTCAGTCATTTTTCCTGTGTATAAACTACGGCACACACATATCAAGCGATCTGCTCATAATAAATAGAAGAAATATTTACACTTACTCGAGTTGATCTTCGGCTGGATCGTGTCAAAGTTTTAAAAAGGCACCACTCATCATCAGTTTTGCAGTTTTCAAGATTTAATCGAATCGCTGTCCTAAATCATGAATTGAATCATGAATTGATTTGCTGTCCTGAAATTGAATCACTGTCCTGAATCATCCGTAGCGCATAAAATCCACATGCCATCTCACAAGTTTTACCTCCAAATAGCCTAAACTATGGCTGACAGATTTTATCCTGTTTACAGTGGGCGGTCCCACCGCAAAAGAGAAACCAATCGAAACCAAAAGAGTGAAAGTGATTATCCTGCCGTGACCATGTGAATAGTCGTTTAGGAATGCCTAAGTGGGTGCTCAGTGCCCCGACTCTGGTGTGACCGAGTAAGGTGACAAGTTTTGTTTCATCTAATTTAGGTAATTTAAAAACTATAATATTATTTGGTCGGCACGGTCGTGTAGTGGTTAGCGCTGTTGCCTCACAGCAAGAAGGTCCGGGTTCGAGCCCCGTGGCCGGCGAGGGCCTTTCTGTGCGGAGTTTGCATGTTCTCCCCGTGTCTGCGTGGGTTTCCTCCGGGTGCTCTGGTTTCCCCCACAGTCCAAAGACATGCAGGTTAGGTTAACTGGTGACTCTAAATTGACCGTAGGTGTGAATGTGAGTGTGAATGGTTGTCTGTGTCTATGCCCATGTTTACATTAGACCGTATCAGCGGATCATCAGATTAACGTTTTTAAAACGATTAGTGTGCACACAGCAACACCAATACACGATTTGTGTGCACACAGCAACGCCAATACACGGATACGCTCGGCTCCGCAGGCATCCTGCGCTCCAAATCACTCCGCCCTGAACAGCGAGTGCCCTCTGGAGGGTGCGCAGTCCGGCCCTGCACAGCTCACACAGCGCGCGAGTGAAGTGCACAAGCCACGATTCGGGACTGAGCCGCTGTGTGTGTGATCCCAGCGCATATCACTTACTACTTGCAAGTGGAAGGATGGCAAGCCTAAAGACAATCATAACTACACAATGGGCAGTATTTGCATCAGTATTTGCAGTATTTTCATACTTTTATACTCTTTAATGAAAGGTGATACAAGGCGGAAGTCCGCGCCGTTTTTCAGCAGTCGCGTCACATGACCAACGCCAGCGAATCAGGAAGGTGGATGTCACAGTGACGTTGTCCAATGAGACGCCAGCTAGAGCTCAGCACAGCGTGTCCGCGTATTCTGAATGTTTACACAGCACCGGAGCTGACACGATCTGGATTGAATACGTGGACGCTGGCGGATTCCCGTTTCCCGGCGTTTCCAGGCGGTTTAATGTAAACGGACAGTGCATCCGCGAAGAAAACGAGACAGATACAGTCTAATGTAAACGTAGCCTGAGTGTCAGCCCTGTAATGACCTGGCGACTTGTCCAGGGTGTACCCCGCCTTTCGCCCGTAGTCAGCTGGGATAGGCTCCAGCTTGCCTACGACCCTGTAGAACAGGATAAAGCGGCTAGAGATAATGAGATGAGATAATATTATTTGGCAGTGGGCACATAGGAAAGTATAAAGTTTCTGTCAATGTGTTTATCATGCTTGTATGATAAAAACTCTTGAAGATAGAGATAATGAGATGACCTACCTGCCGAGCTTCACTGGTGAAGCTCTCAACCCCAGAGGGTTAAAGCGAGACTGCCTTTCGATCTCAGAAAGTCGGTGAAATTTAGTTCCCTCTGAAATTTGGTCATTGTGATATATGTTTATTTCAGTAATATCCTAAAAAACAACAGACCATTCTGTGGCTGGGAAGTTATTTAATTTGAGGGGATTCCCTAGCAAATAATGTGCATGAAATCACCCGCTTCGCGCAGTCAAGCAGACAAAGGAAGTCTGTGTGCACATGCGCAGGTTTACCTTTGACCATGCACTGACAGTTATGTCATTTTGCCACTAAACGAACAGCTGATCGCACCGAGGTGCTCTCTGACCGCCTATATTTATTAGTCTGGTCCTGCATTTCCTTTCCTTCAAAACATAACATCTTTTCTTCTTGCTTTCTGTTACTGTAGTTGGTCTTTCACGTTTCTTTCGTACACTCACGTCCTCCATTTTTCTCTCCTCTTTCAAATTTGTATCCCACAATGCCTTGTGCGAACGGGGAAAGCCCACTAGGTGATGCATGACGTAGTATCTTGAATTGGGTCATGTTGAAGCAGGCAAAAATAGCAGAGAATTTAGGGCCACGTGGCCCTAAATTCATTAATTGTTCTATTTTAAAAAAGCGTAATAAAATTAGAAGTCTGTGATTCGAATTCAGTAGCTTTCGGTCCACTAAACAAAAATAATTGGGTGTCAGAGAAAATTATTTTTATGGCCTACACTTGAAAAATCTGAAAGGCAGTCTACCTTTAAAGGAATAGAAAGTGGAAACTACAAACCCAATTCCAAAAAAGTTGGGACGCTGTGTAAACTGTACATAAAAATAGAATGTGAAGATTTGTAAATCATGGAAACCCTATATTTCATTGAAAATAGTACAAGAACAACATATCAAATGTTGAAACTGAGAAATTTTATTGGTTTTGAAAAATATATGCTCATTTTGAATTTGATGTCAGCAACATGCTTCAGAAAAACTGGGACAGGGGCAACAGATGACTGAAAAAGTCGTGTAATGCTAAAAAAAACCCTAATTTGGTTAATTGGCAACAGGTCAGTAATATGATTGGGTATAAATAGAGCATCCCAGAGAGGCGGAGTCTCTCAGAAGTAAAAACGGGGAGGGGTTCACCACTCTGTGAAGGACTGCATGGGCAAACAGTGCAACAATTTAAGAATAACGTTCCTCAATGTAAAATTGCAAAGAATTTGGGGATCACATCATCTATGGTCCATAATATCATTAAAGGATTCAGAGAATCTGGAGAAATCTCTGTATGCAAGAGACAAGACTGAAAACTGACACTGGATGCCTGTGATCTTCAGGCCCTCAGACGACACTGCATTAAAAGCAGACATGTGTCTGTAGTGGAAAACACTGTATGGGCTCAGGAACACTACAGAAAACCATTGTCTGTGAAAACAGTTCATTACTGCATCCAGTTAAAACCAGATATAAACAATATCCAGAAACACCGGCGCCTTCTCTGGGGCCGAGCTCTTTTACGATGGACTGAGGCGAAGTAGAAAATTGTCCCGAGGTCTGACGAATCAAAAGTAGAAATTCTTTTTAGAAATCATGGACACCACGTCTTCCAGGCTAAAGAGGAGAGGGACCATCCAGCTTGTTATCAGTGCACAGTTCAAAAGCCAGCATCTGTGATGGTATGAGGGTGCATTAGTGCACATGACATGGGTAGCTTGTACATCTGGGAAGGCATCATTAATGCTGAACGATATATACACGTTTCAGAGCAATATGCTGCCATCTAGACAAAATATTTTTCAGGGAAGGCCTTCCTTCTTTCAGCAAGACAATGCCAAACCGCTTTCTGCACATATTAAAACTGCATGGCTCCATAGTAAAAGATTCTGGGTGCTAAACTGGCCTGCCTACAGTCCAGACCTGTCTCCCATTTAAAACATTTGGTGTATTATGAAGTGCAAAATAAGACAAAGGAGACCCTGAACTGTTGAGCAACTGAAATTGTACATCAGGCAAGAATGGGACAACATTTCTCTTTCAAAACTACAGCAATTGGTCTCCTCAGTTCCCAAACATTTACCGGGTGTTGTTAAAAGTAGATGTGATGCAACACAGTGGTAAATATGCCCCTGTCCCAACTTTTTTGAAATGTGTTGCTGATATCAAATTCAAAATGAGCATATATATTTCAAAAAACAATGAAATTTCTCAGTTTCAACATGTGAAATGTTGTCTTGTACTATGTTCAATGAAAAATAGGGTTTCCATGTTTTGCAAATTATCGCATTCTGACTTCATCTACAGTTTACACAGCGTCCCAACGTTTTTGGAATTGGGGTTGTAAATACATGCATGGGTTGGTAGCTTGTAATATTGAGAGCCCGTAAGAAAAGTTTCAGGCATGTTTGACCATTTATAAGAAAGTTGTGAGTGTTTTTGTACTGCTGCTCTAATGCCACCAGGAGGTTGCCATGTTGCCTGTTGGAAGGACGATGCGTGACGTCATTTGCGCACAAGGCTGAATGTATACTTCAGTACTGAAGGGGCAAAGTGAAAGGTCTACTAAGGTGACACGGTCAATTTTTTCACTATACATCTGAAATAGTGTATTAATGAGCTGAAACCCTGACTTATGGACAAATCTGAACTCTACCTGTAAAATGAGGCTGAAACTATGCGTTATACTACTCGTTAGCATGCTTAGCATGGGCTCCACTCATTCATGAAAAACTTCCTCATCAAGACGTCCCCAGGCTAGCCTACTGTAATTACCGTAGTAGGCAGTCCAACTCCCGCGGCAACGCAGAAAGAGGGTAAACAAACACGGCTTTACTATACAGGATTCATGTGAACATTACAGGAAGATGCACTTGTACGAAAAAAGGCGGAAATATTGCCAGAAACAGCCGTGCTGCTGGTATGGTATGGATTTATTTGGTAAAATTCATCCATTAAAAAGATACAGTATAAATAGCACCGAGGACAATACAAAGTATAAAATACACTTATTTCCAATGTGGTCCTCTTGATGACAGCAGGAAACAATAAAATATAAGTGACAATAATAAATTGACAACATTGTATAAACAATGATGAAAGTCATAAACAAAAAAAATATATGCTAACTGTAATTATCACAGAGTACAACTAGATTACAGAAATAGCACCAAAATGATTAAAAATTAATTACATACACATCATAAAACTGGATTTGGAATTTACTCCTTAAAAACTGTTTCACCTGTTTCTTTAAATTATCACGTGTTTGACTAGATTGCACTGATCGAGGCAGGATATTCCACAAACAAATTCCTGTATATCTAAAAGAACTCCGAATGGTTTCCGTAAAGTGTGACGTCACTTACAATACACGGCCGTATACGACAAAATGGACCATAGCGCCAGCGACATTTCTTCACTGATTTCCTCGAATATTTCGGACAATGACATGAATAGCGATGATGATCATGATAAACAAACATTACCATATCAATTAGTTACACACAAGTGAACAATATTTATAAATTTGTTTTAGTTAGTCATTAGGCTCCAGCTTGCCTGCGACCCTGTAGAACAGGATAAAGCGGCTAGAGATAATGAGATGAGATTACCGAGGCTTTTTTGACAACACTAAATCAAAGCAAGACATCCAACAAACATCAAGCTGCTTAGCTGCATCAGCAATTATTACGTTTATGCCCAAAATAACTCAAAATAACATATCATGCTTAATTAAAAAGTTAGGGAAGCCATAAAAAGTATTTTCTTACCCTTTGAACTGCTCTTTTGCGGACTACTGACCATGTTGTCTTGTTTCTCTTGTCTGCTTTTTGGCCGAAGATTGTAGGAACCGCATCTGGATTCAGTGCTGGTTTGTACTGTATTCCTGTTGCCCGGTGCATCAGAGTTGTTTGAGTAAAACAGTTTTCTTCCAAATGTTCCGAGCACACGAGCTGCGTAAAGCAGTGTTTGTTTACCCTCTTTCTGCGTTGCCGCGGGGGTTGGACTGTCTACTACGGTAATTATGGTAAGCTAGCCTGGTGACGTCTTGATGAAGTTTTTCATGAATGAGTCGAGAGCATGCTAAGCGTGCTAACGAGTGCTTATGCTGCCAGGAACGTGTAAAAACTCGCGCACTTGCCTCTTCAACAGATTTAGGTAAGTCAGATTGTATGCAGATCTGTTTGTAGGTAGTCTAGCAAGGTTACAGTCCTCAGAACGAGACTGTCATGGCAGCACTACTTGTACCGGGGATATAAATATGAAAAGTTACCTCCCTCCATTCAGTCACATAGGAATATATCAGCTGTTCACTATTCCCTTGCTGTTTATCAGCAACATCAGTATTATCTTCACCTCTGCACTTTTTTGTTAGAGAAATGGAATTAAATTTTTTTTTCATATAAACTTCTCATCTCATTATCTCTAGCCGCTTTATCCTGTTCTACAGGGTCGCAGGCAAGCTGGAGCCTATCCCAGCTGACTACGGGCGAAAGGCAGGGTACACCCTGGACAAGTCGCCAGGTCATCACAGGGCTGACACATAGACACAGACAACCATTCACACTCACATTCACACCTACGGTCAATTTAGAGTCACCAGTTAACCTAACCTGCATGTCTTTGGACTGTGGGGGAAACCGGAGCACCCGGAGGAAACCCACGCGGACACCGGGAGAACATGCAAACTCCACACAGAAAGGCCCTCGCCGGCCACGAAATAATCTCCAGCCAGGGGCAGCTTCAAGTCTTACTCGCTATGCGGAGCTTCCGTGTCTTGCACCCAAATGACATCAGAGCATTGCCGTAAACGATTGGGGGGATTTTTCTGATTGGTTGAAATATTTTTAATGTTGGCCTCCATGAGATCATCCATTCTGCAGAGAAACTGACTTTTGGAGATGAGTCTCTTAGTTCTGTGAGCTCCTTATTTTCAATTATTCACAGTGGCGTAGCCAGGATTTTTTACATGGGGTGGCCAAAGGGGGGCCAAGGATATACAAGGGGTGGCCATGCTGTGACTAAATAAAGGGGGGGGGGGGTTTCCGGGGGTCCTCCCCTGGGAAATTTTGAATTAGCTAGATTTGATTTCCTGTATTCTGATGTATCTGGTGGCATATCTGGTGTCTAACTCATGAACAAAACCCATGTGAGCCAAGAGGTCAGAAATTAATGTCTTAATTTATTTATGTAACATAAAGCATCTGCAAAACAAAGAAACCATCCAACTTGTTTACTCTAGTTAAGCAACATAAGTAAGGATATTAGTCAGGCTTGAATAAAGAGTGCTTTGCTCAGGAAAAGGAAAATACTTGTATACTTAACTCATACATACAACATACATAAACACTTACAACATGTTGTGATATTGTCCATTGTAAGTACTATACAAACTAATGGCCCTTTTCCACTACCCTTTTTCAGCTCACTTCAGCTCGCTTCAGCTCACTTCAGCCCGACACGGCTCGCGTTTCGACTACCAAAAAACAGCACGACTCGGCTCGCTTCAGCCCTGCTTAGCCCCTAAAACTCGCACCGTTTTGGAGTGGGGCTGAAGCGAGCCAAAGCGAGCCGAGTGAGGCTGGGGGCGTGAGCAGACACTCCCCTGTGCACTGATTGGTGAGGAGGAGTGTCCTCACATGCCCACACACGCCCCGCGAGCACGCTGGGATCTGTAAACACTGTAAACCCGGAAGAAGAAGAATTACGAATTACGAGAATTTCTGAAGCCTTATGCGCCTCGCCTCATCTATACGCTCTTGCCAGTATCTGTTGGCGTTGTCGCTGACAACAAGCCACAGCACCAAGACCAGCAACACTAACGACTCCATGTCCTCCATGTTTATTGTTTACTATTCGGGTCGTGAGACTACCGCTTAAAAGATCACTGATGTCACTGTTTGCGCTGCTTAACGACATCACGTGACGTCCACCCACTTTCGCTAACTCCACCCAATGTGTCCACCCACTTCCAGCCAGCACGGTTCAGCGCGGTTGAAGTCGAAATGCAACTCCAACAGCCCCACTCAGCTCGACTCAGCACGGCACGGCTCAGCCCGACTCGGCCGCGTTTGTAGTGGAAAAGCGGCATTAATGTGCTGAGTTACAAAATGTGTTTGTGTGTGTGTGCTCGTGCGTGTGTGAGTGAGTGAAAGTGTTACACTGATGTAACACATGACATAGGTGAGGTGTAGTGCATGAGTGGTGTGTGCGAGAGAGAGAGGGGGAAAGTATGTGCACTGCATGTAGATATAGATGAGCTGTAGTATACAAATTGTGTGTGTGTGAAGATATGTTACATGTAAATACAAAAATGAAGTGCATAAGTTGTATGTGAGAGAGAGAGAGAGAGAGAGAGAGAGAGAGAGAGAGTGTATGTTCAGAGTGCATGAGTGTTGTGTGTGTTATATGTGAATATAGAAATGTAGTGCATGGGTGGTGTGTGGGTGAGTGTATGTTCAGAGTGCACGAGTGTTGTGTATACCAGTGAGTGTGTTACATGTAAATATAGAAATGTAGTGCATCATGCATGAGTGGTGTGTGTAAGAGAGGGTGTGTGTTGAGAGTGCATGAGTTGTATCTTATAGTGAGTGAGAGAAAGACATAGTGTGTGTTAAAGAGAGTGAAGTATGTGTTCATATATGAGTGAGAGAGAGAGAGTGTTAAGACAGTGCATGAGTGTTACATTTAAGTATAAAAATTTAGTGCATGAGTTGTGTGTCTGTGTTGAGAGTGTATGAATGTTACATGTAAATATAGAAATGTAGTGCACAAATTGTGTGTGAGAGTGAGATAGACAGTGTGTTAAGAGAGTGCATACCGTAAGTGTTGTGTATGAGTGAGTGTGTTACATGTAAATATTAGTGCTGTCAAGCGATTAAAATATTTAATCGCGATTAATGTCGCCACAGTCATAGTTAACTCGCGATTAATCGCAATTTAATCGCACATTTTTGTCACATAAAAAACCATTGTAATTCTCTTATCAGCATAAAAAAGTGAATGGGCTTGCTTTGTACTAATATTTTTTTTTATTGCAAAGCATAACACGTCTTGACACAGCCACTACAAAGTGAAACCTAAGCCGAGCACCGGCGCGGGGCTAGCAAGAGAACCATGAGTGAAATGATCTACTGTTTGAGTTAGTCTACAACTCCAACCAGAGAGATAGGTTACACAGTGACGGTAGGCTTGACATGCTTGATTATAATATAAAGTACACTATTATATTAAGTTTAAGTTGTTCGTTGATAAATATTGCATTGAATCTGATCTTTACTGTTTCAGCTCACTTAACACATTTTGTACTTTTACACTTTCTGCCCGTTGATGCGTCGCGCTGTCCAATCAGAGGCGGCCAAATTTGCATATTACAGGAAGGATTTCTGGGATAGCATTGAGTTTACAGTTCAGAGGGATCTGGCTTCTTTAGACGCTGTCTTCTTAAAACTGAATAAATATTTAAAAAGAGCCAAATGAGCCAGTCTTTTGAACAGCTCTTTTCAAAGAACGGATCACAAAGATGCGGATCCCATCAAAGAGCCATAAATCCCATCTCTACTAGCGCGCCCTGCCCGCGCTGGTTCTTTGTGGGGGGGCAGAGGACTCTAGCTGTGCGGGGCGTGGCATTACAGTCTAGCCGCTATCGGTTTTCTAAGCAAAGTCTCTGTTCCAAGTTCCTGGCAGTTTCAAAAGCTTATGAAAAACCTACATCATGTCACAGAGCGTTAATCTCGCGATAAAAAAATTATCGCCGTTAAAATTGAGTCAAGTTAATAACGCGACATTTTTGACAGCACTAGTAAATATAGAAATGTGGTGCATGAGAGGGGTAGGGGGAGAGTGTGTGTTGAGAGAATGCATGAGTGTTGTGTACAAGGGCGGCTGGTGCATAAGGGCGATTGGGTGACGCATTTCCAAAACGAAAAAAAAAGTTTTTTTTCTTTTTTTAAAACAAACTTTCACCAGCGCTGCTCGAGGCCGTTTTAATCTGTCTCTGGGTATCATTGTCCAATCAGGGTGGTCTTGCTTCTAGAGTACCGCCCCTTTTGGGGCGATTTCAGTCACGCTGAAAATCGCCCAAAAGTTCATTGATAGAGGCGCCGTTTACACATACCCGGGTATTTTTAAAAACGCAGACCTTTGCCTTCGTTTGTGCCTTTCGTTTATACACAAACGGAGTTTTTTCCTCTGAAAACGATTCTTTCTAAAAACCCCGGCAAAAGTGGAGATTTTTTGAAAACTCCGTTTTGCGTTTGTGTGTAAAGAGACCAAAACGGAGTTTTAGGCAATCTTCGCGCCACAAAAGAGCAACCATTGTACATATGACAAGCATGGAAACACTCAGAGTAGCAGCATTTCTGTTATTAAGAGCTATATTCGCCTGTTTGCTTTTGAGAATAAAGCTCATGAAGCTCACTGACCAGCAGAGACGCATTAGGGCTTGGAGGGCAGCAATTGCGGAGCTTCTGGTGACCAAAAGAGCCCGACCGTACCACCGCCAGCGTCGGCGATTTTGGGTTCGACCTGGACGGACTGCTATCTGGTGGGAGAATTTCGAGAATGGCGTTGTCGTCCCGGAGGAATGGCAGGAAAATTTCAGAATGTTGCAATCCTCACTCCTGTCACTCGCAGAGTTGGTACGTCCGTACATACAGGGTGAGTGTACTCACATGCGCGCTTCTGTCGATGTCGTCAAAAAAGTTGCCTGCACACTCTGGCGTAGTTTAACAGCTCTTGACAGCGTATTTACGCGGCTCAATATAAACATAATTTTAAAAAAAAACGCAGCTGTGTGCATGAAGTTATTTTGGAAAACGGAGTTTAGAAAATATGCGTTTTTAAAAATACCCGGGTATGTGTAAACAGCGCCAGAGTCCCATGTTAATATATTTTTTTTCTCCTGACTGACACTTCAATGCAATCTCTATGGGTTCCTGGGGGGCTTGCCCTAACGTGCTTACGTCACTGCGAAGCGCGGCAAAGTTGCGTTCGATCCGCTCAGTTTCTGAGGTGAGATGGATGCGGACATAGACATACAAACATAGACGCCGCATTCTGCGTAGAATCATACGTTATCCTCGCCGCCATATTGGATGTGGCAAAGTGGAGATTCTTCAAACGTCTCTGGTATAGCGTCTAGACAGTAGCCGAGAATAAAGATGCCTCATTCATGTGCTGCGTTTAACTGTACCAACAGGTTTACCGTCCAAACGAGATCACATGGGATTACCTTTCACAGGTGAGACTGGAAAAATACTTTTCAATACTGTTCCTTCAGTCTTCAGTTTCCCAGCTCATCTCCACCAGGTAGGTGTATAGTTATAAGCAGTGAGAATTAGAGAATACAGTGCCACACTATGATGAACGTTTTTGAACGTATGATGAATGTTTTTAACCTTTCTGAATGTGAAGGAATCAGTGATGTATTTTGTTTTGGTATGACGTTAGAACCTGGCCGAACTCAGTTTGGCGGTCATTCAGCTCACTTTATTCAATGAGAGTAGGTCTGTGTGGTGACTCAATAAATAAAACAGTAAATTTTTATTTTCATTCACTATTTCCAGTTTTTCCACTATTTCCATCATTTATCATATTCAGTCTTGTAGGTTGGTTATTGTGGCCTCAGGTTTTGGTAGCTTGCTACGGTACGCTGACTGATTAGCTCACCTGAGCTATCTATCGCGTATCTGTCGCTGGTTTGCAGTGTACAGGGTATTTCGCACACTATTTATAACCATCACATTAAAAGTTATGTGTTGTTTTGATGCCTGTTTGTTTCTCAAATATATACGTGTGTGTCTTAATGGGTGAATAAAAGGCATCGAGTTAAATATTATTGTAGAAAGGGGCTTTATGAAGTTCAGTCCATTTACTTGCATTGGTTTACGGGGAAGATTTGCCACATCCAATATGGCGGACACTCTGATGTATCCCAGCAATGGGGCCACCAGCTCAATGCGGCGTCTATGTTTATATGTCTATGGATGCAGAAAGCAATTCAGTGCGGTCCTTAAAAGAAGTTCCATTTAGTCAGCGATCAAATCAAGCTAAATTGGCAACAAAACAAGCTGGACCCCCCTTGACCAAATCTAAACATAAAACAAATTTCGACAAGGGGGGGAAATCATATACTCGAGGTTTTACTTCAACATGGTGCCAGCGCAAATCCTGGCGAGCTGGCTGCGAGGATGCCTCAGCGGTTTTCTGCTACTCCTGCTTACTTTTCCACCCTGGAGGTGGCTCCACGGACAACACTGCTTGGACGGCCACTAGAGTTTCGGACATGCATCATTTGTCGGAGAAAATAAAAAAAAAACATGAGTCATCAAAGATTCACATGGGCAGCTGCCTGACATTTTCGGCTTTTGGGAGAGTGAACATCGCTACGCAACCGGATGAGGGCTACAGGCTAGCAGTTCGCCGCCACAACGATGAGGTGAGCAAGAACAGGCACATATTAAACCGGCTCATCCAATGCGTGAAATTTTGTGGAGTGTTCGAGTTAGCTCTACAAGGCAAAGACGAAACTGAGGGCTCCAGTCACCGTGGTGTTTTTCTGGGTTTGGTTGACTATTGACTTGCTACCTAGGTCAATTTACTTCAGTCCTGTGGACATTTATGGTCCATATAGACATAACGGGGGAAAATTGCCCCCCCTGAAAAAAAATTCAGGAGCCGCCACTGGTTGTGTATGTATGAGTGTGACAATTATTAATCAATGTGTACTCCCACCAGTAACACACATCTCTATATTTTCATGTAACAGACAAACATTAACTTTAAAACTTGTATTCTGCGGTTAGAGTGAGCAAAGTGATTCACAGACAGCTAACTTGCCGACGTAATTTTCTCTTTTGAGTCGTACAATCGAAAACCACCGACGTTTTGCTTTCTATCTATCAAGTATCTATCTATGTGTGCACACAGCACAAATCCCACTGTAGCCGGATATCTATAAAGACGCATATTTATCTATACGGTTGCATTTACATGTAAATGAAGGTTTCAGTCACTGAAAACGGATACTTTCGAAAACCCCGGGCAAAGTGGAGATTTCTGGAAACTCGGGAGATTTCTGGAAACTCTGAATTGTCTGAGGACAGAATTGTAACTGTATGTCTACAAAGTGAGAACTTGAAGAGAGTATAAGAGATGAATAACTTACATCCCAAATTAATCGCACGTTCATGTAGTTCGTAGGTTGTTGTGTTGTCGGACTAGAGCATGACTATCTGATACCACCTGCTGCTTGAATGCGCGAAATGTTTATGTGCTACGGTAATATGCATCCCTGCAGAAACCAAATAGGCGGAACAAAAATCCAGCGGGCGGAACTAACATTTCGTGGGACATATCGGTTTTATAAATTTTATTGTCTGGCCCTGGGGTGGCCAGGGCGGGGCCAGGGCGTGCCCTGGGGTGGCCACGGACCCCCCTGGCCACCCCTTAGCTCCGCCCCTGATTATTCACATGAATCGTTAGTTTATATCATAATCTATCTTCATAACTGTATTTTAAAAATGGGTTTTCTTTTCTTTTAAGGCAGAAAGTCAAAAAGTTTTTGTCACACAATGTCTTACAGATGTTAAAGTGCTAGTCTAATGAAAATTACATCCTAAAATCCCAGGTTCTGTGTGTGTGATATGCTCAAATAGGTTGTAAAGTTCACCGATAAATTAAAAATTGGTTCAAAAAATAATTTTTTTGCATCTGAATTCTGTTCCAAAAATCACTAAAAGCTTGTCCGCCATTATTAGATCACAGTGATTTACAGGTCAGCGGCGCTGCATGTGTGATGTCATTTGCGCCACTGCCTTCTTTTGTGCCCACACAGACTCTATACTGTTCTTTGCAGTGGTGTGCGTTTTTGATACTGATTCTTTGGAAAAAAGACAATGAAAGTTGTCGACTGTCAGTCCTACACGCTGTGGTGTGTGCACCAAAAGGTGCGCCTTGGGCTGCGCGCGCGCCGAGTGAGCTCCAGCACGCGCACCGTGAACAAGGCGCACCTGTTCTCAATTAATGAACTAAGTGTTGGGCTATTTAAGAACTGCGCTGATGCAAGGACGATGCGAAGTATTACGCCACGTTCGGTGTGCATTACCGTGCCTTGTTTCCCGTGTTTGTGGTTTTCCTGGTTTCTCGACTCCTGTTCCCAATTCTAGTGGGCGGCACGGTGGTGTAGTGGTTAGCATGGTCGCCTCGCAGCAAGAAGGTTCCGGGTTCGAACCCAGCGGCCGGCGAGGGCCTTTCTGTGTGGAGTTTGCATGTTGTCTGCGTGGGTTTCCTCCAGGTGCTCCGGTTTCCCCCACAATCCAAAGACATGCAGTTAGGTTGACATGGGGCGGCCTTGGGCTGAGGTGCCTGTGAGCAAGGTACCGAACCCCTGACTGCTCCCCGGGTGCTCTGGGCTGCCCGCTGCTCTGAGTGTGTGTGTTCACTACTTCAGATGGGTTAAATGCAGAGGATGAATTTCACTGTGCATGTGACGAAAAAAGGTTTCTTCTTCTAGTTCTCGTCCTCGTTTTGCCTACGACAAACTGTTTGCGCCTTGATCGACCCTTTGCCTGTTTTCTCATTCATGACCTTGCCTGCTGATTTGGACTGTTTGCTTTTGTGTGTTTCATGCACTTTATGTATAGATCGCACTTTATTCAAATAAACGCTTCTGCACTTACATCCGCCTCCCTTGCGCATTTGACATCGACCCTTTCTATTTTGTGCTACAACGTTAAGTAGAGGTGTGTGTGTGTGTGGGGGGGGTGGTCAGTGCGCAATTATCGTTATTTCTTTTTTACTAAAATCACTGTATCTCTGCAACCATAAAAGTTTTTTTTTTTTTTCAAAATTCCAAAACCTATGATTTTCTTATGGTGTCCCATTACTGATTTTAAGGTGAATTGAACCTCTTTGAAATTTTAAGGTAAAGTCCCTACAATAATCACAGAATTGGTGCGAAGGAAAAGGCCATTGCAAGATTAATTTATAATTTATCACTGTGATAAACTTCCCTGTGTTGCCTTTTTTGTCCACTGAAACACGTGACATTATATTGCATCTAAAAACATAATTTCAATATCAAATGAATATACATTCCGTCCTGTTATCTCTCTCAACTAACTCATCGTCTTTTTCTGTATTTATAGGCTCTGAAAGAGATTCTCTCAACATGAGCAAAATGTACGCTGTTCAATTAATACTGTATATTCAGGTACTATTAATACATTATATCCATTTTCTGTCAAATACTGCCTGTAACCAAAATAAACTGTCTAAACAACCACGCTCTCCTCCTTTCGGTATTGCATCCAAGTACGCTATAGTCAAAACAGCCGAAGCATCTGTGTCTACTGTAGTACAAATAGCAGCTCCTCCTTCAAATTCTGCATGACCGGCACAAACAGAAACAGCCTTTCCACCCTCTCCTTCAACTACAGCATCGGAATTTTAGTAAAAAATAAATAACAGTGATTGCGCGCTTACTCCCCCGCCGCCACGTGCGCGCGCACACACACACACACACACACACACACCTCTACTTAATGTTTTGGCACAAAATAGAAAGGGTCTACATGGTCCTAATTGGTACTGTTAAAAGCAGAAAAGGTTGCAGTTTTATGAGCAACTTAGTTTTGGAGGTGAACCCTAAGAGCTGCTGCACACTCGCTGCGCACAATGCATATAGCACAACGCGCTGAAAGTGAAAGTACTACTGCCATTATTTAGCTTTGTATAAAACTTCAGAACCGCTATCAGTTGCAAGGATAAAAGACTAAGGACAACTAATAAATTCAATCAACAGGCTAAACAAAGCTTGACAATTACTGTGCGGTGAGCTCTCTGGGATGGCGCTTCTGACTTTTGTTTCCAGATCATAGGAACTGCGTACCAGACGTCGCTCTAATCCTTCTATTGCCGCTTTTCCACTACCAACGCGGCTGAGTTGGGCTGAGCCGTGCCGTGCTGAGTGGGGCTGTTGGAGTTGCATTTCGACTACAACCGCGCTGAACCGTGCTGGCTGGAAGTGGGTGGACACATTGGGTGGAGTTAGCGAAAGTGGGTGGACGTCACGTGATGTCGTTAGGCGGCGCAAACAGTGACATCAGTGATCTTTTAAGCGGTAGTCTCACGACCCGGATAGTAAACAATAAACATGGAGGACATGGAGTCGTTAGTGTTGCTGGTCTTGGTGCTGTGGCTTGTTGTCACCGACAACGCCAACAGATACTGGCAAGAGCATATAGATGAGGCGAGGCGCATAAGGCTTCAGAAATTCTCATAATAAGTAATTCTTCTTCTTCCGGGTTTACGGTGTTTACAGATCCCAGCGTGCTCGCAGGGCGTGTGTGGGCATGTGAGGACACTCCTCCTCACCAATCAGTGCACAGGGGAGTGTCTCCTCACGCCCCTAGCCCCACTCGGCTCGGTTTGGCTTGCTTCAGCCCCACTCCAAAACCGTGCGAGTTTTGGGTGCTGAGTAAGGCTGAAGCGAGCTGAGTCGTGCTGCTCTGAGGTAGTCGAAACACGAGCCGTGTCGGGCTGAAGTGAGCTGAAAAAGGGTAGTGGAAAAGGGCCATATGTGAATTTGCCTCACAAACTTATCTTTTTCAGAATGTATGGAGCAGACACCAAACCGTCCTGTTGGCTTGAAGTTACCTCTCTTTGTCTGTACAAATTGAACCCATTCGATTGTCCTGCCGACTTTGGGCTGTAATGGATCAAAATTCTACTTTTTTTATCGGCTACACTTGAACAGCCTGGAAGGACACACCTCTTAGGAGACATACCTTGATTTTAGTTTTGTTGTGGAATAAAAAAAAAAATCATTAAAAACGTGCTACACTTTGTAAAGCAGACGATGCCAGAAATGCCACGAACTTAAGCGTTTCACGTATGACGTCACTTCCTTTGAATTAACAGTCACTTACCAGGAACACATTCATGTAATGACAGACTCAAAGAGCCAAACTTTACCAACTGAATTGAACATGTTCCTGGTCTCGTATTAAAAGACAATTTGGACAGTAAACTATTTAACATGTCTAGTTTTATAAGGTATAATTTCCAGGGGTGATGTCATTTTCATAAGACTAGCATTTTAAAATAATGTTCTACATGTGGCAACATTCTAAATAGGTAGCGAAAACATGGACACAGTTATGGACACAGTTATGCTGATAAGTAGCAATGGATGATTGAATGAATGAATGAATGAATGAATGAGTTTATTTAGTAATACAGTGGTGCTTGAAAGTTTGTGAATCCTTTAGAATTTTCTATATTTCTGCATAAATAGGACCTAAAACATCATCAGATTTTCACACAAGTCCTAAAAGTAGATAAAGAGAACCCAGTTAAACAAATGAGATAAAAATATTATACTTGGTTATTTATTTATTGAGGAAAATGATCCAATATTACATATCTGTGAGTGGCAAAAGTATGTGAACCTTTGCTTTCAGTATCTGGTGTGACCCCCTTGTGCAGCAATAACTGCAACTAAAGGTTTCTGGTAACTGTTGATCAGTCCTGCACACCGGCTTGGAGGAATTTTAGCCCATTCCTCCGTACAGAACAGCTTCAACTCTGGGATGTTGGTGGGTTTCCTCACATGAACTGTTCGCTTCAGGTCCTTCCACAGCATTTCGATTGGATTAAGGCCAAGACATTGACTTGGCCATTCCAAAACATTAACTTTATTCTTCTTTAACCATTCTTTGGTAGAATGACTTGTGTGCTTAGGGTCGGTGTCTTGCTGCATGACCCACCTTCTCTTGAGATTCAGTTCATGGACAGATGTCCTGACATTTTCCTTTAGAATTCGCTGGTATAATTCAGAATTCATTGTTCCATCAGTGATGGCAAGCCGTCCTGGCCTAGATGCAGCAAAACAGGCCCAAACCATGATACTACCACCACCATGTTTCACAGATGGGATAAGGTTCTAATGCTGGAATGCAGTGTTTTCCTTTCTCCAAACATAACGCTTCTCATTTAAACCACAAAGTTCTATTTTGGTCTCATCCGTCTACAAAACATTTTTCCAATAGCCTTCTGGCTTGTCCACATGATCTTTAGCAAACTGCAGATGAGCAGCAGTGTTTTTTTTTGAGAGCAGTGGCTTTCTCCTTGCAACCCTGCCATGCACACCATTGTTGTTCAGTGTTCTCCTGATGGTGGACTCATGAACATGACCATTAGCCAATGTGAGAGAGGCCTTCAATTGCTTAGAAGTTACCCTGGGGTCCTTTGTGACCTCGCCGACTATTACACCCCTTGCTTTTGGAGTGATCTTTGTTGGTTGACCACTCCTGGGGAGGGTAATAATGGTCTTGAATTTCCTCCATTTGTACACAATCTGTCTGACTGTGGATTGGTGGAGTCCAAACTCTTTAGAGATGGTTTTGTAACCTTTTCCAGCCTGATGAGCATCAACAACGCTTTTTCTGAGGTCCTCAGAAATCTCCTTTGTTCGTACCATGATACACTTCCACAAACATGTTGTGAAGATCAGACTTTGATAGATCCCTGTTCTTTAAATAAAACAGGGTGCCCACTCACACCTGATTGTCATCCCATTGATTGAAAACACCTGACTCTAATTTCACTTTCAAATTAATCCTTGAGGTTCACATACTTTTGCCACTCACAAATATGTAATATTAGATTGTTTTCCTCAATAAATAAATGACCAAGTATAATATTTTTGTCTCATTTGTTTAACTGGGTTCTCTTTATCTACTTTTAGGACGTGTGTGAAAATCTGATGATGTTTTAGATCATATTTACGGTATGCAGAAATATAGAAAATTCTAAAGGGTTCACAAACTTTCAAGCACCACTGTATAATGTACAAAATACAATACAAAATTGCTCCCCCTAGTGCAGAATCTTCAGCTTGCTATATGTAAGAGTGAATTAGAAAGCAAAATACATGTGGTGTTTTACATCTAATAAGCACAGGGACAGGAGGTAGAAGTAAAAATTGCTTAAAATTGGTTAAATATTTTGAGGCCTACTTTTTCTTTCTTGTTTTTTTTTTTAAATGACAACAGACATACAAAAAAAAAAATCCTCAGCAATATTGGAGACAGGCACCCATGTTATAAATGCAATTGCAAGTTCTACTAATAATTAATATATGGCATACGTAGCAAGTTGTTATATGAAAATAATTCTGTTGTTAATTTTGAAACTAGTATAAAAAGTACAAAATAAATTGTAAAAATGTAATTAAATTGTACCATCCTTTAAGAGCTTTAACAAAAAAAAAAATCACATGACCAAATGAGGGGCGGCACGGTGGTGTAGTGGTTAGCGCTGTCGCCTCACAGCAAGAAGGTCCTGGGTTCGAGCCCCGGGGCCGGCGAGGGCCTTTCTGTGCGGAGTTTGCATGTTCTCCCCGTGTCCACGTGGGTTTCCTCCGGGTGCTCCGGTTTCCCCCACAGTCCAAAGACATGCAGGTTAGGTTAACTGGTGACTCTAAATTGACTGTAGGTGTGAGTGTGAATGGTTGTCTGTGTCTATGTGTCAGCCCTGTGATGACCTGGCGACTTGTCCAGGGTGTACCCCGCCTTTCGCCCGTAGTCAGCTGGGATAGGCTCCAGCTTGCCTGCGACCCTGTAGAAGGATAAAGCGGCTAGAGATAATGAGATGAGATGAGATGACCAAATGAAACTTGTTGTATTTTCTTTATGCACCTTCTAAAATATGAAACTAATCTATATGAAAAACAGTGATAGTGAACTGAAGATTGCTGGATATTTGTCTTAAAACTAATTTTCAAAAGTGAGTGGAAAAAATAATTTCATGATTTGAAATATAACTAGAGTATACTTGATATAGGGATACTGCTTGGTAAATTAAACACAGCTTCATGTACTGTATAAAGAGGTTGCAAGAAGAAGAGAAAAGAAATTACATAATTTATGCTTTTCCTGTCACTTATCATTTTACTTCAAGTAGACTTTCTCAGTCTACTTTACATTTTTTTCTGGTTTCCTTGCTGTAATATACCCAAAAAGGACTTCATAATTTCTTAAGGGAATGTATGGAGTTTTGTATACAATAGTTTGGGTATTGTAGAAATCCATTTTGCTGAATCAGACAGTTAGTTTCTCATCTCTGGTTTCTGCCTATCTGTTCTCCTCTGTTTCAGTACCGAACATCCCTCCCCCTCCCCCTCCTGTGAGTCCACCAGATGGCTGGAGCAAAGTCAGTTTCAGTACAAAGAGAACTCCTCCTCCTCCTCTAGTGATCCGACATAAGCGGACCTATTCTGAGCCCTCAACTCAGGTGCTTCACAGCCCCCGTGGAGACTGCTGTTTTACAAACGCTGGTATAGACACTCCCTCCCTTTATTCCCATAAATATACAGACAAATCTCAGAAGTTCCTACTTATTTTAATCTTTTTGGAATTTTTTGGGTAGATTACGGAATGCCGGCAAGTCCTCGAGGCTTTAGTGTTCAAGATTCATCTTTTCAGAAGTAAGTTCCATCATCTGTCGATGCGGTAAACAGCTGCCCCCTGCTGGCATGATGTATAAAACTGTGTTCGATATGGATTACTAATTATTATTAAGTTCTTAAGCCATATTCACAAAATAATCTAACAAAAATATCAAATAATTTTAGCACTAACATACTTTGTGCATTGCTCTTATTATAATTAATTTCATGAAAACACAAACATTTTCAATCATTAGGCAGACTATAAGGTAAATTGATTTTTTTTTATTCATATGAATGCAACACTTGACACTGCTGCTCTGAAATAATGATTCCGGAATTGGGGAAAAGGACGATAGGTAGTGTCACACACAAGCTTGCTGTTGTCAGTCTATTCCTGCTTTTTATTTTTGTTGTTGAAAATCTGGACTTGTAAAGATAGGTGGTGCTAAATGGCATGAGAAACATTTGCTGGAAGGAGTTTCCAAATTTTCTGCATTTTTTCTTTTAAAAAACAGATGCATTTTCTCAAACTAACTGGCCGTGACTGCGTATAGTAATCTGGCATAGGAAGCATGGTTAGTGTGTATGTGTGTAACATTACGTAAAAAGAGTAGGCCCTTGGTTCATAAGAGCCGCTTGTAGCAATGATAAATTATTGTGATGGGTCAGCTAAAATATGGTGTTAGGAAGTTATGGCAATAATGATTTAATTATGTGTCAGGACATTCAAAAATACCACTGACTGTAGAAAGCGTAGACAGTGTATCGTCTCTAAAAAGTGAAGCCACCACAGGTCAAGTGCCCTTACTGCCTGGATGCAATATAATTTTTAGCACCACCCATCCCTGTGTGTTTCAGTGATAAAATAGTCTTTTTTTTCCATATCACTGTTCTCATCTAAACTGTCTTTCCATCTACAGTGTCTAATGCGAACAGTTAGTTTTACTTATGCTGCTATCTGTACATTTTTATTTTCTCCTAGAAGTTAGTTTTTACAATGTTATTTTACTGGCTCTTAAGAAGGTGACATGGGAATGAAGTGATTGACAGCCAGAAGAGGCCAGCTACAGCAACTGCATGGTGCCCTATCTGTTCATTTCATATTCATTAACCTATTTAAACTTTTCTGGACACATGCACTAATACAAACTGTTAACCATTTCTCTCAAAAGATTTGAAGCATCAAGAGGTTTAATAGGAAAGGGCTAATTTTAACCACGCTAGGAACCTAACCATACAGCAACTTTGATAGTTATAATCAGTTTTGTGCATGAATTCATGAACCCATTCATTGAATGTGCTCATATTTTTGGTGAACGGTGAACTGAACGAATCATTTTGCAACTAATGAATGTGAGTGTAGTTCACTCTGATGAGAGTGAATGAGGCTCATGCATCAGAAGTAAGAATAATAGGCAAAAATTTAACTTTCATATTGTGATATGAAATATAATGTACAACCTCAAATCAGAGTCGAGACAGTATGGAAAATGCAAATAAAAAAGAAAGCAGTGATTTCTAAATATTCTTTGACTTGTATTTCATTGCAGACAGTATGAACCCAAGACATTTTATGTTTTGTCTGGTCAGCTTCATTTCATTTGTTAATATACATCCATTCCTGCATTTCAGGCCTGCAGCATGTTCCAAAAAGTTGGAACAGGGGCAATTTAGAGCTAATAATGAGGTAAAGCAATTAAATAGTGATGTCATTACAAACAGGTGATGTCAGCAGGTGATTGTAATGATGATTTGATAGAAAATCAGTATCCAGGAAAGGCCAAGTCTTTGAGGAGCAAAGATAGGCTAAGGATCTCCAGTTTGTCAACAAATGCATGAGAAATGTATTTAAATGTTTACTGAACACCTGTGATTTCCAATCACAGCAATTTTAGACTTAGACTTAGACAATCTTTATTGTCATTCAGTATGCAACAAGTGTACACTGAACGAAATTTTGTTGCAGTTTGGCTCAGCACAGAAATAAATATGAAGTGTATTAAATTATGCAGCAGCAAAAAAGATTATAAAGTGCAATAATATAAAGTGACCTGTAGAATTAGGAATGTTCAAGTTATAAATAGAAGTTTAGAGTTTGGGTTTGGAGTTCAGCAGTCTGGTGGCCTGGGGGAAAAAGCTGTTACAGAACCTGGTGGTCCTGCACCTAATGCTGCGGAACCTCTTTCCAGAGGCCAGAGGGGAGAACGGTCTATAGTGAGGGACCACTGATGATGTTTCTGGCTCAATACATGCAACATCTTGGTGCAATGTCCTGAATGGAGGGAAGAGAAATCCCAATGATTTTCTCTGCTGTCCTCACCACTCTCCTCACATTCTTCCAGTCAGAGGCACTGCAGCCTCCCCACCACACAGAGATGCAGCTGGTTAGAACGCTCTCTATGGTGCTTCTGTAGAATGTAATGAGGATGGGCGGGAGCAGGTGGGCTCTTCTCATCCTATGCAGGAAGTGCAGACTTTGCTGTGCATTCTTGACCAGTGACGCGGTGTTCACAGACCAGGTGAAGTTGTCTGTGATGTGCACCCCCAGGAACTTGGTGCTATTGACCACCTCCACGGCCGTGTTGTTGATGAGAAGTGGAGCGTGGCTGGGTTGGTGTTTCCTGAAGTCGACAATGATCTCTTTAGTTTTGTCCACGTTCAGGATCAGGTTGTTTTCCCTGCACCAGCCCACCAGCTGCTCCACCTCCTCTCTATAGGCCAGGTCGTTATTGTCCCTGATGAGGCCCATCACTGTTGTGTCATCCACAAACTTCACAATGTGTTTGCTGGTAGCCTTGGGGACACAATCGTGTGTCATCAGAGTGAACAGCAGAGGGATCAGGACACAGCCCTGAGGGGAGCCTGTGCTGAGGGACACTGGAGGTGTTCTGTCTGACCCGCACTGACTTTGGTCTTTCAGTGAGGAAGTCTAGCAGCCAGTTGCATAGGGGGGGCTGAAGCCCAGGGGACCCAGTTTGTTCACCAGATGCTGTGGAATGATAGTATTGAATGCTGAACTGAAGTCCAGGAACAGCATCCGCACATGAGTGTTCTTCTCCTCCAGGTGTGCAAGGCTCAGGTGAAGCACGGAGGAGATGGCGTCTTCAGTGGAGCAGTTTGGCTGGTAGACAAACTGGAAGGGGTCGAATGTGGGAGGGAGCCTGGAGGTGATGTACTCCTTTACCAGCCTCTCAAAGCACTTCATCATAATGGGAGTGAATGCGACAGGCCAGTAGTCATTGAGTGATGTGATATGAGTTTTTTTTGGCACTGGGATGATGGTGGCAGTCTTGAAACATGATGGGACTTTGACTTGATCCAGTGAGGTGTTGAAGATGTCCGTTAGAATATGAGCCAGCTGGTCTGCACATTCCCTGAGTACCCGATCAGGAATATTATCGGGGCCCAGGGCCTTTCGTGTGTTGACTCTCCTCAGAGTCCTCCGCACTTCCACTGTATCAAGACAGAGTGCCTTTTTAGGATTTAGAGTTCATAATGAGGTAAAACAATTAAATAATGATGTGATTGCAGGATAGTTGTGGTGCAAAAATTACATCACCTTAAACAAACCTGTGCACAGGAATTGGTGGTTGGAGAGTCCAGCAGCAATGGAAAATTGGCAAAGCAGCAGGTACTGGATAGTATTGGCAGTCGCAGTCAAGAACCTGCACATTGGTGGTCTGGAACTGAAGCTCACTCTGTTACACTAACTGCAGCAATGTAATGGTTCAGCAGCATTCTAGATGTCAGAGCAGCTCTACTTAGAGAGGCCACTGCTTTCCCCATATGGGGAAGGGGTTAGAAAAGGTACCCCAAACATTATTTGCTCCTTTTCACCCAGTCAGCTAACCGTGACTGATGGGTTATTCCATAAATGCGGTCGAGTAAAGAAATGTGTGAAACCTCTTAAGGTTGCTACCTGGAACATACATACGGTCAACAGTGAACATAAATCATCACTTACTGGGCTAGAGTTGAAAAGGTACCCAATTGATATAGCAGTGCTGAACGAAACTTGCCTTGCGAAATGTGGGCAACTTCATGAAGAAACATTGGGTTACACGTTCTTCTGGACTGGTTTACCAGCTTCTGATATAAGCTTCCATGGGGTCACTATCATGTTGAAATCGTCAACTGCAAAGAGACTGTCATCACTTCCTCAAGCTATAAATGAACGCCTCATCACTTTTAGGCTATCTCTGGAGAAAAACCGCCACGTTACTATCATCAGTGCCATAGCCAATAACAAATGAGGAGCCAATTAAGGAGCAATTTTATGCTGTTCTTGGTAACTTGATCAGTAAAACACATTTTGAGGATAAGATGATAATTCTAGGAGATTTCAACACCCATGTTGGCAGGGACAATTTAACATGGCCAAAAATCATCGGCCCTCATGGTACTGGGAAGTGCAACTCAAATGGGTTGCTCCTCTTAATTCTGTGCTACGAGCACCAGATCATCATCACTAATACCCTATTCCAGCTACCTTCGATCTACAAAAATACTTGGATGCACCCCGGATCAAAACACTGGCATCTCATTGACTTTATCATTGTAAGAACTTTGAATATATGTGACGTAACTATCACAAGGGTTATGAGAGGCGCTGAATGCAATACAGATCACAAAATAGTGGGATCCTCACTCAAGCTTATTATTAAAACACCAATGATGAAATGCAACAAACAGCCTGTGAAAAAACTCAGTGTTACCTGACTCAGAGATCAAGTAACCAGGGCCTGCTTTCCATCTTAAGGAGATACTGGAAAAAGATGACATGGTGGATTTCGACTCATCGACTGCCAAGTGGAATCATCTACTGACTTAGGTGTACAAAACAGCTGTATATGTGCTTGGGATAGCCAAAAATAAGAAACCAGACTGGTTCCCCAAAAATTTCAAAGACATGCACTTCCTAATTGAGAAGAAAAATGCTGCTCACCTAAGGTATATCATGTGAAACACCAGAGTGGCAAAAAAAAAAAAGGCATTTGCGGCAGCTAGAAACTCTCTACAGCAGAGGATCAGACAGCTGGAAAATGAACAGCTACTTAAGAAACCTATGCAAATGCAACGCTATTGCTGATGCCCACAATATGAAAAACTTTTACCACTCATTAAAAGAGCTCTATGGCCCTGTTGTGCATGGTGCAAACCCCCTTCTTTCAACTAAGGGAGAGCTCCCAACAGAGAAGTCTGACATCCTGAAGCAATGGGTAGAACATTTCAGTGGTCTACTGAATAGGCCATCCCAGGTTCAACAAGATAGCACTGACACCATGGAGTAAAGAGAAATTGTAGAACATCTTGATGTCAGTGCGGTTTCAGAAGTAAGCGGGGAACAATTGACATGATCTTTGTTGCTAGACAGCTGCAAGAAAAGTGTATGGAGCAGAACGTTGGCCTCTTTGTAGCTTTCATTGATCTAACCTTTGACTCTATTCCATGTGGCAGCCTATGGAAGATCTTAGGGGGGTAGGGGTGTTCCAGACAAATTCACCAGAATACTTATGAAGCTTCACAGCAGTATGCATGGGCATGTGTGTGCTGATGGTCAGCTCTCCGACCCTTTCCCGATAACAGCTGGAGTTAAGAAGAAGAAGTGGCCAAGCCAAGAAGCCTTTATTTGTCACATGTACACTCAAGCACAAACTTAAGCACACAGTGAAATTTAACCTCTGCATTTAACCCATCTGAAGCAGTGAACACACACATGCACACACAAGTGAGCAATGAGTGAACACACACATACCCAGAGCAGTGGGCAGCTATGCTACAGCGCCCGGGGAGCAGTTGGGGGCTAGGTGCCTTGCTCAGGGGCACTTCAGCCCAACCTCAGACCATGGCTGCCCCATGTTAACCTAGCCGCATGTCTTTGAACTGTGGGGGAAACCGGAGCACCCGGAGGAAACCCACACAGACACGGGGAGAACGTGAACTCCACACAGAAAGGCCCCCGTTGGCTGCTGGGCTCGAACTCTGAACCTTCTTGCTGTGAAGTGACAGTGCTAACCACTACACCACCATGCTGCCCAATATTATTCTTTTTTTTTTTTTGGAGCGATGCTTGACGAAGCATTAGCAAAGTATAGATGAGATGCTGACCTCTTCTGCTCCTCGGACCTGCCTGATCCATCCTGATGCCCTATGTCTGGCTGGAGTCTCATCACATCGCTCCTGTGGAGGATGGCCTCATATGGACAGTTGAAAGTCACACTTGGAAGATGCTCTGGACACTTATAGTAATGCTTTTATGGCTGAGGACTACAGTTGACTTGCTAACTTTAGAACTGTGGTTGTCATGAACAGTTTTGCACTCAAGTTTCCATCAGTGAAACGTTATAACATCAACGAAACAGACTTCATGTTAAAACTGTTTAAAATGTTATAATCACGTTGTCTGTTATCACTCAAATGAGGCTGGGTTCCCTTTTGAGTCTGGTTCCTCTCGAGGTTTGTTCCTCATGTCGTCTGAGGGAGTTTTTCCTTGCCACTGTCACCACAGGCTTGCTCATTGGGGATAGATTAGGAATAAAATTACTTTAAAGTCATTAAAATTCTGTAAAGCTGCTTTGCGACAATGTCTACTGTTAAAAGCGCTATAAAAATAAACTTGACTTGACTATAGAGTTGAAGGCATTTATATCAGGTTTAGAACCGACAGCAGTGTTTTCAACATCTCGAGACTATGTGCCAGAACCAAAATAAACCACTAATGCCCCTTTTCCGCCAAAGCAGTTCCAGGGCTGGTTCTGGGCCAGTGCTTAGTTTGGAACCGGGTTTTCTGTTTCCACTGACAAAGAACTGGCTCTGGGGCCAGAAAAAACGGTTCCAGGCTAGCACCAACTCTCTGCTGGGCCAGAGGAAAGAACCGCTTACGTCAGCGGGGGGGCAGAGTTGTTAAGACCAACAACAATAACAAGACCGCAAAAGGTCGCCATTTTTAAGAGACAAGAAGCAGCAGCTGTACAAACGCGAAGTCATCCATTATTATTATTGTTGTTATTGCTGCTGCTGCTGCTTCTTCCGTGTTGTTTTTGCTTCAATATTTGCGCCAAGGTTTATGCAAACGTAGCGACGTAACTGACATATACAGCGACGTAATGACGTATACAACGACGTAACTGACGTATACAGTGACGTAATGACGTGTCTTCCCTTAGCACCGTGAGCTATGGAAAAGCAAACTGGTTCTCAGCTGGCTCGCAAGTTGAACGAGTTGTGAACCAGCACCAGCACTGGCCCCGAACCAGACCTGGAACTGATTTGGTGGAAAAGGGGTATAACTGGTCCAAGAGCTGCGCTTTGCTGACAGTTGTGCTTTATTCGTCCATAACGAAGATTACAGGCTTACAGGCTTTGGTGAGAAGCTTCTCTGCAGCCTCAAAGAGGTTTGGCCTATGTGTGAACATCAAAGAAACAGAAGTTCTTTATCAGCCCCCACCCAGGATACAGTACACTGATCCAGCAGTCTACATCGATGACAAGCAGCTGAAAAACACGGACGCCTTTGTGTATTTGGGGAACATTCTTTCGAGTGATGCCCAATTGGACAGGGAGATTTGCAACCACATTGCAAAGGCTAGTACATCCTTTGGTTGCCTGCAAAAGAGGGTGTGGAGTAGCCATATCATAACTTTGTCTACAAAGGCAGCTTTATATTGAGCCATCATCCTGAGTAACCTACTCTACATAAGTGAAAGCTTGACAACATACTTCCGCCACATCAATCAGCTCGAAGTCTTTCAGCAGTGTTGTCTCAGAAATATCTTGGAATGAGGAAGTGTCAAATCTTGAGGTGTTATGTAAAACAAACTGCTCATCTGTTGAAAATGTCATCATCAAGTGACAACTTCAATGGATGGGGTACTTTGTCCGTGTGGAGGACCATAGAATAGCTGTTTAGGGATTCTATGGCGGACTAGCTTGTGGTGAGCATGGATTTGGAAGGCCCAGAAAGTGCTATAAAGATTTTGCAAAAGATTCTCTCAAGAAATGCAGCATCACTGCCTGTGATCTCGAACTGAAAGCAGGAAACTGTCCACTATGGAGAGCCACTGTCCAAAAGTGAGTATCCACTTTCAAGGAAAATAGAATGTATCAGATACAGTGCTCAGCGTAAATGAGTACACCCCCTTTGAAAAGTAACATTTTAAACAATATCTCAATGAACACAAACGATTTCCAAAATGTTGACAAGACAAAGTTTAATATAACATCTGTTTAACTTATAACATGAAAGTAAGGTTAATAATATAACTTAGATTGCACATTTTTTCAGTTTTACTCAAATTAGGGTGGTGCAAAAATGAGTACACCCCACAACAAAAACTACTACATCTAGTACTTTGTATGGCCTCCATGATTTTTAATGACAGCACCAAGTCTTCTAGGCATGGAATGAACAAGTTGGCGACATTTTGCAACATCAATCTTTTTCCATTCTTCAACAATGACCTCTTTTAGTGACTGGATGCTGGATGGAGAGTGATACTCAACTTTTCTCTTCAGAATTCCCCATAGGTGTTCGATTGGGTTCAGATCAGGAGACATACTTGGCCACTGAATCACTTTCACCCTGTTCTTCTTCAGAAATCCAACAGTGGCCTTAGATGTGTGTTTAGTCATGTTGGAAAAGTGCACGACGACCAAGGGCACGGAGTGATGGTAGCATCTTCTCTTTCAGTATAGAGCAATACATCTGTGAATTCATGATGCCATCAATGAAATGCAGCTCCCCGACACCAGCAGCACTCATGCAGCCCCACATAAGGACACTGCCACCACCATGTTTCACTGTAGGCGCCATGCATTTTTCTTTGTATTCCTCACCTTTGCGACGCCATACAGTTTTGAAGCCATCAGTTCCAAAAACATTTATATTGGTCTCATCACTCCAGAGTATAGAGTCCCAGTAGTCTTCATCCCTGGCAAACTCTAGGTGGGCTTTTTTGTGCCTGGGCTTTAGGAGAGGCTTCTTTAGTGGACGGCATCCATGCATGCCATTCCTCTGCAGTGTACGCCATATTGTGTCACGGAAAATAGTCACCCCAGTTTGACTTTCTACTTCTTTAGATAACTGCAGTGAACTTGCATGCCAATTTTCTTCAACCCTTCTCATCAGAAGACCCTCCTGTCGAGGTGTTAACCTCCGTGGACGACCTGGACGTCTCTGTGAGATGGTTGCAGTTCCATCTTTCTTAAATTTTTGTACCACTTTTGCTACAGTATTCTGACTGACAAGTAAAGCTTTGCTGATCTTCTTGTAGCCTTCACCTTTGTGATGTAAAGAAATTATTTTCGTTGGGGAATTCTGAAGAGACAAGTTGAGCATCACTCTCCATCCAGCATCCAGTCACTAAAAGAGGTCATTGTTGAAGAATGGAAAAAGATTGATGTTGCAAAATGTCACCAACTTGTTCATTCCATGCCTAGAAGACTTGGTGCTGTTTTTAAAAATCATGGAGGCCATACAAAGTACGAGATGTAGTAGTTTTTGTTGTGGGGTGTACTCATTTTTGCACCACCATAATTTGAGTAAAACTGAAAAAATGTGTAATCTAAGTTATATTATTAACCTTACTTTCATGTTATAAGTTAAACAGATGTTATATTAAACTTTGTCTTGTCAACATTTTGGAAATTGTTTGTGTTCACTGAGATATTGTTTAAAATGTTACTTTTCAAAGGGGGTGTACTCATTTATGCTGAGCACTGTAAATCAGGCCTGCCTAAGGAGAAAGGTGCCTGAAACTGCTGACGCCCTCTTCAGGTGCAACATCTGCTCAAGGCCGTGTGCATCGGCTGCTGGCCTCACCGCCCACACTCACCCTATCCACCAGTAGTCATTGTTGAAAATTATGATGTGACATCCATGATGATAATGATGATTTATAGTATATTAACTTGTATGTATTCTGAAAACCCAAAATAAAATAAAACTTGTCCAACAAATTCACATTTATTTTCTATTAAATATGTGTGTTGTACAATTATTCTTCCCCAGGAGAAAGGAAAAAAACAATTCAAAGAAATAATTGAAAGTCCAATATTGCCAAGGGCAATATTAGCAAAGGTGGCAAGAGTTATGGACTATCACCGACATCAGACCACCCAGCACTGTACCACCAACCAGCTCGGCCTCCCTTCTCAATGAGCTCAATTACTTCTATGTTTGCTTTGATCGGGGAAATAAGGAGGTCATCATCAAGGCAGAACCATCATCTGATGAGCAGCCCCTCACTTTCTCCACCTCAGAGGGTTGTTTGCTTTACTCTGAAATGGGTGAACATATGAGGGCAGCTAATTCTGATGGAATACCTGGACATGCGCTGAGAACTTGTGCAGAGCAGTTGGCCGGGGTCTTTACAGATATTTTCAACCTGTCCCTGGCCTAGGTAGTTGTCCCCACAACCTTCAAGACTGCCTTCATTGTGCCAGTGCCAAAGCACTCCACTCCCACAGCCTTCAGTGACTTCCGTCCTGTCACACTCACACCCATCATTGCCAAGTGCTTTGAGAGACTGGTTCTGTCACACTTGAAATCCTGTGTACCTCCCACAATGGACCCACATCACTTTGCTTACCACTGTAACAGGCCAACAGAGGATGCCATCTCCATGGCACTCCACTCTGCTCTGACCCACCTGGAATACCGCAACTCATACATCAGAATGCTGTTCATTGATTTCAGTGCAGCATTTAACACTGTGATCCCCTTCAAGCTGATCTCCAAGCTTAGCCAGATTGGTATTAGCACATCCCTTTGCAACGGGACACTGGACTTTCTAACTAACAGACTCCAGTGTGTTAAGCTAAACATTCTCTCCTCCACCGTTATAACCCTGAACACCGGTGTGCCACAAGGCTGTGTGATAAGACCTCTGTTCTTCTCTTTGTTCATCCACGACTGCATTCCTGTCCATGGCTGTAACAGCATAATCAAATTCGCAGATGACACCATGGTAGTGGGTCGGATCAGAGGTGACGATCATCATTAAGTTGTCCTCAGACAAGCTTGACAGCAGAGTCTCCAATTGTCTCGAGCCTCCATACATCCGGCCAGTTCCCCAGAACTCTCCACTCCTGCGTCTCTCCTCAAGATGTCCACGTATGTTGGGGTGGGACGTCCACGTATTTTCTTTTGTTTTCCTTTGTTGTCCAGGTAAGTTAGAGGACATTTAACATAGTTTATTTTGGGCCATGCTCACCCTGATACTAATTTACCTGTGCTGAAATAAACAAGCTGTATTTTGGATTGCAATCAACTGTGGCACTGGTCGTCCTTGGTAGTGGGGAAAGGGGAAGTCTTTTTTTTTACGCTGCGTTCAGGTTTCCCCTAGGCCGGGGCATAACAGGTCATGAGGTGTGACAATAACAACCTCATGCTTAACACACAAAAGACCAAATAGATCATTGTGGACTTCAGGTGGGTAAGGAGCCATGCACACACTCCCATCTTCATCAACAGAGCTGTCGTAGAGTGTGTCAAGCTTCAAGCTCCTTGGTGTCCACATCTCCAATCTCACCTGGTCCCTAAATTCCTCCGTTCTGGTAAAAAATGTGCAACAGTGTCTTTACTTTCTACGGAGCCTTAAGAAAACTCACTTCTTTCCCAGGATACTGGTCGACTTCTACAGTTGTGCCATTGAGAGCATACTCCCAAACTGCATCTCAGTCTGGTATGGCAAGTGCTCCATGTCAGACTGTAAAACACTCCAGTGGGTGGTGAAAACTGCTCAACAGATTACTGGTACTCAGTTACCTTCCATTGAGAACATTAGCACAAGCTATGCTTAGGCAGGGCAAGTAAACATCAAGGATGCCACCCACCCTAACCATGCACTTTTCTCCCATCTGGCAGATGGGACTGAAGCTTCCGTTCCTGCACCAGCAGGCTCAGGAGGAGCTTCTTCCTTGAAGTGTTAACTACGCTGAATTGCACACCACCACTGTGCTAACATCACTGCGCTATTCAGTACTTTAACATGCCTCTTGCACAAAATGGACCATAAACCAGTGTTTCTTAACTGGTGGGTCGCGACCCAAAAGTGGGTCGCGGAGGGGTCCTGGGTGGGTCGTGGAGCTGTGGTGTAAAAAAAATGCTAATTCATTGATTCACTAAAAAAAAGTGCAACTTTTTTCTGCGACAATTTACAACTCTTATTTTGATAGACGATTCCAGCTCCGTGTCATCTGTTGCCATAGACGCAGAATGTTTAAGCGACATAACATGCGTGCTAGTCATTTGAGTGGTGAACAACATGTCGAAACGACGGTACGACCCCGAATATTTGAAATATGGATTTAGTTGTGTTGAGGACAAAATGGTACAGAAACCCATCTGTGTGGTATGTGGTGAGACACTTGCACATGAGAGCATGAAGCCGTCGTTTTGCCTATGTTTATAGATCAGACATACAGCATATAATGGCCATGCAGATGCAAACACAGGTATTATAATAATAATAATAATAATAATGTTATTACATATTATGGTTATATTTTGAGAATTACATTAAATTGACTTGAACGCTAAAAAAATTGGGTCGTGACCTAATGACCATGGAAAATTGTGGGTCCCAAGACTGTTCCAGTTAAGAACCACTGCCATAAACTATGCCACTTGCATAAACTATGCCACTTATGCAGTATTACTGTACATGTGTTCATACTGTTGCTACACACACTGCCACTTTATTGTACAACTAAACATCTGTACATATGGGTTAACTACTGCTAACTGTACATACGTACTCTGTAATCTTGTCCACTTCCCCTCTCTAAGTATGCATTTAAATATTTACAAACATATCTGTACAGGGCTTTACCCAGAAAAAAATATCAGAGCGGTGCTACTGATGCAGGGCCCTGAAGGCTGCTAGGGGGGTCCGGGGGCATGCTCCCCCAGAAATTTTTGAAATTAGAGACTTCAAATAGTGCATTCTGGTGGCATGTAGGGCTGATTTAAGCACAATTCAACATTTTATTAAATTTGCTGTTTTTTTTTTTTTTACCTTGTCAAATATGCAAGGGGCAAAATTAGATTGCTCAACTGTCTTACAGTGCCTTGCAAAAGTATTCATACCCCTTGAACTTTTTCACATTTTTCCACCTTACAACCATGAACTTAAAAGTTTTTTATTGAGATTTTATGTGATAGACCAACATAGAGTAGCACATAATTGTGAAGTGAAATGAAAATGATAAATGGTCTTCAAAATTTTAAACAAATAAAAATCTGAAAAATGTGATGTGCATTAGTATTCAGCCCCCATGCATCAATACTTTGTAGAGCCACCTTTTGCTGCAATTACAGCTGCAAGTCTTTTGTGGTATGTCTCTACCAGCTTTGCACATCTAGACACTGAAAATTTTGCCCATTCTTCTTTGCAAAATAATCAAATCAAATCAAGTTTATTTGTATAGCGCTTTTAACAATAAACATTGTCGCAAAGCAGCTTTACAGAATTTGAACGACTTAAAACATGAGCTAATTTTATCCCTAATCTATCCCCAATGAGCAAGCCTGTGGCGACGGTGGCAAGGAAAAACTCCCTCAGACGATATGAGGAAGAAACCTCGAGAGGAACCAGACTCAAAAGGGAACCCATCCTCATTTGGGCAACAACAGACAGCCTGACTATAATATTAACAGTTTTAACAGGTATAACCCTCAACTGTCCTCATGGGGCCATCCTTCACAAGAGCGGTGCGATAAAACTCCAACCAGACACAGGGCACCAGGATGGATCAAGCAGGTCTGAGGGGCAGAAGAGGCCAGCATCTCAATCCCAGGATCAACATGTAACTCAGAGGGACAGATTGGGGGGGGGGGGGGGGGGGGGGGGGAAGAGAGAGAGAAAGAAAACACAGGTTGTTAGGTATGCCCTAAAAATGACAAGTATTAAATCTGTGTGGTAGGCTCGCAGAGACGAGAGTCTTTACATCAGGCATAACACACAACAATGGCATGTTAATATGGTAAAAAATATCATGACCTGCTCTGGCTGGATGCTTGATTGGGTGATGGGAGCACACTCCTCAGCAATGATGAGATGCAGATGGGACCCTTAGGGCTGGCCAAGACAATTCAGTTACATTTCACCAGGTCTGGGACATGCGACAGAATGTCTGACGGCCGATTCCCTGCAGGCTACGATAGCCAGTCGAGGTCTCCACCCTCTCCACCAAAAGATTTCCTGTTGACTCCATGTAACTCAGAGGGACAGATTTGGGGTGGGGGGGAGGGAAAGAAAACACAGGTTGTTAGGTATGCCCAATGTCACCTGAATAAGTAGGAGCAGTATACATATTGCACCGAGTACAAGCAGGGACTCCGGCAACTAACTATGACAGCATAACTAAAAGGAGAGAGCCAGAAGGTAACACAGGCATGAGGGAGCCCCGGGACATAAAGCAGCCAGCCACTACACTGTCAACAAACTCGAGTGAGCAAGCGAGTGGGGACTGACAGCATCCATACATCCCAGTTTACCAAAACACTCTATGTCTGAGGACCCTCCAGATCTACTCCTTTACCTCATAAACACCATTAACAAAAGGCTTGACTAAACAGATATGTTTTCAGCCTAGACTTAAATGCTGAGACTGTGTCTGATTCCCGAACATTACTTGGAAGGCTGTTCCATAACTGTGGGGCTTTGTAAGAAAAGGCTCTGCCCCCTGATGTAGCCTTCACTATACGAGGTACCAGCAGATAGCCTGCACCTTTTGATCTAAGTAGGCGTGGCGGGTCATAGAGGAGCAGAAGTTCACTCAGGTACTGTGGTGCGAGACCATTTAGTGCTTTAAAGGTCAATAGTAGTATTTTATAATCAATACGAAATTTGATTGGGAGCCAATGCAGTGTGGATAAGACAGGCGTGATGTGGTCATATTTTCTAGTTCTAGTAAGGACTCTTGCTGCTGCATTTTGAACTAACTGGAGCTTGTTTATGCACTTATTGGAACATCCAGACAGTAAGGCATTACAATAATCCAACCTGGAGGTAACGAAAGCATGGACTAGTTTTTCTGCATCATGCAATGACATTAAATTTCTTATCTTTGCAATATTTCTGAGATGAAAGAAAGCTATCCGGGTGATGTTATCAATGTGAGTTTCGAATGAAAGACTGGGGTCAATAATCACTCCGAGGTCTTTTACTGCTGCACGTGAAGAAACAGAAAGGCCATCCAGAGTCACTGTGTAATCAGAAAACTTACTTCTAGCTGTATGTGGTCCTAGCACAAGTACTTCAGTCTTGTCAGAGTTAAGCAGAAGGAAATTAATAAGCATCCAGTGTCTAATGTCCTTAACACATTCCTCAATTCTATTAAGCTGGTGTCTCTCATCAGGTTTTGCAGAGACATACAACTGTGCGTCATCAGCATAACAGTGGAAACTAATACAATGTTTACGAATAATATCGCCCAGAGGTAACATATATAGAGAAAAAAGCAGTGGACCCAAGACAGAACCTTGTGGAACACCAAACTTTACCTCGGTACATCTAGAAATATCACCATTTATATCAACATACTGATAACGATCAGTTAGATAAGACCTGAGCCAGGAGAGGGCCATTCCCTTAACTCCCACAACATTTTCTAGTCTATCCAGAAGAATGGAATGATCAGTGGTATCAAATGCTGCACTAAGGTCAAGCAACACAAGTAGCGAGACACAGCCCTGATCAGACGCCAACAGTAGGTCGTTTACTACTTTAACCAGTGCTGTCTCTTTGCTATGATGAGGTCTAAATCCTGACTGATACATTTCATGGATGTTATTCCTATGTAAATATGAGCATAACTGCTGTGCCACAGCTTTTTCAAGGATCTTGGAGATAAAGGGGAGGTTTGATATTGACCGATAATTGGACAGCTGACAGGGATCAAGGTCAGGTTTTTTAATCAGGGGTTTGATAACTGCTAGTTTAAAGGATTTGGGTACATAGCCAATCATAAGAGAAGAATTTATTATTTTTAGAAGCGGTTCAATTACTCCAGGCATTATCTGTTTGAATAGATGTGTCGGTAAGGGATCTAGTACGCAAGTTGAGGCTTTTGATGTAGAGATTAATGAAAGTAATTCAGTTTCTTTTAGGGGAGTAAAACATTCTAACTGATGATCTGATACAGTTATATTGTTAACTACAAGGTCACTTTCATTGTCTAACCTTAAATTAGTAGTTTGAATTTTTTGTCGGATATTCTCAATTTTGTCATTAAAAAAAATTCATGAAGTCGTTGCTACTACATACTGCAGGTGTGCATGTGTTGATAGTGGACTTATTCCTGGTTAATTTTACTACAGTATTAAATAGGAATCTAGGATTATTTTTGTTATCTTCTATTAGGGAGGAGAGATATGTTGATCTCGCAGCACTAAGAGCTTTTCTATACTTCAGGAAGCTCTCCTTCCAAGCTAATTTGAACACTACCAATTTTGTTTGACACCATTTACGTTCCAATTTTCGAGTGGTCTGTTTTAATGTGCGAGTGTCATCATTATACCAGGGTGCTAATTTTTTGTCTCCGACCGTTTTCCTTTTTAGAGGAGCTACATTATCTAAAGTATGGCGGAATGTTGACTCTAAGCATTCAGTTGCCTGATCAAGTTCTGCAGGGGCTGACAGTGACCCAAGCAAAGTTGACAGCTCTGGGAGATCATTTATAAAGCTCTGTGCAGTAGTTGACGTGAAAGTCCGTTTAATACAGTAGCATGGTGAGGTGCATATATTATTACTCAGACATATCTTGAATGAGATGAGACAATGATCTGAGATAACTTCAGACTGTGGAAGTATGACTATATTGTCTATGTTTAATCTGAATGTTAGTATTAGATCAAGGGTGTGACCACCATTATGGGTCGGTCCTATGACATTCTGCTTAATCCCGACTGAGTCTAAGATGGACACAAACGCTGTTTTTAAAGGGTCTTCTGGGTTATCGAAGTGAATATTAAAATCTCCGACAACTAAAGCTTTGTCTAAGGAAATAACCAGATCTGAGATAAAATCTGCGAATTCAGAAAGAAACTCAGAATATGGCCCCGGGGGCCTGTAAATAATAAGCAATGGAATTAACCGGGTAGACTTATTTTTCGAGGCTACATACATTATATGAGTATGAAGAACTTCAAATGTATTAAATTTATAACCAGGTTTTTGTGTTACACCTAGATAATCATTATAAATAACCGCGACGCCTCCTCCTCTGCCAGTTAGACGAGGCTGGTGTATATAACTGTATCCAGGAGGACTCGCTTCATTTAATGCTATATATTCATTTGGCTTAATCCATGTTTCTGTTAAACACAGTACATTAAACTCCTGATCAGTAATGAGTTCATTAACCATTAGCGCTTTAGATGTAAGAGATCTAATATTTAATAGCCCCACCTTCAGATCAAAGGTGCTGGCAGCAGCTGTACAGTCAGTATGATCTAATTTTATATTGATTAGGTTACTGGAACAAACTCTCTGAAAATTTCTACCTTTTTGTTGAGCTCGGGGAACAGACACAGTCTCGATGTAGTGGGCCCTGAGTGACGACTCTGTGCAGCTAGCAGACAGTCGGTTTAGCCTGTTCGTCTGCTCCCTGGCCTTGGCTCTGGATTGTCAGAAATTAACTAGGCCTGTTCTGAGACTATGACCTATGCTGCAGGAAATGAGAGCAGCACCTTCCCGAGTGGGATGGATACCGTCCCGCCCTAACAGGCCAGCAGTGCCCTCAAAATTAGCCCAATTATCTATAAAGCCCACACTGTTTTCAGAGCACCACCTGGACAGCCATCAGTTCAGCGACCATAACCTGCTGTAAGCTACATCGCCACGCCGCATTGGGATGGGGCCAGAGCATACTACAGCATCGGACATCGCCTTCGCTAATTTAAACACCTCTACAAAGTTACTCTTAGTAACTTCAGACTGACGAAGGCGTATATCATTAGCTCCTGCATGGATAACTATCTTTGTGAACCTGTGCTTGCCTAGGACCCTAAGATTACCTGCTATGTCCGGCGCCCTGGCTCCCGGTATACACCTGACTAAAGCTGCTGGTGCCCCTAAAGGCTGAGCTAATTTCACGTGCCGTATGATAGAGTCCCCTATAACCAGAGCTCTTTCAGGTTTCTCAGTGGGTGCATCACTAAGGAGAGCAAACCTGTTCGACACGTGACGCGGAGAGGAGTGGTGCTCCCGTGGGCGAGCCTCAGCGGTAGCTTTGGCTCTACGCTTATGCCGCCGAGTCATCACCCATTCGCCCCGCTGTAAGGGCTCTAATGCCGGAGTTGGGGGATTGCTAACTCCACCTAGGGCGTCCAGACTTTCCCTAACAGAAACTACACTGTTCTCACGCTCACTAACCTGCTCTAAAGCCTGGACACGCACTTCTAGCACTGTAATCTTCTCCGTCAGAGAGCTAACTAATCTGCACTTATCACAAGTAAAGCTAATAAAGCTATTGCTAGTGACGGAGGAAGAATGACTAAACATCCTGCACTCAGCACACTGAACAGGCTGAAGGTGTGCCATGATGAAAAGATTCACGTACCTTAAATGAAGATCTGTTGATATTAAAGCAGATCAGATGTGGATGGCCTCCGCTTGTGGTCTTTACACAGGAGGAGAGAAAAAGAAAGCTTCCGGTCTCGGCGTTCTTCCGAAAAAAGAAAGAGAAAAAAACGGGGAAAAAAAACCCGGAAAAAGGAAAGCGAAAGTGAAAAGTACAAAAATGAAAGCGACAGTACAATAAAAATGAAGAGGATACTGGAAATTTATTTGTAGAAAAAAAGTTAAAAAAGGATTAGTAATTAACGCCGGCACTCGCGGGAAAAAAGGACTCGGCGCGAACAACTCAGGAAGCAGGAAGTGCGTAAAATAGCTCAAGCTCAGCCAGACTGGATGGAGAGCATCTGTGAACAGCAATTTTCAAGTCTTGCCACAGATGCTCAATAGGATTTAGGTCTGGACTTTGACAGGGCCATTCTAACACATGAATATTCTTTGATCTAAACCATTCCATTGTAGCTCTGGCTGTATGTTTAGGGTCATTGTCTTGCTGGAAGGTGAATCTCCTTCCCAGTCTCAAGTCTTTTGCAGCCTCCAACAGGTTTTCTTCCAGGATTGCCCTGTATTTAGCTCCATCCATCTTCCCATCAACTCTGACCAGCTTCTCTGTCCCTGCTGAAGAAAAGCATCCCCATAGCATGATGCTGCCACCACCATGTTTCACAGTGGGAATGGTGTGTGCAGGGTGATGAGCAGTGTTAGTTTTCCGCCACACATAGCGCTTTGCATTTAGGCCAAAAAGTTCAACTTTGGTCTCATCTGATCAAAGCACCTTCTTCCACATGTTTGCTGTGTCCCCTACATTTCTTATGCCTGTCTTTCAACAATGGCTTTCTTCTTGCCACTCTTCCAAAAAGGCCAGATTTGTGGAGTGTACGACTTATAGTTGTCCTGTGCACAGATTCTCCCACCTGAGCTGTGGATTTCTGCAGCTCCTCCAGAGTGATCATGGGCCTCTTGGCTGCTTCTCTGACCAGTGCTCTCCTTGCTCGCTCTGTCAGTTTAGGTGGACAGCCATGTCTTGGTAGGTTTGCAGTTGTGCCATACTTTTTCCATTTTTGAATGATGGGTTGAACAGTGCTTCTTGAGATGTTCAGAGCTTGGGATATTTTTTTATAACCTAACCCTGCTTTAAACTTCTCCAGAACTTTATCCCTGACCTGTCTGGTGAGTTCTTTGGTCTTCATGATGCTGTTTGTTCTTCAGGGTTCTCTACATACATGTCAACCTTTGGTCAATCAAACCTGTATAACCAACCTCCAAAATCCTTATTTCCCTTATAAAATCCTTATAAGATGCAAATTAAAATAATTTACCTAAAATTTGAATGATAATTAACAATGATATATCCCAGTTACTTTTTATTCAATATTAATAACAACAAACCTTCAGAATGAATACAAAGCTCCAATGTTTGACAAAAACACAAAGCGTCACTCTAATGTTCTGAATTGTACTCCATGACAGCTTTTTTAGCACTCTGCACCAATACCTCACTAGGCTGCATGTCACAGCAAGTGTCTGTATTGATCTTGCACTGCAGTAGGCCAGGTCAGTGTGTCTGCATTCAGGTTCTTTCTGCTCTCTGTGTGTATCTTCCTGACTTGAGAGAGAACTCTCTCACAGTCAGCCAAGGGCGCAGATGGCACTGGGGATGGGGGGGGACATGTCCCCCCCAGATTTATAATGACCCCTATCTGTCCCCCCCCCCCCACCGTCCCTACGTAAGGCGCCAAACATAGGTAGAAAAAGTGAGTATTAATGTTCCGTTAGTTAGACTAACTTACATTGCAGCACAAAGTTGAAATGGCAGCAGCAGTAGCCTTGTCAGTGATCAATCCACATTACACCGATTCAAGAAGGGGAAAGGCTGGAGCAGATCCTTGCAGAGTTGGGAAAGCAAGGTGTTCAGTTTTCCACGTAATTCTCGGTTAATAACACTGCACAGCTCATCCATTTGGTGTTTCTGCTACGACTAATGGTGCGTTCAGTTGTACTCCTAAGTTGGAAGTTTGAAGTCGGAAAAGCATTGAAATCTAGCATCTACCAGCATAAACGTTGGGGTTTTCGTTTCATTTCATTAACTGTCCATTTTTTTTTAATTCCATGTTCCATGATGTCCCAGTTTTTAAACTGGGAAGCGGTGGAGAGATGTTTTTAGGACCTAGTGAGTCTGCTTTGAGACGGTAAATTTGTTTGGCTGCAGAGGGAATTTTTTTTTCTATCAGTTTTGTTTATTGGAAAAAATAATTTTTATTTTTATCTGTGTGAATCTGTTGTTCAAGTGTTTATACTTCTGTTTTCATACACATTTTATGTTTCTAATCATTTACATGAAGGCACGAGTGTGAATCATTTCAATTTTATTTTGTTATTAATTTTTGGACATTTCCCTTTTTGTTAGAAGTTACAGTTAAAGTTTCTGTGATGAGATTCTTCATCCTGCTGAGATCAGCAAATGTTTAAGTAAAACATGCAGAAGATCATACGTTTTGGAGCGTGATTAACATACCAGACAAATAACAATTTGATCATGTATGGCTAGTGTTGACCAGGTAGGCCTTTGTCTACCAATGTTCATTCAGTTAGAAAACTCACAATTCTAATGTATATTGAAGCTTCAGTACATATATGCATTTACACAAAATGGAATCATTTGCTGACAGCTCAGTCCCCCCCAGTAGAGGCCTGCACTCCCGCGGGTCCCGTGGGACTCCCGACGCAAAGCAGTGCGGCGCGGAACAAATTTTGAAAGCTCATTGCAGGCGGGAGCGGGAGAGGTGATAAGCTGCAGTCCCGCTAAGTAAAAACGTGTTTAAAATTTATAAATTATTAATTTATGTCTATCATATATAATTTGTGCTGGATATTTTATTTGGCATTAATAAAAACATTTTAAGATGCCTAAATTTGCGGATGTGGTCTAATCTCGCGTACGTTTCCGATTCCTTTCCTCTTCTGTGTTTGAGATCTCCATCATGGCAGAAGAGCAGAGCTCCTCTAGTGAAGCTCACAGTGCTTCAAAAGTAAGTGCTGCTTTAAAAAGAGGTGCATATTCCGTTAAAAAGTCAAGAGTCCTGAAATCGGAAATTTGGAAATTCATTCTCACTTGTGTACGACGCAGAGGGAAATCAGCTGCCCTTTGCTTGCTGTGATAAGTGCCAAAAGGTTCTGACATACAATGACCATAAATCAGGTACATCAGACCTGAATCGCCATGTATGTACTGTGTTAAAAGGACAACAATTGTTGGAGTTCAGAAGGAACAACGCAAAAGTGACAGATGCGTTGAAGGCAAAGACCATGAAGAAATGTGTTGATTTTGTTGCTGCGGACCTCCGCCCGTATGACAGCATCGCTGGTCAGGGATTAGCTCAGTTAGCCCAACACTTAGTTGACACGGCAGCCACAATAGGCAAATTCGATGTGCGAGATATTCTGCCCCATCCAACAACTGTGTCACGTCATGTAGATGATAGGGCACTCAAATTTAGAAGAGCTGTTGTTGATGACATAAACGAGACGATTGGGAAATACGGGTGTGCTGTGACAACGGATGTCTGGACTGAAACATATCGCAAAACCTCTTTCCTCTCAGCCACCCTGCATTACATCAATTCAGACTACAACTTACAGTCTAGAGTACTATTTTCTGCCCCATTTGATGAAGGAACCTCAAAGACAGGAGAAAATATCCGTGCTTTATTATTTCAGAATTTAAGAGCCTTCGGAATCGATTGTTCAGTCTTGGGGAAAAAGATTGTGTTTGTGACAGATAGAGGAGCGAATATGGTAGCCTCCTTACGAGGATTCACAAGGCTAAACTGCAGTGCCCATGTACTGAATTCAGTTCTCTCGCATGCCCTGTCTCCTACTGTGATGAGCGAAGTCCCTGAAGCAGGCCAGCTGATCAGCGACGCGAAGAAGCTGGTCAGCTATTTTAAACATTCCGGCCTGCAAGTCAAGCTGACGAAGTCTCTCAAACAGTCAGTGGAGACGAGATGGAATTCGACTGTGGACATGCTGGATTCTATCTCACAGCAGTATGACGAGGTCATAACAGTTCTACTTGAAAATAACCAATATGACAAAATAAGCTGCATCAATAAACAGATCCTTGCATCCCTGGTGGCGTTTCTCAAACCCTTCAAAGACGCAACGAATGACCTGGAGTCTGACAATATGGCATTAAGTGCTGCGCTTGTTCTGCCATGGTCCGTGAAGTTAAGGGAGCATTGTGAAGTGGCCAAAGCTGACCCCTTGACGCCTAGACGCACTGCTGTCACCAAGTCACCTTGTCCCAAACGGAATTGACATGCTGTATAAAGTAGCAACTTTCCTTACTCCAAAGCTGCGTCATCTTAGGATGATCAATGCAAATGAAAGACAATACGTGACGGAAGCTGTGAAAGAGATGACCGAGGAGTTGGGGTTTGATGTCCAAACTGATGAAAGCACGGAGCCACCTCCACCTAAAAAGGTCACTTTTCGTGACTTTGAGGAATGGGAGGATGTCGGTGCTACGGGTGCTGAATCGAAGTCTTTAAACTCCGAGATTGATGATTATCTGAAAGTGAAACTCATTGGATCCGAATCACACCAATCTAAAGATATCCTGCTGTGGTGGAAAAAGCACTGCTATGACTTTCCCACACTTGCCAAACTGGCACGGCATGTACTGGCCATTCCAGGTTCCAGCGCACCATCCGAGCGCGCGTTCAGCATATGTGGTCGCATACTGGAGGAAAGGCGCAGTATGTTGAAGCCCTCAACAGTGAACAATTTGCTGTTTCTCCATAGCTGTTCAAAGAACCCGATAGCCTAAGCAATAGGCTTAGTTGTTTCGTTTACCTGCGTTTGATTAAACCTACCGTTATTTCAATTAGACATGCTATAGCCTACTGACGTTTTTTCTCGTTTTTCTTATTCAAACAAGGTCAGCTATGTTATATTGAGTTTAACACTTGCACGGAGGCTCAAGCCCAAATAGTTTTAGAAATGTGCAACCATAGCCCTATAATGGCTACAGTAGCCTATACTGTCGATTTTTTGTTGTTGTTTTTGACGATGCATAGCCTACTGTCAACACTGTTCGTAGGCTAGGACTGTGTTTTGTTATAACATTTATATATGCTATGCTTATAGGGTATTCTATAGGATATTCTAGTTAGAAATGCTTTACAAATGTAAACTGGGTTAGCCTAATGTTTTGTATGGCTGAACAATAAATATACCAAATTTCCACTTGGAATTATGTGCTCGCCTGTCTTTTTTTATTGATTATTATTATTATTATTATTATTATTATTAGAGACACTGACGAAGGCAACAGCCGAAACGTTTGTCTCCTTCTGCTGCTAAAAACAACTGAAAAGAAATGTAACTAAAAGAATAAGTTCAAGAGTGCGATCCATCTCTCCTTTCACACTAATTATTCATAGGAGATGCACCACGGGAGAGCGCATACTTAAATGATTAGCCTACTTAAATAATTATTATTATTAGGTCTACATGTTGCCATTTCAACATTCCGAATTCAGAAACAAGGTAAATAATAACAAACGTGAACGTGAGCTGTAGATATTTATGCTCAAATCCACTCAAAGTAGGGGGCGGGGCACCATCACGCTGTGTCTTTAAATTATATTAATTTCCAGAGGTGGAAAGAGTACTAAAATATTATACTCAAGTACAAGTACTGTTACTCTGATGAAATTTTACTTAAGTACAAGTAAAGTTACCAAACAAAAAATCTACTCAAGTAAAAGTAAAAAGTAGATCATTTAAAATGTACTTTGAGTAAAAGTAAAACATTACTTTTAACAATGGGTGTTTTCTGCCTCCATTGTGTTGTGCAAAAATGAAAAAGAAGAGGAAACAAGGATATATGTACATCTCAACCCAGATGTTTTATTTAAAGGAAGTGTATCAAATTGAATGCTTAGGATAATGCTGCATTAAAACTGAGACAAACAAAAAAGGTCAATACACACAGTCATGTCGTTTACGTCACCCTGACCACACACAAAGCATTGTACACGAAATATGAAAGTGAAATGTTGCACCAAAATCTCGTAGCTTGCCTGTGTGCACTTTGTGTTATTGAACAATTCAATTCAAACATTATTTGTTTTGCTTAGTATTCCTTTCTGGCCTGTTGGATGTAGAATGGTAGGAGGACTGATCACGTCAGGTTGGCGAGCTAACTTGCTTGCATGATTAGCCAACCGAATAACAGACTAGTTACCGTTATGTTACAGTACCAACAGGTTGCTACTTCAACATTAGCAATGCCATCCACTATTTTTGGAATATAACCAGCCTATTGTCGGTTTTACTATGGAAAGGAAACATTATGCCAATGACAATACTTACCTCAACATGCTTGCGCAGATTAGACGTCGAATTTTTGTATGCCACAATGGTTGTCTTCTTGGGCACACATAATCTGCATTGCATAATGAAACTGTCACCCCTTTTCTCTACGAAGCTGAAGTGATCACGTATGTAGGGCCAGGGGTGCACTTCATTACTGGAAGAAATTGCGTTTTCTGCAGGGTCGTCCACCACAGGTTCCTCGGTCTCCTCCATGTCCGCAGGGGCGCTTTATCAACACCCGTGGCCCAGGGGCTAGGCCCCTCATAGGCTACCTGTCAACCCTACCCTTACTGTTGGCCAGGAAAACACTCTTATTTTATTTGCAATACGTGTCAAGCATTTACAGTGTAAGCGCGTAATTAGCCTAGAAGCCTACGATAGGTTACGTTTGGCTCAGCGTAGCTGCGCAAGGCCCACGCTCACATCGCTCAACACATCCGACCACAGAGGGAGAGAAGAACGCACGCATTATCATTACAGAGCCGGTTCTGATTATTACCACGGACAGGACAGTGATACTGCGTAACTTTCACGCAGGGGCATGGCCAGAGATAACCACACAAGCGCGCATGCGCGATAATGTAGACCTATGTGTAAGCATAAAACACACACACCTACAGACAAGGCCTTTTAAAAAATAAAATACATAAAAATAGCTCGGCGGCATGAAAACAAACATTCACTGCAAGTCAAGGTACTTGGCTCGGCGGCCACATGAAACGTAAACACCATGGACAGCGGCCAAACTCATAACTCTACAGACCAAAATACACGAAACCGAGTCCTACTAGGGTCTATTTTACCGATCTATGTTCAAGCATCATGCAAGTCTTCCTTCTCCTTGAATAAGACCGTGCATTCAACTGCCTTTTTGACATGACTGCATCGAAATACCACCTGCAACAATATTTCACGCACTCCATCAAGAAAAAAGTTGAACATGATGAACACGGGCATACTGTTTTGAGCATACGATTTTTTAAAAAGAAACTAGCTACATCAAAGTCCTTCAATAAACCCATCCTTTAGCGCAAATGAGCTTAACCTAGTTCAAAGCATGACGCTAGCAGTAGCTGCATAAGGCAAAATCACGTAGGCCTTTCGTCAGCAACAAGCCACGGCGGGCAAACATTAATAATCAAGTGTCATTACCTTAAAACGTTGTCTTGACCACAGAACTTCTCAAGTATTTCACTTAAATCCACACGGGTTAACAACACACCCAACACAGCGAGCGAGAAATGTGGATCTGCGCTAGCTTTGTATTGCTATTCCCCTCAGTATGCTTACTCTGTCTGCTGCCCGAACTGTGAACATTATAGGCTACAATCTTTTCATCAATTTCTTCAGTAGATGCCGTTTTAGACATTTTATTATCCCCATAGAAATATGCTATTATACTAACAGGATTATAACCCATACGAAAAAAAACAGTAAAGAACTTATAAGAATTTACCACTGTCTTAGTAGTAAATCCTTATAAATATAAAGGATAAATATATATGCCATGTATGATTTACTCCTGAAAGTGGCCCCTTTTGCATTTTCCTCATACAAATTTATGAAAATCTAGTATGTATGAAGTGAACATTGTGCATGGTTTTTACAGATAATGTGTATGATGAATTACACCGTCTTTGTATGCTTCATGTAATGTTTGTAGTTTTAAATTATATTTTACAGTTTAAAATGTATATGCCTTTTATATGTAAATCCACACAAACATATATATTTTTGTTTGAATTGTGGATGTATCGTAAAGGTATTCTATGATGGCTCTCTATGTTTTTTATCTGTCAACATTACATTGACAGTAATTGGTTGACATTTTAAAAACAGATAAACCTGAACAATTCATACAAAAAAAACTCTTCTATTTTTGCATTTATATTAATTGATCAACATATAAAAACATCTATAAACCTAAAGAAGTCATACAATAAACCTGTCTTTTTCAGTAGGTTGACATATAAAAAACATAGAGAGCCATCATAGAATACCTTTACGATACATCCACAATTCAAACAAAAACATATATGTTTGTGTGGATTTACATATACTGTAAAACGCATATACATTTTAAACTGTAAAATATAATTTAAAACTACAAACATTACATGAAGCATACAAAGACGGTGTAATTCATCATACACATTATCTGTAAAAACCATGCACAATGTTCACTTCATACATACTAGATTTTCATAAAAAATTTGTATGAGGAAAATGCAAAAGGGGCCACTTTCAGGAGTAAATCATACAGCATATATATTTATTTATAAATCCTTATAAGGATTTATCCTTATATTTATAAGGATTTACTACTAAGACAGTGGTAAATTCGTATAAGTTCAAATCACACGACACGTATTCAAATCACAACTGATTTATTTTACTGTTGGACAGATCATAGCATATCTAGCCTAGCTGCACATAGCCTAGCTGCTGGTAGGCTGATAACTGATAAGTAGCTGATATTCTGAACAGATTGGTGATCCTTACCTTAAAAAGTCTGTGACTTTAGGCAATGATTCTATCATTACCTGCATCTCTCTCTTTTTTTTCCTTTTATGCGCCCCGCTAACATGTGAACGCTTCATCTTTCAAAGCCTCTAAATTTGTGTCTCAGTAGTCTGCAGTCTTTGGTGCGCTTTCGTGCGTGACGTTACATTTTGTTACATTTTATTCTGGTACAGTTGTGGGTGTTCGTTTTGCGAACCACATCCACCATGTCTCTTACAGCAGGCTACTGTGCGCTCATTTATTTCTAACCTTATTTCTATCCATACATTAATGTAGGCCCACGATTCCGACAGTTTATTATTTTATTAATATTACAAGGCCCCTGATTGGCTGTGGCCCAGGGGCTTGAGCCCCCCCCCCCCCTTAAAGCGCCGGTGCATGTCCGCCATCGTCTGTGTGAGACTCGTGCGCGCGCGACAACTGTCCTTCCTGTGATTCATTTCCAGAACGCATTTCCCCTTCTCCGTTTTAGCCTTTTTTTAATTTTTAATTTTTAATTTTTTACTCAGTAATGGTTGTGATGTAAAATGTACCGAAGTACACTACTTAAAAGAAAACATACTTAAGTAAAAGTAAAAGTACACTCTTTAAAAATTACTTGAAAAAGTATAAGTACACAAAAAAGCTACTCAAGTACAGTAACGCGAGTAATGTAATTCGTTACTTTCCACCTCTGTTAATTTCTTATAGGCCTACTTGTATTTCCTAGAATGTAAATGTGAGGAGTGACATAGAAGCTACAGTGGGGCAAAAAAGTATTTAGTCAGTCACCAATTGTGCAAGTTCTCCCACTTAAAAAGATGAGAGAGGCCTGTGATTTTCATCATAGGTACACTTCAACTATGAGAGACAAAATGAGAAAAAAAATCCAGAAAATCACATTGTCTGATTTTTAAAGAATTTATTTGCAAATTATGGTGGAAAATAAGTATTTGGTCAATAACAAAAGTTCATCTCAATACTTTGTTATATACCCTTTGTTGGCAATGACAGAGGTCAAACGTTTTCTGTAAGTCTTCACAAGGTTTTCACACACTGTTGCTGGTATTTTGGCCCATTTCTCCATGCAGATCTCCTCTAGAGCAGTGATGTTTTGGGGCTGTCGCTGGGCAACACGGACTTTCAACTCCCTCCAAAGATTTTCTATGGGGTTGAGATCTGGAGACTAGCTAGGCCACTCCAGGACCTTGAAATGCTTCTTACGAAGCCACTCCTTTGTTGCCCGGGCGGTGTGTTTGGGATCATTGTCATGCTGAAAGACCCAGCCACGTTTCATCTTCAATGCCCTTGCTGATGGAAGGAGGTTTTCACTCAAAATCTCACGATACATGGTCCCATTCATTCTTTCCTTTACACGGATCAGTCGTCCTGGTCCCTTTGCAGAAAAACAGCCCCAAAGCACGATGTTTCCACCCCCATGCTTCACAGTAGATATGGTGTTCTTTGGATGCAACTCAGCATTCTTTCTCCTCCAAACACGACAAGTTGAGTTTTTACCAAAAAGTTCTATTTTGGTTTCATCTGACCATATGACATTCTCCCAATCCTCTTCTGGATCATCCAAATGCTCTCTAGCAAACTTCAGATGGGCCTGGACATGTACTGGCTTAAGCAGGGGGACACGTCTGGCACTGCAGGATTTGAGTCCTTGGCGACGTAGTGTGTTACTGATGGTAGCCTTTGTTACTTTGGTCCCAGCTCTCTGCAGGTCATTCACTAGGTCCCCCCGTGTGGTTCTGGGATTTTTGCTCAGTGTTCTTGTGATCATTTTGACCCCACGGGGTGAGATCTTGCGTGGAGCCCCAGATCGAGGGAGATTATCAGTGGTCTTGTATGTCTTCCATTTTCTAATAATTGCTCCCACAGTTGATTTCTTCACACCAAGCTGCTTACCTATTGCAGATTCAGTCTTCCCAGCCTGGTGCAGGTCTACAATTTTGTTTCTGGTGTCCTTTGACGGCTCTTTGATCTTGGCCATAGTGGAGTTTGGAGTGTGACTGTTTGAGGTTGTGGACAGGTGTCTTTTATATTGATAACGAGTTCAAACAGGTGCCATTAATACAGGTACAGTAACAAGTGGAGGACAGAGGAGCCTCTTAAAGAAGTTGTTACAGGTCTGTGAGAGCCAGAAATCTTGCTTGTTTGTAGGTGACCAAATACTTATTTTACAGAGGAATTTACCAATTAATTCATTAAAAATCCTACAATGTGATTTCCTGGATTCTTTCCCCCCATTCTGTCTCTCATAGTTGAAGTGTACCTATGATGAAAATTACAGGCCTCTCTTATCTTTTTAAGTGGGAGAACTTGCACAATTGGTGGCTGACTAAATACTTTTTTGCCCCACTGTATGTGCAATGTACAATATTCTTAATATCCACTGTAGATTTTGGTAGGTGTATTGAGTATCTCTGTAAAGCCTCAGCTGCGCATGCCGCCTGGCAACGCGCACCCTCGCTACGTGCGCTAGGTGAAGGATCGGTCAGTGGAGAGCTCAACTAAGCTCAGCATGTTTAATTCCCCAAGCCAATGACAAGAACTTTCGTGAGAAATAACGTGAACGTCTGCATCATGCAGGATTTGTGGGTGGGAGCGGGACAAAATATGGCAGGCGCGGGCGGGAGCGGGACTGAAAATCATAATTCTTTGCGGGAGCGGGCAGGAGCGGGACTGCACAATGCGGGCGCGGGCGGGAGCGGGACTGAAAATTCTGTCCCGCGCAGACCTCTACCCCCCAGTTCAAAATCCTATCTGCGCCCCTGCAGTCAGCATTACTGTGGGGTAAACAGAGCACTGCCTAACTTGAACTAAAACGCCCACTACCTTGTGTTTTCTGTCTTTTCCAGTTGTTGGCATATCAGTTTTTGAGCGCGCAAATACTGTCATCAGTGGCTGATTTTGCCTTTGGCTTGCATTCCGCTGATGTAGTTTCGATTTGAAATGTTCTTTCACATCATACACTCCCGATGCTGCAACTTTGATGTCACGCACACACAGTGTGCGGTGTGCGTATTCTTCGTTTTTGGAGGCTGCTGGTTGGATTATGCCATTGAAAAGGTCCTTCCATTCAGGGAGAAACCTACCGCTGTATTGTGTTTTGAATTTCTTTGCCGGAGTGAACATTCAGAATCTTTTCAGTTACTACTGAAAGTCGCTCAGGTGGAAATACGCTTTTCAAACAAAATGTTACTTCACGGTTGGCGGGATTCTCGCAATGCGGTGTGTGCATGATCAAAAGTGGAACGAAGTCTCGCTACCACAAGATAACGTGCAATTTCATAAGACTCTTTACTGGCTGGCTGTGCTTTCTGTGGTGTACAGTACGTTTGTAAATGTTATGTGCTCTTTTATCATCATGGAAATTGATTATAGCTCTAAATAAATATTGAATTTTTTTTAAAGAATCCGTATAACTTTATTTGTACTCCCGTATACTACGTTTATTGAATCAAATCCATATAAAATACGGACATTCCGTATAGGTTGACATGTATGTCTCTAACAAACCACTGAGGCCTTCACAGATTAAGTGTATTTATGCTGAGAGTAAATTACACACAGTAGGACTCTAACTAATTAGATGACTTCTGAAGGCAGTTGATTGCACTGGATTGTATTTAGAGGTATCAGAGTACAGGGGGCTGAATACTAATGCACACCACATTTTTCAAATTTTTATTTGTTTAAAATTTTGAAGACCATTTATCATTTTTGTTTCACTTCACAATTATGTGCTACTCTGTGTTGGTCTATCACATAATATCTTAATAAAAAACTTTTAAGTTCATGGTTGTAAGGTGGAAAAATGTGAAAAAGTTCAGGGAGTATGAATACTTTTGCAAGGCACTGTAGGTCTTTTTTGTCGTATCTTCCGTTTTATAATGCGCCAAACATTTTCTATGGGTGAAAGATCTGGACTGCAGGCTGGCCAGTTCAGTACCCAGACCCTTCTTCTACACAGCCATGATGCTGTAATTGATGCAGTATGTGGTTTGGCATTGTCATGTTGGAAAATGCAAGGTCTTCCCTGAAAGAGACGTTGTCTGGATGGGAGCATATGTTGCTCTAGAACCTGGATATACCTTTCAGCATTGATGGTGTCTTTCCAGATGTGTAAGCTGCCCATGCCACACGCACTAATGCAACCCCATACCATCAGAGATGCAGGCTTCTGAACTGAGCGCTGATAACAACTTGGGTCGTCCTTCTCCTCTTTAGTCCGAATGACACGGCGTCCCTGATTTCCATAAAGAACTTCAAATTTTGATTCGTCTGACCACAGAACAGTTTTCCACTTTGCCACAGTCCATTTTAAATGAGCCTTGGCCCAGAGAAGACATCTGCGCTTCTGGATCATGTTTAGATACGGCTTCTTCTTTGAACTATAGAGTTTTAGCTGGCAACGGCGGATGGCACGGTGAATTGTGTTCACAGATAATGTTCTCTGGAAATATTCCTGAGCCCATTTTGTGATTTCCAATACAGAAGCATGCCTGTATGTGATGCAGTGCCGTCTAAGGGCCCGAAGATCACGGGCACCCAGTATGGTTTTCCGGCCTTGACCCTTACGCACAGAGATTCTTCCAGATTCTCTGAATCTTTTGATGATATTATGCACTGTAGATGATGATATGTTCAAACTCTTTGCAATTTTACACTGTCGAACTCCTTTCTGATATTGCTCCACTATTTGTCAGCGCAGAATTAGGGGGATTGGTGAGCCTCTTCCCATCTTTACTTCTGAGAGCCGCTGCCACTCCAAGATGCTCTTTTTATACCCAGTCATGTTAATGACCTATTGCCAATTGACCTCATGAGTTGCAATTTGATCCTCCAGCTGTTCCTTTTTTGTACCTTTAACTTTTCCAGCCTCTTATTGCCCCTGTCCCAACTTTTTTGAGATGTGTTACTGTCATGAAATTTCAAATGAGCCAATATTTGGCATGAAATTTCAAAATGTCTCACTTTCAACATTTGATATGTTGTCTATGTTCTATTGTGAATACAATATCAGTTTTTGAGATTTGTAAATTATTGCATTCCGTTTTTATTTACAATTTTTTACTTTGTCCCAACTTTTTTGGAATCGGGGTTGTAGAATGTTGTTTCATGTATGGTTGCGAATGGCAGTCAGTGCATGCAGCGAAACCCTTTTCACTTCTGGGTTGAGTACCAGGATAGGCTAGACCTATATATTATAATATCTTCCTATTTCTATAGTTATTTCTCATTTTCAGAGGGGAAACGGATATATTTAGGTGCAGAAAGTACTCTGCATTTTTCAATTTATGGGATATTTTTTTCTTTTTTCTTGGTGTGCAAGTGAAAGCGCTGCGCTGACGTTGCACAGTGCTGCGGGGCATTGTGTATCCGCGCTTTGCAGAAAGCCCTGCTGTATATCATCACTGTACATACTGTAACATAGCATTACTATGCTGCAGTATTTACTTCTGGCACTTATCAGAAAATAATACCGTGTTTTGCATTTTTGGTTAGATGCTAAGTATATTTCATTGGCTTTGTACCTGTACTCTGCACAATGACAAAGTTGAATGTAGTTGCCATCATTTTCATTTCCATGATGAGTGCAAGTAACACAATCGTTAGTTCCGGGCCATTAATTTGTTTGAGCAATGGTCCAAGCATGCTGAGATTTGCATTTTAAGCACTGGGGTGTTTCACCATCCGTATCACTCTTAGGCCCTGTCCACACGGCAACGGATTCAGGTGACTCCGATACAATTGCTTATCGTTTAGGCCTGGCGTCCACATGGCACCGGCGTTTTGGGTGCCCAAAACGCAATCTTTTTGAGAACGGGTTCCAGAGTGGAAAGATCTGGCAACGTTGCCGTTGTGAAGTCGTCTGGATGAGTAGAACGGATTTGTTTACGATGACGTCACAACCACATGACTGTGAGTGCTTCACGCTGGGTAGAAGTGTAACGAATATCACCAGGATATCACCAGGAAAAAGCCTTACAGAGCACTAGTGAGAGTGAAACAAGAGCTTGGATATTATTATTATTATTATTATTATTATTATTATTATTATGTTCAGTGTTAGTTCACAGTAGTAATGCAAGAAGCAGAATAGTGACAGTAATAGTGAAGCAAAAACATGCAATTGTACAAACACTGCAGCTCTACAGCAAAATATTCATTTATGAAATGGTCTGATTCTTAACACCAGTAGTGCCAATGATCTTCTCATTGCGATGCGATGCGAGTTGTCAACAAATCCTATAACTTGGTTCATGAAACGCGCTTACAAAATATTTTCACTGTGAATATTTATTGTGTAATGGTGCAAAGTGAGAGAGAGAGAGAGACTCTGCCCTTAGGGCAGAGTCAATCCCGCCAGCAAAAATAGGGAAAAAAAGGAGCGATCTCACCTCTTCAGATGTTGGTTTAAGTCCGACAATACATTCCTCAAAAAGGGCATAGAGGAGCAAATTAATCCATCAACGTGTAGCATTCATTTTATTCCGGACCATTAAAGACGCCGCCTTCCGCGTAGAATCATACGTCATCCTCACCGCCATATTGGATAGGTCAAAGCGGAGAATAAAGATTCATGCGCTGCCTTTAACTATACCAACAGGTTTACCGTCCAAACGAGATCACATGGGATTACCTTTCACAGGTGAGAAACAACAAATTAATCCATCAACGTGTAGTATTCAATTTATTCCGGACCATTAAAGACGCCGCCTTCCGCGTAGAATCATACGTCATCCTCGCCGCCATATTGGAGAGGTCAAAGCGGAGAATAAAGATTAGCTGCGTTTAACTGTACCAACAGGTTTGCCGTCCAAACGAGATCACATGGCATTACCTTTCACAGGTGAGACTGGAAAAATACTTTTCATTGTATTTGGTCATTATAATGTAATTTTACGAACAGATTTTCCTGACTTTGTGGCTAATATGAAGTCTCGCGCATAATAGTTTATGCGCATGCGTCCTTACTTCTTCTATTGTTCTGGTGTCTCCGAAGGGACCGTCTTACAGCGCCCCTAGAGGTGTGGCATGTGTATTGCATCGTTTTCAGCAAGCGTTGCGTTGCCATATGGACCTGATATGTTACTGATCGTTGCCCATTTGGACGCGATATATTTTTAAATAACATCTCGTTGCCGTTGTCGTGTGGATGTAGCCTTAGTCTGTGTCCTCCACATAAAATTCCACTTCCTCGTTTGAAACTAAGATATGGCAAATGATAATTTTCATGAGTAAAACTTGCTTCAAATTATGAATGCTCATCAGATGAAGATGAAAAGGAAGAAGGGACACCAGTTTTACTAGAAGCACTTTTAACAGGAATGTAGTATTTATATTAATCTCATCTCATTATCTCTAGCCGCTTTATCCTGTTCTACAGGGTCGCAGGCAAGCCGGAGCCTATCCCAGCTGACTACGGGCGAAAGGCGGGGTACACCCTGGACAAGTCGCCAGGTCATCACAGGGCTGACACATAGGTGGGGTTTACATTAGACCATATCAGCGGATCATCAGATTAACGTTTTTAAAACGATTAGTGTGCACACAGCAACGCCAATACACGATTCGCGTGCACACAGCAACACCAATACACGGATACGCTCGGCTCCGCAGGCATCCTGCGCTCCAAATCACTCCGCCCTGAACAGCGAGTGCCCTCTGGAGGGTGCGCACTCCGGCCCTGTGCAGCTCACAGAGCGCGCGAGTATAGCGCACGAGCAGTGATTCGGGACTGAGCCGCTGTGTGTGTGATCTCAGTGCATATCACTTACCACTTGCAAGTGGAAGGATGGCAAGCCTAAAGACAATCATAACTACACAATGGGCAGTATTTGCATCAGTATTTGCAGTATTTTCATACTTTTATACTCTTTAATGAAAGGTGATACAAGGCGGAAGTCTGCGCCGTTTTTCAGCAGTCGCGTCACATGACCAACGCCAGCGAATCAGGAAGGTGGATGTCACAGTGACGTTGTCCAATGACGACGCCAGCTAGAGCTCAGCACAGTGTATCCGCGTATTTTGAATGTTTACACAGCACCGGACCACACACGATCTGGATTGAATACGTGGACCCTGGCGGATTCCCGTTTCCCGGCGTTTCCAGGCGGTTTAATGTAAATGGACAGTGCATCCGCGAAGAAAACGAGACAGATACGGTCTAATGTAAACTTGGCCACAGACACAGACAACCATTCACACTCACATTCACGGTCAATTTAGAGTCGCCAGTTAACCTAACCTGCATGTCTTTGGACTGTGGGGGAAACCGGAGCACCCAGAGGAAACCCACACGGACACGAGGAGAACATGCAAACTCCACACAGAAAGGCCCTCGCCGGCCACGGGGCTCGAACCCGGACCTTCTTGCTGTGAGGCGACAGCGCTAACCACTACACCACCGTGCCGCCCTAGTATTTATATTGATTTATAAATCAATATGAGCTAGCTAGCTAGCTACCTGATGTATTGTAAAATGAAGGTGGCTTCTTTGGGAAGTGAATTATTCTGAAACTTGGCTGTAGACCACTGCTTACAAATGTGGTAATGTGACCAGAAGTACATGCTGTTTGACTGTGTATAACCTAACATGGGACAAAATGTAACCTTTTTTTAGGTTGTTCCCTGTGTTCCCCTATTCTTAGCTCTTCAATTTAACAATAGCACAATCATTAAATCAGCCTGTTTGGAGCAACTTTTAGCCTTAATATTTTTGTGAATATTGGCTGAGTCCCATACAAACCTTTTATTATGTATCGTTAACTCCAATGAAATCTCATCCCCTCTCTCTCTCTTTTTTTATATACATAATGTACTGTGTTTGTAACTTAAACTTAAGTAAATAAGAATTTCATAAATAAGTATTATTACTGAAATTAAGATTATTTCAGATCAGGGTCTCCAAAGTACACTGTGCCAGTGACGGCCCTCAACGCACTGTCTGAACTACCAGAACGAAGTAAGCCCTTATTCACCTCTCCACCTCTGTGTGATTTTTGTAGTATCTTTATCATGGTTGTGTTTCAGTTATGCTGACGTTGTTGGAGGCATTATTATGTATTCAGGGTGTTTGAGTGAAAAAATGAGTCTGTGATAATAAAATAGATTATTTATTTAAACATCTCTTAAAGGAATGCTGGTATTTTTCGAATTTTGTCTCACAAAAATGAGTTGAATGGAAGGGAAAACAAGAAAAAAAAACAACTTATTAAATATCCATAAAAATACTGTTCAAATCTTCAGTCTAAAACAACATAAAGCAGAAATGTAATCTGTGTCCATCACTGATTTATATATAAACTATAATTGATGCCTCCTCACATTCTCAATCCTATGTCACGTGGCCCATGGCCTGGTAATCCAGTGTGCCATCTTTAAAGGTGTATCAGTTTGTAAATGCACTCAGAGATCAAGGAGTACCATTGATTTAAAGCAAATAGATTAAGTTTAGAAAATACTTTTGCTGTCAATTCCACTATCAAAACAAAATGCCACATTAAACTATGTGGGTGTTTATAATATCTAATAAACTGCTCACTGTTAAACAGATTAGATGTTGTGGGTTACAGAAACCCATAATCATAGTCATATGAATACATAGAAACCGAATGAAATCTGAGTAAAAGTGTCATCATTCTCACAATGATATGGAGTGTAATTTTTTCAAGTCTTACTGTAACTGTGTGCTTTTTTTCAAAAGTAATTTGGTGGAGTAGCCATTTAGGATCAGATTGGTGATGAATATGCATTGTGGCTAAACAAGGAACAACATTATTCACCATTAGCTAAGTTTTGTTGTTCACTTTTATGTTATTAGATGGGCTGTTTAAGTTAAGTTTAAATGCAGTGTAAAAAATATATAGTTTATTGTACATGGGAACTTTGAACTAATCTCTAAAGTACACAACATTAAGGTTATGACTTTTTGTAACATAACTTCTTGAGGAACTCGTCCTGTACGTTTCTGTTTCTAAGTGGAACTTGCCACTCTGTTATGAAATGAAAAGGAAGGAAGTCACATGTGTTTTTGCAGATTTTAAGGCAGATCGTGAAAGGCACACCTCCCACTTCCTGTATTCAACTGTGCAGAGCAGCAGCAGCTTGGGGCGACAGGGCCCAGCTCTCTCCCCCACCTCCCCTCACTCCCTCAGCCTGGACTCCTCATCCTCCTGCCTTAGTGCTCCACACCCACTACCCAGACAAAAAATGGTGAGCTCATTGTGTGTCTGCAGTTCACACCTTCTAATAGGCGTATCGGACGCTTGCTGGCCATGATGTGAAAATTGTGCATGCAGACGCTCATCTAAGTTTCCAATTCTGTCATTGCTTAACTCTTGAATATTTTCTATCGTGAATACTAGCATTAAAAAGCTTAATCTCTGCTTTCCAAAGAAATTTATCTCGTTAAGATCTATTCAGTATTTTGGGAGTAACAGCAGGTTGAAGTTGGCACAACAGAGTACAGTCTCTGTTCGCATGATGATGGGAAACTGCTGGTGCTTTTTGAGTCATGGTAAAGTGGTCAGGCTCTCTCTCTCTTCTGATCGGTTCCTGACTAGATTATTCGTGAATATCATTTAATTGGAATTGTTTATTGGATGTAGATCTCAGTTTTTTCAAGGTTAGCCTTGAAAGCTGTGAATATTAATTGAAATAATCATTTATATTCTTTCATATAAACACTAGTAGGCCCTGCTTAGAAATATAAAGGCCTACAGAGCACAAAGAGGGTATTAGAAATATTCTTTTATTACTTTTTTTATTTTGATAGAGAATGGTGGATGTGAATTACATTCAATGCTTATTTATGCATATTTTGTAATTAACATTAATTTGTCCTTTGTGATGTATAAATGAGAGTTAAGATCAGATTTATATTGCACAAATAAAACCATTTGGTGACACTTTGAAGAGAGTGTACCGATTTAACGGTTTTACATAATTAGCATAATACCAATTAAATACTAATTTCCATAATTGGTTTTTACTAATTTTTCAAATTTTGTATTCAGTATACAACCATCTTTGTGCCTGCCAATTTCCATGTAAATATCTTGAAAAATAAAGTTATTAAGAAAAAACATTTGATCTCATTCATTAATGAGGCCCATTTTGGACCATGTTATCCTGTTACATAATATAACGTCAGTTTTCTTAAAATTAAGCCATTTTTTCAATCTTTGATTTATAATATCTCAAGAACGGATAAACATATTTTAATTCTGTAAAAAAGTTTGTTGTTTAGCATTCAATTCTGAATTCAGTGAGAGCAGCTTCAAGTAATTTGGATTGAATTTGAATTTTCACTTGATATGCCTAAGGATAATTTGGTGCACAACTTCTTTAACCACATGCACAACTACTGTTGAATAGAGCATGAAAAAAGGGAAGTAAGCTGTGTTCAAGTTTATATAATGTGCAAGGGCTGTACTCTATGTTTTACTCAGATGAAGTCAAAGCTGAGACGGGTGAAAGCCATGTATGACTGTGTGGCTGATCATGATGATGAGCTTACCTTCAGGGAGGGAGAGGTACTTGTGGTTCTAGCGGAAGAAGACACTGATTGGTGGGTAAGTAGTAAGGACTTTATCATCAAACACACATGTTCAAACTTCCTCCCAATGAGGCCTACTTCACAGTTTTCTTGAGAATATATCCATCCATCCATGATCTACAGCATTATCCATCAGGGTCGTGGGGGAAGCTGGAACCAGCTGACTTCAGGTTAGAGGTGTGGTATTGAGGTATTTCACTCACGTGACTAAGTCATGTGATGCTGCCATTTTGGACGGCACGGCTCGAATCAGTTTGAATGCGAGGAAGGCGACAAACGAAAAACATAAAAGAAAAAGGAGCGAGATGCAGAAAACACCTTCACTATCCAGCGACATAGGGCATTTACAGGGCGAGCAGAGGGAGAGGTATTTGCAAAAATTGAGGTTAGCAGGCTTAGAGAACGACGTTTACCTGCTTCCACCAGGACTGTTCACTGACAGCTAAGATTTGTTCACATTTTCATTTACTTTCGGTCCTCAGGATAAACAAAATGTTATTAAATGTCATTCAAATAACTTAGTCTGTTGAGACATGGCCCGTTATAAG